>NC_042632.1:36759298-37959298 GCF_901001135.1 Rhinatrema bivittatum
GCGAGCCCGGGCCGGCAGGAGGCGGGGAGGCTGCGGGGGCGCCGCATGCAGGTCCCCTCCCTCCCTCCCTCCTCCCCACTTCCTTATCGCGGCCGGGCCGATAAGCAGAGGGAAACCTCGCGCCTCAGAGAGAGAGAGGAGAGGACCCGGCCCGCCCAGCGCCTTCAGTCTTCGCCGCGGAGGAAATGGCAGCGCCGATCGCGTCCCTGGCCCTCTGTGCCCTGCTGGCCTTCCCCGTCTCGGAGGCGGCGATGCGGCTGCTGCCGGTCTACAACGACCCGCACTCCTGGAGGCTGAGCCGGGTAAGCATGGCAGCCATCTCCCCGTGCAACGCAGGCTGCGGCAGGGAAAGCTGCCCCTCCACGGCCGGACTCTCCACCCCCCCAGCCAAAAGGCTGGCACTCCTGCAGCTGAGGGGTGGTGATCCTTTTATAGCGCCAATAGGAAAACTCCCTGTCCCGAAGAGCTTACAACCTAAGGTGGAGGGCCACAGGAAGCAAAGTGCCTTGCCCCGGCGGGATTGCTGTCTCAGTTGCTGGGCTTCTAACCTCCAGGCTCTCCTTTTGTCAGCTGTGCCTCACTCCTTTAGGGGAGGGCAGTACGGGACAGGAACACATCCTTGCAGCCCCCCTGCCCCAGTCTCCTGTCTATGGAGGTGGCTCACATCACCCAGCTCAGATGCCCCACAGGGGCCTGGGATGATACCTGCCAGTTTTTTTTAAGGCTGACACATTTTGGCACTGGAACCACACAGAAGAGTCAGGTCTCCCAGGAAAGGTCCCTTTCAGCTCTAAATGGCAAAGGGACCCAGTTTGCCTGTGCATTTGCCCTTGGAAAACAGGTGGGAAGAACATGGGAGGTAGAAATAGTAATAATTATAACAAAAGGGAGCTCTGTGCTATGAACTGGGCTTTGATCTTTCAGGCTTCTCTCAGTTCTTCCAAGGCCGCTTGTCACTGTCGGAGGCTGGACCACAAGTGGCTGCTACCTCACAAACTTCCCACGGGTGGCCCGGCCCTCCAGGAGTCACTGGGAGAGGGCAGAAGATGCAGGGCTCCCACCCCCCTGCCTGCTCTGTTGTTGAAGCCCAGTAAACTAATTTAAATGGAGCCCTGCTTTTAATCTCTCCCTCTCTAGAAAGCCTCTTAGCTGGGAAAGTGGAGTTTGGGTGGGAGAGTTACAGGAGACAAGGAAACATTCGCTCTGTGAAGCTGCATTTTATATTTTAATAAAAAAACAAAGTAACCCCAGAAGTTTCAGTTCCTCGCAGTTCCTAGTTTCACATCACATCACATCCTCCCTAGAGCACAGTATGATAAACGTTTCAAGGTCCTTATTCAAAAGCATTTATATGGCTAATTCAGAAGTTAGGCTGCTAAATGAATACTTGGGCACTCACCCAGCTCAATTCTAGCCGGTTAATAAGATAACCTGCCAGCTAAGTCAGGGGCGCTCCAGGGGCGTAACTGGGAGGAGTCGAGTTAGCCGACTAACTCTGATATTCAAAGCTAGCCGGATGACTTAGCCAAAGTCGGGCCAAAGAGCAGCTCTAAAGGTAGGCGGCTATGGTTACCCATCTAACTGTAAGCTGGCCGGCTGCAGTCCATAACTTTGCTAGCCGGACTGAGTCTGAACGAGGACCTCTTCATTGCCAAGTGACAAACAGCTGAAAAGTGAACCAGAAAACCCAACACAGATGAGGAAGATGACAAACCCTTTCCTGGACAGGACAGCGCTATCTTACAAGTGGCCACGCTTTCTGGCTGGCAGCCAGGGCCAGTGCAAGACAATTTGGCGTCTTTGGCAAACCTTTGGTCAGGAACACCCCTCCTCCCCCCTAACTTTCCTAGCGGCTGTAACTCCCCACAATGCTCCCTCCTGCCAGTGGCAGAGGATCCAGCACGACACTTCCCTTCTGTAGTGGGTCTGGTGCTGGCACAACCCCCCCCCCCCCCCCCCCAAGATCTTACGCTGGGGGAATTTTAGCCACCCCCAACATTTTGACGCTCTCAGCAATCGCCTAATTTGCCCTAATGGAAGCACCGGCCCTGCTGGCAGCTGGGATCTTTCTTTAGCGGTGGGGGCAGGAATAAATGGGCAGAGTGGGTGCTTGGTTGGTGCTTCTTGTCTGTCGTCTGTGTTGCTAAGACCCAGGAGACAGTAAATATTGGAGAGTTTATGCTGCTTTAGGTATTTTATTCGTAATAGAGGAAAGGACTCTTCTTTTGGAGGTAAGTGATACAACGTTTGCTGTATTTAATTCTGGGGAACTTAATTTCACCAGAAAGAGGAACTGGTTTCCCCTACAGATGGGGCTGTGGGCATTTGCAGACCCCACCCACAATCTGGGTACTCACATGAGAGTGGAGTTTAGTGATTACAGTCCCGAAAAGTGGAGAATAAATCATGCCAAACGTCTCCCCACCCACTCTCAAGCTGCTCGCTGTACACAAAAGTCTTGCACATGCAGGACATCTGTGGATTTAACAAACTTTATGATGTTTCTTAAGTTCCTTCTTTATTCCACCATCAAAAATGGTTTCTATAAACTTCATACATTGAAAAGGATCAAACCCCTCCTACATCCACATGACTTCCGGACAGTACTACAAGCTACTGTATTGTCTAAATTGGACTACTGCAATTCCATCTTACTAGGTCTCCCAAATAACTCACTACAACCTCTACAGATGCTACAAAATGCAGCTGCAAGCTTGCTTACCAACACGCACCGCCGTGAACACATTACTCCAGCTCTACAATTCCTCCACTGGCTTCCGATTGCATCTAGGATATTATTCAAAGTGCTTATCCTTATACACAAGTCATTATATAACCAAGATATGCATGGGTTCTCTGATCATTTTACTTTCCATACATCAGACAGACCAATAAGAAAAATGCACCAGGCTAAACGCTCTATTTCTACGCTCAAACATATAAAATATGTTTCAACAAGAGAAGGATCATTCACGATAGCTGGAATCAACATATGGAACAAAATGCCCACAGATCTGCGCCAGGAACCCTGCCACAAGAAATTTAAACAGAACCTGAAAACCTGGCTGTTTAAACAAGCCTACAATGTATGAACACTTCCCCTCAGATAATACTGTTTATATGACACATATACAACATTACCTATCCATACCAATCAGATTCTGTTCAGTAACACTAAACACATTCTTTGACCCATATACTTGCATGACTCTCTCTAATATAAAGACCTTTTAATCCTCTAATCTGTCAATTAATTCCTATCTCAAAAGTAATCTATATTTCCTGTTATATGTTCCCAATTTGTAAATATGTTTAAAGTTATTTTACCTACCTGCTAAATGCTTTTCCAATAGATTATTTGATGTTAATTATTTTATAGTTTTAATTTTATCCGTTATGGTCCATTCTATAGCTATTGGATTGTAAAGCTTGTTGCTAATTTAATGTTCATTGTAAACCGAGGTGATGTTTCCTAACGTGCCGCGGTATATAAAAACCCTTAAATAAATAAATAAAATAAAATATTAACAATTATCAAGTGGTTATCAGGGCTTTACAGTGTTCCTATTTGTGCTTCGCAGGGTCTCAGGATCCTTACCTGCCCTCAAAGCTCACGTTTCTCTCCTTCTGTTCCTGTAGGTCAGCGCCTTTTCTTGGTCCAACTGTGAGGGGACATTCCCTGGAAAAATTTGCAGTCTGTCACTGACTCCAGACCCAATCACTATTCCGGGAGAGCTGAATGTGGCTGTAGAAGGGAACACTTCCGTGCCCCTCATCACACCTGTGAAAGTAAGTACGCAGCAGCCACTGGGAGCAGGAACATCTGGCCTGAAAGGTTTCTGCATTCCGGGGCCTTCAAAACTCTTGGAGGGTCAGAATTTATTGATTTCTTGTTTCACTTTCTCATTAGAATGCAGGCAAGATTATGGGGGTGCGACCAGAGCGAAGTCTTTGCTGGATCACTAGGTTGTAGGTTTTTGTTATTTGCAAATTTTTAGCATCGCCGTCTGTGTTTTCTGGAAACTTTTAGAGCTGACCCAGATTCGGGAGACAGGACTCACATTGAGAATTAGATGCGCCACAACCTCCTGTTGATTGTCAGGAGGATCCTCCTGAGGGTCTGCTGATTTTGCTTGTAGACTCGGACACACAAGAAAGAGCCTCAGGAGCTGACAACCTTGGTGAATGTAGCAAAATGGAAAGCAGCTGGGTCTAAGATGCAGAGCTACCAACAAACCCTCATGGATGTGTTCTCAGCATTGTAGGAAAGGTAACTCTGGGGCCGATGCAATATGACTGCACAGTAAAATGGGTGCTCGTATCGAGCGCCTGTTTTACTAATGCGCACACAGCCACCTCTCCTGGGCACCCGATGCAATAATCAAACGAGCTGCAGCATTAAAAAGGATGCGCTAGGGGAAATTGTTCGTCCCTAGAGCTGCGAAGCATTGGGCGCTCAGGAGACGCGGCTGTGCGCGGGTTAGTGTGCTACTGCCGGGCTTTCTGCAAACAAGCAAAGGCGAGGCAGATACCTACTCTCCTCCCGGCTCTGGAAGTTGGGGCGAGTTTTAAAGTCCCGGATCCTGCCGACTTCTGGCTCCCCTGGGTAGCAAGGGAAGAAGGATGCTCACCTCCAAAGTCTCTTGGGACTGATTTGTTTTAAACTGCTGTTTGATATAAAATAAAATACGAAGAAAAAAAATAAAAAACTCACCAGGTGAGAGTGCGTGTGTGCGTCTAGTCCGATCAAGGTTTAGTTCCTCCTGCAGCTGCTGATCTGTATGGGGAACTTGCTGTGCAGACAGTAGGAGGAAGCAGAAAATAGCTGCTTGGCTACTGGGCCCTTGACTCGCGGTATTGACAATGCCAGCTCTGGGGCCAGCGTTAAATTAACAAGGGTGTTAATAGCTAATAGCCTCATCTACATTCCATTTACATATGATGAGTGCTATTAGCTGTGCCTGAGTTGGGACGCGCGCTTTGGATGCACGAATCCCTTTTTTGCATCAGATCACTCATTAAGCTGTGCGCTAGGCTGAGCGCAATTTATTGCGTCGGCCCCTCTGTTTTTACCAGCGCTACCTGCACGGCTGGCTCAGAATAGTCTGGAGTTAGCGGGCAGCCTGTGCTCCAGAGCTCTGCACCTTGCTTGCTGGCTTCTGAGACTCCATCGGGAGGGAGGGCACTCAGGCAGTTCTCAAAAGCCATTTATCCTGGTGAGTTGGCTCTCTGAGAATTGCCCACCATGAACAGAGATGTGGGGGGGGAGGAACGACACTCGCACTTTTACCTGAAAGGAGTGTTCTTTCAGAGGTAAAAGAACCCGCAGAAAAAGGTTGTGTATCTCTGGGGGTCCTAGCAATTTTCAAGGGAAAGTTGCCCGTACAATTTGCGTAGCTTTGAAAATTGTTCGACAATACAGTTGACTCTAGAACAGATTAAGAGCTCTCAAAGCCCTGATTATATCCAACGGAATGTGGAAGGCTGGTGGAGAATCTGATACTGAATGTGGGGCGTGCTCAGTGCGCCCGGGCAAAGTTCTAGAATCGCTGACATAAGTGTTCCGCATCGGGGCTCCCTCTGATGATGTCACCCACGTGTGAGAGCTCCCATCCTGCTGGCCTCTGAGAACACCTGTTACAGGTGAGCAACTCTGCTTTCCGATCTTTTAGCTTGTCAGAAGGTTTGGAAGGAGATAACGTGGGCCCTGGGCTGTTCAGGGACTTGAAGGGGATGCAGAGGGCTTTGAACTGAGAGGGACTGGGCTAATGTGGTCTGTGGAGCTGGAGTCAGATTTCAGACATTTTTTTTTTTCATTTGAAGCATTGTGGGGGCGTTTCTTTCCAGTTTAAATGTGCACATTTAGATTTTCGGAGGAGAGGAGAGCTGCTGCCTCTCTTGTTAGTTTTCACACGTTTGAATTGACCGTTTATTGAAGACCCGTTCTATGATTTGCAAATGTGTACTTATTCAATATGTTTTGATAGTTCTGGATCAATTCTTGAGCCAATGGTAAATGAGGAGATCAGTCCAAGATATGCAAAATGTGATTCCATTCTTTCTTTTTATAATAATGTTATATTTATAGAAATGAAACATAGTAATGATGGCAGAAAAGGACCAAATGATCCACTCAGCCTGCCCAGCAAGCTTCTGCCAGGATCTGCTGCACTGTGCAGGTTAACCCCCATGCTTATCGGTTTCCCAGAGCGTACAAGTCAGGGCCCTCGTTGGATGCTGTTCGAATCCACTTTCCCCTAACCCTTGCCATGGCCCCCCCCCCCCCCCCCCCATTCTCTTCTTTTAAGGACCCTCCACCACGGGCTAGGTCTAATATTACTGCCACTTATTTACCTAGAGCCGCTGCAGCAGCAGGGCTCGGCTCTGGGCATGGCGCCGCGCCCGTTTGGTTAAGGGGTGCTCAAACCGGTCCTGGGGACACCCCCCCCAGCCAGCCAGTTGGGTTTTCAGATATCTCTAATGAATATGCATGAGAAACATTTTGCATGCACCGCCTCCTACCTCATGCATATTCATTAGGGGCCCCCCCAGGACCGGTTTGAGCAGCCCCCTTAAGCAAAACATGCGCAGTGCTGCACCGTTACACAGAAGAGACAGCCCCTGCTCCTGGAGCTGGGAAGCCAGAGCAAGGCAAGCCGCTTTAATGTCAGCCCGGTGCCAATGGCATAGGGAAGTGAGGCTGACTTACCCGAAGCTCTGAACTCTGCTCACAGGCCTTTTTTTCTGACTCACAGTCTCATGTCTCCTCCTGACTGTAAAGACTGCTGAACGGCTTTGCTAATACCCAAGAAGAAAAGCCCAGTGCAGTTTTCCATCCGATTCTGCTTTCATTATCATAAAATGCATTGCCTTTTACCAGGTCAAGTGCCCAGGCTGGCTCCCATGTATACAGACTGGTTTAAGTGCCACAAAGTTAATTCTATGCCAGTCTGTGTCTTGTCCATCTCAGCCGGCCGCCTGCTCCCTGCAGTAATCAGATATAGATGGGGCAGTGTTTGTTCTCTTTTTGCTGGAAGCAGAATTCGCACTTCCTCTGGCTCTGATCAGGCACAGTGGTCAGAGCCCTGCACGTGACATCACTGCAAAACTAAATGTAAACCAGTTAGAATAACCCCTGTTTTATTGTAACTTTTTTCTTCCATGCACTTGTTATACTTTTGTAATGTATACTCTTATGTTTTAGTTATGTACGTTATAATGTATTGCTCACACCTTGTTTTATGTAAACCGACATGATACGAATTGCCGTGAATGCCGGTATAGAAAAACACAAATAAATAAATAAATAAACAAACCTCCCCTCCAAGGAAAAGGGGGTCACGTGTTCAAGCCCTGCTGAGTACCGAGTGCTCACAGGGTCGGGAAAAGTGGAGTTTGTGATGGGGACGGGATAGACCTGTAGGACACCAAAGGGAATCGCTCTGAAAAATAAACAGTCCACGTCGGTGTTGTGTTCCAAACAGGGAAAAATAGCTTTAGCTAGAGAGAAACATAAATCTCAAGGACAGGCCAGAATGCAAAAACTCCAGCTCTTTCTAAATGGCCACGTCTGCAAGGCCGAAAGTCCTCCGCCTGCCAGAGAGAGCAGCGGAAAGAAACCCAGCGCCTGCCTCCTGTTACATCTTAGCAGCAAGGCGTGTGCTCGTAGTTCAGAACATCATTTCACGCAGGTTGGCGCGCAGTCGCTTTTTGAAGCAGTCGCCATCCTGCCGTGGGGGTGGTGCAGCCCACCTCTGTCCCAGCGGTTGGCATAAGCACTTTTTGGGAAAATGCAACAAAATTCAGCAATAGCTTGGCTTGTAGCCGGGCTTCCTGTACTCTGCAGTCCGGCACCACTAAGCCTAATATGTTGCCAGCCATGCTTGGCCGCAGAACTTAATCCAATGCCTCTGCACACCGAGGAGCCACAAAGCTTCTTCCTTTCAGCAGCTAAAATATACCCACGTCTGCATCCTATAGCGGCAGGGTCGTAGGATGAAGCTGAGATTCATTACCCTGCATTGACATCACCGGCCTCTCTTCATTCTTTTCTTGATCTGGAACGTGTCTGCAATCTCACAGTATCTATTTGTGTCTCCACCAGCTTGCCATAAAAATGCAGAAACATGTCTTGGGCTTGTGGGTGGACATTCCCTGCGTGGATAACATTGGATCCTGCACTTACGATGATGTCTGTGGAATTCTAGACTCCTTGTTCCCCCCAGGAGAGCCATGCCCAGAGCCGCTAGCGAGCTGTGGCATCCCATGCCACTGCCCCTTCCAAGCAGTAAGTATAGTCCTGCCTGAGCAGCAACAGAAGAGAAAGTAGCAGGGGGCAGAGACGGGGAAACCGCTGGGTGCATAGGAGAGCTGTGATGGGACTGAATGATTTGATTTTTGGTAGAACTCCATGCTTAAGAACACACAGTCGGACTGGAGGTAGGATGCTAGATTTGGTGAAGCCTGGTATCACCCAGCATGCCACTTCTTATATTCTTATGTTTGGCTGTGCCTGGCATGGAAAGTTTGGTATCCTGCTGGCAGTCCAGAAGTATGCCCACCTGTCAGATGGGGTACCACATGCCATACTTCTGACTCTGAGTGCAGGGTATCTGGATCAGGTAAACGGGGCGATGAAGGAACTTGTGAGTAACTCTCAGAGTCTCTGCTGGGATGAGGCCACAGGAGTCCATGTGGCACTGGTGGCCCTCGGGGGTAACCTTCATATCTTGCTCCTCTCTGTACATTTAGATCCATTACGGCTGTGCCTCGGAGGGGTTTGGCCCCGCTTGCTGCTTGTTTGGGTCAACTCTTTGCTGCTGTTACTGAAAACTGTTTTCCATTTTATGTTCAGGGTGTCTACACCTTACCAGAGAGCACCATCCAAGTGCCTGATGTGAGTCTGCCCTCCTGGGCTACCAATGGCGATTACCGCCTCACCGGGACCATGAGCAGCGAGGATAAGGAGGTGGGCTGCGCCAAGATCAGCTTTTCCCTCCAGTCGGCTTCCGGCTGGCACTGGTTGAAATAGAGGCGAGGAGAAGCAGCCGGGGCAGCCGAACAGGAGCGACCTTCACATCACAAGCAGCATTTCCAGTCTCTTTTCCTCTTGCACCGGCAGCTGAGATCATCTTAATGTTTCTTGAAATCTGCAGCAAGCAATAATAAGTCTTATTAGTTTCTGTCTGAACTTGGCATCACGCCAAGGAATCTCATCTCCCCCTCCTGTTCCTCCATGTACTTTTTCCGTTTTTTTTGCAGCACTGGGTCCATTTGATAAAGCAGGAAGCCCTATAAACCTGATGGACCGAAGTGGGTCATAAACATTTCTTGCAGAAACCCTTTTAGTACGGAATGGCACCGGTAGCTAAATACCTATTTGTCCAGCCAAGTTTTATTTCCGGTGCTAAAACTGGCGATTATGTGGAGGGGCTGCGGGCTGTTGAGGCAGGAAAGGGCAGAATGAACAGAGCCTCTGAACTTCCATCTCGATCAGGCCGACGCAGTACGGCTCAGCATGCGACTGGACGCACACTTTGGACGTAAGTCTATAACCCCTGAGGCAAAATGGGTTACAGCACGTCCAAAACGCATGTCCAATCGCACGCGTAGCTAATAGCGCTCATCAAATGTAAGTTTGTGTTGATGGTCACTATTAGCTATTCCTCCACAGCAAAAAAGAAAACCAACAAGAGCCTGACACGCACACATTCTTACTCACTAAAATGAATGCCTGCCCCGAGCAGGCGTTAATATGGAGGAGCCCAAAAGGTGTACAGGAAAGCAGAAAATCTTGCTTCTCTGTACTTCTTCCAACTTAATCTCATGGCGATATTAAGTCAGAGGAACAAAAAGGAGTTAGGTCAAAAAACATTTTTTTTTTTAAATGGTCTGACCAACCCCAAGCTTTGGCCTGATGGGCCAAACGGTCCAGGTCAGACCCGGGTGTGGGGGGGTCCAGTACCTGAATTTGGAATCTGAGGACCTTCTGAAAACCGCCCTTGCCAGACTGCAAATCTCCTCCCTCCCGGCCAGGAACGCCTGCCAGAGATGCTCCTCCCGCAGGGCTGTTCCCGATTGGTCCTTTTCACTGGTTCCTGGGGTTCCTGAGATTTGCAGTCTGGGAAGGGCGGTTTCCTCCTAAGGCCCTCCGATTGCCAAATTCAGGTACTGGACCCCCAGGTCCGACCCAGACCACTTAGTCCATCGGGCCAGACCTTTGGGGGGGGGGGGGGGAGGGGGTAGGGAGCTTAGGGCAGGTGAGCCACTGGGCACCCAGCCATGTCTCTTGGGCGTCCAAGGTCAAGGGCGCGTTAGGGACGCACGTTTTCCCTAGCTCGTCCTTTTTAGCGCGGCAGGTCATTTAAATATGACATCGGGTGTCCAGGGGAGGTGGTTGGGCGTGCGTTAGGAATGCAGGCACTTAGCATTGAGCGCCCGCTTTCTACGCGCCGATATTGCATTGGCCTGAACCTTGGAGTGGTGGGTTTTTTTTTGTTTTTTTTTTAACAGGGTCAGGTATTCCCCGCAAGGTTGCAGAGGTTCCTTCTGTTTATAGTCTGGCCACTGCGATTTCATGCAGGACTGCACGTGACATGTCCTTTAGAGGTGACAAATTCCCTTACCCCGCAGCTGCATTCCAGCCTTCCGAGTAATTCCACTTCCTTCCTCCCCCCCCCCCCCCCCAAAAAAAGCTCACGTTGCTTGTTTTAGCAGCCAAAAGCAGTGTTCTTACAGATGAAACTGTGCACGCATTTCTTGTCCTTTTTCTAAATTTCGCTGCAGCAACAAGAAAGGGTCCAGGAATTTTAAGAGTGCAATTCCAATTCCACCCTTGAACGCCTTGTTGATCAAATCTTCTATGACTAACCCTCTCTCTAGCTCAGCTGACATTCGGTTTTGTTGAAATGCTCCACTGCAGGTGTCCGTGCGCTCAGGGAAAAAGAGAGAAAATATGAATCTTATTTAAATCACAAGGGTTTTGGGAGGGAAAAAGAGAGCAGATGGGGGGAAATGCTGAGCCAGCCTCCGACGTGGACCCCCACAGTAGGCCCTGGAGAAGGGGGTTTTTTTTGTTTTTTTTTTAATTTTTAGCGATGCGCACGACTTTTTATTTTGCTTCCTTTCCCCTCCCCCTCCCCCAAGATTGCCCATCAGCCCTTGCTTTGTGTTAATCAGAAGAAGGTGAGGCTCAACGGACCTCTGGTCTTCTTTGGGTTTCACCGGCCGTGTAACTAGGTGATGGCTCTTTCTGTCCATGGATCGCATGGGGAGATTGCACCAGGAACTAAGCTGGGGCTTCCCAAACCTGACCCGGTGACCCCCCACAGCCAGTCGGGTTTTCAGGATATCTACAGTGAACATGCATGAGATAAATGTGCATATACTGGTTCTCCATGCTATGCAAATGTATCTCCTGTGTATTAAGAACATAAGAAAATGCCATACTGGGTCAGACCAAGGGTCCATCAAGCCCAGCATCCTGTTTCCAACAGTGGCCAATCCAGGCCATAAGAACCTGGCAAGTACCCTTGCAGGTATCCTGAATACCCGACTGGCTGTGTGCTCACCAGGGCAGGATTTTGAGAAGCCCTTGAGTTAAGTGGTTTCCCTCACTTTCTCCTCCTACTGGGTCCTGCCCAGGAGCCTGCACAGTTGCCCAGGCAGTGCAAAGGAATCAGAGGGCAGTGCAGCGATGGAAGAACCCCCCCCCCCCCCAGTGATTCCGGAGGTAAAGAACGTCGTTTCCTGCGTGGCCCTATGAGCGCCGTCCACCCCGGCGGCGAGGCATTTTAACGTAGCGGACATTCCCGCCAGCTCTTGCTGAAGTCTGACTTTAACCGTTCCATTGAGGCTCCGGTCTAACCACAGACCATGAAGCAGTCAACACCAGCAATGCAGAGCCGCAGGCAGGTACTGATGCACCGGGATTCCCCTTTTCGCAGAACAAGTATTTCCTTTGGCTGAGGTTCTTTTCTCAGTGCTGGCAGGTTTCTTGCTTCTTCTTGTTTGCTGCCTGTGTGGTTCTCACATTTTCGGCCTCTTTCAGTAGATAAAAGGTGTCTCCAATGTGGGATGTCTGCTTGGCTCTCTGTCGTCATTTCTGGCTGGGACATCCAAGTCTCCAGAAGCATGATACTGGTTAGGACCGGGCACACTAATGTACTTGACATTTAACGCTAGTGATAATGCTGGTACCTGGGCAGTTTTGATATTAACAGCAAGCCTAGCCCTAATAATGATACACATTGAGAAACTTGGCAATAATGCGCACCACACTGGTAATGTTGTAGGGCTATGTTGCAGTAACATGGTTTACAATGCATTAACATGACCTCACATGTCCGCACTACAGGGGGGGAAGTAACAAAAGCCTAGTTTTGCAATAATAGGGGAGATACCGTTGGGTAACACAGGTTTGGTTTTGTTTTCCTTAGCAAGATCAAACACACTATACTGGGCCTTTCTGTGCCAAATCTATGTGCAACATCTGTGCTTCTTTAATTCATGCATAAATCCTTGTACGCAAAATTCTGATTATGCCCCGTACCTTTCCCCAGAGCGCAGAGAAAATGCAAACTTGTAAAGTTTGTCATCAAGTGGGCCTGAGCAACGGGGACTGGATCTCCCCATTAAGATCTGCCAAGTGACTCAGACTGGCCATTGCTGGAGACCATCTGCTGACCTAGCACGACACTTATGTTCTTAAGGTTAGAGGCGGCTAGAAAAACTGGGAAGATGGATGGAAAGGTAATGACCTGGGCTCTGGTGGTGTGGTATTTAGAACAGAAATCTGGTTTCAGTCTGAAGTTCCAAATGAAATGAATGTCTTGGGTGTCAGCAAAGCCCTTGGATATTCCATTTAATAAGTAAGAGGGGTTCAGAACTGGACTAAGGAGGAGTGCTGCAAATCAGGTTTAAGATGCAATGGTATGAATGTGGGCCAAGGACTAGAAAAGGAAGTAGAATTGCAGGCCAGAACTAAGGTGAAATTTGACTTTTCTTTCCTTGAGTCCTGCCAGACCAGTCCAGACAAGTGAGTTATGTTCCCCTCCTATCAGCAGATGGAGGCAGAGATCAATCTTTAAAGCTGACTACCTTATATAATCTGGTGCAGTAGAAGGAATCCTCAGTAGACTATTACCAAAGCTAACACCTATGTGTAACCTCTCCTAAAAAACAAAAATTCAGTTAAAAAATGATTTTTTTGAACAGCAAGAGTCCCTAGGCTGGTTCCCTGTGGGAAGAAGCATGGCCAAAACCTGCAGTCATCTCCATAATCCCTCACTCGGTCCTGGCTCGACCGAGGGAGAACAGCCCCCAAGAGTCTGTCTCCCTAGGAGCCTAATTCCTGCTGCACCAGAGCAGTCGCCAATCCCATCTGCTGGAGGCAGAGAACCACTGAGTATTCCCCCTACTGCACTAGGCTATTTCAGGTAATCAGTTTATAAGATCTCTGCTTCCAGCGCTTGGTAGGAGGGGACATAGCTCACTGGTCTGGCAGGACGATAAGCAAGGTACATTTTCAGAACTCTCAGGCAGAATCGGAACAGCAGTGGCACTGCAATTTAGTATTGAAGAAGAGTGACAAGGAGAGGTGGACATCCTATTAGTGAAATAGCGAGGAGTACAGATCCTATAGGTCAGTATTGAAATTCTCATGCTTAAGTCTAAAAGCCTGCATGTTCAATTATTCCTTACCTTTCATGAACAATTGAAATAAAATGTAAATGATTAATTACAGATTGAAAGGCCAAGTTATGTTTGTTCTGCTGAGCTTGCTTTTCTTTTAGAAAATTTAGGCTTTATTACGCACCTCTTACTGTTTTGTTACCATGATTCTATATGATTTTGTGATTAACTGTAATCAGAGTAGAGATGTTTTGGGGTGGGGTAGTCACTTAGCTTTTAATAAACCTTTTTACTTCAACACACGTGTTGAGAGTTTGCTGCTCTGGGATTCTGTCTGTGTTTTTGTTTCTTCGTCTTTTGCGTGAGACTCAGCAAGGATCACCAAACGCACTCCTTTTTCTCTCACCTGAACTGGCCCGATTGCTCCTTGTGCACCCTGCCATCTATGGATGTAACAAGAATCCCAAGGAAATTCCAGTACTCACATGGTGAGCAAGAAAATCAGTGGTCACAACAACTGCCAGGCATGTGAAATAAAGAGATACAGTATGTTTGTAGACCCCTATAACACTTACATTGACTGGCACTGGAGTTGCGTGGATGGATATTCTGACAGTGCTGGTCTCTGTGAGTACTGCATGATTCAACAAATGGCATGTAGTGTTTTTTGGGGTTTTTTTGAGTGAATTTTGCAGATTTTTTTAGGGTTATTGCTGGATTTTGGTGGTGTTTATTTATTTATTTCCTGATTTTTCTAGACCAATGTTGGTATAAACCTTTACACCGGTTTACAATGTTTCTTTACAATAAATTCAACATAAAATACAATTCATAAAAACAAGGAAAACAATCATAAAATCCTAGAACTAACAAAGTTAAATACACAGTAAAAATTCTAATTAAGGGGGGCGTAACCAAGATGGCCGACTAAGAGGTAGCAGCTCCCGGACGCTCTGATCGATTCTGAGTTACTTTTGTTACTATTGCCACTTTTCTTGGAAAATGCCCCACAAAAGAAAAGGTAAGGTGAGGGTATACCCATCCGAACCCTCCCTACCTTCCGACCAGAGGTTAATCCGGGAGTACGCGACATCAGTGGCGCAGGCGGCGGCTCCCGCAAGTGGAGGGGTTAGAGGAGAGCCCATTTCACCGGGAGAGATATCTCTAAGCCTGCCGAACCCGAAACATGCGCAGCAAGCTTCCTCCCCAGAATCTCCTGAAGCTACTGGTGAACCCCGAGGAAACTCGGTTGGAGGAGACCAGTCGGTGGGAGCCGAAGGAGTTAGCTCTGGGGTAGCGACGACATCAACCCCCATAAAGCTGAATGGAGCAGTTGGAGAAGGTGGAAGAATGGCGGAGGTAGCTGAGAGAGTGGATTCGACTTCTAGAGCTAATGGGGTGAGTCAGAACGCTCACCGGATTGAAAAACCTGCAATTGTGACTTTAGACTCCCTATGGGAGCTTATGGCTGGAATGGACATTAAGATACAGGAGCAATCTCATAAGTTACAAGGAGTTTCTGCCAAATTGGATATTGTAGCCCACGACCATCAGCAAATATTACAGGAACAAGGATCCGCTATCCAAAGGATTGAGTCGGAGGTCAAAGATTTAAAAGAAGTTTCAGCAGCATTCTCTAGGGAAAGGCTTGCTACATTACGTAAAATGGAGTTTCTTGAAAACTCTCTCAGACATTTGAACCTTCGTTTATTAAATTTCCCGGTGATAAAGGATGAACAATGCCTAGTAACAATTAAGAAATACCTGGGAGAATTTTTAAAAATCCCCCAGGAGAAAATTCCTGTGATAAAAAAGATATTACATCTTTCTCAGAGGCAAAGTACACCCAGAATAAGTGTTTTGGATAATATGGACAATCTGACGCAGTACTTAGAGGCATCAGAAATAGAGGTCGCCAGAAGAGAGACTCTTTTAGTGACTTTCATTTCAGAAGAAGATATAAATTTGATTATGCGTAATTATTACAAAAATTTACGGGTACCTTTCTGTGGGGACTTGGTAAGGATATTTCCTGACCTTGCCAAAGCTACCCAGGTGAGACGGAAGGCATTTCTTCAAATGAAACCCAATGTATTATCTTTGGGAGCAAGTTTCATTGTGAAATACCCGTGTAAGTGTGTTATAGGCTGGCGTGGGTCTACTTATATTTTCTTTGATATACCACAGTTGAGAGAATTCCTGAGTTCTAAATGCCCAATGACAGTTGAAACATCTATGGAGGGTTAGTAATTATGAATGTCTACTCTTGGTTGGCTATTGTTTGAATTAGAATTTCCTTATAGATTACTCCTCTGTATTTCTGCACGCCCCCCAAAATATTGTCCTCTATAATGTGATAGTGCAAAACTAAGAGTTAAAATGTTACCTCTAATGGAAATGACTAAATTGTGTTTTCTTTCGTATTTCATTGTAAAAGCACTTAAATTTCTGTATGACAAAGAAGGATTTGTTATTATAATTTGAAAAATTTAATAAAGAATAAATTAAAAAAAAAAATTCTAATTAAGAACTAAACTTTGTGCATAACTAATAAAATAATATATTAAAAATTTTAAATAATCTAAAGTGTTAAACATAACTGATAAAATAACATGGTAAATTTCTAATTGCCTTCTACTTGAAATGCTTGTGCATATAGCCCAGCTTTCAATGCTTTCTTAAACTCTTCCACATCACTCTGGAGTCTTAATTCAGTAGGTAATGCATTCCAAAGACCTGGACCTGCCAATGAGACAGCCCTTTCCCTGACGGAAGTAAGTCTGGCTGTAGTAATAGAGGGAATAGTAAGAAATTCCTTTCCAGCCGAACGCAAATTTTGTTGTGGCGTATGTATGTGTATGACTGCATTCATCCAGTCTACTTGTTCTGCGTAGATTGCTTTATGTAAAAGGCATAAGGCCTTAAATTTAATTCTGTATTCTACTGGTAGCCAGTGCAGAGCAGCTAGGATGGGAGTAATATGGTCTCTTTTGTTTGTGCCAGAGATTAGCCTGGCGGCCGAATTTTGCAGAACCTGCAGTGGTCTAATTGAAGACTTTGGGAGGCCAAGCAGTAAGGAATTGCAATAATCTATATTAGTAAATATTAGTGCTTGTAGCACAGTTCTAAATTCTTCATGGTGTAGTAATGGTTTCAAGTGTCTCAGAATTGATAGCTTATAGTAGCCTTCCTTTATCTTAGTTGAGATGTGTTTTTTTAATGTGAGTTCAGGATCCAACCACACGCCCAAATCTCTGATTTTATTTCCTAATGGGATGGACACACTTTCCATATTGAAAATTTTAGTTTGATCAACTGATGAAATTTTACTCTCCAACAACATCATTTCTGTTTTTTCACAGTTAAGACTTAATTTCATTTGTTTTAATAAGTCTAATAATGTTTAAATACATCTTGGCAATTTTGAAAGTATTTTCGATGTAATCATTGATTGGCAAGACGATCTGAATATCGTCTATAGATATAATAATTAAGTTGCATATCTGACAGTAATTGGCATAATGGTAACATATACACATTAAATAGGGTAGCCGATAGGGCCGAGCCTTGGGGTACTCCTGTTTCAAGTGAAAGTGGTGTGGCTCTCCACCGAGGCGGTCAGCTCCAGCACTGGTCTGTGATGTCCTTAGGTCTGAACAAGAAAATCTGGACAGCAAATTCTGCACCTGCCTTACATTTAGTAATTAAAATTTTAATTAATAATTGGGAGAGGCCAAAATGTGTTCCAGAGTATAGTGGAGCCCCCTCAAGAGGAATCCTAAGATGGTATTATAATAACAAAATATGTGGAGAAGGTTATTTATAAGGAGAGAGACAGAGAGTACAGAGGAAGTGGAAACTCATTTCTGCATAAGAAAGAAAAGGAAATATATCACAGTGACACAGTAAAAAATAATGTAATAAGGAAGAACTGTGAGAGCAATGGCTTATTTTCTTCTTTCACTGATAAAGAGATGATATGACTCCTGAGCGTATGAGTGCTGCTCGTGTAATGATGTCAACATGTTTTGATGTTTAATTTCCCTTTACTGTTCGTCCGCCCAGATCAGTCCAGATGAGTGGGTTTATGCATCCCTACCAGCAGATGGAGGCAGAGAACAAAACTTTGAGGCACCGCTACATAACTGAGAGCGCCACCTGCAGTCCCTCAGTATTTCTCTGTCTCCAGCAGATGGGAGAGGTGCAAACCTGCAGAGAGAGTAGTTAATAAAAAAAAAAGAAAAGAAAATAGAAGAAGGAAGAGACCAGAAGAGATTTGTAGAGTTCCCTGAGGGGTTAAGTACCTTTGTGGGCCATTCCTTAGGTGGGGCCAGGTGAGTGGGTGGGGGGGGGGGGGGGGGGGGTTTGACTATTTCTGGCTTCAGCTCGCAACAGATATTGAACAGAACCGGTCCCAGAACTGATCCCTGAGGCATCACTCATCCTTCCTCACAGTAGGTTCCCTTTACAACTACTCACTATCGTTTATCAGTCAACCAATTCCACCATCTTGGGATCCATTCCCAGCCTTTGCAATTTGTTCATGGATCTCCTGTGCGGGACTGTGTCAAAAGCTTTGCTGAAATCCAGATAAATCACATTAAGCGCTCTTCCTTGATCTAATTGTCTAGTCACCCGCTCAAAAAAAGTCAATCATACATGTCTGACATGATCTTCCTCTGGTAAAACCATGCTGTTTTGGTTCATTCAACCCAATGCATTGCAGAAGCGTCTCCATTAGCTTTCCCACCACAGAGCTAAGGCTAACCAGCTTATAGTTTCCAGGTTCCCCTCTGCTATCATTTTTGTGGAGCAGGACCACCACTGCCTTTCTCCAATCCTGCAGCACCACTTCCCGTTTCCAAGAATCTATTGAACAGGTCTTTCAGCGGACCTGCCAGCACCTCTTTGAGATCATAGAAACATATAGAAACATAGAAACATAGAAATGACGGCAGAAGAAGACCAAACGGCCCATCCAGTCTGCCCAGCAAGCTACGCAGTTTATCCATTTTTTTTTCTTTTTAATCTTCCCCCCCCCCCCCTTCACTATTGGCTTCCAGCACCCTCCGGCCCCAATTCCCTTCCACCCCCCCCACCAATGCAGATAGCAGTGCCGTATCCGCATCCCAATGAACATCCAGCTCAATCTGGGGTAGCAACTGCTGTAATAAACGGCCACACCCCTGCCCCATACTCTTACCCACCTCTGTTTTGTTTGTTTTTTTGTTTTTGTTTTTTTGTTTTTTGTTTTTTTGGAGATGGCAGCCCTCCAACCTTCCGCTCCGTGAAGGTGGAACACAAACCACTGGCATCCCGCTCCGTGAATGCCTCTGTGGCTACTGCCGCTCCGTGCAGTATTTTGCTGCCTGAAGGTGAAACAACTACTGGCCACTGGCATCCCGCTCCGTGAATGCCTCTGTGGCTACTGCCGCTCCGTGCAGTGTTTTACCACCTCCTCTATATTTATGCCCACTAGACTTGATGGATCCACAGTGTTTATCCCACGCCCCTTTGAAGTCTTTCACAGTTTTAGACTTCACCACTTCCTCCGGAAGGGCATTCCAGGCATCCACCACCCTTTCCGTGAAGAAATACTTCCTGACATTGGTTCTTAGTCTTCCTCCCCGGAGCCTCAGCTCATGACCTCTGGTTCTGCTGATTTTTTTCCGTCTGAAAAGGTTTGTCGTTGTCTTTGGATCATTAAAGTTTATCAAGTATCTGAAAGTCTGAATCATATCACCCCTGCTCCTCCTTTCCTCCAGGGTGTACATATTTAGATTCTTCAATCTCTCCTCGTACGTCATCCGATGAAGATCCTCCACCTTCTTGGTTGCCCTTCTCTGTACCGCTTCCATCTTGTCTTTGTCTCTTTGTAGATACGGCCTCCAGAACTGAACACAGTACTCCAGGTGAGTCCTCACCAAGGACCTGTACAAGGGAATAATCACTTCCCTTTTCTTACTCGATATTCCTCTCTCTATGCAGCCCAGCATTCTTCTGGCTTTTGCTATCGCCTTGTCACATTGTTTTGCAGACTTCATATCATTAGACACTATCACCCCAAGGTCCCTCTCCTGCTCCGTGCACATCAGCCTTTCCCCCCCCATCGAATACAGTTCATTCGGATTTCCACTCCCCATATGCATGACTTTGCACTTCTTGGCATTGAATCTCAGCTGCCATATCTTCGACCACTCCTCCAGTTTCCCTAAATCCCGTCTCATTCTCTCCACTCCTTCCGGCGTGTCCACTCTGTTGCAGATCTTAGTGTCATCCGCAAAAAGACAAACCTTACCTTCTATCCCGTCCGCAATGTCGCTCACAAAGATATTGAACAGGACCGGTCCCAAAACCGATCCTTGCGGTACACCACTTAAAACGGCTCTCTCTTCAGAGAAAGTTCCGTTTACCATCACACATTGTCTTCTGTCCGTCAACCAATTTGCAATCCAGGTCACCACCTCGGCCCTCACTCCTAAGCTTCTCGTTTTATTCACCAGTCTCCTGTGTGGAACCGTATCAAAAGCTTTGCTGAAATCCAAGTAGATGACATCGAGCGCTCTTCCTTGATCCAATTCCTTGGTTACCCAGTCAAAAAAGTCAATCAGATTTGTCTGACAGGATCTTCCCCTGGTGAATCCATGTTACCTCTGGTCCATTAATTCTCCTGACTGTAGATAGTTCACTATTCTCTCTTTCAGCAGTGACTCCATTACTTTTCCCACCACCGAAGTGAGGCTAACCGGTCTGTAGTTGCCAGCCTCCTCCCTGTTCCCACTCTTGTGAAGTGGGACCACCACCGCTCTTCTCCAATCTCTTGGTACCACTCCTGTTTCTAGGGATCTATTGAACAGGTCACACAGCGGACCCGCCAGAACATCTCTGAGCTCCCTCAGTATCCTTGGATGAATCCCATCAGGCCCCATAGCTTTGTCCACTTTCAGATTCTTTAGCTCTTCCCATACATTTTCTAATGTAAAAGGATTTTCATCTATTCCACTTCCCTCCAGTTTCTTGTTGTGTAGAGATGGTCCTTCTCCAGGGTCTTCTTTAGTGAACACAGAGCTGAAGTATTCGTTTAATATTTCTGCCATTTCTTCATCTCTCTCCACACAATGATCATTACCACCTTTCAATTTCACTATACCACTTTGGACCTTTCTCTTTTCGCTGATGTATCTGAAAAATGTTTTGTCACCATTTTTTTATCTCCTTGGCAATCCTCTCTTCCGCTTGACTTTTTGCCAACTTGATTAATTTCTTCGTCTCCCTCAGTTGAAACAAATATTCTTCTTTGTGCTCCTCCCTTTGGGATCTTTTGTATTTTTTGAATGCTGTTCTTTTAGCTTTAATTTTGTCAGCCACCTCCTTTGAGAACCAGATAGGTTTCAATTTTCTTTTGCTTTTCTTTACATTTCTAACATATAGTGCAGTTGCCTTGGTGATTGCTCCTTTTAGATTGGTCCACTGCTGATCCACATCTCTCTCGTTCTCCCATCCTTTTAGTTCTTCCTCCAGGTACTTCCCCATTTCCTCAAAGTCTGTGTTTTTGAACTGTAAAACTTGGGTCTTTGTGGTTCTTTTCCCTATTCTTTTAGTGATATTAAACCATATCGTTTGATGATCACTGGTGCTGAGGTGGGCGCCCACCTGGACATCGGAGACATTATCTCCATTAGTGAGCACTAAGTCGAGTATAGCTCCTTCTCTCGTGGGATCCAATACCATTTGTTTGAACAAAGTTACTTGCATGGCATCCACTATCGCTCTACTATTTTTAGTTTCTGCAGATGGGATTTTCCAGTCTACATCTGGCATATTAAAGTCACCCACGATCACCACTTCTCCCTTCTTACCTATCTTATGGATGTCTTCAACCAGATCTCTGTCCAGCTCTTCCTTTTGGTTTGGAGGCCTGTAAACCACTCCAATATAAATGGATGCTCCGTCATCTTTTTTTAGGTCGACCCATAGTGCTTCTTCCTTGCCCCAACTTCCTTGCAGCTCAGATGCTTGGAAGTTGTTTCTGACATAAAGAGCCACACCTCCCCCTTTTCTATCCTCTCTGTCCTTCCTTAACAAGTTGTAGCCTGGTATTGTTGTATCCCATTCATGAGATTCTGTGAACCATGTCTCTGTGATAGCAACAATGTCCAATTCTGCCTCTGTCATTAGGGCCTGTAGATCTGGGATTTTATTTCCCAAACTATGAGCATTTGTGGTCATAGCCTTCCAGGTACTCTCTTTAAGGTTATTGCTTTTCCTGGACTCCTTATGAGACTTTAGTTGAGATTTGTTATTCCCTTCACTCTTTCCTTTTGCAGTTGTGCCACTGTTGACAGAGTTATCCATCTCAATTAGATTTTTCTTTTGGTTATGGAACTTGATATTTTGCATGCATTGTGTTTTTTTTCTCTTTTCTGGTAACACTTCAATGTTTTTCTCAAGAACTTCATTAGTTTTTAATATAGAGAAGGCTTTTTGTTCTTTTTGCATTTGGTACATTGTGTGTCTCCTCATCACAGGTCTAATTCTACCAGAGCCCACTGTAATCCTGGATTTTAAAGAATTTCTTAATGACCTGTTTGAGTGGGAGGGTATACCTGTTGGCTGTCCATTCGTCAAGAATGGGTGATTGTGGGTCCTACCTGAGCCTAATGAATCTCCTTTTCTTGACTCTTGGTTTTTCTGTGATATTGGGGAATTAATTTCTGAGTAATGCAATGTGGGTGTAATACTTGTAATTGAAGCTAATTGAGCTTTAACCTCAGTCAGCTCCTTTTTCAAGGAAGAGAGTTGTGCACAAATTGGGCAAGCTCTAAGTTTCCAGATGCTTTCCCTCAGAATACAGGCTCCACAGCAGTTACATTGGATAGTCCTCATTTTGGTAATATATGATTTGTATTTCCTTGACTTATCAATGTACTAATGTATCTTGCTGCTAATGTTAAGTTAGGCAGTCTTTATTAGAAAACAAGCCCCAGGGGTGGGTGGGTAGAGGGGTAGCGTGGGAGGGAGTCAAACAGTGTAATCTGGGACAAGCTGGGTAAAGCAGGGCACTTCCTGGAGCAATAATAGTCCTCTATTAAATGATCTCTCAGTACTTATGTGCCAATGTTAAACAGATTATAAAGATAGCTCTACAATAAGAGAAATGCAGGTATACTGAATCTTAAAGCAAACGAATTAGCAAAGAACCAGACCAAATATATACTCCAGCCTCTTCACTGACCACAATGGCTCTCCTTCTCACTAACTTTACCTCCCCCAAGGTCTGAGACACACCCAATCCAGTTAGATGAGGTCACTTCTGGAAGTGTATCTGTCCTTTTTGATCAATTGCTTTAAAACAGACTTTATGCCCCAATATAAAAATTTGACCAGATTATTTATGCCAGCTAACTCCAAAAAGAGAGAGATTTTACAGATTAAAAGCTGGAGTGCTTTTTTGTTTTTTCTTTTTTTAACGTTATGGCAGAGCAACGTTATGGCAGATCCTTCAGTATCATGGGGTTGTACCTCATCCAGCCCCATGGCCTTGTCCACTTTCAGTTTTCCTAGTTCCATCCAAACTCTCTTTTCCATAAACAGAGTGGTATCTAACCCATTCCCATCCGTGCTCTTACTGTCCAGCAATGGTCCTTCCCCAAGGCCTTCTTTAGTGAACATCGAAATGAAGTGTTTGTTTAATGTGTCTGCATTTCCCTCATCTTTCTCCTCACAGTAACCCTTGTCACTTTTCAATCTTACAACAGCACCTCTGGCCTTCCTCCTATTTGAAAAATGTTTTGTCGCCTCGCTTTACCTCTTTGGCGACCTTTTCTTGGAATCAAGCTTTTGCCACTCTGATTTCTTTTCTCAACTTTCAGCCTCCCCAGATTTTCTTCCCTGTGTGCCTTTTTATGTGTTCCTTTGTACTTTCTGAACACTGAAAGGAGGATATGATAGAAACACACAGATACTGAGCAGAAAGTACAAGAAAGTACAATTGTCCACAGATAAGAAGCTGGAGAGAGGGAAGTTCAGAGAAATTACAAAGAAATATTTATTTATTTAGGAATTTTGTATACCGTTGTTCCAAAAGAAGATCACAATGGTTTACAGAATTAGCATTTATAGTCATGGTCAACGATCATGTGCTTAGTGTTAGCGTTCACCTTTCTAATTCAACATCGCAGCGCATACAAATTTTAGTTCATAATTAATAGGGATGTGAATCGTTTTTTGACGATTTAAAATATCATCCGATATATTTTAAATCATCAAAAATCGTTAGAGGCGATATATAATAGGAATTCCCCCGATTTATCGTCAAAAATCGTAAATCAGGGGAAGGGGGAGGGGAAGGGGGAGGGGGAAAAAACCAGCACACTAAAACAACCCTAAAACCCACCCCGACCCTTTAAAATAAATCCCCCACCCTCCCGAACCCCCCCAAAATGCTTTAAATTACCTGGGGTCCAGTGGGGAGGTCCCGGTGTGATCTTCCACTCTCGGGCCACGTCTGCGTTAATGACGCCGGCGCTACCTTTGCCCTGTCATATGACAGGGCAAAGGTAGCGCCGGCGCCATTTCAGTTCCTGTCCCCCGACGTCAAGAGCGCAGAAGATCGCTCCCGGACCCCTGCTGGACCCCCAGGGACTTTTGGCCAGCTTTGGGGGGCCTCCTGACCCCCACAAGACTTGCCAAAAGTCCATTTTGCACAAAATGGCGCCGGCCGTACGGCAACACGATTCGACTGCAGGAGGTCGTTCCCGGACCCCTGCTGGACTTTTGGCATGTCTTGTGGGGGTCAGGAGGCCCCCCCAAGCTGGCCAAAAGTCCCTGTGGGTCCCTGGGGGTCCGGGAATGACCTCCTGCAGTCGAATCGTGTTGCCGTACGGCCGGCGCCATTTTGCGCAAAATGGCGCCGGCCGTACGGCAACACGATTCGACTGCAGGAGGTCGTTCCCGGACCCCCGCTGGACTTTTGGCAAGTCTTGTTGGGGTCAGGAGGCCCCCCCAAGCTGGCCAAAAGTCCCTGGGTGTCCAGCGGGGGTCCGGGAGCGATCTCCTACGCTCCTGCCATCGGGGGAAAAAAACAAAATGGCGCCATTTCTACAACGCACCGGAGGCCCGAGAGTAAAAGATCACACCGGGACCCCTCCCCCTGGACCCCAGGTAATTTAAGGCATTTTGGGGGGGTTCGGGAGGGTGGGGGATTTATTTTAAAGGGTCGGGGTGGGTTTTAGGGTTGTTTTGGTGTGAGTAAGAGAAACTAGTAATTACTAGTAAACTAGTAATTATATAATGTATGTTCGAATAGCGCTATCTCGGGAACAGTTAATGCAATTATCAGGTTTATAGCAGCTTACATTCTATCATATGCTTTTCTAAAGAGCCATGTTTTAGTTCAGGCTTGAAGTTCTTTCTTTCTGTTATCTGACATAATGGTTCTTATTTATTTATTACTTACTTTTTATTTCTTAGACGATGATATTTAGCTGGAATAATCTACCCACAGAGGTGGTGGAAACCAATACTGTTCAAGAATGGAATCACGACTGGGACAGTGGTAAGAACAGGCCTGAGAGGCTGGATAAGAAATGGGGTGGGCGAGGGGGAGACTGAATGTTTATTTAAGCATAGGAGCCTGTAATGCTCGCTTATCCAGAACGGGAGGGGACTACAGCGAGCACATGACATCACTGATCTGGGTGGTCAGCCTTGCACAGCTGACAGCTCCAACAGGCCGATTGGGCCTCATCTGCTACAATGCATTATATTACGACATCACACACATGATGTAAACAGGTAAGCGATATTTAAAAAAAAAGGTGCTATCTAGCTTGCAGACATCTCTTTATTTCGATTGAACACTAAATCGAGGCATCGCAAAACAAATGTGTGCAGCTCCCCCATCATAGGAGATGCCACATTATTTTAAAATAAGAAAGACACTCTGGAAATGAAATGGGCCTTTTTTTCAGCATCCCCGGCCCCCAACTCCTCCTGTCACCGGCGCGGGTGGGGAACACTGCGACCAGCGCTGCGGCGTCTGAGCACCAGAGGGCGCTGTGTGCCCCCTGCCTGGAGCGGAAGTGCCGTGGCGCCACCCACCGCTGCGGCCCGTGCAGGTGCACGTGACAGCGCCGAGTCATGTGACCGCTCCCGGGAAGAGCGCGGAAGCCGGCCCGGGAGCCAGCGGGCGGCGAGGGCAGGTGAGTAAAGGGGCGGCTGCAGGGCGGGGGCAGAGGAACCGGGGCGAAGGGAAGAGAGGCCGCCGCCAGCACGTGGGAGCCTGTAATACCGCGCCGGTGACGGTCACAGGCAGTGTGCAGTGGGTGAGACTGCAATACCGAGGCAGACACAGCCCGCAGTGAATGAGAGCGTATTGCCATTACTGAGGCAGAGACAGTCACAGGCAGTCCGGGGTGAGACACCGAGATAGTGACAGTCACAGGCAGTCCGGGGTGAGTAACCGAGACACTGACAGTCACAGGCAGTCCTGGGTGAGACACCGAGATAGTAACAGTCCCAGGCAGTCCTGGGTGAGTAACCGAGACAGTGACAGTCCCAGGCAGTCCTGGGTGAGTAACCGAGATAGTGACAGTCACAGGTAGTCCGGGGGAGTGTATTATTGAGGAAGTGACAGTCTGCAGTGAATGAGAGTGTATTGCCATTACTGAGGCAGAGACAGTCACAGGTAGTCTGGGGGAGTAACCGAGATAGTGACAGTCACAGGCAGTCCGGAGTGAGCGTATTATTGAGGAAAAGACAGTCTGCAGTGAATGAGAGTGTATTTGCCATTACTCAGGCAGAGACAGTCACATGCACTCCGCTATGAGTAATACGGAGATAGTGAAAGGTATAGACAGTCTGGAGTGAAAGAGGTTATTATTGAGGAAGTGACAGTCTGCAGTGAATGAGAGTGTATTTGCCATTACTCAGGCAGAGACAGTCACATGCACTCCGCTATGAGTAATACGGAGATAGTGAAAGGTATAGACAGTCTGGAGTGAAAGAGAGGTTATTATTGAGGAAGTGAATGAGAGTATATTGCCATTACTGAAGCAGTGACAGCCACAGGCAGTCTGAAGTGAGCCGTAATGTAATACTGTGACAGTAACAGGCAGTTTGGCATGCGGGAGAGTATAATTCTGAGGCAGTGGCTCACAGGCAGTCCCAAATGAGTGAATGTAATACTGAGGCACTGACAGTTTTCCTGCTTACTTTGGGGGGGGGGAGGGGGCAAGGAGTAGGAAGGTCATATTGGTAGGGGGCCAGAGAAAGCCAGTTCAGCAGTAGCACGTGGAGCAGTTCGGTGGGGGGCACTGCCCACCCATGCCACCCTCCCAATCTATGCCTATGGATAGGCTGGCTACAGCTAGTGTTTCGCACTGGCTATATCGGGAGGGAGAAAGCAGGAGATCAATGTTGATCTTCACCAATGTGGTTAATGGATACATCTTTGTAGCCAATGATACAATGTTTCGGGAGAACCGTGCGAACAATTAAAGCAACAAAGTTGCAAGTGGCTTTAACAAGAACTCCAGCCGAACACCTGCTGATGTCTGAGTTGGGGTCTTGGACTTCTGTGATGTAGTCTACACTTGGGTATAAACTGTGGGGATATTTTGGGAGAGATTTGGATTTAATATTTGCTTTTCCAAACCTGTGCTCAGGTGGTGGAGCTCTGCCCCAGAGAGGACTTTCAATCTAACAGACCAATGCAGGAAGCTGAGTGTTAAAACACTGTATGGTTGATTTCAGCACACAGGTTTAACACTCAGATTAAAATATTTTTTAACTCCCGATGCAGTAAGCTAATGCTATGGAAATGCATTGGCAGCTTAAAAAGAAAAGCAGGATGCCTTTCTCTATATGCATCACTTTGCACTTGTCCACGTTAAATTTCATCTGCCATTTGGATGCCCAATCTTCCTGTCTCGCAAGGTCCCCCTGCAATTTATCACAATCCACTTGTGATTTAACTACTCTGAGTAATGTAGTGTCATCTGCAAATTTGATCACCTCACTCTTTGTTCCCCTTCCCAGATCATTTATAAATATATTAAAAAGCACCGGTCTAAGTACAGATCCCTGAGGCACTCTACTGTTTATCTTTTTCCACTGAGAAAACTAACCATTAAATCCTACTCTCTGTTTCCTGTCTTTTAACCAGTTTGTAATCCATGAAAGGACATCGCCTCCTATCTCATTGTTTGTTTTTTTAATTTTCTTAGGAGCCTCTCATAAGGGACTTAGTCAAACTCTTTCTGAAAATCCAAATACACTACAGATCCAGTTGTGACTTCTGAAAAATCAGAAACGTTTCACTTTGCAAAGGGAAGAGGCAGGTTATTGCTCTGACCTGAGGGCGTCATCTGCATATCCTGATGGATTTGAAAGTTCCTAGTGCTCCTGCTACGTTTGTTGCAGAAACAGCTTTCAGGAAGCCTGCTTGATTTCAGGTCCTCATTTTGCACTCATCACCTGAGAGCTCCTAAAAAGCCTGAAACCCTGCAGCAGTGACCTTACCAGAGCTTCCCCCCTTTGTAATAATTCAGTCAGAACTTACAACAAACAAAATCACCGGACTTCTCCTTTACTGTTTCTGATTATTTCATGCCCAGAGAGAGAAATGTGCTTACGGTTTGTGGAAACTATAGCTTATTAGGTCACTCTTAGCACCAGGAGACAAAGAAATTAGGGCACAGATGTGCTGCTCAGTGTCCGAAATCCGATCACTTGCATATGAAGCATGAACTTGGAGGAGCTGTTTTGTAATGAAAGAAGCAGCCTTCTTAGTCATTAAAATGTGATTTCTGCATAGTCAGGTAGTCTTAACACGGCAAGCACAATAGTTTGGTGGGAAATATATTTGACGTGATACAGCTTTGGAAGAGGAGCAGGGAAGGAAATTCCAAGATCGGTTTCTGTAATCGTCATAAAAGGTTGATTTAAAAGAAATTCTAAAAAAGCAAGAAGTAATAGGAAATAACAAGAAAAGCAGGCTTTGGAATAAAACCAGGAGGAAAAGCAATGGAATCGGGGAAACTGGATAAAAATGTTAAAGAATCTAGCAAGTGCTGCTGATGTAACGTTCACCGGGCTACAAATTGTAACAATTCTGTTTTGTAGTACATAAGCTTCGTTCAGTAGAAAATATGTGACAGTCTTACCAATAACACATTAAACAAATAACGTTCAATCAGTTCTCTCACATAAATAATACTAGCAACTGTACCTGTTCTACGCCCAGGCGGCGAGCCTTTTTGTTGGCACATCTGCTCTGGTATGGAAGCGTCAGCTGGAAAGCAAAAACGAAATTGTTTTCATCCAGGGCAAGGGACATGGAGGAGGGCAAGGGACGTGGAGGCACATTTGCTAAAGCCAGGGCAGGCAAAGTTTATTTACCAAGCTCTGTCTCGCACTCCCCCACACCCCCTCTCCTCTCTCCCCCACACATTCTCTCTCACCGGCATCATCCTCCCCTCATATAGGATCCCTCTCTCTGAAACCCACACTCAAGCATCCCCCCACCCACCCTCTCTTACCTCCCATGCTCTCTCTCACACCCTCCTCTTACCAACCATGCTCTCTGTCAGCCCCCCTCTCTCACACACACATTCTCTCCCACCGTCATCCTCTCCCCATGGCCTCTCACACCCTCCTGCTCTCTCTCACCCTCCCCGACACACATTCTCTCTCACCGGCATGCTGCGGGACCCGCGCCGTTTGCGGCGAAGTTGAAGGCCCGGGCACGCCAATCGCGGCACACGGGGGCCTTTCCATTTTGCCGCGTACAGCGTGCCGGGCCTTCATCTTTGCCATGAATGGAGCGTGTGCCGCGGGACGTGCTCCGTTCGTGGCATGTCAGGGTCTCCTCTGCTATTTTCTGCCTGTCCCACAATGACCGCTGTCCTTCCGGTTTTGAATAGTCTTCCGGTATGGAAGGAATTGTGTGGGAAGGAGGAATTGTGCGCAAATTGTGCATTCCGCAGTAGCGCTGAATTCCTCCAGGAGTACCTCTTGTAGCTGGTGTCACATGGCCTCTGTACAGAGTGTTTGAGCCTCCAAGGCGGCCAGGGAGCTGCCTGTGCCATCTATCTGTGGGCTGGGTAACATGCGCGAGCACTGACGGACACACTACCAAGCCCTATATAGTATAGCGCCATCTATCTGTGGGCTGGGGAACATGCGCGAGCGCTGACGGACACACACTACCAAGCCCTATATAGTATAGCGCCATCTATCGGCGGGCTGGGGAACATGCGCGAGCGCTGACGGACACACTACCAAGCCCTATATAGTATAGTGCCATCTATCGGCGGGCTGGGGAACATGCGCGAGCGCCGACGGACACACTACCAAGCCCTATATAGTATAGCGCCATCTATCTGTGGGCTGGAGAACATGCGCGAGCGCCGACGGACACACTACCAAGCCCTATATAGTATAGTGCCATCTATCGGCGGGCTGGGGAACATGCGCGAGCGCTGACGGACACACTACCAAGCCCTATATAGTATAGTGCCATCTATCGGCGGGCTGGGGAACATGCGCGAGCGCCGACGGACACACTACCAAGCCCTATATAGTATAGCGCCATCTATCTGTGGGCTGGAGAACATGCGCGAGCGCCGACGGACACACTACCAAGCCCTATATAGTATAGTGCCATCTATCGGCGGGCTGGGGAACATGCGCGAGCGCCGACGGACACACTACCAAGCCCTATATAGTATAGCGCCATCTATCGGCGGGCTGGGGAACATGCGCGAGCGCTGACGGACACACTACCAAGCCCTATATAGTATAGCGCCATCTATTGGCGTGCTGGAGAACATGCGCGAGCGCCGACGGACACACTACCAAGCCCTATATAGTATAGTGCCATCTATCGGCGGGCTGGGGAACATGCGCGAGCACTGATGGACACACTACCAACCCCTATATAGTATAGCGCCATCTATTGGCGTGCTGGAGAACATGCGCGAGCGCCGACGGACACACTACCAAGCCCTATATAGTATAGTGCCATCTATCGGCGGGCTGGGGAACATGCGCGACCACTGACGGACACACTACCAAGCCCTATATAGTATAGCGCCATCTATCGGCGGGCTGGGGAACATGCGCGACCACTGACGGACACACTACCAAGCCCTATATAGTATAGCGCCATCTATTGGCGTGCTGGGGAACATGCGCGAGCACTGATGGACACACTACCAAGCCCTATATAGTATAGCGCCATCTATTGGCGGGCTGGGGAACATGCGCGAGCGCTGACGGACACACTACCGAGCCCGATATATTATGGATTTTGACTTACTAGGTCAGGTGCTCTGCATCTTTTAAAAACAAGCCCCTAAATTAACATAAATGTTTCTTCAGACTATCAGGATTGTATTTATACAGAAACTTCTCATAAATACAGTGGTTCCTGTTTAAGATTTGCAACAAAATCTTGCTAAAGGCAAACTTAATTCTTATACAGTATTTCTGATGGGGATCCAAGATCTGCTCCAACCGCTCTACTTTTATGTTAAGAGCATACTGGTTACAACCCAGAGCTGTAAAGCCTAGACACTTTGACCTTTGTGCTCAAATGCAGACTGTAAAGCTCTTTACAGCCAGGGCACTGCGATTGTGACTTGTGTCCGCCGTGCTGCTCACACTGATGCTATCTGAGTTACAAGTACTCTATTACTGTTTCAGGGCAGGATGGCCAGCAGCAGGCTGAGGAGCGAGAATTACAGCGACTACAGTTCCACTGAGGTCAGCCCCACCGACGAGAGCCCTCCGGCACGCACCCCAGGCTTTGGCTCGGCGTCCGGTAACTACGAGAGGCTAGGGGAGGTCGCCGGCACAACGTAAGCCAGCATGTCTTCTGCCTCTCAGACTCTCTTGCCCCGCTGTCTCGCTGGCCTGCTTTGAAAGACAGTTTAAACTTAGACTGGTGCCCGCAGGCCAGTTTTATAGCAAATTTCATCTGCTAATTAGTCACGCCACTTCCTTTTCAAAACATAACATTTTTTTTTTTTGGCCTGTTTAGTTGGAGGAAAGCCCGTTAGCATCCGGTGCATTCAGTCTCCCTGTGCACGTTCTCTCCTTCCCCCTGCAAACCCCCCCCCCAAAACACTGCTGACTGTCCCGTGTGCCAACTGCTTGACCTGTTTTTGTTTCTTTTTTGCCGATTCAGATGGTATCAAACGTTGATCCATTTGTTAAAGGGGAATATTGGTACAGGATTGCTGGGCCTGCCCTTGGCTGTGAAGAATGCAGGTATTGTGGTAAGATAAGATTTTACTTCTTCTAAGGCAGTTCTCATCCTCGTTAATGATGGCTTTCCTGGGTTATGTCAGGTAGCATTCCTGGGGGGGGGGGGGGGGGGCTGTGTAAATCCACCATCTTATCCAGTAATGTCATTACGTCTGGCCATAGCGGTCATTTAAAGCCGGCCACGCCCTGATCACCCTGTCCCATAATTACCCCTTCAGTGTGGGCTAAGAGGGAAATGTGAAGGCTTAACCACGGAGTGAGAGTTGTACTGCTGCCCCAACCTTCAGCATGGCAGCAGGGATATAGGACTCGGTTCACACAAAGTCATTAGTGGAGCCAGAAACCTTAAGCCCCCGACACGCGGGAGATATTTGTTAAAATAAGAAAATACTTGTATCAGTATGAAAAATAATACCCGGGACTTCTAGGAGGGCAAGGGGCCTCACGAATGCTTTGTCCCCGGACACGTCTGTAAGCACCCATTCATCTTAAAGTCTTTTATTTCCCCCTCAGCAGCCCTTAGTCTCAAATATATGAAACTCCGGTTCCAGGCGCGCAGAAGTCCAGTTGTGACATTGCTGTGGCCACATAGTTCTCATTTTTTGTCCGATGGTTTTTATTTATTTCATAAATTTATCTACCATATAACAAGCATAATCTATAAAAGCAGGTTACAATAAAACATACATAACCTGCTAACCCAGCCCCCAGCCGTCTCATTCAAAAAGGCTCAAGGGGATGTACAAATCATGTTTATTTTAACACATTTATAACCCACAGCTATCCAGTTCTAGGTGAGTACGCCAGTATATTCATAATTAAAAACATAAATAACACACAGACTCGCTTGGCAACATCTACACCTCTCTGCATGATACTCTAGTTCCCAAGAGAACCGCCTGTATACTTGCCTTGAATCCTTTTGAATGGGCGGCGATTTAATAGAATAGATAAGTAATTCTTACCCCATCAGTAGATTGGCAAAATACTGGATTTGCCCACCTGCCCAAATACCTGATTCAAAAGTCGCTTCTTTCCATTAACAGACCACACTTCTGGACGATTTCGATATCCTCCCCTAGTTTTAAATACTGGCTGAACTTTCTCATGCAAAGGCTGCTTTTAAAGAGCTGCTGGGAATGACAGTGCTCATATTTAAAAAAAATAATAATAATAATAATTTGGGATACCCTGTTGGGTAGAGTCTCATGTATATTTTTATCTTATAATCTAAACCTAATTTTCTGCATATAAGATGTGCCAAAGGTTCCTCAAGTCCACCATCCTGACGCTGACAGTGGCCAATCTGGGTAGTTTAAGTACAATCCCATTTTTCTTCAGCCATGGCCAGTCCAGACAAGTGCATCCACGTATTTCTCACACATGTATTTAGTCACATCGCATGTTCTCACACTTGCACTCTATATGCTTTCAACGTGCACGTAGACCTCTTTCCACAAATCTCTCTCTCATTTTCTATGTAAGGGCCTTGCCCAAAAGTTCTTAGTTGTATGTAAACCGATACGATGTGCAAACGGCTATTGGTATAGAAGAAATTCGAAATAAAATAAATCTTTTCAAATGCACAGCACCCATCCATGCAATTATAGGTCCCAGAACAGGAGGGGCTATCAGGAGACATGTATAGTATTGTGATTCTGCTTGGCTGCATTAACAAACACAAGCCAACCATGATGTACCTTGTACTGCTTGATTGTACTACTGCGTGTTGTCGTATCACGAGCTTGCAACTAACAGGTAGAAGATTTAAAATGAATTGGACAATGTGGTGTGGTGTCTTTTTTTTTTTTTTTTCTTCACTCAACACACAATCAAGCTATGAAATTTGTTGATGAAGGATGTGATGGAGGCAGCCAACATGGCTGGACTGAAAGGGTTTGGACAAGTTCCCGGAAAAAAAAAAAAGTCCATAAGCAGTTAAGCAGGTGATTTTGTGAAACCCATTACTTGTCACCAGCAGTGAGCAACAAGAAATCAGGCCTACTTTTTGGGATTGGCTACTGTTGAAAACAGGATGTTGGACTGGATGACCCTTTGTTCTGACCCACCATGGCACTTATGTTCTCATCTTTGGAGGGGACCAAGCCCTGCTCTCATAACTTCAGAGGGTCCCTCTCTGTTCCTGCTTCTAGAGGTGCGTCAGACTTAAATCCAGCCGGGTTTACAGCTTTGCATGGTTTTGAGGTCCCTGTCCCCTGGCAAGTTTGGTCTCTGGCTGCTGTGTGGGGGAGGAATATTCCTTCTGTGGATTCCTATAACTTCTTGCATGTTTCCTATGTCCTTGAATCAGTTGTTTCTGGTAACAGCAGTTCCTTCTATTTATTTCTAGAAGAGGAAGTGAAACCCTTAGAAAAACTGCTGATTGCAGCAACCTGCACCAGTCCCCATTAGAACTTCAGAAAAGTAGCAGACCCTGGAGAGGGAAATCAGCACCACGTTCACTCCAGAGCAGATAGTGGTTTGCTAGCAAGACTGAAACCAAGTTACGTAACGTGGCCAGTAAAGGAGAATTGGACTTGGGAAAGGGATGAGAGTGTTGAGATGCAGCTCGGAAACTGTTTATAAAATATGTATATAAAATATGCCTATGACATTTCTTATTGTCTTAATACTTAAATCAGCTGACGGAGTTGCCCCATCATTTCTAAGTGAACTTTTTCAGCCAATAGGAAATGTCTTGAGATGCCATCAGCTAAGGCCATACATTTCCAAGATATTAGGTAACGGGCTGTATCCTTTGGGGACGTTGTATTTTGGAACAGTTTAACTGACAAGGTTCGAGGAATAACAGGTTTCAAACTGTTTCACAAGACAGTAAAAGCTGCCTTATTTAGAGAAGCTTTTTTGTAAGATTGAGCATTTTACATTTAATTTTAATGTTTGCTGATTTGTGATATGCTTTTATGTTTTATGTTACCCTATTGTTTTATGTTCACTTTTTAATCCACCTAGCATGACATAGGCCTGGATTCTCTAATACCGCCGGGCTCTTTGAATCGCACAGTACAGGGGGGCCTTCGAAAGCCGGCAGCGATTGTACTTCCGCGGTGCGATTGCTGCCGGCTTTCGCACCCATTAGCGCCATCATAAAAGGTGGTGCTGTTGGACGCGAAATTGGCAGCCAAAAGGGTTCTTACCTTTTCGCTGTCCGCGATGTCTTCGCGGAGTCCGCCCTGGTGCTACCCTGACTCCTCCTGTTCCGGTCTTGACTCTGCCCCATTTAGTGATCGCACGCGAAAAGGGACTTTTCACATGCGCTCGCTTTGGAAAATGACTCCCATAGTCAGTATTGGTGGAATAGAAATATTTTAAATAAATAAATAAATACAATAAATATTGATCGTGTTGGGTTTCAGCACAATATTCTCACAATGGAACATCCTTCTGGGTAGCCAAAGTATTTAATTGTATTTAAATATAAAACTGTTCAAGGCACAGTACAGAATAATAACAAATCCGTAAAATATAAATGAGCAGTAACATAGGTTAAATAACACTATAGACACGTACATTGCAATAAGATAGTTGAGCGGTATACAATACTACAATAAATAAGAAATGGCTAACACAACAGATGTTAAAAACTATTATTGTTGGTAAAGGTGGCATTCTGTCTTACGGTAAGAGATGAAAAAGTAACCAGGTTCCTGCTTAGCGCTGCTTCAAAAGAGAGGTTCGTGTCTGTCTAACCCATTCAGTTTGTCCAGTAAACCTGTGGTTGGCACGCTGCTGATGAAACGAGACTGGTTTAAACTCTGACCTCTGTTGCAGCAGTGTGGTTTGCTGCGGTGCGCCATGACGCATAAGTAGACGACAAAACAGCAATGCAGAGTTTTGTTTTGTTTTTTTATTTGGCAATGAGCCAACAGGAGCGCAAGTGATAAGAATTTTTGGAGTTCGAGCCTCGATTGTACGTGATTTATTGATCGGCATAGCCAGCATCCCCTTATCCTCTTTGGATGCTTGGAATTTTAGAAAACCGACTTCTCAAGAAGAAAGCCAGGATAACTTTGAGAGATGCTTTAATTTTAAATTTACACTGGATGGATTAATTAAAGAGCACAGTAATAATTTGTGGGTTTTAAGGAAATATTTCAACTCGTGCAGTGCTGTTAAGGTTTTCAGCTCCTCATTGCCTGTCTGCTTGATGAGTGGGCAGGAACCAGCCAGACTGCCAGTGGTGGTGGGTTCAGTGTTATGTATTTACTTTCTGCTGTTACACCTTTATCCTCCTACAAATTCAGCTTTTACTTTCCTGCCAGATTCCCATAATGCTAGTTATATTGATTGGATCTGTTAAAAAAACAAAACAAAAAACAAAACAAAAAAAACAAAAACCCAAAAAATCAGATCTACTATTCAGTAGTATTTTATGTTGGAAATTTTACTTATTTATTATGAACGGTTTAAATTTTTAGTACATTTTGTTTTTTATGAAATATTGTATTTTATGTTTTTTCTTTTATGTATTCTATTTTACGTTATTTTAACGAATATTGTAAACCGGTGTGAAGGTATATACCAACATCGGTATAGAAAAATAAATAAATATCTCAATTTATAGATTGGTTAAAGGTGACAGATGAGACAAAAAAGATGGTGGCAGGATTTGTGTACATTGGGCGGAGGGGGCATGGCTGTGGTAGTTGCTTGTGAAAGGATTGACATGGATCTAGTGTCCCTCGGCTTCCATTGATACAGACTGAGAGTCAAGTCCAGCAATAAATATTGAGATGCAGTGACAACCTTGTGTCCCTCTAAGCTTTGAATTGACCTTAGGCATATGCCATGTTTGGTCAGTCCAGGTCACAAGTACCCAGTACATTCCATAACGTAGATCTGTTTCTTCTTGCACACACCCAGGGATAACTCTGGCTTTTCCCAAGCCTACCTGGATAATGTTTTATGGACTTTTCCTTCAGCGACTTGTCCAAACCTCTTTTTAAAACCCCGTTATGCTAGTTGCCTTGACCATGTCCTCTAGTGAGAGATTCCACAGCTTGATTGCGTGGTGAATGGAAAAAGTACCTTCTATGATTTTGTTTGAAATCTACTGGTGGTTAGCTTTCATGGCGTATCCTCTTGTTTTAGCAATATTTGAAAGGATAAATAGCTGCCCCTTATTTCCCTGTTCCAACCCACTCATAATTTTTATAAATTTCTATCATAACAAATCTTCTGATTGATTATTCATCTTTATTTATTTATTTAGAACTTTTATATACCGACATTCACTTGCATCTTTGGGCTCTTTCTGACTGTAAAAGCCGAGCACTGTGTACAGGTTTAAGGTTTGTCTATCTGATCTTTTACATTGGCTTTTACCGCACAAGAAAGACAGAGATTTTTTTTGTGTGTGTTTGCCTTTATTTTAATTCTCATTCTTGGACCGGCTATTTTTTTGGAAATAAAAAGAAACATGCTGTGCTGTTCTTTCTTACCTCCCTGTGGAAGATGCCCTGCTACACAACATCTAGTTACAGATACTTCAAACGATAGTCGCTACTGCAATCTACTCCAGTATTCAAATGGTAGTGTAAAAGCTGCTTAGCAACTGGTTACCATAACAACCCATGAAAAACAGATTTATTAGGAAGATGCAATCTGGCAATTGGATTTGCCAAAGCTCTAGAATATTGTACGCGACAGATACTGGGGAATACATTGTTTTAATAATATTTGTCTTTTTTCCATTGCAAATTCAGTCTGTTGCAACCTGTGCCTTCATTTCCGGACAAAAGAATAACCAAAGCCCAGTCCTACCTGCACCCACAAATTCCTGTCTTCTGGACTTTTTTTTTAATTGTGCAAAGCATTCCAAAAAAATAAAATGTTTTGGTGCAAAGTCCAAAGATAATTTGTCCTCAGGGGCTTTGCACCAGCGTTCAAAGGTAAAGGGCACACGTTCATTTTCCCCTGTGAAAACTGATGGAGGAAAAAAGCATCTGCAGGGATTTGCACCTCCTTTTTCTGCGGGAACTTTTTATTTTATTTTACAGCCAAAACAATAGTTTTGAACATGCAAAACCAGGTGCGTCATCTCCCCCTGGCCTAACCCTGCCCTGAGAATGTCCTCATGAAAATGCAGGTAAATGCATACATGCTGTGACTCAACGTGAGCCCTCTCACTCGCATACAGAGCAGGCAATTTTCTGAAAGCCCTTTTGCCTGGCTTTCGAAAATTGTCCTCATGATGCTTCAATGAATGATTTTAATCCAGTATTGGAAATGCTATTATTTATTTATTTATTTATAATAAAGAGAGAGTTCTTGTGCTTTCTTCATACCTAGACAGTGTTCTACGTTGCACCAAGTATAATTCTAGATGCCCTTTTGAGATCGTTTTAACCCATCTAGTCAATGGAATAATGACAGCCCAGTACTCTAAAGAGTCTCTTTTTTGCTCAGAGTTCATTTTTTGACATAGGATTACTTCATTCTGAAACTTTTTCTATTTGAAAATAATACATACAGGAAGGCATTTTTTTCCTTGTCTGTGCAAACCTTTCACATTGGTGTCCTGAAGAGTTCACAGCTCTTTCATGTTGGCCTTCTCCTGAGATGACACTCCTGCAACCGGGAGGCATTTTGGGATTGCTGGCTAGTTTATCCCTTTATATCCTTATAATTGTATTTATTGAATGTTGTACATCACTTGGTGCTAACTTAGAGCCTCATTTACTAAGCATTTTCCCCGTTAGTTATTGATTCATAAGTTCAGTAAAATAAAAGGATAGAATGATGTTAAACACGTCTTGTGGAATTTGATAAGAGCATACGAATTGCCATGCTGGGTCAGACCAAGGTCCATCGAGCCCAGCATCCTGTGTCTGACAGTGGCCAATCCAGGTAAATCAAGCCCAGCATCCTCTCTCTGACAGTGGCCAATCCAAGTTGCAAGTACCTGGTAGAATCCATTTGTATTGCAATATTCTATCTGTGAGGCAGTGTCTCTAGTATTGTCCTGTTTACCTGTGTGGGACCAGGCTAGATGCCTGGTCCACCTTAAATTACCTAAGGAGAATATGCTGTATGGGTGGGATCCTGCAGGGCAGGTGGAGTCAGAGGGCATGACCAGAGACTGGGGAATAAGAGCTGGGATCCAGTTGAGGATAACCAGACCAGGCCCAGGTCTCCAGCAGGAAGGCAGCTCCTGTAATGTACAACACTGAGCTGAGAAGAAGCAACTGTGAGTAGAGAGAGAGAGTGCACTCTCTGAAGGTAAAGTCAGTCTACTTCTGTGTATATGACTGAAGCTGTCAAATAAAGTTCATGTTTTAAGAAAGCTGGAATCAGACTGAATTTCGGCCTCCAGGCCTGTGGGAATCACCAGTCATTCCCACACCATCATTTAAACAATGAGTTGTTATAGCTAAGGAAAACTGGGATTGGATGATTTATTTTACAGCTAGGACAGGCTTAATTCCAGAAATCAGATGTATTATTCACTAAATTCTTACGTGTCAGGGTGATCATATTTTGGTTCCAAGATGTACAGGGGATTGCACTATGACCTGTTATTCCCGTCCATAGGAATCATTTGTCTTATGTCTGAGTGAGATTGAATGCTGACAATCCCAAGATCTTGTGTGTCTTATTTCCATTAAAGTAATGCTTGAAAATTTTGCTTTTTTCTTTCCTTGATGATCTTGATTTTAAATGTGTATTTATATAAGCTGAAATTCTTTATAACCAACCCTGCAGAATGACTTTTACGATCTTGAGTTATCTGCAATGGCAAATCAAGGCACAAACATGACTCCTGCCAATCAATACTAAGCATTGAAATGCAGTTTAATCTTCTGCTTTATAAAATAGTCATTGCGGAGGCAGTCTTGAATGGCCTGCGTTGCTTGCAATGCATATGGGCACATTTAACCTCTGTACATTGTTTCCCCTTTGAAAATTACAATGTGCATTGTTGGCTTTTGAAAATTAGCAGCTGCAATTTGTGGATGTACTAAAATCCCCTGTGTACTTTACACCTGCTGTTTGCGCATGTGGCCGAGAAGGGGTGCAATCGCAGATGTACTTCTGACAGTATCAAGTGCATGAGTCAGTTTACTCCTCTAACTTACCTGCATTGCTGTGAATGCCTCTCTTTAACTGGGCTAAAATCCTACCTGCTATGGAAGCCCGAGTAAGCACGGTCTCTGCAAAGCCGTCTTACCTGGGTAAAGTTCTTTGAAAATTCTGCTGAAGATACTTCTAAGACCTGTCTGAGATGATGAGAAATAGTTTGCAGTCTTGCTTGGGCATTCGTTATTGTTTCTGCTGTGAGTAGCCTTAAGGAAACCATAGCTGAGCGCTGACGGCTCACGCCATGCAACATGAGGTTTATACAATGTTTGCTCCTATTGCAAATGAATTTGAACCTAGCCATGGTGCAACACTCCTATTTCTCTAATGTAAACCAATCCAAACTAAGCATTATTCCCTTGATATAAAGTAGAAACACCTTTAGCATATCTGGCCCATAGGATACAAATACTGTTCTCGGTTTCTCTGTCTTCACTATTTCGTTCTGTTTCTGTGCCAGTCCAGGTAAAGCTGCTGCTGTAAACTCTATCCTGCTTGCGTGGCACGATGTGCTGCTTTTGGAAAATATTGTATGGATAGTAAATATAAACGCTGTTTCACCTTTTAACCCACTGACCCTGCCACTATCTCCTATCCCTGATGTAGCTGGGCCCCCTCAGTCTGCTGGTGATGGGCATTATTGCAGTTCACTGCATGGATCTGTTGGTGAAGTGCGCCCACCACTTGTGTCGGAGGTAAGAGAAACTCAACTCCTCTATTGTTTTGTATTTCTGTATGACCTAAAAGTCATGTTAAATCCTCAACCCCAAGTTTGGCTCAGTGTGCTTTTCTGGGCAAAACAATAAAAATATTCTACTGACAAACTCCGGTGTCAAAGTGCATTTGCATTTTGTTACACTAGAAGGACAATTATTCAAAAAAAATTAGAAAACTGTTATCAGACTGACTTAGTCAGATAAGTTATCAGGGATATTCAGCAAGAAAAACATCCTGCTGAATAAATTTGAATAAAGTTATCCAGGTATATGCAGATGGACAGCTGTCCCTGAATATCACCATTCCAGTTTGAAGGTTATCGGAGGATGTGTTTCCAGACAGCTTTTGCTATATTCAGTGGAATAACCAGTTATGTAGTGAGCCAAAATTTAAAAAAAAAAAGGAAGAAACCTAGCAGGACTATTGGCCTGATCCCACACCAGTGAAACAAATATTGGGCCCTATGTCCAGTCACCCCAAAATATACCAAATATGTAGCAGACCTATAGGCCCAAAAAGCTTCCCTTCCCCAAATTTGCAAAATAGAATTTGAATGTAGAGCCCCGCCCCCCCTGAAATTCACCCCTCCACCCCACCCAAAATAATAATGCGAGATCTAGGTAATAGAATCACCGGTCCTTTTGGAAATTTGCATGGCCCTAACCCCATGGTCTTAGGTTTTTTCCCTGTAAGCCTAATTCTTTTCTGTTCTTTTGGTTGGGATCATAGATGGAATTCACTGGTTCCCAGTTATTTAGTTGGCTTTTTCTTCTCTTCAGGAAGCAATGCCCTTTTCTGGACTATGGGGACACAGTGGAATGTGCGTTGGAGGCCACCCCCAGTGCATGGTTGCGGTCACACTCGATCTGGGGCAGGTACAGTACTGCACGCACGCCGTGGTTTTGGTGGCTAGAAGATACTCCTGCTATTGGCAGCCTCACCGTGCTGACTTCTAGGACAGGAACGTCTGGGCATGAAACTTCAGGTCTGACCGCTCTAGCCAAAAAAAAAAAGCTTCAGACCTGCTCACCTTAGGATGTAGAGGGGGAGAATTGAATCAGCGTTTTCTGTTACATGTGATAGTGCCATAAAGTGCTGTTAAATCTTACACCTATTGCACCTATCTTCATGTAAAGGCAATGGCCAGCACTCTCTTGTGTCCTGGAAAATGCTGCATGAGCCTTACTTACTAAGTTGTTTCTCCTCTTCCCGCTTTCCATCCCTACCTCCATCTCCCGTTTTTCCTTAACCTTTTTCAGGTCGACTTGTGCTCCTCTTCCTCCCTGCTCTTCGCTGAGCTCTTCTGACCCACAGCAGTACAGCCCCCTTCATCTTTCTCTATCACCCTTTGTTCTCCTTCGCATGCCCAGTGAACTGGTGGGTGGAAGCTTCACGCCCCCGGAATAGCAAAAAAGATGATTTAGAACCTGTAAGCCCAGTGATCCTGGAGGGTGCGGGAGGTTTCCCCTCGGCTGCAGCAACGAGGCGTTGACTTCCCTTAGATCTTATTCTGTGCCACTCCAGACTTTCCCTTCTCCACGGCACTGCTAATGCTGCTCAGTCTCATCTCCTCTGATTCCACACAGGGTCATTCTCACTTCACCTTTCCTGTTACTGCTGTGTTTCCTTATAAACAGGTTTACTAACAGATTTCCGTTTTACAACCTGCATGGTTTTTCTGCTGAAACATTCGGCAATGTCAGAATCCCAGTTCTGGGATGATACAGATATCTTCAGAACTGTGACCTGTTATATCATAAACTCCCTGTGCACACTGTCTCTGGGCTCTGATTATATTTCAGTGCTATGTATTCAGTACAACAGAGAGTGAACCTTGAGCTTAGACATTCAGATGAAATTGCAAGAAGATATTTGCACAAGGCAATGAGTTGCATGTGTGTGCGCTTTGCAGAGCGGTGCTTTCTAGCGGTGGAATTTTGTAGCATTCCCACAGTGCATGGAGCTGGATTGTTAACGACTACAAAGGTGACATAGGAGGACGCAACTATTCCGTCTTGTTTACAATTTGAAGTCAAAGGTAAATTTCAAACACCCTTTTGATCTTTGGGTGAAAATTAAGGTGTTGTGGGTTTTGGAATCTCGTCCCTTTTTTTAAATTGGTGCATTGGTTGCGGTGGAGTAGTTTAGAATCAGGTATAGATTGGTTCTTTTTTTAATTTGAGCGAAGTATCGTAGTTGCAGTTTTAATCTACTTGAATGCATAGAGATAAGAGTCAGCAGGCAAGGTGTAGGTGCACCATCAGGTCTCTATAGCTGGACAGATTGTTTTACATTTCTATTGCGCCTTTCTGCAGTATCGCGGATGAATACATAGACCCCAGGAAGAGGTTGTAAATTTAAAATATTTTGTGCTGTTCACACAGGGTAGGACAGTTTTCAAAGCCATTCACTCAATTGAATCGGCCTGCCTGAAAGTTGCCACCTTCAACACAGCTCGAAGAACACCCCGGCTTCCATGATGCACACGCTTATAGAGGTCACAGAAGTTAGCTGGCTAAATTAATATTTGTGCATTTATCTAACTAAATTCTAGCCAGCTAATAGGGTCATTTATCAAATGCGTTATGAAGTTTTCGCTTGCACTCCCGCACTGCATGTGGACAGTGGTATTTAGGGTTTTTGAGGTGCATGATGGTCATCCTTGATCACTGTGTGTGTGTATGCGCATTACAGTCAGTCCATTTCCTGGGGCAGCTCTTCAGAGTTTTACTTGTGAAATGGACAAACTTCTACTTGGTCTGTACTGCTAGTCTGACCTTGATGGGAAGATTTGTCTGTCTTCAGTTCTCCTCTTCTGCTGTTCAGGTGCTCCTGCTTTTTAGCTACTAATAATTTTGAGCTACCTGAATGTCCTTTCACTGCTGCCAAGCTGAAGCTGACGTTCAGTGCTGGAAGTTTATACTTTTAGCTTTTGATGAATCTCTCTACACTGCCGCTTGACTGAAACAAACACATACACACAGCCATGCGTTCCCAAGCGACTCCGTGCAGTCGTGCATGCCTGTGGATTTGTATTTTGTGAAGGAGCAACATGAAACTTCTTGTCCAGACGTGCAGTCTGGGTCTTCTAATAAGGGTTATGATCTGCAAGTCTGCTCCTTGTCAATTCAGAAAACGCTAGCACATGCCATGCATTTATTTTAGGTTTTTAATTCAGAAACTTATTTTCATTATTTTCCTTGGAAGCAAAGGTTAATGAAGAAAAAGAGAGTAAGATGATACCTTTTTAATGGGAATAAACACATTTCGAGGACAGTTTGTCCCAATGCTGGCAGATCTTCTCCAGGTCCAAATGCAGTAGCCACATTACTTTTTCCCTGGAAAGAAATCTTCAACTGATGGCCTCTCCTGTTCTAGTCCTTGATTTGAAAGCTCTTCTCTTTTGCCTGTCTCTATCAGCAGGATTGTGTATTTTCTTGTCTCACGTTGCACTGGGTATCTTCTTGCTTATTCACTGTATTATACTGTCTTGTAAGTTGGATTGTGCTTAAGGGTGTCATTGTAGGGGAAAACACAGCATAAAACCGGTACTATTTTTTGAGCATCCATTAAGATGCGTTGGGTGAGATTCCAGCATGGCAGGTGAACTTTCCAGAGTCATCCCTAGTTTCTTTCAGGCAACCTGGTTTTTTTTCCCTCCTTTTATAGCATTGTGGTCATTTATTGCAGTCTCATTAAAGACTTTGATTTTTACTTTATGAAAATAGTGCTTTGGGACATTCTTACTCAAAAGATGGTTAAAAGAGAAACTACCATTAACAGAAACATGGGGGTACCCTGCACGGAGCGGCAGTTACTACCCTTAACAGAAAGCAAAGGGTTAATCTGCATGGAGTGGCAGTTACTACCCTTAACAGAAAGCAAGGGGTTAATCTGCACAGAGTGGCAGTTACTACCCTTAACAGAAAGCAAAGGATTAATCTGCACGGAGTGGCAGTTACTATCCTTAACAGAAAGCAAGGGGTTAATCTGCACGGAGCGGTAGTTGCTACCATAGGAAATTGCTGGGCAGACTAGAAAAACCATTTGGTCTTTTATCTTCCATCACTACTATATTACTGTGTTAAATGTCAGAGACTTTGATAAACACCCAAAATAATAAATAAATAAGCAAGCCAGAACTCCAAACTATTATTAAAAGCAAACCTAATTAGGGGCACAGAGTGAGCATTAACCAGTCAGTTAATCTCAGCCAAGGTTGAATATTATGCAGGCGAGTTTGTTGTGCTTATAAGAAATCCAGGTTAGAGAAAAACACAACAGCACTTCAGAAAACGTAATACATAAAGTTCAACCTTAGCAAAATTTGAGAGTAAAGTAGTGCAAGAGTGCACATAGAACTTTTTTCCATGCAAATCTATGTGAAGTGAGCATGGTTCTATCATCGGTGCATTTTCAAAGGGAAACCCCACACAGGGTTTCCCTTTGAAAATGAGCTTGAGGTTTAGTACTTGTACTAAAAAATATCCTTAAAGAAAGTAGGGCAATTTTTTATTTATCAGTTGTTGAGTATGAAGGTGATTGTGGATATTTTGGATATACTTACCTGTCTATATGATGAGATAAAATGTGTTGGATAAAATTTTGAAAAAAACAAAACTGCCCTCCACCCTCTGAAATACCAAAATAAAATCATAGGCTTTAAGAAAGAATTCCTTAAGTTATGTCACTAGTGGAACTGACTGGATTTCGTTTCCTCTCTTCTCTTCTGGTTTTTTTTTTTTTATTTTGCAGGTGGCTTGTTGGATTTTTCTTGATTCTCACCCAACTGGGATTCTGCTGTGTATACTTTGTCTTTCTTGCCGACAATTTGAAGCAGGTATGAATTCATGAGATGTGAAAGGAAAATTATTTCCTGCATTAAATACCTTTTCCTTTGATCGTATCCAGTTAGCCTGTAGAAACAATTTCCTGCTGCAGTGCTTCTTTTTTATAAGAGAGGCTGTTTAAAGCCTTTTTATAAGTTATGAATGGGTAGCTGTAGGCTACACAATAATACCTTCTAAAATGTGTTTTAAAATGTCTGACACATGACTGCTGAATAGTCCCTCGCAGTCTGGCTTTCATTAAGAGCTGTTACAGCCCCCAGTTTTAGAAGGGTCGTGGTTTAAGCCCCCTCTTTCTCCAGCACTGATAGAGTAGCAGTGAATGAAACAGGAACTGGATGTATTTTAACGTCCAGTCGGGGCCAGCCATGGGCCGTTCAGCCGTCATGTATCCGATACTTAAAAAATTAAAATGCGCTGCTTATTTTAGAAGTGTTATGTAACAGTTACCTGATAATGTTTTTTTGGGGGCAAGTTTTAAGGGCATTAAAGTTTCCACCTCTTCTTTTGGGGTTCAAGTTCACTTGAAACTGGCCTGTACCGAGTCCAGGGCTCCGTGGGCCTTCAGTCGCAATAACCCAGAGGTCCCCCCCCCCATGCAGCCCAGATAGTGCCGCAGTGCTTCACAGCCTGGGGCCACCCATTGCAAGCTTTCTCTGGAAACAAATACAGGTGCATCCCCGAGATTGGTTGGCGGGTAGTTGTCGCTGCTGTGCGATGCCTGGGACTTGCGCAGCATCCCTACAGGGGTTAACTTCTGAAAACCTCTGATCATGGTACGTTTTTTGAAAAGGGACGCTTCAGCTTGTCAGCACACTTAGTGAAGGTAGAATGAAGCCAGCTGTGCTGAGCGGGTGTCCAGAAAAGCTGGATTTTCTTAGCACCAAAGGTCAGTCTTGAAGTGATCCCTTCTCAGTCACTCGTCGTCATTTCTGTTCTGTTTTAGAAAATAATCGTATCTGGAGCGAGCTTCTGTGGGCAATTTCTGAAAAGTCATTTACCCAGCTAAATAGCTATTTCCTCAGCATAAAGGGCTTTTTATTTATTTATTGAGTTTTATATACCGTCATTCGGTTTTGCCATCACAACGGTTTGCAAGTTTTGATGATGTTTTCTGCCTGGAATATATGTGGCGATGAGAAACCTTGTCCTCTGTACTGCCCAAGACCATATCTTGTTTACTTCCTGATATGACAATCTGAGTCCATGCGTCCCTGTTTGTTTATGGCCACACTATTAAAATTTCCCATTTTCCCTGAGGATGAAAGTAGGCACGTTGGTTCACAGCACACCTGCTGTAACCTGCATTGAGGGTTAAAGTGGGGAATAAACACGTCTCCTAAGGAGGCGGGGATATCATTGCTCAGTTTGGTAACTGCCAAAACACTGCCAGGTGGCACTTTCTTTTAATGCCTCTCTTTGTCAATCCCTACATTTTAGGTGGTTGAAGCGGCTAATGGTACAAGCAGTAACTGCCATTCCAACGAGACGGTAGTGTTGACGAATACCATGGACTCCCGCCTGTACATGCTGTCCTTCCTCCCCTTCTTCATCCTCCTGGTGTTCATCCACAACCTCAAGTACTTGGCAGTCTTCTCCTTGCTGGCCAATATCGCAATGCTGGGGAGTCTCGTCATGATATACCAGTACATCCTCAGGGTATGTACAGCACCCCAGGCCAGCCATGGCAGAAGGCAGAGCTTTACGTCTCTGCTGTTCGTGGCGTAACGCCACTGTGTTAACTATTTTTAAGACGTTCTGATCAGAAATCTCTTGAGTAACCCAAATCTAGGCACGGAGCAGTGAGCCAGGACTGTGCAGTAGTGGGTAAGATCTTTGTGCGTGGAGGCTTGAGGTGAAATTATAGGGTTAAAATCTCGAGAGCGTTGTCTTGCTGGGGTGCACAGGTGGCTTGGCATAGCGGGTTTTTGTTGATGCTGCTTACAGGGGGTGCCTTAGAGCGAGTTTACAGAGGACCTGAGAAAACGGATCTTACCCACGTTATCCCTAATGGCTGGCATTCGGAGCTTGCAGGCAACTCGTGTCATTTTAGTTCACCTTGTCTCCTCTTTTTTTTTCTCCACCTCTAGGACATCCCAGATCCAAGTAATCTGCCTTATGCAGCTGGCTGGAGGACCTATCCGCTCTTCTTCGGTACAGCAATCTTCGCTTTTGAAGGCATCGGAGTGGTAAGGTTCGGCCTGTTGGTGGAGACTGGGCAAGGATAGAGGATTTGTGTTCAGAGGGAATCTGGCGAAGGGCTTTTCAGCCTCTGGTTTCTTCGGCCCTGTGTCTCACCGGGCCCCTGACCGCCAGCTGGTGGCCATTTCGAAAGCACCCAGGTGATGGCCCGCATCAAGAGGAAGAGGGAGCCCGAGACCAGCAGGCTATCTTTTTTTTTTTTGTTTTTTGTTTTCCATTTTTGTTTGGAAATGGGAGCTGATCTTCCTTAATGCCTTTAAGGTTTGCTGTCATACTTGTGACGTCTGAATTTTGCCAGAAAGAGGAGGAGCTGCTGCTGCTTCACAAAAAGATTCTGGTGCTAGAATAGCTTTGAAAGAGATTTTTCATTTTCATTTTTATTAAAATTTATTAATTGCCTTTCACAAATGGTCAAGGCGATTTATAATAAACACATACCATAAAATAATTGAGAAACATAAAACATGACAAAACATAACATGAATTTCATATAGAAAATTATTGAGAACATTGAACAGTGTCAACAAAACATTGCCCATATTCAAACATATAAGCAATTGTTGAAAACATTTGTCAATATCCACAATCATCAGTCATATTCAAAATCAACAGAGCTGCACTTACTCTATAAGCCATAATCACAGACTTCTATAAGGAGTAATTAGATTAAGGCCGCTGAATGTATGGATGACTCCTCCCCCTAGTGTTGCCAGTTCTCCTTCTGTTCCCGTCTAGATTAAAATTATATATATAAAAAAAAAATCTAAAACCCTAGTGCTAATGTGATTTTGGTGAGCTTGGAGTAATAGCAGGAGATATAAATGAATAAAGAAGGTGGGATCTTGAGATCTTATTACATTTTGATAATGCCAGTCTGTTGCTCAAACTCCTCTGTATATTGTGGTGTTTTCACGTTGGTAAAAAAAAAAAAAATTGTTTGGATTAGACTGATGTGCTCAATAGAAATTCTTGGTTATAAAAAGAAAAAATCCTGACAAATCCCTCTTTGACATGCATACAAAAATAAATTCTAACTTGATCAATCACTTTCTGATAGCCCATGCATCAAATAACCAGATCAAGATTGTTCATTAACATTTATTTGAATTACCCCTATGGGGCAGCTATGCAATTATTAAAAACAAAAACCATAGCCAGCAACTGTGCAGGGCCAAACTGGGTTAAAATCCCACTGCTGTTCCTTGTGACCTTGGGCAAGTCACTTTACCTTCCATTGCCTCAGGTACCAACTGAGCCCTCTGGGGACAGGGAAGTAACTACAGTACCTGAATGTAATCCACTGTGAAGTGCTGAAAAGCAGAATATAAAACAATTAAAAAAAAAAAAAAAGCTTCAAAGCTGTGTGTGCAGCTAGGAATGGCGAATATAAATAAAGAAAAGGGATTTTTTTTTTTTAAATACACTTGTAAGAGCTTAGGTTAAAATGTCTCTTGTGTAGTGCCTGTGTTGCATTTTTGCCTTTTTGGAAATCCTTCTCCCTGATGGTTCTCATTACTAAAAAGCCTGCATACTCTGCTTAATGCATGGCTGCAAGCTACTTCCTAGAATTCTCTCTCCACTAAGGGGAGAATTTTGTTTAATCAGCAAGCACAGTGTACGTATGCATAAGTGTCTTTATATCACTCCCGGCATGCTCCTACAGCCTTGATGCCTTAAAAGAACACGTCGGCCTAATCAGTTCTGAAATGTTCCCTGCTGATGATGCATTTAAAAGGAGATAAATAGCCTTTTGAAATCAAAGTTTTCTGTGAAATCTTTTTTTTGGGGGGAAAGGAATATTCTGGGTCACCTCTAGCCCCCCCTGCCAGGATGTTTCTGTGAGTACATGGGGTTCCCTGATAAATTCCAAGTGAGCTGGAGCGCCTCGGGGAGGGAGAGCGCGTGGGATGTGTCTATTGAGAGTTTCCTCCCATTCTGTCCCTAGCAGACAGGGCTGCGCTCACTGATTTTTCCCCTTAAATGTATATCCGTGCATTGCAACGTTATGAGAGCAAATTTCTAAAAGTTGCATAGCAGATAAGTGCACGGGTACCTCAAGTCAGTTTTCAAAGAGAAAGTGCCTGGCGCAGATTTCAGACCCTGGGATCCAGGTGCCTAACGGTACAGATGCATGCCTGGATCCCTTTCAGAGTTGCTTTCCGTTTTTACTTGTGCAGAGATCTTTAGAATCCGTTACACTGCAAACCCCTCCTTTAATTAAAGGAAAAGTTTGACATTTGATTTTAAAAAAACACCTTAAAGAATTTGGGGTGCAGTCCAGACTGGGGTGTCCACCGAAGCTCTTCCCTTGCCTCGCTGTGGCTTGAGTTGAGGTGCACAGGGCTAGAACGCTATTCAGCCTCAGGGGCGTCTTTTTTTTAATTATTTTTATTGTGAAGATCCTGCCGGCAGGTGTTCCAGCATCGAAGCCACGTTAAAACCTTGCAAGCTAATCACACTGCCTTCTTGTGGAGGTGGTGGCAGACAGAGTGAGCTGCGCTTCGTTTTCAATGAACTGATTTGTCCTGTCTCAGCCTGCCAAGGCCTATCCAGACAGACTTTTTTCAGAAGTCACGGCACGATTTTGGGATAGTGCCCCCTCTAAGGGGAGAGCATGGTCATAATTGCCCTTGAGAGGGGGGAAAGGCCAGCATTGCTGTTTTACGTACTCAGAAAAATGAAAGAATTGTTTTGCGTAAAGAGAAGGAGAAGAGAATGTTTAAGAGAAAATAAAAAGGACGATCTCCCTTCAAAGCATCCTATGTGTAATACTTACCATTCCCCTCCCCGCCTGTGATTACTACAGATGATATAATCCCAGTGGTCTGTGCTGGTTTTCTTTTCTCTGTTCCCAAAAATCTTACAAATCTGTTAGAGCACAGGGTAGTCAGCTGACTTGTGGAGGTGGAATTTCTACCCTAGGTTACATGGCGAGGTGTGTGCATACATGTTACATGGCGAGGTGTGTGCATATGGGTTGGACACATGGTAGCAGACACAAAAAGGGGTCGAATTAGCACACATTTGAGACTTGTGAGTGGTAGCCTGGCCCCTGTCCGTTTGTGCATCTTTCATATGCATTCGTAATTCAATCATCTTCAAAACAAGATGTACCTCTAGGTTAAAAACAAACAGCGCTGTGTAAAACGGAGCCAATACTGTTCCTGTAAAATGTCTGCTCTTTGTGTTCTTTTATCTCGTAGGTCCTGCCCTTGGAGAATAAGATGCAGCGCCCTCACCAGTTCCGGGCAGTGCTGTTTGTGGGGATGGTCATGGTCACGGTGCTGTATATCAGCCTGGGCACCCTGGGATACCTGCGATTCGGGGGCAGCATTATGCCCAGCATTACTCTCAGCTTGCCCAACTGCTGGTGAGTTTCGGCCTCTGCATTCACAAGAAGGGTGAGCAGCGGGTGCTTGCCTGTTTAAACGTTCCAGGAAGACCTTGCTGAGGACGTTTGTAGCATGACCATGGGTGGCCTGAAGTGGTTAAGGAGCCGGCACAATTGGAGACAGATGGGATGCTGACACATCCTCCGTTAGTGATTAGAACACGGAGCTTAAAGCCGAGGCGTTTAATTTTCTAATGACAAGCAAATGAAGAGACTGGCAGAGGCTGCTTTGCTGTACAGTGCTGGTGCCATTTTTAAGTCAACCACCACTTATGTTAGTTGCTTGGGAGCCCAGAAAATGTTCAGCAGGTTCCTGCAGTCTAATTTTTCCTTCAGTTCATTAAGTTCCTGATCGCCAGCTGAGGGCCAACTGATTCTCTTCTCTTACTCCAGCGAAGGGTTTCCACCCCCTCCTCTCTGTAAAATGTAAATTCTGGTTCCTGTTCGTACCCCCGGATCAGTCCAGACGAGTGGGTTTATGCATCCCTGCCAGCAGGTGGAGTCAGAGAACAATTAGAACGTTGGCACCGCTACATAACCGAGAGCGCCACCTGCAGTCCCTCAGTATTTCTCTGTCTCCAGCAGATGGGAGAGGTGCAAACCTGCAGTCTGAATAGTTTTAGTTTAAAAAAAAAAAGATTTTGGATTTGACTCATTGCTCCCTGAGGTGTTAGGCACCTTTTGTGGGCCATCCCTCAGGTGGAGCAGGGCGACGAGGGATTGATAACCCCTGCCTGTTTGTAACTCTATGGTCCCATGGATCCGGGCATCGTCCAGCCTGCTTTTGGTCCCATAGCCCTGTGGCTCTGTAAGTAGTGCACCAAAAGTTCCTAGTTCATTGCCACACATGTAGCTCAGCAGCCGACATGTGCACATTCGCATACTGCCAGCCATGGAGATCAGATATGTGTGCATAGCTGAGTCCACGCACATTACGTGGCTATAAGTCTCAGCAGACATGGAGTGCACGTGTGCTCCACCAACTGCCTACAGATATGCACCTTCTGGAGGAAGCTATTTAATTTTGTCTAATATGCATGCAATAAAGAGTGCCCAGCCCAGTGCACAGGTTAATGAGCGTTTGGACAAGCATCCATAACTTCCCAGTGCAATAAGGGGATCAGAGCATCCAAACTCACGCCTAGCTGATAGCTCCATCACAAGTAAATTCCATGTAGATGAGGCTATTAACTATTACCCCGTGATGCAAAACATCCCCGTGTGCCCGAGGTGCACTTTTTAACCCATAAAGTTTTATGCCTCCCCCCACCCCCCCAAAAAAAAAAAAAGTTGTGAATGTAGCAGGAGACCTAATCCGGGAAACAAATCAGGAAGAGCACAGAGCTTGCCACTGGGCCATTGGGGTTGGCCGCCTGAATCCCGTTATATTCCCGCCTTTCGGCAGCACTGAAAGTAGCACATTGCAACCAAACGGTGGGGCGGCCGGCAGTAATCCCCGGAGTCCTGTGGCTAAGTTCTCTCTCTTCTCTCCTTGCTCCCAGCACTAACCACCTCCCTGACTGGTCAGCACCAGACCCTTCCTGACTAGGGGAGGTAATTATATAAAGTATGAGTTGGTTGTCACTGGAATGAGATCTGTCTCTTTCGGGGGGCAGGGATTGGATTTGGGGTGAAGAGGTGAGCAAAACGACTGGGCTACAAGAAATACTCAGCAGAAGTGGCATAAAATGTGCCATGCCTCTTATATCATGGGACAAACTTGTGTGTCCTTCACAGCTTTTTGTTTTTTTCCATTTGTACATTTTCCTGGGCTGCCGTGTGGGACCGGGATTAATTGTAACTCAGGACCCTAAGTGCTCATCATTTTTCCCAAATAGTATATCTGGCCCTCAGTTTTTTTTTTTTTTACATTTTATTTTCTTTTGCTTTTTTTTTTAAGAGCATTTATAACCCATTATTTCAAATAGAATTTGCTCACATCAAATTACAAGATAGGAGCAAAGAACAAATCATAACATCAACTTATCAGTAGCAGCCAAAGGACATTTGTCCGTGTGTCTGCTCTGAATCTAAGGGGAACGGTGACATTTATCATTTGGCACGTGTCTTATGAAACTGGCGCGAGTGGCGTTATCTCTCGCTTGCAGTATGTCTTGACATCTGGAAGAAGGGGCTTTGAAGCTTCATCTCTGAATAATTCTTATGTTTGTCGGATGAGAGGTTAGCCCAGTGTGCCACGGATTTCATGTGAGTCTCTGTCCCCGTCCTTTGAATCTGAGATGCATAGAAGGCTGCTCTCATTTTTCATTCTCTCCTTTAAATGTTTGACTTTGTTTTTTGTTTTTTTGCGTTAGGTTTTAGAAGTGAATGCGATTAGCACCGTAACAATTCAGCAGATCCTTCAGGGAGTTAAATTTCACCCTCTGCAGTTATAAGCTGGACTTTCATTTATTAGCTTTAAGGATACGCACAGAGAGCCAGGGATAAGCAGAGCCAGAATAGGTATTAGCTCTTCTCTTGCTCCGTTCCCTCCGTGCTTTTTTTTCTCTCTTCGGGCTCTGTTTTTCCTATTGCTGTTTAAAATGCTGCACTGGAGCACAGTCGCGTGCCATCCTCTCTCTCCTGGGCTTCCCCTGCAGGTGATCTTTAGAAGCAAGGACAGTGCACTATTTAAATCTGAAAGGAAGAGTTGTATCAGGCGCACTATTTAGCAAACTCTGTTGTTTGAATCAATATCAGCTCTAAACTATTGATTTTCCTAGGGTTGTGTTTTCTTTTTCAGCTGTATAATTTCCGTTACTTAGGGAGCTCAGATTAATGGGGTTAGCTTCCAGGATTTATAGTTTACTTTTTTTCATTTCAGCTCTGCTGACAACACTTGTACTTTTTATGGATATTTTAAATTTGGATTTTGGGATAAAATCATATTTTAAGTAATACGCCTTCTCCAGTTTTGCTTTTATTATGGGACACTGGTTGGTACTGCTGTGCTCAATATGGGGTGTTCTTTAACCCATGAAAACAGAATATAGAGGGAATTTTCACAACTGTTTATGCACATAAATTGGCGTTTGAAAATAGCTCCTCTTGGTGTGGGCAAAAGCCACAGTGCGAGTATTCTTAGCTGCAGAGAAAAGTGAATGAGGTTAGATCGGGGGGAGACAAAGTGCACACGGGGATTTCATTTTGATATCCCCCACGCATACTTTGCATCGGCTTCCAAGCCAGTGGAAAGCACTCAGCTAGAAACCTCCCCTAATTCCCTCGCTGGTCCACATTTTCAAAGGGAAACTCCGCAAAGAGTTTCCCTTTGAAAATGAGCTTGATGAGTTGGCAGATACAAAGTAAGAATGAACCTTCCCTGAGCAGATTGAAAATTGCCTCCATAATGGGCAGTATGTATGCATCACATGTATGCATCACACACAGCTTAGGAATGGACAAAAGGCTATACTGTACCTGGTGTTTATAATGCGCAGTATGTTGTATAGAATAATATTTGCAATGAACTGATGGCTGTACAGTTTGTGGTGGTAAACAAAGCACCTGTCAGAAGAGTAGCTGGAACGGAAACATTACAGAAATTTAAAATTACTCAATTTTTTTTTTTTAAGCTCTCTGTTGCCTAACTTTGATTCTTTAAACGACAACAGGGAGCCTGGAAAAGGAGAGAAGATTCTTTAAATAGTCCCTAGTTGGGATATACAGATTTTTTTTCTCACCTTTTCAGACAGCGATTCGAACCTAAATTAGGACAAGATTAAACCAAATTGTTAAACTCCATTCCAGTTATAAATTAGGTCTCATGATAAATTCCCGTGTACGATTCAGTTTGATGTGTGGTTTCTGCTCGGGAAAACCCTGAAAAGTGAATGCCAGAGGATGTTTCCAAGTGAGCTTGAAAGGCCTCATTTTCAAATCCATTCCCATGTATAAAACCCAGTTTTATGTTCATAAATGACAGCTATAAAATAGCCTGGGGCTCATTAGTGGCGATTTATTGTATAAAGCCCCCAAATACTTCGTATACAAAAGCAGGCAGTGCTTCCAGACTGCGGAGGGTTAGGCCCGTTTTCCACCATCCAGACTAACTGTGATCGATGCAGCCGTCCAGCCTCCAAAATCAATGGGAGTCAGTACATGGGGCTGCGTTTCCACACAAAGTGACGGGCCATTTGTTTGTCCTTCTGCGTGCAGGTTGTATCAGTCCGTGAAGCTGCTGTACTCCTTCGCCATATTCATCACCTACGCCTTGCAGTTCTACGTTGCTGCAGAAATCATTATCCCAGCCGCTTCAGCTCGGGTGGAGGAGCGCTGGGCCGTGTGGGTGAACCTGGCCCTGCGTGTGCTTTTGGTGTGTCTCACGTGTAAGTACACGCTTTCAGCTCCATGTTTCTGTCTTTGGCCGCACGCGGACCATGTAATTAATTGCTTTCTTGTTTCCTCTGTATTTGCTAAAAGTAAGAAAAGGAGGAAGGAAATTAAACCAGTGGTTCAAGCAGTGGGCTAGAAAACCAGGGAAGCCAGGGTTCAAATGCTGCTTCTAGCACTGATGCTTCTTGTCAGCTTGGACAAGTTAACTTCACTCTCCATTACCTCAGCTACAAAGTTAGGGGTCTATGTATTAAGCCTATTTACTTGGCACCAAAAGTTTGTGAATCCTCTGGTGTTTTTCCCGGCCGTAATATACCACCAGGAAATGTACTGTGGCCAAGCGGCCCTGAATCAGCACCACACAATCATCATCATGAGGCTGCCGTGTTTTAAAGGGGCAGCGTGGCCCTGAATGCCTGCCCCCGGCAGCGTATTAAAATCAGTGGGGATTCTATTGATATTCCACCTCCCAAACTCCTTGCAGCAGGATTATTTGGCTAAAATGTAAACAAAAGATTTTAAGTGAGATGAAGGTAATGGACAGCTAAGTGCCTGAGGCCCGCTGGTGCCATTTTGGATTTTACCACTCTTGGAGGGGGGGGGGGGGGCGGAGGTGTCCCCTTTAAGGCCTGAGCCTGGGAGCAACAGATGTCATTAACATCTCGATCCTCCAGGGGATACGCGAAGAGGTGTAACTAACTTTCGGTTAAATAATGCGGCTTGCAAATTTTAAGGCAAGCTCTGATTACTGTTATATTGACCTAGTAATGAGCTGATCTGCATGCATTTGTGTGCAGATCTGCTCACTTTAATAGACATGTCGTGCTGTGGTTTATAAGGGGGATGGATAATGTGAAATTTCAACTCATTGACCGTGCTGTAAAACCTCAACAGAGCTTGGTAAATGATCCCTTTATATTGTAAACCTGGTGAATGGATGTACCTGATTCTAACTTGCCATGAGCTTGGGTTTGGAAAAGCGTGTAATTAAATCAAAAAATCCCAGTTCATGAGGAACCAAAATGCTTCTGAAATTTCTTGGCCCCTGGCCCTCCTACCGATTAAAATCTGAGAGGTAGTGTAGTAGTTTAGCAGTTTTGGTTTAATTCAGTTCATGTCTCCTGCCATCTGTGGTCCATTCCATGTTTTGTACGGGAATCCAGTCCCGGTTCTTCTAGTCACGCTGCAGTCTTGAGAACTGAAGCGAAGGTTCAAGTGTTTAGCACTTCCTGAAATTCACGTGCTGTATTATTGTTTTGTTAATAATCAATGGACAGACTCAATACTGCGTTACCCAGGTCCGATTTTGTTGTTTGTTTTTGGCTTTCTACACAACCAAACAAAAAAGCAGGATAAATTCAAATCCCAATAGAATAATCTGAAAGCAAATCGGAGCGGGCAAAAATAATAAGCATTAAATAAAAGTTTAATATCTGTTTCAACCGGACTCATCACAAACGGAGGCCGAGGTGCTGAGCGGCTCAAACTTGCAGAAAGGTCACGACACATGCCAAAAAGAGCAAAAGTTCTACGTAAAACCTCTGCGTGCTGAATTTTCTTCCAGGCTTATTTGCTTGGAAACCCTGGTAGAAAAACTGTGCGCAGCACTTACTAACGTGTGCGAGAAGTTTGGCACACTTACAGTATTTGTGCCTGCAGGTGGGAGCTGCACAGTTTTATAAAAGACCTTTCCATTGTCCATCTGTCTACACTATGTCCATCTGTGTACATTAAGGAAAACGAAATTATCAGGTAAGTAATTTCTCCAATGTATTTCTGCTCCAAAAGTACGTGCATATGATTCCAATGCAAGAAAATGCATGCTTTTTCTACCCATTTTATAAAAACATGCACAAAATAATTGTGACACTACGCAAATAATTACCCAGAAATAAACACGGAGGCAGGTATTTTATAAAGTATGCAGGAGTACTTGGAATCATCAGTTCGCTGAAGCTTTCACCAGTTCACCCAGTCTTCCTCTGGTTCCCCTAGAGCCTCTGGCATCTCACCCTGAGTCTCCCACCAGTTCACAAGGGCCTTCGGCCCAAAAACTGCAGACAACAGACAAGTGCGATTTCACTCGCGTGAGCCAGCAGGTATAACAGTGTATGAACAAGTTTGTGTATATCTTTTAAAGACTAGCACCTACCATGTGTACCTCTGAACCTCACCTTGGAGCGCCCTAGATCGCCCCTTTTTATCCCCGGTAAAGCGTATGCGTGAAACCAAAAATACGTGCATAGCCTAGACGTTTATAAAATAGTGCATACGCATGTGTTTGGTACTTACCCGTAGAGCCCCTTTGAAAATTCACTGCTTGGTTTGAATATAGCATTTACCCGTGTAGACTGGCCTGCTTGAAAATTGTGCCTCGCACAGGCTTTCACAAGCATCCTAAAAGAGATTGCTTTAAGTTGGGGGAGGAAATGCAGACCTTCGGATACCTGAAAGGTTTTAACGATGCGCGAACTTCGAACCTTTCCACGATGGAAAGGAAACAGTAGAACAAGGGGGTCACAAAATAAAACTCCAGGGAGGGGACAACTCAGAACCAACATCAGGAAATATTTCTTCATGGAGAAGAAATTCCTTCCCTAAAGAGGTGGCGAGGATGAGAGTAGTAAATGAATTTAAATGGGCATGGGATAAACATTGCAGATCCCTTAAGGCTTGAGGTTGGTAAGGAAGAAAAGAGGGTAACCTATGTTAACTTTAGGTGTAACATTGACGCATGGGGGGGTAACCTGCACGATGCCATTTGCTGGGCAGACCGGATGGATCATTTGGTCTTTATCTGCCATCATTGCTATGTTACTGTGCTTGGAAAATTAGCACCATGAGCTATTGAAAATTTTCCCCCCTTAGCGTGCCTGTGCACGGACTTCATGCAGAGCAGATGGCTCAAGCTTCAGCAGAAGGTGACCCTTCAACTATTTCCACTACAGCATCTTTATTTAAAGCCAAAAGTGTTTATTCATAGGAAGCTTCAAACCCGTAAATTCTTTATTGATGAAAAAGGGATTTTCTTATTGATGAAAAAGGGATTTTCTTAACATGAGGGATGGAGGAGAGAAAAAGAGCTGCAGTGGGTTCATTGAACCAGATTTAGTCAACCCAATTAATGGCGCCAAGAAAAGCTATTTCCCAAAAGCCCTCTTGGAGTTCATTTTGATATTTGGCCGTGCTGCTGAGGTTTTTACTGTCTCTTTTCTACTTGTGTCCATGGCTCGTGGGCTTTTAAGTCCTTGTTTAGTTGCACTGAAGCGAACGGTGAGAGGCAGTAGCTTGAAATGATTTGAAAATGTTCCGCATCCACTCCTGAGCCGATCCCTCTGGAGAGTCTCCTGCCTTGCCAGCTGCGCCTCGGAAACGTTGTGTTGCCGTACCCGATGACCCTGAAATAAGTAAACCTCCTCCATGCAAACCTGGGTCAGTGCTTTAACAGGCATGCTAATGGAAACGTCCTCATTGCTATATCCCATACTGCTGGTAATTAGAGTTTTTTAAAATTATGGTTTCTAGATTTTATCCTGTGTCTGAGACTGCAGGCATTCCCTGTTTACAATCAAAATAAATGGACCAAAATACTTTCTCCACTGCTAGCATACCTTTTTAGAAGCTGTAGATTCTAAAATACAATAATACAAACAGTATAAAAACTTTTACTTTGGAAAAACATTAAACTACAAAATAAAAAGTAGTGCCAAGGGCAAGAAAAAGCCAATCTGATGTTAAGCTGGAGCAAGTGTTTCAAAAACCAGCCTTCCTAGAAATGGAAACGTTATCACAATAGGAATAAAATGCCAGCAGTTTACTGCTGTGTACTCGTAAGGATGTTTCTGTTATCCCAGTATTAATATTTTATGTACTAAATCATCTTAGTATTTTCAGTTGAAATACAGAATAAGAACTGCTGCTATTAATAAAAGAAATGTGTATTTTATAATAGTAAATTCAAAGCTTTGATTTTGGCTAAAAATAAACCGAGTTCATGCAACCCGTTTTGTAGCTGAGAATGTTCTGCTAAGGTAAACAATGGGGAGCATGGATCCATTTTGTTGACCACTTACAGGGCTGGTGCAAGGGTATTAGATGTCTTGCACCCCTGTTCCCCCAAGGCTTACCTGTCGGCAGCTCTGCACTCTTCAGCTGGCGACAGAATGGGCTCTGCTGGCAGCCAGGGACCTGGGACATGGAGGTTCCAAAAACTATTGGCAATTGATCAAACAAGTACGGAAATGTTCAGAAGCCACACTACCTAGCTTTCATCCTAGCAAAGTGGCCATATTGGTGGGGAAAAGTGCTTTCACATTTCCAACTACTATTTGGGCAACATTCTACCTTTGACAACATTACCAAACAGCGACTATGAAGTTGGATTCTCTCAGCTGTTAATGGCAGTGGCAGCCAGAGAGGCAGGGGAACTCCAGACATAAGTGGAAAGATGTGAGGGCACTGGTGGTCTGGTCCATAAGGTTGCCAAGATTTGGAGGCATGCTAGAGGCACTGGAGTGGAAGGGTCACCTCTGCCACAGCATCTCCATGCCTTCAGAGGAACTGGTTGAGAAAGCCATGCAGTGAGCCTCAGGCAAAACCTTACTGCTGCATTCTAATACAGAACAGTGACTATCACTCAGCTGGAACATGGGATATCAACAGGTCAAGCTACAAGGGCGTCTGTCTATGTAATGGCAGTCTTGTGGAGAAAGGGAGAAAAATACCAATGAGATTCAGAACAGGGAGCAAATGATGGCAAAATCCATCAGACCACTGCCGCCTTCCTGCTGACTTTCCAGCAGTGCTTTTAGGCTAACCTCCATTTCCTAGGAGGCAGGATGGCTCAGAGACCAGAAGAAGGCTTGCAGTTGATGGAGATTTTGCCTTTCCTGTAAGCCTTGTTGTATTTCTGGTAGGAGTATGTTTGGCAGAGGATGAACTGATGATAAATGTTTGATTCCATGTCATCTGGCACTTCTCCTGCGCACTAGAACGTTTCTGGTCTTTTAATCAGTTAGAGTCGTCTTATTCATACCCATATAGAAGCTTTCATTCCTATCACTGACAGAACAGAACAGTGAAATATTAAACAATATTACAGTATCATCCACTTTCAAAATGTCAGGCATTTTATATTAATTACAGTACCAAAACAAGTGTTTTCAAAGCTTGCTTCCCCCCCCCCCCCCCCCCCCAATATGGCTCCTCCATCGTATTCTGCAATGAATCATGAGAGCTTAAGGCTCTAGAAAACTGAAGTGGCTGTCCTGCTATCTCCATGTCATTGAAGTTTAATTTGTAATTTCTTTTGTCACTGCATCAGAAAATTATCAGTTGCCTGAGAAACCCCATATAGGTCCTGATTTTAAAAAGCATTTTCTTGAGTAAATGCACTTCAGTCAAGTAAGTGGGCTTTTGAAAATTGCTGCAATCATAATTGCATTTACAGGCATAGCTTCTTTTAAAAATGACTCCCATAGTGTGAGGATATTTTTATACTCTGCAAGTCCTTCCTTTAGAATGCATTGAATAGCATGAAACATTTCTTCATAGAGAGGGCGGTGGATGCCTGTAATGCGCTCCCAGAAGAGGTGGTGAAGATGAGAATGATGATGGAATTCAAAAGGGAATGGGATAAGCAATGTGGATCCTCAGAGGCTAGAGGATGGAAATGAAGAACTTTAGGTGTAACGTTTCAGATTGGGGGGTAACCTGCACGGAGCAGCAGGTATTACCCTTAACATAAGGCTTGGATGCCTTAGTATAGAGCTGGGATGACCAGCCACACAACTGAGGACAAAAATTCATGGCTAGGTTGTAGCATAGAGCAATTACACTGCTCTACAGCCAGAGTGCTTGTGAAATTAATATAGTCAAACTTTTATTAAATCTGGATCACTGAGAACAAAAATGATGCTTAAAATTGTTGATTGACTTTAGTTTTCAAGATATGCTACTGGGTTTGGGAATTGCAGGGGATAGGCGAGTTAAGGAAGGGGAAGGATCTCAAATTAAACACGACTAATATACATCTTTGAATCTATGATTGGGTTTGCGGGGCAAGGAAAAGATGGAACAGAAAGCCTTCCAGTTAGTGGTAACAAATTTTCTCGGAAACAACGAGGGAGATAACTACAAGGAGTTGGTGGAAGACCTCCAAGGCGTACCAAAACCTTGCCTGTAATACGTCATTAAAAGTACATTTTTTGCACTCTCACTTAGACTTTTTTCCCACCAAATCTCAGAGCAGTGAGCAACGAGCATGGCAAGCAATTTTCACCAGGACATTGCAGCGATGGAAAAATGATATCGGGGCAAACAGAGCCCATCAATGGACAGTGATGAGATCTTCCATTTAATGAATGCAAGAGGCAAGCCCAGAAATGCCGAGTAGTCACGGAAAAAGGACTAAACTATGTACATAGTTTTTGTTTTTTGCTTTCATAGTAAATTTTATTTCTAAAATCCTTTTGCTGATTTAATTTTTAAAGTATTACAAAACCAGGACAGATAAAATATTATGCAACCATAAATACACAAAAACACCCAAGTTTACAATTTATGATTAGACATAAAATATAAAAATAAATCATGGAAGCAATAGCCAATCAGCTGAATTGTCATATTTGAACTTAGCACATTAACAACAATAAAAAAAAGGCATATTTTATCATTGAAGCAGACGACTTCTAAAAATTTGCATACCAGCATTATTTATGAGATACTTGTGCACTTGCAAATCAATCAGCCTTGATGCTTTTGATGTAACTGCAACATTGCTCTCCACTTTGAAGGCAGGGGGGGGGGAAAGGAGAATTGGATTCAGACGACAGCCAACACTGGGCCCTGACTTTTATGATCTGGGGCACTGATGTGCAGACAGTGGGGGGGAGGGAGCACAGGACTGCTTCTATTACCAGACCCAAAAGAAAAGCACATTCAAGCACCGTTGTCTGAATTATCAAGAAGGCTGCTCACCATGGAAAAATGTTGCTTGCAGTAATTTTGTTACGGGTTTGCCAGTTGCTTGGTTTTGATTGTAAATATTACCACCCTTAACAGAAGGCATGGGGGTAACCTGCTTGGTACAGCAGTAACCTCCATAAGAAACTTGGATGAACCATTTGGTCTTTTTCTGCCATCATTACCATGTTACAATGAGCAAAATTTATAAAGTTAGCTTCAGTCTTCACCAGCCAGCTTTGCAGCTCCTGATGCTTTCTCATGCAGTCTGGCGAAGGAACGTAATTGCTAAGGTCCAGAGGCCACACAGCACGATAGCAGTTCCTATTTTTCACAGCCAGTTCTTACATTAAAAGCAAGCATTTGAAGTTGGTGCCTTGGAAGAGAGAGCTTGTTTTAGGAGTAACCCCCTCACGAGATAAAGGAGCTTTTATTTTTTTTTGGAAGGCTGAAGGACATGTAGTGTGACTGACTTTGATGCAGAATCCTAGCTGGATGCTTGGTGGCAAACGTCTTCTCCTTTTAACAAGGAAAGAAAAGGCTTCATTCCCAGTCCCAGCTGGGAAGAATGAATGTTTTTGGTTTGTTTTTTTTCTTCTTTTTGAGCCTCGAGCATGCTGTCAGCCATGCCAACTGATCAAATACTCATGCTTCATAAAGAAGACCATTGTCACAGCAGCCTATCCTTCTTTCATGTCTTGCCCTTACTTCTGTCCAAACTCAGCCGTGCCTCTTGTACTGATATTGTTTGGCAATGTACCCACAGGACCTCTTCGTTGAAAGCCATATTATATAGGAGAGCAGTTTAGCTAACCAGTAAGGCTTAACATTGATACAGCGAGTCCATAGGTGAAGTTCATACTTTCCTTTTATTAAAGGGCACTGTGGATCATTTCTACGGGTGAGGCATCGTCATGGTGATCATACCCTGTAGGGGGATAAAGGAGATAGTAACATTTTGCAGGTGAAGGACACCTTCATTTGGATTTTCTGAAGTAACTTCAGAACATATCTGACGATTTTATTCTCTAGCCTAAGTGCCGTTCTCCATATCAACTAGAGATAAAAGATCAAATACCTGCAGTTTACCTAAAAGTAATGCCCTGGTTTGCTTACCTGAAGGTTCATTCCTTTGGGGGGGGATCCAAAGTGCATATGATATTTCTTTCAGTCAAGTTTTGTTCTGCTTTTAGGTGAAGGCATTTTTTTTTTTCAGCTATGCTTTTTTTTTTTCCTTGTCCTTTCATTTATAACACTCAGCTGTCTGCATTGTATAACTGACAAGAATCTCTTTTATTTATAGAAGGATTTTGACATTTGTATTCTGAATGTTCATGGAGGACAAGCAGGGTGATATCATCCGATGGAGCCCGGCTCGAAACTTTTAGCCTGCTCTACTGAGCATGTGCAGCTGGAGCCGCCTCCCAGGGAGGGGCCCCTCAGTCCTGTGCCAGTGCTCGATGGTCAATACTGAACCTAAGCTTGGAACCCTTGCCGATCTCTGGTGAAGGGGGGACTCCAGCTATCCACAGGAGCAAAATCCTGTGGCATTACTGTTTCCTTTTCTTAACAGAAAGGTTCCTGGACTTCTGCTTCAGATTATTCTTACCCTAGACTGGAGTCTGGGGGTTTATTTGAATTACTCACTTTACATGAGCATATGTTTACTGAGAAGAAAGCTAGACTCTTTTGGTTGAGGAGGTAGACCCTCCCTGAGTGAAAGTTCATCGGGGAGTTAGTAAGGTAAGGGGAATTGCCCAGCGTTATTGTTTACAGCTTAGGAGTGGCTTCTCTATCAACCAATATATCTTCTACTGCTTAGGCATCCAGAGGAGGCCATGACATGAGAAGTCTTAGCATGTGGCTCTAGAAAAGGGTCCCAGAACCTGTTCTCTGTTTTGCCAGAAAGCTGTTTAACATGCCATCTCCGTTTTCACATGCTGGTGGGTTAACCAGTGCGATTCCTTTTCACTTGGGTGAACTTTGGTCTTGATCCTGCCATGTGCTAGATGGGTCCTGTTAAAGGACAGCCTTCCATGTGCTTTGTAATGGGTGGGCTTCAGTTGAAGCTCACCACTGAGCCTTCCATGGTGTTGCCCTCTGGTTAGAGGCTCCCTTGTACCTATGCAGACTTTAAGCATAACATCTGACTTGGGAGATGAGATTTTAATTAGTGGTCACTTGGTAGGTGGGGTCTGCCACATACCCTGGTGCCTTTTCCAAGCAAATTGTTTGTATGCACGTCGCTTGTCCCCTGACTAACATCATGCATAATTCTATAAAGGCAATTTGTTTTTCCTCTTTGGATACAAGAAATCCACCTGAAGGGCTCTACAGCCCCAAATAGTCAGGATTCTTCTTCATACCAAAATCCTGCAATGCCTATGGCTAAAAGTCTTATTTCTCTTGGTTGGTGAATTGTGCTTTCTCTTGCCCAGCAGGACCTGGGGCTAATGGGGCATCTCACAGCTCCCTGAGCTGCAGCTTTCACTACGTTTGTTTCGAAGCGGCAAAGTAATATTTTTCACGCATTTACAGCACACCCCTGTTTTTGGCCATCCTGCTTGCCCTCTGAGAAAGAGAAGTTTCTTATCTGTAAAAGTGGTTCTCCTTTGGACATCAGGATGTCAGTTCTCACAAGTCCCTTCCGCTTCCCCTGGGAGTTGGTTTCTCCAAGCTTTATCATGGACTGGGAGGCATGGAGGTGGCTACAGCTGCACATGCTCAGTAGAGCATACTTAAAGCTTCTAAAGTCTTTGAAATCAAAGTTGCTTGCCAGACTCCATCAGATGACATCATCCTTATGTGAGGACTGACATCCAGCTGTCCATCAGAGAACACCTGTTTATAGGTAAGTAAAATACGCAACTTTTGCTTCCTTAAATAGCATCATCAACCTCCTGGGAACATTAATGCATTGGTGTTTGTCACCCAGTCTGAACTAAAACTCAACAAATTTTAATCCCACTCTGAAATTCACATAAAACTGTTTTTCTTAAGCCTTGGGTCTAAAGCTTGACAAATCTCTCACTCATTTTGACCACTGAAACCTTGGTGGCGCAGAGTTGCCAACTGTCAATAAATATGCTGACAGCAAAAAAAAACCCCAAAAATGACATCTCCATAAAATGAAAATCATGCCTTGGGCATTTTTTTTTTGTTAAGGTAGAAGAAATGTCAATATATAAATAGTTTCCTGTCAGTAAAGATGTCCTGAGTGATGGGCCGCTATCTCCAGTGCCGTGGGCTCAGGCTTTGCAAGGCTACACTTCCTGGGGACCACATCTGGCTGCCTAGAAGCTGTGCACAACACGGCAGTGGTAAAACATGTGTTCTTAAAAGTCTGGAACACCAGTTTGGGGTGGGGGGGGGGGGGGAATATTGTTCTGAGTTTGTAACCGTGCTTGGCAGGTAGGGGAGTTGAGGTAAGAGACCTTGCGGTACGCTATCCCAACGCTTGGATAGTGTCAGTGGGAACTGATCCTCACATACCAGGAGAAATTTTAAAATGTTCTTTTAAACTAAGAACAAAGAGCAGAGCAATGACCACACAAGCTGATGCTTTCAAAGTTAATGTATTTTTGACTCAACTTAGTTACTGCCGACTGGAGCAGAATTTATCATTTTGATAACATGGTAGGCAGGAGTGACCCACTTAAGGTTTCTCGTGCTTTTTAAAATGTATGGGTGTGGAATATACACTAATTAGTGCCCTTGGCCGTCGAAGCGGCTTTGTCTGTTTCCAATTAAATGTATAAGATGAAATGTGTAGGTTCAGCGCAGAATGACAGATGTCTACATGAGTCATGCATACGTGTACTCATCAGACAGGTGCTATGGGCAAATAGATTTAACGATTAGTTATTGAGTACAGGGAAAGGTCAGGCCTTCGTGCACTAGTCGGTGGGATGAAGCAATTAAATGGATCATATGAATATTGACAGGACTGATCTTATGATGTCAAAATGAGCCTTGCTTCAGAGCACCAGTGTAAGAATAAAAAAAAAAAAAATACTTTGGAGTACTTCTTATCAATTTTTTATTTTTGCATTTCACTGCCAAATCAGCAGAATTAAAAACCCTTCCAGTTAGCGTGTTTGAAGAGCACAGTTGTCGTCCCCTGGAGGGAGTTGATGAACTGTAGCTGGAAATTTAGCTTGCTGTTTTGTCTGTCTTTTTTTCTTTATGAATGGGGAAACAAAAGGGCACTCCTGATTTGTTTGTTTCTTTGAACTATGGTTATGAAAATGATGGTGAATTTACATTTTGAAGTAGAGCAGAAATTAAGTTGACCCTAGCTTTTAAAATTAAAATAGGATAGCTTATATGTTATCCAACTGTCAAAATATCTATTGAGATTGACCTGCCCACTGTGACTCTCCCGGTTGTGCTGATACTGGACCCAGATCGATGCAGAACTATGAAGCAATATTTTCGGCATCATGATTAGTTGTTTATGGGACACATGATCTGGATATTGCCTGATGTGACTAACATCTGTTATAGAATTCTGTTATAAAGATATCTGTCCCCCCTCTGACGCAGCCAGATGGCGAAACACGGGGTCCGTGTCGGGGGACCTCTTGAACTGTATTACAAACCCAGTGGAGTTGCCGCCATATGAAACTTTAATAAACCTTATTGGTCAAAAATTGATTACCTTTTGGACTTAAAAGTCTTTTCTGCACTTTTTTGTGTGTATTCAATTGCTGAGTGCAGTCTTTGCTCCCATTTGTGTTGTTCTGATGTGACTAACGCAATTCAGCAAAAGTATAAAAGTTTAAGAACTATGAAGATAAAATCAGATTGCAATGCATTGCAAAGGTTATATTTTTCAACATGGAAGTGTCAGGAGTCCTGCTCCTCTCTGGCACAGTGTCCGGCTGCGCCATCTCTTCTGCACCAAGAATTAGTTGCTCCGTCAGTGAAACTAATTCTGGGTTGGTTGATAGTTGGTGACATTTGCACCACTTGATGCAGTGTGGGGGTGGGAGGGGTGGGGGGAAACCAAGCCAGGTCATGGGACTCGACATTCTTTCAAGCTTAGATGGAGACCGCACCAGTTCTGCCAAAGAGCTTCTTGTCCTGCTGTAGAGGGTTGAAAGATGGCGGGTTTTTGCCTTGTATCTCACTACTCCTGTTCAAAGTACAAACTGGTTCTGTTCACTGACAGGTACTGGAGGGGGCTTGGAGGGAAATACCCTAACTTAGTTTTTGGGTACTTGCCAGGTTCTTATGGCCTGGATTGGCCACTGTTGGAAACAGGATGCTGGGCTTGATGGACCCTTGGTCTGACCCAGTATGGCATTTTCTTATGTTCTTATGTTCCCCTTCATTTTTATTATATTGAGGCAAGAGAACTAAGAAAGAGGGCATCAGTCGGGAGCTAAAACGTAACTTTCTATGGATGCCTTCTTGGCTCCCCCGAAGCACGTTCTTGATGCATTGCACAGGGAATGATGAAAGTGAAAAATGCTTGCAAAAGTGACTTTTGATAACTGTTAAACCTTTTAATTAAAACTTACGGGCACAATTTGAACCTGCCCAGAGAGGTTTGCAGGTCTGCCTGGACCTCCTGGCAGGGGAATACTACTATACTTAATCCTGCCCTGTGAGAAAGGGCACCTAATTCTACTCGCACTAGGAGAAGGGGTGGGGGTAATTTTCAAACACCTGTCTATGGGATAACATCTTTTGAAAGCTGCTTTCACAATCTAATTATATTTCTTATAAATTACCATTTAAAAAAATTGCATGCTCTGAAATAAAAATTCTTTCATAGCTCTGGTAGAATGTCCCGTTTCACTCGCATATGCCATTGTGGTTCAAGCAACAGCAAGAGTTAGAAACTGAAGTGAAAGAATTGCAAGTCTTTTTGCTGCAGTACCAGTGCTTGCAAAGAAGTGTCAGCTAGTTTAATTTTTCCAAACTTCACAGTTCACCCTTTGGGTTTGTGAAACCAACCACTCAGCAAATTAGACTCAATGTAATGTATGTTTGACACTCCAGACATCAGTTCTTCTCTTTTAAGCATCCATTATTTTTCAGAGATGAGACGCCCCTCCTACTCTTTCCAATGTCATCAGGACTCTTCCACTGTACAGCAGCCCTTCTAGGGGCATTGGAGGGAAAGGCATCAAGCAAAGACTTTGTAGCAGACACAGTCCATGCCAGGTGGTTGACGGAACTCAGACCTGACTCCCTGCCTCTACTAGTTGGGGGGAGAGTCAAATCCTTCCTTCCAGAGTGATAGAAAAATCACCAAGGGCAAAAAGACTGGGGAGTATGGCTACCACTTACATTTTTTTTGCCTCCCTCCAACTCAGCATTTTTCGGCTTTCAATCCAGACCGACCGCAATCTGCCCAGCTACAGCTGGAAGTGGTGTCCTTGGGCAGAAGGTGATCGGGTTGGTGCCTTTCCAGGAGCGTGGTCAGGAATTCTACACCTGTTTATTTCTTGATTCCTAAGAAAAGAGTAGGATTGAGTACCATTTTGGATTTGCAAAGCCTGAACAAGCTGCTGATCCAAGAGAAATTCAAGATGACCTTCTCCCCACACCTCCCCCTTTCATTCAGCCAAAGGATTTGATGTGTGCTCTTGGTCTCAAGAATATATAAGCACACATCTTCCTTCAGTCATCTCACAGAAAGGTTCCTCAAGATTTGTGGTGAAGGACATCGTCATCGAAGCTGTGCTGCTATCTCCGCTAAGCACTTCCTGAACACTCCGACGGGGAGTACTTTGTACTGATAATGTACGTCCTTCACGACTAGTCATTTATGTTTTTCTTCACCAGAGTGAACTCTAGATTTTAGATCTTACTAAAGACTTGATATCATTAATGTTGTTTGTGGGGTTTTTTTTCCCCCCATTGACTCGGAATGGGTCAAAAAAGCCTTAGGAAACTAGGCACATATTGGTCTTATACCAGCCAAGTTTATCTATTTTGATATTTTTAACTTATTTTTCCTCTTATTCTGATTACAATGGATGCCATTGTATCTGAAATTTATGAGCTATCTGGCAAAGAAAGTAGCACTACTGTTCTGTACTGTCAGTCGTCTGCTTCCTCCCTGCTATCAGGGAACCTGCCGAGATGAATTACAAAGAAGCCGAAGTCACTCCATGAGATCAGCGTGTTAGCAGAATTTATGTTCAACAAGTAACAGGCAGTGAACAAAATTTCCATTAAACAAGGAAGACTATAATTGCTAAATGTGCTATAAATCCTGTCGATAAGAGTCTAGCTTCCATTGAATATAGTGTAGAATGTTAGCATCATTTGGTGTTAGTCAATAAGAAAAATCAGAGCTAGGCTGCACACACAGTAACACTTAGAAAAATAATTGAATTACAGTAGTAATTGAGAATTGCGACAAAGGCTGTTGTAAAACCTTCCTATTGTTTTTCTTGTCTGCTCGCACACCTCTTGCAGGTGTTCAGTTCTCACATCTGGTTGAGAGCAAGACTGTAATGAAAGTGCTGCTGTTTACAATGAAGACAGTTTTCAGGGCAAAAGGTGGATAATTTGAATACCTGTAGGATACTTTTTATTCTGGTGGAGGACAAGGAGAAGCAAAGGTTTATTACATTCTGGATTTGGAAAAAAGAAAATAGGGTTGGGGAATAACTCAAGAGCAAGATACAAAGCCACTCATCCCTGGCGAATCTTCAAAGTCTTGTATCTAGTGAGTTTGATTTTGAGCCAGTTGAGTAGCTGGCCAGATCTTATTGAAAAGTTACCTCTTTGTATTTCTGTGCGGGAGCTGGACACTGCATTTCCCTCAATTACTCCCACTGTGTGTTTGGAGGAGCCGGCCACCTCAGTTGTCTCCCCTCCTTTCTCTATGTGCTGCAGTAGCCAGCTGGTGCAGCATCTGGCCCTTTCCTTCTACAGAATGTGCTGCAGGAAGAGGCCATCTTGGTTCTCTCTCCCTCCTGCTATGTGCTACAGTTCTTGCCTCCACTGCTACCGGAGCTGGTTATGTCAATTACATCCTTCCCTCCCATGGCTTTTGAAGGATTGTTTCGGCTAGGATGGCAATAAGTCTGTTTGTTGTGGAGAGTGAATGATCAAAGACAGATTTAGCAGTGGGATTGGTTTTGGGAGCATAGTAATTAGTGAGTCACAGATTTCTTTTTATTATGGACACCGAGTAATTAAAAAGCATAGACTTGAAAGTTTGCTCAATATCTGAGAAAATACTCACGTTTTTCATAGCTGGTATTGCAGACAGTTGCAGCACAACCAGTTCTTTGTGATTTATTTTTAGTGTGTGTGTGTGTTAGTTTTCTTTTCTTTTTTTTTTGCACAAAACGTGTCTTAATAGTGGGAAGCAGTGAGAGTGAATTGGCAGGGATGGTGGCTGTGGTTCAATATCTTTGACGCCTGCGCTTTACGTGGTGGGAAGAAGCGGGGTGGCTACAATCTGTGGCACCTGTGGGCCACGTTGGTGAGGTTGGGAGTGCCGCGCTCTTTGGTCCCCTAGAACCACACGAGAAGGGATGTTGCTGCCGGAAGAGTCAGATTATGGTGTCTTTTCTGATTTAAACCGATAGATCCAATTTTCATGTCAGGGGAGTGGAATTTATCAGTTTAAACTGAAAACCAGGTGCCCTACCTATAGATCTTTGAAATACCTCAGAAAGGCATATCTGACTGTTCAATAACCCATAGCTTTAGCAATGCCGTATGACTTTACTATCCTGCAATCACAATGTAATAAGAACTAGTGGTCAGAACAAATAGCAAGCATTCTGTCTTCAACAGTGGCTAACCCAGGTCCTCTGTTGCCTTGCTGCTCACTCCAGGAATCGGTGGTGGTTTTCCTACAATGCACCTGACCAATAATTGTTTATGGATTTTTCCTCCAGGAACTTGTCCAAACTGTTTTTTAAATTCAGCTATGTTAGATAGCTTATTTATATCTTCCGGCAACAAACTCCACAGCTTGATTGTGTATGGAGTGAAAAAACAATTTTTCTAATTTGTTGTAGTCTCGCTTAGTCCTAGTACTGTTTGACAGAGAAGATAATTGTTCCCTATTTATCCGTTCCATCATGATTTTATAAACCTTTGTTTCTTCTCCAAGACAAAAAGCCCCGACTGCTTAGCTTTTCTTATTAAGGGAGCTGTTCCATCCTCTTTAACATTTTTGTTACCCTTTTCTTTATCTTTTCCAAGTCTTTGAGGTGGGGTGACCAGAATTTCACACAGTAGTCAAGGTGTAGCCAAACTGTTGACCTATACATAGGCATTATGTTTTATTTTTCATTCCTTTCCAAATAATTCCTTGCATTCTGTTTGCTTTATTTGACCGCTGTTGCACACTGAGCTGACTATTTTAATGTATTGTCCACAGTGATGCCAAGATCCTTTTCCAGAATACTCCAAGATCACGCACTTGAGTCATAATAGAATTAGATGTCTACCAAAGTCAAATACAGGTTTTTGACTTTGTCTACCAAATGTCTACCAGATGTAGACATTTGATAGACCAGATGTAGATATTTTGTCTACCAGATGTCTACCAAAGTCAAATACAGGTTTTTGACTTTTTTTTCAGCCCTTGCTGAAACAAAAAATTACCAAGCATGTAGATAACCATGGCTTCATGAGGAAAAGCCTGTATAAATTTAGCAAAGAAAGATTGTGCCTTAGTATCCTATTTTTTGAAGGTGTGAATAAGCTTAGGGATGAAGGTGAGCCAACTGATGTACTGAATCTGGATTTTCAGAAGGCATCCGATAAAGTATCTCGTGAGAAACTTCTCAGAAAACTAAAATGTCATTGGATAAGAGATGTCTTACTGTGACTAGTTAACTGGTTAAAAGAAAGCAAAGAGTAGGATTAAATGGTCAAGTTTTCCCAATGGAGAAAAGTAAATAGAGTGCTCTAGAGATCTGTACTGGGACCAGTGTCATTTAACATACTCATGAAACAGCAGGGGAAGGGAGTAATGAGTGACGTGATCAAATTATAGATGAATTACACTGTAAAGAACTCCAGAAGAACCTTGCAAGACTGGGGAACAGGGCATCAAAATAGCAGATGGAATTTAATTCGGACAAGCACCAAATAATTCACACAGGGAAAAAGAGTCCTAGCAATGGCAGGTACACAAGCTCGGGTTCTGCATTAGGTGTGATCACCCGAGAAAAGGATCGTGGTGTCATTGTGAATGAAAAATTGAAATCCTCACCTCAATGTGTGGTTAAAAAAAGCAACCATACTGTTAGTAATTTTTCGGAAAGGAATGGCAAATAACACTGAATATCATACTGTCTCTGTATAGATATACAGTGCAGTTGTATCTCGAGCATTGTGTGCAGTTCCCCTATCAAGAAAGATATATAATGGATTTAGAAAAGGCACAGAGAAGGGCAACAAAAATGATTAAGGTGTTGGAAAAAAGTTAAATAGGTTAAGGGCTCTTCAGCTTGGAGGGGGGAGATATATGACAAGTCTACAAAATCATGTGTGGGGTGGAACAGGTAAATATGCAACAGCTGTTTACCCTTTCAGATAGCAGTAGGACTAGGAGCACTCCTTGAAGTTAGCAGCAGGTTTAAAACAAATTGGAAAAGTATTTTTTCCACTGCATGCACAATCAAGCTATGGAGTTTGATGCTGGAAGATATGGTCAAGGCAAGTAGCATCACTGGGTTTAAAAAGGGTTTGCACAAGTCCCTGGAAGAAAAGTCAATAAATACGGTAGTTATTAACCAGGTGACTCAGGAGAGCCACCGTTCATCATGGGGAGTGAGCAGTAAGAAATTCAGATCTGCTTTTTGGGATTGGCCATTGTTCGAGACAGGATGCTGGGCTTGATGGACCAGCATCCTGGTCCATCCATAGGTAGCCATCCTACCTATGAAAAGGTAACACCGCAAATATTACACCAGGCCCTAAAATACCAATAAACCTCCGAAGAAGCCAGGCTGCTGTAGATCCTTACATAGAAACAACATGCTAGCAGAATACTTCACCTTGGTCACACATGCAAAGCACAAATAGACCTTCAACAAATACAGAATAAAGAAACTATAAAGTATATATTCAAATGTACAGACAAAAACAACTGGAAACCACAACAAGCCAGACTCTGTATAAAGTACAACAATGCAATAACAGAAACATCACCATTCCTCATAAAAATCAAATAATAAAATCAAGAAATATAAAACAATCATAATAGAAAAACCATCCCAATAAAAAGAATAAATATTTCAAATCTGCTGATGAATAGAACATACAATAATTAAAAACTTGTATACAATTTTTTTTAAATGTCTCAAATGCCAATAAAGTATTTCAAAACAGCAAACATCAAATAATTAAAACTAATAAGGATAAAAAAAAGTTCCTTGCTCTCTGTACCTGGGAACTATTGATTTTCTTGCAGATTAATGGAGGGGCACCCAAACCTTTTCCTCTTTCTGTCATATACACACTCTAACACATACATGTTCATTCTTTCACATGTATGCTTACTCACACCCTCCTCTCATACACGCTCTCTCACACATGCTCACTCATCTGACACACACGCACACACACACACACTCTCTCTCTCTCTCATGCATGTTTTACATTCAGTCCCAGTCTCTTCCTTTCTCCTTTGGCTGTGGTTGGGATGGTCTCCACTGGCAGCCCTAGCCCTGGGTCTTCTCTTCTCTTTAGTTGTCAGCGGGATGGGCTCCCCCAGCAACTAAGGGGCCTCTTCCTAGTCTTCCGTCGCTGCCCTTTGCAAGTGCCTGGCTTGTTCAGTGGATCATCCCGGCCATGCTTGGAATCCCTGCTACTCATCTTTCACACTGTGAGGTCCATATTCAAAGTGGTTTGTCCAGGGAGCTTTCCAGATATCTGACAAAAACCTATGATTGAACATTTCCCCCTTTAAGTGGCTAAATTTTACTGTTAAAAAAAAAACAAAACAGGAGGGTGTGGGCTTCATTTTATCCAGGTAGCACCGATAATGACTGCCACTTGGCTAAACGTATGCCGGTAAGTCTGGTAATTTTAGGCGAGTAGATTCAGCGGCAGACTTAGCTGGGTAAGTTCTGCGGAATTTCTCACCTAAAGTTACCTAGATAAATTCCCACAACCCGCACTGCTGAATATAGACCTCCATGTGTGCTGATTCTGGTTGTGAGAGGATTTACATCTATTATGGACTAACTTTGTTAATCGAGGTTAGTAGTCAGCAATTTGTATTTTTCTATAATTAGCTAATGCGAGTTTCTGTTTTTTGTTTGTTTGTTTTTTCCCCATCCCAGGTGTTCTGGCCATTCTTATCCCCCGTTTGGACATTGTGATCTCATTGGTGGGTTCTGTGAGTAGCAGCGCCTTGGCACTCATCATTCCACCCCTTCTGGAGATTGCTACGTACTACTCGGAGGGCATTAGCCGTTGGGTCATCTTTAAGAACATCCTGATCAGTTTGGTTGGCTTTCTGGGATTTGTGGTGGGGACTTACGTGTCCCTGTGGGAGCTAGCCACATCTCATCCCACCCCAAGTGTCAACTTCAGCAGTGCCTCTCTACCTTCAGTGCAATGATTCTGAACTCCAGGACCATCCACAGTAGCAAACTAGAACTGGCTATCATTTTCCATGACAATTCTTTTGCTGGTATTTTTTTTTTTTTTAAATTATTGTTTGAGATTTTCAATGTATAGGAAGATGGACATGACCCAATGAAGAAAAGAAAAATTAACCAGAAAAAAAACAAAACAAATGATAAAAAAAATTATACTAATTGATCATTGAATATGAATGAAAGTGAAGACATAATAATGTCTATTGTTCTAGGAGATAGACCACTCACTAAAATGTTAAGTATACATCAGAGGAAATTAAATATCCCTAACATTGAATTATTCTAAATTGAGGTGCGAGAGAACTTCTAGAGCAGATCTTTATATGATAGTCTAAATGGTGTTTTTGACGGTTCCGTGCAGCTTTCAAGTCGCACGTGTTAATTGTGATTAATGCTGTTATTTTTTTGAACCTGTATATTTTTCCAATAATTTTTTTTTTAAATGATTGAGAAACTGGGATATGAATTAGGATACTCAGCAAATAGGATCCATTTAGAGCAAGGACATTTTGATGTAATATTGATTGATATGAGTTATACTAATGCTCATAAGCCTTGAATATGAGCTATCGGTACTGCCAGTGCCAGCTAATGAAGTCTACTCATAGCTCGGGCTGTCCGAGATCCTGGTTCAAGTCAACAGTATCCGATTCACGATAATGGTAGCCACCGGTGTTGCTTAAAATGTTGTAATTTTAGGTGCCTAGAATAGTAGATATTGGTACAGTTTCAAAAGTGAATTATAAAGTGAGCTTGTATCTGTTGTTTATTCATGGTCAAGCACTTGCAAAGAGAGCAGCCAAGTAATGAACAGATTGGTGCTACCATCACTCTTTCAAAGAGGAAATTCTCCTATTTAATTTTTATAAAGCTGCTTATGGAGTCGAAACTGCATCATTCAGGACATTCAGTTTTGGGGAAACTTGGAAAAACTATCATGTAGATTGTATCAAAGTCTGTTGGGCTTTGCTCATCGTTAGTTCTTCACAGCACCATTTTTGTTGCTATTTCATATCAAGTTTATTGCATATGTGGTAATGCACTTTTGTTGAACCTTTTCTATGTCCTTTAAAGCAGCCTCACCTGCTCTGTCCCCCCAAAAAACCCTCTCGTCTGATTTTGAATATCTTGTAGAATGGCACTGCCCACTTCCAGAGGAAAGACAGATGCCCAGGCCCAGCTCCTGTGGGCCAATGGTGTTGAAACATTGACAGGATGCAGTAATAAGGAAATGGGCATGAAGAATCAGGTTGCACTAGATGGGATTCTCCAGCTAGCGCAGGAAGAGCAGAAGATTGCAGGTTCAAATTCCAAGATTTCCATTTGGAAAGACAGGTTTTAGCACTCTGTACAGAAAGTATGGAACGTTCACAGTTCTACAGTGTAGGATATGCAGTAGTATAAACTTGGAGGAATACACAATACAGTTTATAATATAATACTCTATTGTGGATAGCAAGGCATGGTTTGCTAGAACTGCTTTACTGAAGTAGAGGATACAAAAAGAACGAAGTCGCCAAAAGAGCAGAATGTACCAGCGTTTCTAAAGCAAGCCAGTCATGTCTAAAATCCAGTGGCAAGCCCTGCTTGATGTTTTTAGTAGTAACAGGATGGCCTTCCCTTCACTTTCACTGCTTACGTGCTCATGGATTTAAATCGTTTTTTTTCCCAGCACTCTTCTGGAGAGAGCCGGTTGGGTTTTCAGGATTGCCCCAATGAATATGCTTGAGATAGATTTACATACACTGGGCCTCCCATGCATGCAAATCTTTCTCATGCATATACATTACAGGTATCCTGAAAACAAGACCAGTTATTTTGCCCCCAGGAGAGGGCTGGGAAACACTCGTGCAAATCTCTCTCTCTCCCTTCTTTCCTCATAATGCACACATACACTCGCTCGGCTCGATTCTAGGAAAGCTGCATGAAGGCAGAAAGAGATGAGCAGAGGTTAAGGAAATCCAAGCGATCAGGAGTGTGTGTTTGTTTTCTAATGATATAAAAAGCACAATGAAAAACCTCATTTTGTTAGAAAATAAAAAGGAAAACCCTGTATCCCTGGTCATGTTATACCCTTGGTTTGTGCTAGCCAGTTGTACACCATAAAACATCCTAACGCTTTTCTCTCAGGCAGGCTGAAAATGAGACTTTGAACTTTTCTGTCCTAAGTTTAACAGATACCATTCGGTTGCTTTAATAAGATATTTGTTTCTGTAGGGTGATATTCTCCTACACACTAGGGAGTGAATTTTCAAAGGCTTTGCACCTAAAAATAGCATATACATGCATAAATAGCATGTACACTTGCACACGCTAATTTTTAAACATTGAGTGTACGTATTTTTGATTTTGCGTGTATATTTTCCCAGAGGGTAAAATTAGGGGCGTGGTTAAGAAGTTTTCACGGAAGATGCTATTTTGTAAGAGGTTATATATATATATATATATATATATATATATATATATATATATATATATATATATAATATTTTTGAATTTGTTCGTACACATTTACGCCTGCTCCTTGATTGACACAAGTGAAAGGCTTGTCTATTAACTGCAGTTTTTGGGCGGGAGGTCTGGATGAAACGGTGGGAGTATACGCACATATGTTTTTAAAAAGGGCAGAGAAAGTATGCGTTTTCATGCATGGGAAATATTCGCTCATACTGAAACATACGCATGTACTTTCGGAGTAGAAATATTCAGTCTTTTATAAACTGTGCAGCTTCTACCACATGGTTTATAAAATACTAGCATTAATCTCCGTGCATACACTTAAGCACAAAAATTCTGTATCGCAGATAGATTTATTTATTTATTTATGTGTTGGCAATACTTATAGTTGGCCATTTTACCAGAGTGTTCATTTGAGTTTGGCTCTCTATATGAGCATGTAATTAAACTCCAGAGTATATCCTGTTGTTTTTATTGTTGAAACCTCTCAAACTGCCTTTCCTGCATGTGTTCATGAAGTTCATATTACATTTGTATGCACACTGTTAGCAAAGATGACTAAAGTTTATAGCAGGTTGTTGCAATATATTGAGTAGAATAGCTGCATTGCATATAAGAACATACTGGGTCAGACCAAGAGTCCATTAAAACCGTGATCCTGTGGCCAATCCAGATCTCAAGTATCTGGCAGGATCCCAAGGGGTAAATGGATTCTAAATTGCTTATCCCAAGAATAAGCAGTGGATATCTGCATCTCCACCTTAATAATGGTTTATGGTTTCTTCCAGGAACTTGCCCAAACCATTTTTAAACACAGCTGCACTAATAGCTTTCACCACATCCTCTGGCAACGATTTCCAGAGCTTAATTATGTGTTGAGTAAAATAAAATATTAATTTTAAATGTATTACCTAATAACTTCATTGTGTGTCCCCTAATCTTTGTACTTTTTGAAAGAGTAAACAACTGAATCCTTTCCACTCATTATTTTATAGACCTCTATCATATCTCCTCTCAGCCGTCTCATCTCCAAACTGAAGAATCCTAACCTCTTTAGGCTTCGTTCATAGGGAAGCATCCGCCCCCCCTTTATCATTTTGGTTGCCCTTCTCTGTACCTTTTCTAATTCTGCTTTATCTTTCTTGAGATGTTGTGACCAGAACTACACACAATACTCAAGTTGAGGTCGCACCATGGAGCGATACAGAGGCATTATGATATTCTCTGTTTTATTCTTCATTCTTTTCCTAATAATCCCTAGCATTCTGTTTGCTTTCTTGGCTGCTGCTGCTGCTGCACGCTGAGCAGAGGATTTCAATGTATTATCAATGATGACACCTAGATCCTTTTCCTGAGTGGTGGAACCTTGCATTTTATAGTTATAATTTGGGTTATTCTTCCCTAAGTGCATCACTTTGCACTTGTCTACATTAAATTTCATTTTCCATTTGCTTACCCAGTCTCCCAGTTTTTAAAGGTCTTCTTGCAATTTCTCACAATCCTCTTGTGATTTAATAGCATTGAATAATTTTCTGTCATCGGCAAATTTGATCACCTCACTACTTGTTCCCCTTTCCAGGTCATTTATAAATATATTAAAAATTGGTGTTCCCAGAACAGATCCCTGGGACCCTCCACTATTCACCTTTCTCCATTGGAAAAATTTACCATTTCCTAGCGTGTAGCAGAAGGACTCAGGACCAATGGGTATAGTGTACTCCTGCTAGCAGTTGGAGACGGATCAGATTTCAATCTGACGTCAGCCCTTAGTACATATACCCCTGCAGGAAGTGCAGCTCCTCAGTATTTTCCGCCTCCATAGCAGTTAGGGACTATCTGCACGCTCTCAAGCGTTAGATCAAATTTAAAGAAGAAAATCCAAAATTGAAAGAAGAAAACCTACCAAATTTACCATTTGGCCCTACTCTCTGTTTTCTATCTTTTAACCAGTTGGCAAGCCACAGCAGGACATTGTCCCATATCCCATGACATTTTAATTTCCTAAGAAGTCTTTTGTGATGGACTTTCTCAAATGCTTTCTGGAAATCCAGGTACACTATATCAATAGGCTCACCTTTATCCACATATTTATTTACACCCTCAAAAAAATGTAGCAGATTTGTGAGGCAAGGCTTCCCTCGGCTAAATCCATGTTGGCTTTATTCCATTAAACCGTGCCTTTCTATATGTTCAGTGTTTTGTTCTTTATAATAGACTTAGTTTTTGGCTACTTGCCAGGTTCTTGTGGCCTGGTTTGGCCTCTGTTGGAAACAGGATGCTGGGCTTGATGGACCCTTGGTCTGACCCAGCATGGCATGTTCTTATGTTCTACCATTTTGCCTAGCACAGATGTCAGACTCGCTGGTCTGTAGTTTACTCTTAAACATCATCTGAGAGTCTTGTTGAGTTGTGCTTTATAGTACTTATAGCAAAAGTTAGCTGAGAAGTGTGTCTCTTTAATTGCTTAAGCTGATGAGTTTTCTGGAGAGTATTTAGAGCAAGAATGGTTTTCTCAGGGCTTTAGGGAAACCCCCAAATGAACAACATCTGTGTAAAAGTAGTTCTGACTTGAGTCTAGGACCATTGCGCTTCAGAATCCGTTCCCAGCCCTGTTTTATTCTCCATTCTTTTCCTAGTAATTTCTAATATTCAGTTTTTCTTTTTTGATCTCCCCTGTTCATTGAGTTGAAGATGTCAAAGTATTGTCCACTATGACACCCGGGTCGTTTTCCTAGGTGGTAAACCCAATATGGAAACTAACCTGGATGATCAGAGAAACCAATGGAACAGCAAAGGAACTCAAATCAACACTCTCACGACTCGATCACACAAAGAAATCCATAAGGAGAGTAATCTTGTGGGCCATAAACAACAACAGATTCTGAAAAAAAAACAAAACACAACTCCAGTAAACAACTGTAGCTGGTTATACCTAAGCTTTAGATTAGATGTTTTTTTTAAACATAAAGCTGTAGATTTAATTTTTGAACTGCATTAAACTTTTTTTGTTTGTGTGGTAGGGAAGGGGGAGCACACAGCCAGTTGGGTTTTCAGGATTCCCACCATGAATATGCATGAGATAAATTTGCATATACGGAGTCTCCATGGTATGCAAACCTATCTCATGCCTATTCATGGTGGGTATCCTGAAAACCCGACTGGCTGTGAGGACGCCGGGGCAGGTTTGGGAAGCCTTGTTCTGTGACTATGGTAGCCTGCTACAGACAGTTTTTTTGAACATTTGTTTAGCTAGTGTTTTATAATGACCAACTCAGTTTTTCTGCTAATAGATTGATTACTTGATTTTGAGCTAGTATGTTGAGCTGCATTTTTTTTTTCCTATTATAGCTTTAGTGTTTTCTTGATATTTTTCAATCAGTGTTTGACCCTAGGTACTGCTTTTGGTTTCTTCCACTGCTGACCATACCGTGGCAAATTTGTCAATAGCTGCTTGACTTTAAAAAGAACAAAACAGAAAACAGTGTCACGTAATCACTGTGGGATGCACAGAAGTACTGATGCAGCTCATGAATTTGAAATGCCAGCTGGCAGAGTGGTGGTACTGTGCAGTAAAACGTGAGACCCGGGTTCAGGAGAGGCTGTGGATCTTCTCAGATAAGCATAGCGCAAAAGCAATAGCATTTCAGTGGTGAAGGAAGTGCTGTGCATCCATGCCAAATGCTTCCTGCCAGGTAACAAAAGAGCGTGTCAGGCTATTGCTAAGATGACACTGCTGTGTCAGTAGCCTTGGCTTAAACATTCAAGTTTAATAGAGAGAATGCAAGAGTGAAGAACGTAATTGATCTGATCTGGTGATGTCCTATAATTAGAATCGTGGCTCAGCCTTGTATCTACAAAATGACTTGAACTATACAAAATTGAGTTCTGCTACCCTTTGTATGGTTGATGCATGGCTGATTAACCCACAAAATATACCACTTAAAATCAAGTAGCAAGGCTGAGCTGTATGGTTCTGCCCTCATGAAGGAGAATGGTGTATGCAAGTATATTGCAGTTTGTTTCCTTGTGCTGCTCTTTCCAAAGTTTACAGTACAATTTTAGTGAAACTAAAACAGAATTTTTGCACTCTGTTTTGTTTGGTTTTCTACCTCCTTGGCTTACCGTGGAGAGAGAGAGAGAGTTGTTAGGTAGTTAGGGCAGCGGTTCTCAACCGGTGCGTCGCGTGGCTCCCGGTCCCTCCCGCTGCTCGTTCTTCCCCGCTGCCGTTGCCGCCGGGCTATCAGCACGTTCAAGCCCAGCGGGAACGGCAGCGGTGCAAAAAAAAAAAAAAAGCTGTGGCATCCGCGGCTGCCCTTTTCTTTTCCCCCCCCCCCCCCCGGACCCGGAACAGGAAGTGGTGCGCGGGAAGAAGAAAGGCCGTGCCGCAAGAGAACCCACGCCTCGCGCGCCATCACGGCGCACGTGGGGAAGCGCTGCTGCGGCCGTATGGCCAACCGGTCTTCCTGTTCAGGGGGGGGGGGAGTGAAGCGCCGCGTGCAGCTTCCGCTTCCTCCCCCCAATGCAGGAAGATCAGCTGCCTCTCCTGCTGCCACCCGTTCTCCTGCTATCTTCGGGCGTCCGATCTTCCTGCTTGGGGGGGAGGGAGGGAGGAAGCGGACGTTGTGCGCTGCGCTTCCGCTACCCCCCCCCCCCCCCCCGACAGGAAGTTCGGACGCCCGAAGATAGCAGGAGAACGGGTGGCAGCAGGAGAGGCAGCTGATCTTCCTGCTCTGGGGGAGAAAGCGGAAGGGAAAGGAGAGAGCAGCATGAGCCTCCCGCGATCGATGGAATTCTTCCTTCTTGGCCTGCGGGGGCTGGAGGAGCAGCTACCGTTTGTGCTGGGGGGGGGGGGGGGGGGAGAGGAAGTGAGTGACAGAAAGAGAGAGAAGCAGCCAGCCTGTGTGTAAGTGAGAGAATGTGTGTGATTGAGAGTGTGTGTGTGATTGAGAGAAACTGGGTCAGAGAGCTGATGTATGTGTATATGTGAGAGACAATGAAAGTGACTGCTCAAGGAGATGACTGATGTGTATGTGAGAGTGTGAGACAGTCAGGGATGTGTGTGTGTGTGTGAGAGAGAGAGAGAGAAAAAGCATGGAAGTGAGAAATCTGGGTATGTGAGAAAGCATGGGAGTAAGAAGCCTGGTGTTGTGGGGGTGTATGTGAAAGAAAGCATGGGAGTGAGAAGCCTGATTATGTGAGAGAGAGCATGGGAGTGGGAAGCCTGTGTGTGTGCATGTATATGAGAGAGACTGGTTGGTAAGGTGACGGTGTGACTGGTGTGTATGTGAATGTGAGAGAGAGAATGTGATTCAGGGAATGAGAAGCCTGTGCACGTGGAGAGTGAGCATGGAAATGAGAGAGAGACTGGGTGTGTGTGTGTGTAACAGAGAAAGTGATTATGGGAATGAGAAGCTTGTGCATGTGAAGAGAGTGAGCATGGGAGTGAGAACCTGGGTGTGTGTGAGACACAGCATGGGAGGGAGAAGCCTGTGTATGTAAGACAGAACATGGAAGTGGGAAGCCTGTGTGTCTGTGTATGCATGAGAGAGATCAGGTGACGGGTGTGTGTGAGAGAGAGAGAGAGAGAGAAAGTGATTATGGGAATGAGAAGCCTGTGCAGGTGAAGAGTGGGCATGGGAGTGAGAAACCTGTGTGTGTGTGTGAGACACAGCATGGGAGTGAGAAGCCTGTATATCTGAAAGAGAACATGAGAGTGGGAAGCCTATGTGTGTGTGTATATGCATGAGAGAGATCAGGTGACTGGTGTGTGTTTGCGTGTATGTGAGAGAGAGAAAGAAAGTGATTATGGGAATAAGAAGCCTGTACATGTGAAGAGTGAGCATGGGAGTGAGAAAGCTGGGAGTGTGTGAGATACAGCATGGGAGTGAGAAGCCTGTATATCTGAAAGAGAACATGGGAGTGGGAAGCCTGTGTGTGTATGCATGAGAGAGATCAGGTGACTGGTGTGTGTGTATGTGGGAGAGAAAGAAAGTGATTATGGGAATGAGAAGCCTGTGCATGTGGAGAGAACAAGCATGGGAGTGAGAGACTGGTGAGTGTATGTGAGAAAGAGAAAGTGATTATGAGAGTGAGAAGCCCATATATGTAAGTGGAACACGGGAGTGGGAAGCCTGTGTGTGTGTGTGTATGGCATGAGAGAAACTGTTCAGGAAGGTGACTGGTGTGTTTGTCAAAGACTGGGAGATGATTGGTGTGTGAGAGACAGAAACTGGTCATGGGGGCATGACTGGTATGGTGTGTGTGTGTGTGAGAGACATGGGCCCTAAGGAAGAGGACCATGAGTATAGAGCTTAGCCACTACTGCTGCTTCTGGTGTTTGCTACAGCCTGCATGGAAGAGGAGTAGGAAAGCTGCTGGAGGGGGTAAGTAAAGGTGGCTTTTTAAGTTTATTTTTCTTGATTGACTGCTATTTTAATTATTTAATATTATGTGATGTGTCTGCTTTTTTTGAAATATTTTATTGGTGTTTGGAGAATTTTTAATAGTTTTTATGAGTTTTTAATTGTTGGATGTTATTCTGTTCATAGTTGTTGTGAAACATTTATTCTGCTTATTAGTATAGTTTTACAATTATTTCTGTGTGGGGATCTATAGCTGCTTGCTAGTTCTGTTTTCCTAATAAGAGGTGTATTGGTTTTTAGGGCCTGATTTAATATTTGTAGTGTTGCCTTTTCATAGATAGGGTTGCTCCTGTTTGAGCGTATTCCATAATACAGGTGTAACTGTGTGTGGATTAGTTTATGTGCATTACTACAGATCCTGGGAGTATGTTAGGTCGGTTCTGTGTCTGTTACAGAGATATTTTACTAGCATGTAAGTGTTTTATCAGTCTTATTTGTTGCGTTTTCTCAAGAGGACATGCATTGGTGGTAAACTGCTGTCTTTTCATAAGTAGGGCTATTGGGCCTGAAAGTAGAAGGAGTTTGAGTTGCTGTTACTGAGATGACACCAGAACCAGAATATCTTTTTTGTAGAGTGAGTTGAACGGGGAATGTCATAATTCTGCTTTACATCCATTATTGTGGATCAGGGGGGTTCCCGTGGATGCAAACTGTACATTTACATCTAGCCCTGTGACGATCATGGGTCAGTGTGTCACGCATGTGAGAACCATCTGTCAGGTGTGTCCCGACAGAAAAAAGGTTGAGAACCACTGAGTTAGGGGATTGCTCTTCATGCATCCCCTGGTGCTCTTTGAGCCTCCCTAATCAAATATGTAATTATGTCATCCCTGAATGTGCTTTCCATATATATATATAATTTATCTACTTATTTATTTTTTATTTTTTAATAAGGTGATTCTTATGCTGCCATTTTTCAGTTAATACATATCAATGTAACATTTAAATAAGATCCCTCTTTCAAAATATTAGGTGAAGAAGGTACTAGGCTCTTTGAAAAGCACTTGCTTTTATAGTCTTTGTGCAGGCGTGACAGTAAACTTTTTTTTTCAGCTGCTTTTCCCCTCTGCTTAATGGGTGTTGGCCTGTCATACTGTTCTGGTCACTGGTGCATGCTTGATTTGGTGCTTAAGCCCAGTCGTGCCTTTGAATGGAGGATAAGAAGTGATGCCCCAGTAACCAAACCAGAACAGGAAGGAAAAGATCCTGGGAGCTGAGGGAGGACATCTTTGGAAGCTGTTGCTGAAGGAGAAGAATATTTTGTAATTGTTCCTTCCTATTTCTTTGAAAATACCCACTTTTACTTTAGAAGGGCGTTTTTTACACTGGAACGTTTAGGTTGGTTTTAAGTAATTTCACATAAGAGGAAACCAGAATCCCGTAGCATTAATGCTGCTGCATCTCATGTTTGTACATCTGAAGGAAAGAGCTGTACCTGTAGTCGAGGCGTGGCAGCCCTGTTGCGCGTCACTGCATCGCATTGAGACCATCGATAACGTAATGTACGCGTGCCTGCTCTGTGATTGCCTGCCCAGGTATGCGTGTTATGATACATTCTCGGCTTCCACGTAGTGAAAATGGCGTGAAAATCAAACTGTGTGTCCCTTCTCCCAGCACCATGAAACAGTGTTCAGTAGGCTATGGCTGCCTTTAAAGTAGAAAAATGGAAAAGATGGTAATTGATTATAGAGCAGCTGCTACACAGGGTCCCGAAGATATCATTACACAATGGCTTTTATGTGCCCAGAAACCCATGAATCTCACCTGTCAGTACAGGAAACCAGGCCACTTTATTAGTTTGCCTGCAGAATGTGGGATGCAGTGTCGCGCATCTGAGCATCATCTGTCAGGTGAGTCATGACGGAAAATAACCTTGAACCACTGTTTTATCTGACAAACTTATTTGTGAGCAGCTTTTGAGAGTTAAACTCCCATCATCATGTCAGTGCCAAATGTTTGTTGCCCTCTATTTATATTCCTGCCTCCAGTCTTCCATCAGTAATAAGAATAATTGGATTTTATATTTCATAGATCAATACCAGAAGCATAATGCAGGATGGGCCTGTTAAATAAAATAAAGGCGGATCCATTTCCTAAATTACAAAAAAACTGTAGGAAGGCACAGTTTGTGAGACCTTCCCTTTAAATGCTTCTTGGAAGGTTATTTTTAATGGGTTTTTTCGGGGGGAGGTAGGATGTGGACAAGCAAGGTAACTGCCTGGAGCCCCGTTAGTAAAACTGAGTGATGTCACTGAGGCAGCCTGGCAATGGATGGACCCACTCTTTAGCTTCTTCCTTGAGCCCCTGTGTGTCTGTCAGCCCTGTTGAGACATTCCTAACATCATGTTTTTTATAGGTATTGACTGTATATATGGTATTCGGTAAATATTGTCCAGTGTAGATATAATGAAAATGTTTGTGGCTTATATAATATGTATAGAAATGTGTATGGTGGAAGTATTGGTATGCAGGATGCTTACTCTTTTCTTATATAGATGGCATTCTTTCTCAGTTATTTTATTACAGGCTGATTAGTAACTGATCTGTTTTTTTACTTCATTAAAGGTTACTTGTGTTACTTCATTCTTTTGTTATAATTATCACTTGATTTTACTAATTTATCTATTAAAAAGGTGTTCTCTTTAACTGTTGCACTGCTCTGTTTATACGGCCTGGTAGAGTTGTGCAGTTGGCCATGGGCAGTCCGGTCGTGGTCTCCCAGAGGGGGCTGTTCTAGGTTTCCTGTGCTTGTTTATCTCTGCCAGGGCTTGAGGGACCTCACAGTTGCAAAACGACAATCCTTGAAGCACAAGTATAATACCTCTCACTAGATAGACACTGCCTCCTCATGTTTCTCTCTGGCTAGAGCAGGAGGTCCATATTCATATTAGTTTAATATCCCAAAGCAGCAGTTATTCATAAAATGAATTTTTAAAAAGGTTTTATAGCAATATATTTTTTAAAAAGCCAGATTTTAGATTATGTTGCCATTTGTCTGGCAGTGCAATGTAATGGTTAGAACAGTGTCTCCCAATTCAGTCTTGGAGATGCACCTAACCAGCTGGGTTTTCAGGATATCCATACTGAATATGCATGAGAGCTTTGCATACACTGAGTCTCCAATGTATGTAAATATATCTCATATATATTCATTACAGCTATTCTAAAAGCCAGACCAGTTTGGTGTGCATCCCAGACAGGGTTGGAAACCACCGCGTGTGAAGTGACGTGTAAACATGAACCAGGCGAACCAAATCCAACATCCTGTCCACTCCCTGTGCTGAAACTCAGACAGTAAGAGTTTGGGGGCAAATAATTGAGGGCTAAATTTCTCATGCAACACTGTGGTACTGTGTAAAAAGAATAATTATCAAAGCCAGCTGTCATTTTCATCGATGAGTTGGTTTACCACAGGTTCAGAATGAAGAGAATTGGGGCAGCGTTCTCTTTTCTAGTAAAAGTTCTGAAATGGAATTATGAAATTTGATTATTCTGATGACTTTCTGTATAGCTGTAACACTACATGTCTGCAACGTCCTAGAATTGATTGTAGCTGCGCCGCCATGGAGCGGGGACGTCTTTAAAGCTCTTTAGAATTGAGGCCCTAGAAAGAGATCAAAGATCCTTTTCATAATATCAACTGATAGGTCATGGCTCTGTAGTGTTGGTAGCCAGCATAAACTATCATAGTGTTGTTAAATCAACTTTTTTTTTTTTTCAAGGGCAGCCATCTGAAAAAAAAAAGCACAATGCAATTTTGTTATTTATTCAAAACATTTTTATTCCACCTTGTACATATGTAATTTGCCTAGTACAACATAAAACAGCAATTGAGACAGACAAACATAAATGGACAAAACAAACAACAATCATAAAAAAAAAAATCTGACTTGCAAAAGATGAGATAAAACCCAATCAACTCATGTGGGAAAAAGTATGAATAAAAAGGTATAAGCTTTCAACTTTTTCCTTAAAAAAAATCTGATTCAAGTTATACCATAACTGTGGACCAGCAAATGAAAATACTTGGGTCCAGGTTGCTTGAAATCAGCAGTGCTTGAGAACTAGAACAGCCAATGTAGTTCATGTTTTGGATGCAAAACACCACAAATGATATGGAAAATATGGTTTGCCATGAAAGCACTTGCTTTCCAGAGGCTGACAACTTCAGGTTTCCGTAATGCACTGTAGCTGAGGATGTCACTCTGCTATTGCACAGAGCAAAAGCACTTGTAACAGGAAAAGCTTTGTTGTAGTAATTTATACAGAAAAGGTTGCAGTCTTGGAAATGGATGGCGCTATTAAGAGAGGCAATGTTTTGCATGGCATGGATATACTGTGATACTGGAAGTAAGAGTTGCTATCTCAACCCAAATCAATTGAAGAGGCTGATCCAGTTCTGGTTTTTGATCCACTGCATGCCTGTAAGTGTAATTCTGATTTTTTTTGTGATAGTCAATGGGAAAAATCAGAACTACAAATCCAGGCATGACATTGGGCCAAACCAGACCTGCATCAGTCTGTTCGATAGGTTTGCTAAACAAAGCTCATGTCATTATGAGATGCTTATCCAGTGTTATTTTTCAATCTGATGCAGCCTGGTTCTGGTTGCCAATGAGGAGGCATTGGAATTGATGCTGGAAAACTGGAATTGATTTGAAAATTTGTATCCAAACTATTTTTGTGCCATTGCATCTGTTTAATTTTTATTTTCTTAATGAATAAAATGTTTTCAAGAAAACCAGAATTGGATCATCATAATCACAAGGCATTAGATTTAACAATGCATCAAATGTCTCAAGAGCTGTGACCTCCTCGGTGCTCTGGGGCATAACAGGATCACCGCCTGAAATGGGTCATTAGAGGACGGAAATGGAGGTTAGGAACTGCCTTCCTTCCCCCTTTCCCCCCAAAACGTCCATTCTAGATGCTATGCAAGGGTCGTGAAATTTTAAAAAGGAAATAGTAATTGTGCCTCCACTTGAAAGCGGAGTGATCGGGGGAGGAGATGTCCATTCCTTAGCAGAATGAATTGCAAGCTCGGAGGTCTCCTGGAACTTAGGGCTTCAAATTCCACAGGCAACCTCCAGCCTACCAAACCAACCATGGCCCTTCTCATAAAATCCAACCTTCACTGGTGTCAGGCCTGTGCCCGACTGAAAAAAAAACCAAACCTGACAATCCATGAGCAGGCAGGGAGAAAAGAGAAGAGGAGATGGCTGGGGAAGGTTTGATATGTTTTAGAATAGGCGTAATTCGTAATTATTCCAAACTGTTCCTTCATGTACTAATGTGCATCTTCTACATTTCTTCTGTCACTTAATTAAACTTGGCAAATGATGAGAAAGCGTTCACAATGTGGTAGAGATGCCAGCAAACACATAATTACAGCAGACCTGCCACTCTAATAAACATTCTGCAGTACCTTCATTTTAAATTGACTGCATTTGCTGCAGCCCTTTGATACTGGGATTTAAAAATGTTTAAAACCTTTTAGCCATTTTAAGATATGTGACACAGTCGTGTCCTTATCTATAAAAGAAATTCGGCAAAAATTTAAAATGATGCAGTTTTCCCCAAAATTAGCAGTAATCAAATTAAGAACACAAACAAATTCAGTTCTTGCCAAGATCAAACAATTCAGACGCAGCCTGAAACAGTACTAATTGTCAATCGGTAAGGCGAAGAGAATGAATGATGTCCGCTTAATTCTATAAGAGGGTTCATGTTATTTCGAGCCCTGTGTTGATGGGTATTTTTTTTGCTCCGAGTCTGCGCAATGTTCAGCCTTTTTCATGGGGTGGAAAGTACAGGCCAGGTTTGCTATAAATCAGATGGGAGAGTAGAATTTTTGAAATGCAAAACAGCTGCATCAAAGGCTTTTAAGGGCCACATATGGCTCTTTAGTCATAGGTTGCAGAACACTGAGCTATACATTTAATGGTGAATTTTAAAAGCCTGGTGCACGCCAAAATTAGGGGATGCATGAAGAAATCGGGCTCATACACATGGACCATATTTTAAAAAGCGCCCATATATGCATGTAACAGCCATCCCGCCCCAAAAAGGGGCGGGGCGTGGGTGTTTCAGGGCCTGGGCAAGAGATGTGCACGTAAATACTTAGGCGCCCTGGCACGTGCTGAGGTCTCCTGCTGTGTAACTTAACTTCTGCTATGGATGACTTGTAACTTACAAAATAAAAAGATTGAGCCATTTTTGAGGGGTTTAAAGAGTGTATGGTTTTAACCCCAGTATAGCAGACGTAAGAGCTATTTTAGAAATTTAGTAAAATGTTTATTATGGTAAATAAATGATTGCCAATCACAATATGAGTGTTTTGGGAAGGAGGAATGCATAAGATCCCTTCTTGCTTATGTAACAATCTTACAAGGTTTATATACATTTTTTTCTGGTTTCCTTTGCCAAGTATTGATCATTTCTAAATGTGTGACTCTGGCCTGGCTTCCTTTCCCTAGACCACATGTAACTCAACATCTATTCTCCTTCTTTCTCATTGTTCATCTCTTATCAATGTCTGCATTTTCCTTTGTAGTTGGTTTCCACGCAGATCACACATTTGCCTATGTGGCCCATTCTTATGTCCTTCACTTTCGGCCCACATCCTGCAACTGCATGTACTATCACATATTTGCACACAAGCTTAGTAGGACACAGTTCAGTAAGCAGTTTTATACATTGGTCTGGGGTAAGTGGGGGGAGTGTAGGCTATCAAATCATGAGGGTTTGGAACTTAACTGGGTGAAATGGTAGATGAACTGTTAAACTGGGAATGGCTTGGGCATGCAGCCCTTTTAAAATCGCCCAAAATTACATGGTAGAAGCGGGATTTGCATGTCCATGTGTGAGTCCATTTAAAATTAGGCATACATGTGCGCAGCCATGCTATTTATGTCAAAAACAATATTTCAAGCTACTGAATGGCAAGGAATGTGGGGTAGGGAAGAAGAATTATGGGCAGTCCTAAAAAAAAAAAAAAAGGATGGTGCATCCATTTTTACTGGCATGGTTTACAGGTCTCAGACTCAAATGGAAGAACTAGACAGAGATCTGGTAAGAAAGAAGGGAGAAGTTTTGATTGTTAGAGACTTTAATATGCCAGACATAGACTGGAAAATCCCTTCTGCGAAATCGACCAGAAGTAGAGAGAGAGTGGATGCCCTGCAAGCTCTCTTCAAACAAATGGTATTGGAAACCATGAGGGGAGGGAGTTATACTCGACCTAGTGCTCACTAATGCGGATAATGTCTCAAATGTCCGGGTAGGTGCCCACCTCAGCACCAGTGATCTTCAAACAGTATGAGTTGACTTTCAAGAATACAGACTTTGTCGAAATGGGGACGTACCTGGAGGTAGAACTAGAAGCTGGGAGAAAATGGGAGATGTGAAACAAAAGTGGACCAAACTAAAGGGAGCAATCATAAAAGCAACAAATCTATATGTTAGAAAAGTAAACAAAAGTAAGAGAAATAAGAAACCAATCTGGTTCTCAAAGGAGTCATATATTTTCAGGCAACGTATCTCCCAGGAGTAGTGAACACACAGGCAGACAAGCTCAGCAGAGTGTTTCATCCACACGAGTAGTCCTTCAATCAAAATATGGCAGACAGGCTCTTCGGTGAGTGGGGAGCACCTTCCATATACCTATTTGCAACCTAGTACAATGCAAAAGTGGAAACCTTCTGCTCTATCCTTCCCTTCCCAAACAGGATGCCCTTCTCTCATGGTCCGAGGGTCTTCTCTATGCTTTCCTGCCAATCCCACTCATAACCCACCCAGTTCAGAAGTGCATTCTCAACAAGGGGACATGATTCTTGTGGCCCCAACATGGCCAAGACAACCATAGTATGCATATCTGCACAATTATCAGCACGACCGCCCAGACCTCTAGATTATCAACTGACACTTCTGACGCAATAAAGGGGAAACCCATCTACACCTCCTTCTCTCATTTCTTCACCTCACCATTTGGAGATTGAGCACCAAGTCTTAGAACCCTTGGACCTCCGAACAGTGGTTCAGGATGTTCTGCTTTCATCTTGGAAGGCCTCCATTCATTGTAACTATTCCTTCAAATGGTCCCTTTACATACTTTGGTGCCAGGAACAATCTCTTAACCCATTTAATTGTTCCCTTAAACTCACACTCAATTACCTGTATCACTTGTCTCAGACAGGTCTCCAAACTTCCTTGGTTAGAGTCCATTTGAGTGCTATCGCAGCATATCATTATCCAGTGGCTGGGAACTCCATCACAATGCATTCCCTAATGTCTCACTTCATGAAAGGTCTTTAACACATTTGCCCACTGATACAAAAACCTCTGATTCCGTGGGATATGAACATAGTGTTAAATGCCCTCATGTCCAATCCGTTTGAGTCCCTGGCTATAGCTGAACTGAAGTTCCTTACTTGGAAGGTACTATTCCTAGTGGCAATTACATCCACCCAACAAATCAATGAACTGCAAGCATTGGTACATTTTCCACCTTATCTTCAGTTCTTCCATGAGAAAGTGCTATTGCGGCCTCACCCTAAGTTTATGCCAAAAGTGGTTGGCCTTCCATTTAAATGAATCTATTGCTCTCCCAATGTTCTTTCCAAAGCCCCATGCTTCACAAAGGGAAAAAAAACTTTGCATACATTGGATTGTAAACTAGCCCTGGCTTTTTACATAGCAAGAATGCAGGCTCACTGGAGATCTCAGCAACTATTCATCTTCTACAGTCCTAACAATCTAGGAGTGGCTGTTTCCAAAAGAACCATGCCAACTGGTTGACAAGCTACATCTGTTACTGCCACACCACATCTGCTACTCCTCTTCCTGGAAAAATGAAGGCACAACAAATAAGGACTTCGGCAACCTCATTGGCACACTTGAGGGACATTCTCATTGCAGACATCTGCAGAGCTGCAACATGGTCATCCATCCATATCTTCACAGCACGCTACTGTCTGGATAGAATTTCTGAATCTGACAGTTGGGAGAGCTGTCTTAGCTGGCATTCCAAGTGTGCAGAGCCTGCCACCTAGGTGATCAGGTTGCAAATTATAACTTTGGCATCACCATTCTCCATAAGTAGCAACCCTCAGCTTGGGACTCCCCAGTCAGCATGGCTCATTCACTCGCTTATCAACGGAAAGAAAGCAAGTTTGCTTATTGTAAACGGTGTTTGCTTACCGTAAACAGGTGTTTCCCTTGCAGACTCTATAAACTTGAGTAAGTATCATCCATTAATGACGACTGAGGTTCACACGGGAACTCCTGAGCATGAGCAGAGCAAAGCTCTGCTATTGGAGAAGATTCCGATCCTCGCCGCTGGAGGATGTCGCACCCATTCAGCATGGCTCATTCACTATCTATGGAAAACACCATTTACGGTAAGAAAGCTTGCTTATCCTTGGTCTTTTGATATGAAAATGACATTAATTTCCTTCTGCTGGCTATTTAATGGATTTTTCACGCAATGCTAGTATATTATTGGAAACGGTAAAATATTTTCATTGTTGCATGCTGATCTTGTAAATATACACATTTTGCATTATACGCCTGAAATGCTCATACAGACATAGATCCAATTGCAGAGAAAAAAGTAAATAATGACCAGGAGGATGGGGCCCCAGGTTGTGTTGCATATCAGAAGTAAAGACTTATTGTAGTTTGGATGGAAAGTCAATCTCTGTATCTCATGTGCAAGAGACAGAACAGAACCTCTGGAATATACATGTGTCATAATCTTACTTTGGAAAATAAGCCATACAGTTCAGTTCTAGAAGGAAGTAGCGCAATCAGAAGCAAGTTCTGGTTTCCAAGCTAAAATATAGGAACCAAAGAGTTTACATTTGTATAACAACATCTTGTTCATTTATTTCAAGTTCTATTGAGAACAACAGGCAGCAGAACTGTTCAGTTGCTTGAAAGCCATTTCTTCAAAGCCCAGTCTCATGCAGTAAGTGGTTTCTGCCAGTAGAGGGCATCTAGAGACCCCTGTTGGGAAGGTTCCAGTTCTTCAGGTTTGAGGAGAGGTAGAGAGAGTTGAAAGCTCTCTGGTGGAAGAAGAATGTGCAAAAGTTCTGAAGGTGGCTTCCACCACTAGGCATCCTATTTAAGGGTAGCTTTGAATATTCTGCAGCTCTGCAGTGGACCAGTCTCCTCCAACTCCTAGACTAGCAAGACATAGCAGCAGTGATTCAAACGTAGCTGGGGAAATACTAGGGCAGATTTTAAAACCTGCGCGCGAGGCCTACCCAGCGTGCACAAGTGTACGCGTGGCCTACCCAGTGCGCACAAATGTATGCCCGATTTTATAACATGCGCGCATATTATAAAATCCGGGGTCGGTGCACGCAAGGGGGTGCACACTAGTGCACCTTACACGGGCCGAGCCCTAGGGGAGCCCCAATGGCTTTCCGCGTACCCTCCGCCCCCCCCCCCCCACCTTCCCCCTTTCTAACCTGCCCCCCAGCCCTACCTAAATCCCAGCCCTACCTTTATTTTTATTTTATTTACGCCTGCCTCTGGTAGGCGTAACTTGCGCGATCCCCCGGCATGGCCGCTGTGCCGGAGGCCTCTGTCCAGCCCCTGCCCCTTTCACAAAGCCCCAGGACATATGCGCGTCACTGGGCCTATGCAAAATAGGCTCGGCGCGTGTAATCCTTTTAAAATCCGCCCCACTATGCCTATGGCTTTAGAGTCAGGAATAAAAAAATCCCTTCCCTGGGCTTCCTCCCTGCATCTTATCAGCTAAGGGGTGTGTATGGGGGGGAGGGGGTTGGGGAATAGAGGGATTGGGGCAAGGCCAGGGTGTGTTAAAAGAAAACCTAATGAATTTTTGTTTCTATTTTGTTTACAAAACAAAAGACAAAATGTTGCTGACATTTCCTGTTTTGTTTTAAACAAAAGCACATTCCTAGAAACTATTTGCAACCGTTTACCTTAAACTAAAAGCCAACTATCTAGGGTGTGTTGTATTGTCGATATCAACTGGAATTAAATCTTCCTCCATTAGTGGGCTCTTGAGTTTATTTTTCCATCCCCTAAATGGACAAAGACTCCTGCGTCCTTCTCATATTGAGTGAGTGATCTTTCTCTGAGAAGCATTTATTGTATCATTTTCTACCATACTATAAAAAAAAAAAATGTAAATGAAAGTATTTTCTTAGCTGGTGGCTCTATGATGATTCCTTCTTGATGGGACAGGGAAGTCTTTACCAGTGCATAAAATCACAGAGCACCAAGGGGATACTGTTTTAATCATGTCATACTCAGCTTTAGTGAAATGATAGCAGAAATTTCTACCTCATTTCTTGTTGCTGACAACTTTTCAAGGAAATGGACATGTTTTAATTGCAGTGGAATATGTTTCTGATGCATTAGAATCCACAGTAAAACCATTTCCTAAATGCCCTGGTTACAGACTTCACACTTCTTAAAAGCCGGACTGAAGATCTAACCTACATACGGAATGTGATTCTGGGAAAACCATTATTATAATCACTGTTCTGTCCCATCTTGACTCATTCCCAAAAGCCTTTAACCTAACTGAAAAATAATCAGAATGATTCTTTTATACTCCTTCCTGAAGTTATGGTTCAGCATACCATAAATCATAACATTTAGGCAGCTGTTGAAGTAGGCCATAAAATAGCTGGCAGTGAACAACCACTCTGGTATGGACACATTAAGAGCTGGGTTCACTGCCACAGCAAATCCAATGAAGTTCAAGGGTGCCCAACAAACTGCAAAAAGCACAAATACTACAAACGTGGTCAAAAAGTTCCGCAAATCATGGGACTTGATTTTGGGTTGGGCGTCTGGTTTGACCCTCTGCCTCACTTGAATGACCAGCATCCAGATCCTCAGATAGCAATAGGTCACGATAGTGATGGGCAAGAAAAAATGCACCATCACCACTGTAATGGTGTAGAGAGAGCTAACAGATTGGGCAAAAGTGCAGGAATACACCCGCGGGTCATATTGTAAAGATCCAACAAACAAATTGGGTGCGATAGCTAGTAAGGTCAAGAGCCAAACCAGTGCCACATAGCCCAAGGTGTTGGTGTTGGAGAAAAACCTTTCATATTTGAGGTTATGGCAGATGTAACAGTAGCGGTTAATGGCTATGCCGGTAATGTTAAAGATGGAGCCAATGACACTAAGGCCCATCAGGAAACCGCTGATCTGGCAATGGAGGTAACCCATTATCCAACCATCATGGAAAATAGCCATCAGGACCAGTGGATAGGGATAAAAAGCAACCAGTAAATCTGCAATTGCCAAACTCACCACAAAGGCATTACCTATGGAAAAGAAAACAAAAAAGATAGTTAGAATCAAAGTATTGCTGTATTAAAAACAACCAGCTCAACCAGTCTGCCCAGCTATTCCTACCCGCACTGGAAAGATATAGCCCTGCCACAGAGTGTGGCTGCTTATAAGATTTTGCCAAATTTAAAACATTGTTTGTCATCTTTCTCATTTCTACTCCACCATCCTGGGCAGAGTAGCATATCTAGTATCCCCTCGCTTTCCTTCTCATGTCTAACCACAAAGTTTGGTAATATTCTAAGTAGCTGTCAATACTAGTGTGACTATTGCCCAAACAGCCAACCTCCTACGTGCCCTATGGAGCCTGCGAGGCAGACCCTGCTACATGACTGCATTTCCGCTAGGACTTAAAAGTTGTTACTGTTCTTGCAGTCTGCTGGACAAACTCAGCTGCTGGTTTAGTTCTGTCATTTGCAGCCTAATATAAATAAGCTACCAATCCTAACATTGCTGTTGCATGAACATTCACGTTACCAGACGCCCTGTGCACAGCCTGCCAAACAGACCCACTGCTAGTTAATTCTAGCACAGACCACTATAGGAGATAGGATTTCTGTTAGGACTTCTAAAACATTTCACCTTACCCACTTTACCAATCATTTTAACAGCTCCAACATTTGTTGAATCATTTGAATAGGTCATGCTTCCACTATTTTTTTTTACCGAGGAGGGTGCCGAGGAGAAATGATTTAAGGATGATTATTCAGAGGAGATGAGCCAGGCAGATGTAATAGAACAAATCAATAAACAAGAGAAAAGATCACAGAATGGTATACATCCCAACGTTCTGAATTAAAAAATGAAATTGTAAACGTAGTAACGTACTACTAGTAATCTCTAACTTCTCACTCAAATCGGCTACGGTACCTAATGATTGGAGGGTGGCCAATGCAATACTCATGTTTAAAAAGGGCTCCAGGGATGATTCGGGAAACTACATGCCGGTGAGCCTGACTTTAGGTAGAAGCTATTCTGAAGAACAATGTTACTGGCCATCTGGATAGACACAGGCCAGTGGGTCAAAGCCAATATTGATTTAGTAAAGGGAAATCTTGCTTTGCAAATCTGTTCTTTGAATGGGTTAACAAACATGAAGCTATTGTTGATTATAGTATATCTGGATTTTCAGGTGGTGTTCCACAAAGTCCTTCATGAGAAACTCATCAGAAAATTAAAGTGTCATGGGAGAGGAGGCAATGACCTTTTGTGGATTAGAAACTTGCTAAGCGATAGGAGAGAGCGAAGGACTGAATGGTGATTTTTCTCAAGAGAAAAGTAAATAGTGGTGTATCCCATGAATCTGTACAGGAAATGATGCTTTTTAATACATTTTTAACAGGCCGATAAGAAAAATGCACGGGAGAGACGGCGAGTGCCCAGGCCACTCTCCTGGGCGTGCGATTCAGGAAGCAACAATATGCAAATTAGGGCCCACGGTAAAAAGGAGGCGCTAGGGACACTAGCGCATCCCTAGCGCCTCCTTTTTGACAGAAGCGGCGGCTGTCAGTGGGTTTGACAGCCGATGCTCAATTTTACTGGCGTCAGTTGTCGAACCCACTGACAGTCATGGGTTCAGAAAATGGACACCGGCAAAATTGAGCGTCCAACTTCCAGGCCACGGGCAGTTTTTTTTTCTTTTAGATTTTTTTTTTTTTTAATCTTTGGGGCCTCCTACTTAATATCACTATGATATTAAGTCGTAGGGTGTACAGAAAAACAGTTTTTTCTGCTTTTCTGTACACATTTCCAGTGCCAGCCGAAATTAAAATGTGCGGCTTGGCTGCACATTTTACTTTCCGTATCGAGCAGGACTGACTAATAAGCTCATCAACATGCATTTGCAAGGTCATGTGTTTCCCGCTCAAGCTATTACCCCTTACTGTATAAGGAGTAAAAATAGCGCATCGAAAACACGCGGCCAAATGGGGGATAACAGTGCGCTCTGCCTGAGTGCACTTTACAGTATCTGCCCGTAAATGATCTGGAAAAGGGAGTGAAAAGTGTAATGATCAGCTGACACAAAATTATTCAAAGTTGTTAAATCAGAGCTGATAGGATTTTGTGAGCCTTGAGGACTGGGCATCTAAATAGTAGATAAAATTTAATGTGACAAATGCAAATTGGATTACTTTTCCTTGTATGCATCAAAACTATAGGTACACGATGCTGGCTTCCATATTAGGTGTCACCACAGGAAAAGGATCTTAGAATCATTGTGGACTATACTTTGAAATAGTGAGTCCAGTGCACACTGGTAAAAAGAAAAGAATGTTAGATATTATTGGAAAAGGAATGGAAAATAAAAAGCTTCTGTATTGATCCATGGTGTGATTTTGTGTAGTATTTTGTGTAGTTCTGGTCAGCCCCATCTCAAATAAGATAGAGTGGAACTGGAAAAGATACAGAGAAGGGACAGTTCCCCTATGAGGAAACGCTAAAGATATTAGGGCTCTTCAGCCTGGAGAAGAGATGACAGATATCTTTAAAATCTTGAGTGGAATGGGTAAACAGGGAATGGTTATTTATCCTTTCAGAGAGTACTAGGACTAAGGGACACTCCATGAAGTTAATAGGTAGCACATTAAAAACAAATCAAAAAAATTATATTTTCACTCTGTGCATAAATGGTGGAATTTGTTGCCAGAGGATGTGGTAAAAGCACTTGGTGTAGCTAGGTTTGAAACTGGTTTAGGCAAGTTCCTGGATGAAAAGTCCATACTATGAGCCATTTAGACATGGGAAAGCCACTGGTTTTATGACCAAGAAGGACTTGACGCATTCTTTGGGATCCTGCTGGGTTCTTGTGATCTAGATTGACCACTGTCAGAGACAGGATTCTGGGCTTGATGGACCTTTGGCCTGACCCAGTATGGCATTTCTTATATTAAAGTTTGTGTTTTTTACTACTGTGAGAGCGCTCATCTGATGATATATGTCAGGGTTATTCATATGACGTTATGGTATTTTATCTTCCTGATCATTTGTTTTAAAAAGACATTTCTTTCCTACTATCATAACTTTACAAAGTAATCTTTTATAACTTGCTCAGTACAAATAGTAATCTACGGCTTACTGCTTTTGGAGTTGAAAATTAGGATGCAAACATTTGCATATAAGTATGCAGTTTACGTCAATTTGCAGTTATTTGGAAGAATACTGTGAAATCATTATAAAAGCAAACAGAATAGATCAGATAAAAGATAACACTAAAGGAGTCATGCACTGATGCTTCTTTCTGGTACTTATCGCTGTTTAACAGCAACCGAAGCATTAAGCCTCATGTAGATTTATTTCAGCAAAACATAACATGTGAGTGCTTATCCATGCTAAACTGTGTGACCTCAACCCAGGGATGGTGAACTGTGGTCCTCAGCTCCCACAAACAGATGTGGCTTTCAGGATTCCCACAATGAGCATTCGTGGAGCTATATTTGCGCTGCCATTTATCCAAGATAGATTGATTTGCATAGTCCGGCTATCCAGAAATCCAGACCTGTTGGCTGCGCTCGAGGACTAGAGTTCGCCATCACTGGTCCAGCCTCATTGGGAGGGCTGCTACTTTCTGATGTGTCTACCATTTCTGCGTACTGGAAAGTGTGTTAAAAGCTTAAGAAATGTGCAATGCTACATAAGGGGGAAACACATGACCTTGCTAATCTATAACAGTAAGGCAAGGTTGTTTTAATGATACCAGGCTATTATGCCTTAGTGTTCAAACTCATAGCATTTTCTCTCATTATAGTCCTAGATGGAGTGTCAGAGCCTCCTATATCATCAATAGTCAAACATAGAATTGATTTTGTAAGCGTAGCTGTGTTTTCCCCAGGCTGGTTTAAATCACAGTCACAGAAATTTCTGCTCTGTCCTACAGGCAGTAAAAAGTTAGACCTCGGATCCTAAGAGGGGGAGGGGAGCAGTGCAATAATTAAAAAAAAAAAAAATAATAATAATAAGTAACATAAGGCTGGCTGTTTCCCAGGAGCTTGTTTTATTTTGAAAGAGAATTAACAAGCAATAGGGTAATGAACCAGGCTGACACAAGGGGTCCATTGAGGCAAGCATCCTATCGCGGGCCGTGGCCAGTCTATGTCAGTGGTAGAACCCAGCAGATCCTAGAAGGAAAGTTCATTGCTAACTCCTAGAAGTGAAGATACCTAAATCTATCTGGATATTTTTTCATAGATCTGTCCTCTAGAAACATGTCCAGACCTTGTTTAAACTCACCTATGCTACTAAGCCTTCACCACATTCTCTGGAAGCAAATGCCATAGCCTAACTGCTCGCTGACATGAAAAAAATACTTTTTAAAATTTGATTTAAATCTGCTATTGGTTAGTTTCGTGGAATGTCTTCTAATCTTAGTATCACTTGATAGAGTAAAAAAAACCAAAAACCGTTTACTTTATTAACATGTTCTACACTACTCATGATTGTGTTAACCTGTATCCAGCCCTGGATTTGTCAAAAGGCACCCGTTATGCCCATGCCCAGGGCAGCAAAGATTTAGGGACAGCAGGCTGCCTAAGATTTGCTGCCTTCCAGCTCTGCTGAATCTAATTCAGCAGAGAACAGCCTTATAAACCTTTGGAAAGGAAAAAAATCTCCCCACCCCCCAGAAATAGAGGAAACAAATCTTTGTGCAAAAAAAGCATTGTGGGAGTTTCACCCGATTTCTAAATTTAGCACTTTCAAGGAAAAGTCCCATATACCTTTTGCAGATACATCTTCTTACCCAATTATTGCTGTAGATATTTTATGCCTTTCTGCTGCAAATGAAATCCTATCTCAGAGTTGTGCAAGCAGATAGACCTGCAGATTTAGTTTTACGTATTCCTGTCTGTTCTACTTTAACCCAAACTTAAATCTGTCCCTATGTCTTGAAAGCAGAAGGGGAGTACTGACAGGCCGCCCATCTCAAATAAAACGTGTTAAAAGCAAACCAATAAATGAGTTGGGTTACAAAGCTAGCAAATAGTTAGCCCACATGGGCACTGGCAGGCTAAGGTCCCAGATATCAACCGTACAAGACTTCACCTAGGCCTCTGGTTGCACTCTGAGAAACCTACAGCAATGGTAGGGAATTTGGGCAAAACCGTGTGACTATACTAATAACAATAATGTGAATTTTGCACATTATGGTTAGTTAGCCCTATGGTTTGGATTTGCAAAGCTGTGCAGTTTTGGATACAATAGTAATTGCAAGCTCTCTTGGGCAGGAAGTCCTTGTACCTGTATACAGTTTCTTGTAAAGTACCTTGATTTAGGGCACTGTATGTATATATGTTGATATAATCACACTGTGATTTCCTACCTAATGCTGTTAGGCAATTATTAACAGACTGTAATAATCTCCAAAACGCAGGTAGGACAGAAACTGAGCTTCACAAGCCCATTTCCCTGCCTCGTGAAGCAATATTTGAAAGGTTGGTGAAATACAGACTAAGAAATTACACAGGATGCACACGTGAAACTCAAAATTCAAAGATTTACAGCAGCTTATAGACACTTCATGACAACAAGCATGTATATTGATCTAGAGGCAGGGGTATATTTTCAAAGATGTAGGCACCTATTCTAGGTAGGGTAAAAATAGAGTTTACCTCCACAAATCAATCATAGCCATGAGTAAGCAGATTTTCAATAACCTAACCCTACATGCATACGTTCATAATGCACACAAACTTGTCTGCATTAAAAAAAAAAGGTGGTTAGGGATGGAGAGGGGTGTCTGTATGCAATGTGCATGCTTATCTTACAAAGTCAAAGGGTACATATATTGACAGCATGCTTCTTACACACCTAACTTTTCACACTCAATGTACACAAGTACCTTGTGCTGTATGGGCTTTCAGTTAAATATGTACCTGTGCAGTGAGGTGCCTTTCTGAAAAATGTACCCCCAAAATGTTTGGGGGGCATGAATAATATGGCTCACAAGCACTTACATTGCCAAACTTACAGAGTTGATCTTTTATTAATATAGGAGTTTGGTAGCTAGCTTCCTTTACTGAGCTTTTTCAAAAGAACCCATCAAGGCTTCAAGCAATTATAAGCATATACCTCAAAGTTCAATATAATATTTATGATGAGACTTTATAAGAACCAAAAAGTTCAACTTTGATAGCTTTTGAGGTGCATTATGTGTGAGACATTTAATAAGCAATAACCCAATGTCTGTTAAGACATTTTTGGTGCTCCTGCTTGGGCCATGAAGTCAGAAAGCTGTGAACAAATACTGGAAATGCAAGATAAAATGCCCTAAGCCGTTACCTATTACCTGCTTTCCTCAGTCTCTTGCTCTTGAACACAGACACAATGACCAGCAGGTTGCCCAAGATATCCACTACAATGGTGATGATGAGGATAGCAGCCAGTGTGCTGGTCACCCAAGTAGGATAGAGAGAAAAGTCATTTTCCAAGCCTGCAGAGATATTTTTTAAGTAGGAATGTTTTTCATCCATGTTAGTCTCATGTAATATTAATTAGCACAAATATTTTGAAGAAAAATTGGAAAGAGTTAAAGAATGCCCGTCAACTCAAAGCTGCTGAGAAGTTCACAATTCAGCATCCCGGAAAAGGACAAGCTTGTACTACATGGTCCCAACTGGTCAAAAACCAACTTTGGTGAAAACCTCTAGATTCCACACTTCCTTATCCAGTGCAGAATATTTAGGGCTCTCTTTTCACTTAGCAGATTTTACCTCTCTCCGTTCAGTGTCTTTGCTTTATCCGTCATTGTTTATTTTCTCTTAGTGGTCTCAAATTGGATTTCTAACCAGGATCTGTCTGTTTTAATTAACGTCTTTCCAGATTGTTTCATTCTTCGAGTCCGTAGAGGCTTGGATATTTCCTTTTTATTCCTCTTCACATGAAAATGCGAAAAAAGCTTTTCTTGTTCTTTTTTTTTTTTCTTCAGTGATTCTGACAGCGAAGCGATCTCGTAAGCCATAAAAAGTTCAGTCCTCTATGTGTCTACATTTCCAGGAAGATGACTTGTGCATTCCTTCAATGCAAAGTTATTTTGGTTTACTTAAGACCTTTCCAGTTTTCTCATTCTATCCACAGGTTGAATGGGTGCAGGGAGTCACAGAAATGGAGTTTCTTGACTGTAAAATTAAGTTCAAAGAAGACCCGCTGTAAGCTACTTTGCTTGAACTTCAATAATGTAAAGGATTGATCTGATGAAAATTTCATTTTACGCTCCCAGGGTTCTGTAGCCAGCAGCAGGAGCACAGCAGAGGGTCCAGACTAAACTTGCACTTTTCCATTCCCATGGTCTTCCCATCTCCGAAATCATTCATCTCATCTTGTTTCCTCCACCGCCCTCCTCTTCTGCTGCTGAGATCCTTGTTACAGTTCATCATTAGTCAGGAGAAATACTACAGCCAAGTTTTCACCAATCTCCCAGCCTGGGCTAAACTTTCCCTGCATGATTCTTAATCCCACAGATCTCCTGCAGCAGGATCTTGCCATACTGTTTTCTACCTTTTTGCTTCCCCTTCTGTTTTCAAGGTTAATTCAGGCTTCGGTCACAGATTAAAATGTTTATTTCTCCTTTTTTTTTTTTTTTTTTTTTTTAAATCTTAGATTTTAGGAAGCAAGCCTGGCTTCCAGTTTCTCTCTCGCTCTTGATTGCCCCCTCCTCTCTGTATTTATCTAAATGTGATTTTCCATGCTTTGGGACATGCTTTCACAGCATCAGTGTCATTACTAGGTCACTGGAATAGCGTCTGATGCTCGGCAGCTGCCTATGTTTTCATTTGTATTCTAACCTGCGGCAAATACAGTGCAAAGCTGTGCATTAACCCATTCCCTTCCAGAAGCTGGGCAATATTAAAATTATTCCATACCCATATTTCCCTAGCTCTGCACTCCCAAGAATGTTAGGGACTCTCCTTCCCCCTTCAGCTGCCTGCTCTCTTCAGATCTTTTGATACAAATGTTTAAAAATGAAACACTTAAAATATTATAAGGTCTCAAGAACAGTGAAATGTGTGTGTGGTGGGGGTTCATTGACTATAGAGATGTGAATCGTTTATTGTGTTCGTTGTGTTCTTCGTTTTTCGGCCGCCACAGGAAATGTCTATTTTTTGCGGTTTGGGTTTATGGCACCGAACAATAACTATTGGTTTGCTTTATTGCCATTTTGCAAACTGCTTAGTGTGATGACAGAAGCACATGCCAGTACATACCCATGGCAGAGAGCTGTTGTCCTTTGTGATGACAATGTGTTCTTCAGGGGATAAGGAAATGGCATGAGATTATGGTAAAAAACCACAGAGCCTCTGCAGTGGTGACTGGTGGATCCTTCCGGTTCTATTGGTGACATTTCCTATATCTCTCTTCAGAGTTGCAAATCTTTCCCAGCTCAGATTAAAATAACATTTAGCAACTTGTGACTCAAAATCAATAATCTCAAGAGGATTCAAGATGGTGCTCAAAAAGTAGCACCTGATTCCTGATCTCCTTAGGCAAAGTTACCTTTTGTTGTTTAGAAGGTACCCAGCAGAGATCTATTATAGCATTGGTAGTTTGCAGCTCAAGTCCAAGATCTTTCTTGAATGTCCCCCTTGTTGAAGAGCAGGGATTGGCTTCACGACTGGATACAGAGATGTCCCTCAGTCTTGAGGAATCTGTACTGCCCCCTTGCCCAGGAACGGTGATGCGTGCTAAGCTCATCAGCCTAGTGGCTATCTCACAATGTGAGATTTATGCCGTGCCTGCAGGAGGTACTAACTACTTCTATTTGGGACTTGGCTGTTTCCATCGATGTCTATTCTAATGTCAGGATACTACCCCTTCAGGAACATACTGATGATGTTTCAGTGACTGCGGAGCAGTGATGGGGTCCACCTCACAAAGAAGGAGCACAGCATCTTCCAACACAGACTGACAAACTTACTGAGGAGGGCTTTAAGATAGCCAGGAATGGGTGAGCAAAATCCTAAGGTAAGTAAAAGATTAAATACTTGTATAAAAACTGGAAAAAAAGGGTAACATCTGGAAAGATACCTACACCAACGCTCGCAGTATGGGAAATAAAGTCCCCAATCTAGAGGCAATTATGGAAGAAGCTGATTTGGATGGAATGGATATTATGGTTACGAGGTACATGAAAAACATGACTGAGATATAGTTATATTGGGCTACAATGTAGTAAAAAAGGACGGAGTAGGAAAGAAAGAAGGAAGCGGGATATAAAAAGAATATTAAAGCAACAGAGGTGCAGGGCTTATGAGGTAAGGAGGAGAATACTGTGGCTTAATCTGGAAAGAGGGAATGGTAGAGACCTCCATCACAGACAGAAGAAATGGATAGAAATTTAACGGAGGATATTCACAAAATTGCTATGAAAGGGCGGAGGTGTTATTTCTAGGGGATTCCAATCTGCTGGGTGTTGATTGGGACACCCTGGCTACAGTGTCTTCTAGAAGCAGGGAGATCCTGGTCATGGAACGCACAGGGAAGAGGGCGATACTGACCCTGCTGCTGACCAGTGGGGACAGTATCTCTGATGGTGTAATGGATGATCATCTGGGATTCAGTGATCTCTGGAGGGTGTGGTTCACAGAGTGCAGGAGATGAAGGTTCATTCAAAGGCGAGGGTCTTAAACTTCAGGAAATCTAACTTTGTTAAAGGGGGGGGGGGATACCTCTAGGAGTCATTAGCTGGATGGGAAGGTCCTAGGGAAAGTAGATCAGTGGACAAAACTAAATGAAGAAATAAGGGCCAACTGATCTTTCTAAAGAAGCAGCTGAAAAGGTAAAGGAGAAAAGGTTAGCGTTCATTAAGTTCAAGAGGTGACGTCTGGCAAAGGTAAAAGAAGCTGGGAAGGCAGTCAGCAATGCAACAATTCAAATGGAAGAAAAAATAGCAAATCTGTTAAAAAGAGGGGGGGGCAAGACGTTTCTTTTTTTTTTTTTTTACACGTGTTAGTCATAGGAGAAAGGGTAAAGGCATTGTGAGACTCTGAGGTGACGGGGAGAAACAAGCAAAATTACTTAAATACTGAATTTCTTCTGCATTCATCTGAAGTCAAAGCGTAGACAAATGTTTTTGTTTCATTTCCAACAAAAATAAGAAACGATTTTGTGAACCTTGCATTTTTGGGAAATAAAGTGCACTATTAACGTATAAGTGCACCCTATATGTAAATGGAATGCACTCTTTCCGAATAGTGTTCCCTAATTGCAAATAGGGCATAATATTTACTAATGGTGGATCCCCCAAACAAAAATAACCCTGAACATGAAAAACAAAAAAAAAAGAACCAAGACGAAAAGAAATTTGGGTTCCCATACCTAATATTTCTCTTTGGTGTTCATGGTACACAATGAATGTAATAAGATAACACAGTAAATGTGATTTTTTTTTTTGACCTGTAAAAGTACCTTCTAGGTACACCTGGCCAGAACCTACATCACTAAACATTTGTATGTATTTTTATGATTTAATGTAACCGAAACTTAATGGCACCGGTTAGAATGTTCTATAGTACGCTTACTCCAAACTTACTTATGTGCCTACATGTAAACCGTTGCGATGGTATATAACTTAGCGACGGCATAGAAAAGACTTTAAATAAATAAATAAAATAAATTAAATTAAATTAAATTAAATTAAATTGTGGAAGGGCCAGGAGCAGGATCACATAAAACTAACACAAGATTGGAAGCAAGGATGTCGTTAGCTCTGGGCCCATGGATCCCATGGTCGGACCCATGTGCCGGATTTATGCGCGCAGGGCTTTTAAAATCCGGCCCAGTGCGCGCACATGAACACCCGATTTTATAACTTGCGCAGGCGCACGCAAGTTATAAAATCAGAGGTCGGCGTGCGCAAAGGGGTGCACAGTTGTGCACCTTGCGCGTGCCGACCTGCGCTGCCTTCCCCGTTCCCTCCCTCTAACCTGACCTTCCCCCCCCCCCAAAATGTTTATCTTACCTTTTGCACCTGCCAGCAGCCCGCCGGCACACGATCCTCCCACAGAGCAGCAATGGCCGCTCTGTCAGAGGCCTCTGGACCGCCCTGTCCACACCCCGCCCCTTTTTGCAAGGCCGGGGCTTTACGTGCTTTGCCGGGCCTTTTTAAAATAGGCTCAGCACGCGTAACCCTTTTAAAATCCGGCCCTTATCTATTCATAATTTATTTTTTTTTTTTTTTTACAAAGTTATAATTAGTCTTATATTCATACAGTTATTATGTTATATTGTAAAGCTCTTTGCTGAATTAATGTTTGAATGTAAACCGAGGTGATGTTTCTTACGGACCCCGGTATATAAAAATCCTTAAATAAATAAATAAATTCATTCATTTATCTGTTTATATATATATATATGCCCATCCCTGTTTTAAAGTATGTAATGATAGAAAAAAGAGGCAAGGAACTGAGATAAAAATTCTTTATTGCTTACCAAAAATAAAAAATGGCTGAACTCTCATAGAGAAACAATACTTTCAAATGCTCAAGGAAAATGCATATTACCCATATTAAAAAAAAAAAAAGTCACAGCATCCACATGAAGGCAAGTGATGCAAAGGATGGCAGGTAGACCAATGCACCCCATCACGTGTACATGCACACGCACCAACCCACATACACAGATGAAGACCACCCGACTCATCCAGCCTGCCCATCCACATCTCCTGCTCAGCTATTTATAGCCCATGCCTTTCCCTCAGTGCCGATACTGTCCTTGTCTCCTGCAGGAGGCTGTTCCATGTATCTACTGCCCTTTCTGTATAGAAATATTTCCTAAGATTATTCCTAAGCCTCATCCTTGACCCTCCCCCCCCCCTTCCTTCCAAAGCCTCCTTGCTGTTGAATCATCATTCCTTGGGTGTATTTAAGTTTCTCTATTATATCTCCCCTTTCCTCCAGAGGATGCATGTTTAGTTGCTCACAAATTCAAGAGTGACACCACAGGACTGCATTGCACGCTGTACCGCAGGTGGATCTCTTCATTGTGATGTAGGTCGAGCTGGGAGTTAAGTGAGACAGGGTAGGTGCTGCAGACTTTTGCCTTGGCATTTTATCAACACAGTAATATTTATTATTTATAAAATAAAATATTGTCAATGTTCATGGCTGTGCAAGATAAACCACATCAGTACTTCAGCAGGTTTGCCTTGTATTGCCCCCAAGCTGGAACCCAAAGAGCTTATGTATCTTACTGAAACCCATGCAGTGCCCTCGCTGGTGGTGTACCTTGCCCAAACCAATGGTGCCCCTTTACGTATTTACAATAATTCTTGCAGTCTAACACACAAAACATTGGCTTTTCACTTTCTGAAGAACCATTGCAGGCTTTGCCTTTATCAGTGAGCCGAGCTGGTGCGATTTCAACTTGGCTGTCCCTTCTGAATATAATCCTGTGGACAAACACTATAAAAAATGGCAGTCTCCAGTCCACAGTGACAAATTTCTCCTCTCCACCCTCCCAGGAAATCCTGAGGCCCGCTCGCCCTCACAGCTGTCCATCGTTCCTTTAGTTTAATGTAACTGGTTAAAATATGCGCTAGTACTCAATACCCAAAGAGACTGACCCAGGAGGTCCCAAAAGCTCACATACTACATGTTGTTGTTAGGTTAAGCTTTGGCCCTTACTTGGCCAGTTAACAAAGCTGGGTTTAATTAAAGCATGCTGGTTCCGTTAGAGTAATTTTATACTGCTTGCATTCCAACAAGAAAGAAACTCAATCCATCATTTCACTCTTGCCCTCTATGTGATGCCTCCCATTTTGGGTGTCCATCCCACAATTTCAAGATCACATCTGATGGTGGCTGCAAGCCATGTCGAAAACTGCCATGCGATTCTGGGTTTTCTATTTCTAGCCTCATTAAAAACATGATTATGGACCCTGCGGGACAGTGCTGTGAGGATGCCGCACTTTTCCATTCACAGCCTGTAACCATTCAATTGGCACGGAGAGGGGCAAGCAGTTAACGGGTTTCTCCCTACTTGTCTGTCATAAAAAGTGTGGAATAGCTAATCAGATGTGCTTTACCAAAGGCTGGTAAAGTGATAGTCTGCATTTTCCGGCAACAAGACAGACCAAGTAGATAAGGACACATGAGTGCAGAATTTTGACCCTTTAAATGATGCATGATCTGCTCTGAAAATCTTCCACTTCTCCTTGGGTAACAAACCATTTCTGTGGTCTGGGTAGCAAGATGGCACATTAGAGTCTGAATTCCTAGACTAATCCTAAGTGTAATCCTTGTAATAATATAGTAAGGTTATAGCATGAACAGTATGAGAGGCGCAGATATTCAGCAAAAGGAGATCTTGCTTTAGTTCTGGAACCTTAGCAACATGAACGTTCCATGTCCCTTATTTTTCCGGTCCTCACGCTCCACTTTAAGGTTCTCCCAGCAGATTTCTACGTCTCGGTTGTAGAAACGCTTTGAAAGAACATGTTGCAGATACTCAAGGGACAGCCGAGACGAGCTTTACGATACAGCTGCCATTGTAGAAAACATCAGTGCTTTCCCATTGTGAATAGCTGGGAAGGGGATGCGTGGGCAAACAAAGTTACCCTCGGCTGAACGTTTACAACTTTTCCCCCCCCTCAGTACCTTGCCTTCACTGGCTAAGTTTCCACCACTCCCAAGTGCCATTTTCCATTTAAAACATCACTTCCTCGCTACTTCCATAATCACTTTCCACCAAATCAGAGCCCTCGGGGGTTGGAGGCGATAGTGGAAGAGTTCTGATGGCCGAGGTCACCATCTCGCCGTGCGCGTAGGAAGGGTGAGCCACACTGAGGCGCACGTTAACCCGTTTGTAGCTGGCATCAGGGTGGTAATGAGGGCCCTGACTCTCCAGGAGCTGGGAGGGGTAGTAACTGATGGCGGTGTACTCGTTCTGACAGTGAGAAGCCGGAGACTCCAGGGGACTGGAGGACATTAGGTCCTCCAGGCTCTGGTTACTGTAGTGAGGGGAGATGGGGGCTCGCTTGTTGCTGTGGTCCAAGGGGAAAGGGAATCCACCGTAAAGTACTACATCCGAGTCTCTGGGAGGAGGAGGGATGGGAGGAGGACGATCAGGGTTCTGCATAATCTCATAGCGAGGATAATCCTGTAGGGTTGATGGATGGTAGCCAGATGACCAGTAGGCAGTTTCTCCTGGGTATGCTGTAATCAAAGCAGAAATTAAAATGTTAGAATTATTACTGAGAAATATGTTATTACAATTATTTGATGTTTTTATAACTTCATCAAGAATTACAGATTTTATTTTTTTTTAAAAATGTATATTTTGCTACATACAACAAAACATCAACATTTAAGTAAAACATAACCATCACATAATACAATAATTACTAACCTACGTTTAAAAAATCAAACTTGTTAACTTTGTCTAAAATAAATTTAAAATGAATGCCTGTTTATACCATCTCTTCAACAAATGAGTTAGAGGTGATGCCTTTTTGTTGGACTAACTTAATTCATTTGTGACTTCTGAGAGTTATGCCCTCCTCATCAGGCCAGTACAAAACAAGCTAAGGAAGAGATTGTCCTAATGTACAAATAAACTGGAATCCAACCTTTAATTAACTTGAATTATATTTACACAACCTCTTCCATAGCTCAGTTTGTATTAACATGAGGGATGGAGAAGAGATCTCAAGAGTTAGGCAGAAAAGTCTTGTAAGTCCAATAAAAAGCATCACATAATATATTTTGTAGTTATTCATTTTAATGTGTATTATAGTTTTTTAAAGATCTATTTCTTCACAGCCTGTTCTGTTAATGTATTCATTCAGGCTGATTAAAAATAACAACGCATTTTGTTGTTTGGATATTTGGCATTTAAATAGTATTTGTGTTATCTATTATATTGATTTGCTGTCCATGCGTAAATTTCCATCTCCTCCTGTGCATAGGCTTTCGTTTATCTCTCTAAAAAAAATTAAGACTGCATTTGACCTACTAAGCCTTGCTTTTCCTTAGTGGTTAAAAATATCTGAGCAATGACCTTGAAGAATGACATAGCAGTCAGATCTAGCCAAGCTCTGAAGGTGAGCTAAAATGACTTCTTTTTATTGATGGGTTTGGTTTACAAAATACTAAGTGCAGGTTAATAACTCTTTGGTTTCATCTATTAAGTTTCTGCAACCTTATGGTCAGAGATTTGAAGAGGTTCAGTGGGGTAGAGCAGTTTTCGAAAGATTTTACTCTGATAACTAAGCAGTAAAATCAGGGGCTGAAAATTGCGCCCTGCCCTTTTTGTAGATAAAAATACTTGCACCAAAAAAGGGGCAAGGGCCAGTGTGAGAAGGGGTGGAGCCAGCAGAAAGCATGTGGGGGTTTCGTTTTGAATCACGGTGCCAAATTTGCAAAGCAGGTGCAAAGTCTGTAGATAGTAAAGTGCCTGTGGCAGCAACTGGCCTGCTTATTTCCAGAGAAAAACTATACAGGGAGCTTCCCTTTCAAAATACGCTTGCAGTCCTGCTGGTCCAGTGTAGCAGTGGCCTTCCAAACACAAGAGGAGGACAGTGGACTTTCAGGAGCCTATTTGCTCAGAAATGAAATAACTTAGTCTCAGGTCAGACCCAATGAATGCTCTATACCCCAAGCTCCTCCAAGGAGATATTTATCCATTTCTTATGTTAAATCATGTCTGCAAGCCTCTGCTCTGAAGTGGTTTGCTACCAGAATAGTACGGAAAGATGGAGGGAATATTGGCAGAACCATATGAGACCTTGACATGATGACGATTGCGGGTGAAAGAGGGGGGTGCTGTTCAAGGATTATGCCTGAAATTGCTTGGGTACTGCAGATTAGAAGTGCATGGGCAAAGGTCTGTGGGACGGTGAAAGAACTGCAAAGGTTGGGGTTTAAGAAGTTGATATTAGGGATGGGCCAGCCCCAACATTTTCGGTTTGCTTTGTTTCTTAGTTGTGGGGATTTTTTTTTTCATATTAGCTTCAGATCTTTTAATTTTTTATTTAGGTTTGTTTTGTTTTCAAACCAGGAAAAAAAAAACCAAAACATTAAATTAGAAAAGCCCTGAAACAAAAAATAACTAAAATAAAAAAACTGAACGACTAAAAATGAATAAATAAATAAATAAATTTAAATGGGCCTCCGGCAGACTCAGATGGGTAGTCCTGGGTCAGAAAACTGTCTGGGTTGGGACTGGCCCAGTTCTGCTGCTGAAATAATGAGACCGGCTGCTTGGAGTGACATCACAGGTGTCTTCCACCAGTGCAGTTGGCCAAATTTTGCTATCCATCCGTACATTTCCATTTGGAAAAAATCCAAAATGGCCTTGTTCATTCCATTTGTTAAAAAGGAATGCATGCCCCCAAGTTGATATTTAGCAAGCTGGTGAGAGAGGATAATTATTACCCGGATAGTCAGTGAAATGTAACTGGGTAAGTGCTCTGCTGAATAAACCCAGATGCAGTTATTCAGATAACTTTGGGACAGGCACTTTTCCAACCGGCCTTACCTTAGCTGGGCAGTGATGCCCCCAGAACCCCTCTCCTTAACGGGCTACATTTTTAGCCAGTTAATGGGTGGAAATCTTCATATGGCAGGTTTTGTCCGGGTAACTCAAAATGTTACCTGGAAAAAGCCTTTGAATGTTGGCCTCGAAGTGAATGGAGAGCCATGCGAAGTGCTCTGGGGTTTCAAAGGGGGTAAATTGCCAGAGTTGTCTGGCACCTGAAATAATGGCAGACACTGAAGTGCTGACTTTTTTTGAAACTACCACAGCCTCAGGATGATTTCATTGATGATTTTATCGTAACTGCTTGGGGTGTTAATGAGGCTTAGGGATACTTTGTTTTTACTTTAGCAAATGGAAAAATAAAAAAATCTAACTAAATATTAGGGATGGGCAAGTCAGTTGACTCTCTCAGACACCAGTCACTAGCAACTCTCTGTCATCTGAGGGAGCCTTTTAGGCCACCTCCATGGTGGGAATGGCTTGCCTCTGGGGTGAGTCACTCCTTTGGGAGTGACTGGGGTTTGGGACTCGCTGATATTTCTAGGCAATGGGATATTTTAGTGTACAAATTACAGTATTTTAGTGTATTTACTCTGCTGCTAATTGCTTTATTATGTATATTTTTATATTATGCTTTGTAGTTGTAGGCTGTGGTTTATATTTATCGTAATGAAATATGAAAGGAGTGATGTGTCCCCATTGGGGGATGGGGAGGGCTGCTTTTGGGATTGTTTTCATTATTTGGTATGTGTTAAAATACATCAGTGCGGCATCGGATATCTTAAAGGACGAAATCCCCTTTGGGTCCTCCTGTGGGAGAACAGCATGGTATATAAGCCTGCAGAAGGTCTGACAACCCGGTAGACTTTATCTATGTGCAAAGTGCCGTATGTCTGTCCAGTTTACTACTCAGTCATTAGTCTCAGAACACAGAGCCAGACTTGCAAACAAAAACCCATCTAGCTTCTTTCTGCTGTATCACCAATACTTAGAATCTCCTTCTCCTCTGATGATGATGACGACGATGGACAACACAATGGCAAGATTAGTTTTTGTGGGGGGGGGGGGGGCAATTTTTAAAAACGATGCGAAAGTGTTGCAAAGTCAAGGGGGAAAATACCCATGGCCTGTGCACCAATTTTCAAAAGAAAAAAGTAGGTGCGTACTTTCCCTTTGAAAATGTCTTAGGGGAAAAATTACCCAGGGAGATAATGTGCCTCTATTCCGTGGATACTTTTTCCCTGAAAAACAACATCTTGCAAAGCCCTGCGTGCTATTACTACCTCTGACCTAACCCCACGCTTCGGATCCCATCTACTTTTACTGTGGGTAAAAGTATACCAGTCGTTGATCCACGTGCAGGCTTTTATCCACATACAGGGGAAGCAATTCTCAAACAGCTTTTTCTTTTATAATCCAGGTAAATGGTAAAAAGCATTTTACCTGCGGACATCAAGGCTTTAAAAATTGCTCCTTCTGTTTAACAGGTAAAAATACATGCGCTGTTCAACTACGCGCATACTTGTACCCATAACGGTGGTTCTGAGGGCAGTGTACGGTGGAGAATTTAACAATACGTGAAGTTTTGATTATGTAAAACTATGCATGAATGTTTGTGCCGAAAAAATAAGCTGCAAAGAAAGCAGACACAAATTTCTGTGAGTACTTTTTCGTTGAGCAATTACAGTAAAAAAGTACACGCAGAGTTTGTTCGTAGGTGCCCAGTATCCAACATTAGCAAAAAAATCTTTTTTCTGTCTGGCAAACTGAGTAAATATAAGTTAAAAGGAATGAAGAATTTTTATGTTTATAGAATTGGGCGACATTGATTTATTAGAAGAAACTGACCGAATTCTTCACCCTCCCAGGTGTTCTTGATGATGGATTCATTGTCAGAGCTGGAGGGTGGTGCAGGCGGGAGGTTGGGGGCCACACTACACACTACTGTCACTCTCTGTTTCTGAGCCTTGCCTGAACCAAAGGTGATGAACTCCGGTCCATCCGGCTGTTTGTGGTGACTGGCCATGTCCAGATCATTCTGTGACCTCCCGCTTAAAATGTTCAGTTCAATGGGTGGCACGGCCGTCTGAGTGTCCACCCCAACGTTCTTAGACAATTCATTTTTGGCGACAACGTCAGGATCCTCCTTGGCAACAGGCTTGTGGGTCTTGATTTGGCGGCAGATGCGTTTGCGTAGTAAGACGAATACTGCCACTAATATAAGGATACCCACAATGCCGACTAAAATTTCTGCTATTTCTTGGGGTCCAGACACCAAGCTGGAGACTTTGTCGCCCGATGTTATCACTACTTCACAAAAATGACCCTTGTAACCTTCGGTGCAGTTACAGTACAAGGCATTGGTACCGGTCTTCATGCAGCGGCCAGCATTCAAGCAGGGTTTCTGCAGGCATCCCGTAGCATCTTCCTCACACCTGTAGAAGGAAGCAAGAGTCAATAAGTCCTAAAGAAGCTTCATAAATACAATGGAATCTTCTTGTGTATACACTTGGGAAAAAATATGCATAGATCCCATACTACATGTATTGAGAAAACATTTCATTATAACAAATGGAGAAACTGTCGGAAAGTAAAGATTTGATGTTAAGGCTTCATACATTTTCACCAGCCCACTATGAAGTTATGGACAGTGACCTAATTGTAGCTAAGGAAATCATTGATGCTGGAATCAGGATTTCTACTTATTGACTACTACTTGTAGTACAGCACCGTTTCTCAGCTAACTGTCATGGCTGCTCCAATCTAACTTAGATTTATTTCTCAAATTTAGTATAACTGCCCAGTAGTTGCTGCTGATATGGGAGTAAATAGCTTCTATTCAGGGTTGGCCCATGCAAGAGACATTCATTCATTCTTGTACACTAGAGCAAACAGGCGTTATCAATTAATATTATAAGAAGTATTAGATTATGTCATACAGTTTGAAGATTTGTTTGTTTTACACAAGTTGAGCAGACATTCAGGCCGATGAACTGTTGGTGCACGTTAAATGGGTGCTCACAATTGAGCACCCGCTCTCTTAACACGCGGGGATCCACCTCTCCCGGGCACCTGATTTAATAATTAAACTGACTGCCACAGTAAAAAAAAAAAAAAAAAGGAGGCGCTAGGGAAAATTTTGTGTCCCTAGCACCTCCTCGGCTCCAATCGGCCCACTGCACCCAGGAGAGGTGGCTGGCAGTGGATTAGGAAAATGGCGCTCAATTTTATGAGCATTCAATTCCCTAACCTGTGCACAGCCATGGGTTAGGAAAATGTTTGTCCATTATTTGAGTGTCCCTTTTCCTAACCTGACTGCTGGCCCACTTTAAAAAAAAAAAAAAATTTTTTTATAGGGTTCTCCTTTTTCAGTTCCTCCGACTTATTGCCATGATATTAAGTCTGAGGAACTACAGAAAAGCACTGGGGGTGATGGATGACCGTCCAATCGCATGTTGAGCTGTGCACTACGGCCAGCCCATGGTATTGCATCAGCCTGAGAAAATGATTTGCAATCAACTGGGGTTAAGCAACAGTTCTTTGACTTGATGGTACATGGGAGAGCAGCATTTTATCTAAGTTCTATAATATATGCTATCAATTAGATATTAGAGACCACTGTTCAGCACCTTTTATAAATATAATCAACAATTATTGGCAAAACAAAAGAAAATACTGTGGGTGATAGCCAAAAAAACCTTTAACACGGAAGATGTGAACCTAAAGTAAAAACCCAGTTATCCAGCATGCATGGAAAATGGGCTCTGCAAGTTAATGAAATACCCCAGTCATCTGAGAGGCTGCTTCTCCAGCTGGCAGCAGCCTGGGAACAGGAAGGGGAGGGAGTGAGGCCGGAGTTACTATTCTTCCTGAATCAACCTTCCCCCTTCCTCTAATTCCTGGATGAGATGCCCTGAGCCTTCCAGATTGCTACGTGTGGGATAATGGGGCTTTCACTGTACATCCAAAGTACAGAGAAGTAAACCATTTTTACAGCTGGTAGTAGCAAATTTCTCACTGTTTATTCCCTTCTTATTTATTTAGCAAGATGTGTTATTCCTCCTTTTCCTTTTGAAGTTAAAATGATCAGACATTTTGGAACTAACCAAAAAAAATAAAGGACTCAGAGACCTAGGTTTCCTATCAAATTATGAGCCATAATATTATATTTCTTGTTACTTTCTGATCACACATCAATCCCCAACGCATCCCCTTTCCCCCTATCGTTGGAATGACTTTCATGAGTCACTTATTGCAGTCACACTGTTATACAGAGTTTCTGGTAGTATTACTTTCTGCTCACTTTAAATTCTGACCTGAGGAAGAGAGGTTTAGTCAAGAAATGTAGTGTTAGTCTAATAAAAAGGTATCATCTTCTATATATATTTGTAGAGATCTCCTGGGTCTCCAGTAGATGTCCCTAGCTCAGGCTTTGAGTAGGACATGAGGATGGGAGCCTAAACCATTCCAAATCTGCACCTCCTCTAAGGATTGCTGAGGGGGGGGGGGGGGTCTCCTACCTGCTTAATTGCATTTTGGTTTAGTCTTGGTGTGGCTACCAATTTCAGGCCCCCACAGCTAGACAGCTGGGAGGAAGGGAAAGGCCGGTCCTTGGCCCAGTATCCAACCAGTCTGCCAGGGTTTGTCTCAGGTGTTGTGAGAAATGGATTTTGCAAGGGTGGATCCCTGGTCCTGCCTTTGGAAGAATTTTTCCCCCCTTCATGGAGAAAGTCAGGAAAAAAGAAGAAGATCTACGGCTCCCATCCTACAGAATGGAGGGGGTGGGGAAGCAGTGGAAGATTTTTGTGGGGGGTTAGAGAAGCTTTTTGTTACTTTTGTGTTAGGAGGAAGTTTTGCCACCCTTCTTGTCCAAGAGAGGGAGCAAGGATTTCATCTGTTGCTGCAGTTCGGGATTTTCTAACCGAAAGATCCAGTAAAAAAACCAGGGGAGAACAGGAGAAGCCCCAGTCCTGTACTGGGAACCTGGATTCCACCACCTGGAGGGAGAAGGTGTTCCTAATGCCTGCCACCCTGAAGGTCACTCGCTCAAAGGAGCAGGACTTGAGATCAAGTTTGCAACGGGAAGTTTAGAGTGCCAGATGATTGAAGATTTATGTTACAGTAAAGTTTGATTTGGAACATCCCACTTGAGTGTCCGGCGCATTTTGGGGCATCGACACAGAATACAGAAGGTTGCATTGGTTATTTACACTCAAGAAGGGAAGAAAGTGAGCATAATAAACATTCCCCCTGTATGCATTGGGCTCTGGAGGTTTATCCTCTCCCCACTCAAAAAAAGCCAAGCCTGGGGTGAAAGGACTAAGGATGTGCAGAGTCAAAAAAAAGTTGGTTTGGTTCATAGTCATTCATTAGGTTCATTTGAAACATTCAATGAGAGAATGCTCTATTGACTTCACTGTAAGGAAAACACAGGCCTCGTCATTTACTAACAGTATTTCTAACTTGCAGTCACAGAGGTAAATGCTACAGCCACCAAAAATGAGCATTCAGTTTTATAATATATCTTGAAAAATCACACCGTATTCACTCAGCAAAAATCTTATTTCATAAGGGGACCATCACAAACCCACGCTAAGGTTACTTAATAATGATTTTTCTCCTTCATAGCATAATTGGGACCGTTTTAAGCACTGATCTATTATGCTTATGTTCTATATACTCTTGTGCAATGTTTTATACATTTTTATCTTGCACATAAAAGTAAAATGCACGTGAAAACTTCCCTGTATCTTTTTAGGGAAAAGACCGATTTTCTTTGAAAAATGAGCATGCCCCCAAAGAAAATTGGTCTTCTCCCTACAAAAAAAATTAAAATGTTTGATTTTTTTTTCAACTATTGCACAGCAAAATAATAAATGAAACAAAAAGCAAACCGAAAAACATATAGATAAAACTTGTAAAAGAACTTAAAATGTTTTATTGAATTTCTTTTGCAGATTTTTGTAGGCATGATTTGCTCTTATAACCAAAACAACATTCCCATCTGCTGGAAAATCAAGGAAGTACAAGAGGGGCCTATTCATAGGATTTTGGTTGCAACAGGACCCCATTCCCACTCTCTCCGAGTATTCTAGCTTGGACTGGGGTACCAGGTCCTCCTCCTCTCTGTCCCTCCCTTCCCGACTGCCCCACCTGTCTTCCTCCCTCTCTTATTACCTTTCTCCCTGATACTGGAGTGGGCAGCTACAGGCGTAACCTTTGGGTGTGGAAACGCAGGTCCCTCCATGGAAGCAAGGCTGGGAGTCACATGGCTCGTCCCCGAGTTCACAATGCTGGCCTGCAAAGGAGGGGGGGCACATGCAGGTGTAACCTAGAGAGACAAGAGCGAGAGAGAGCACGAGAGCTTAATACAACACAGCAAGAAGCTTCGGTTACCCATAACGAAGGGACGCAGGCTCGCATACCCTAGAACCGGGAGCGTTGTTTCCAAAAAAAAAAAAAGGTAAACTGCAACTGAGATTGGGTTTTGAAATCTCCAAGAAATAGGTGCAGAATTTTTTTTTTTTTTTTACCTCCCTGAAAGCTTAAGGTGAACCACAACGGTTGGAGTTATCTTTTCTACGATACTGACCAATTGCAAGAATTTTTGAAGTGTTATTTCAAGCGATCCGTACAAACGCATGGCTAGGGATGCTGTGGAAGGTATGGGGGGTGGATGTTCCAGAACTGAGTCATCAAAACCTTTCTTGTCCACCACAATGGTTCCAGCTTTCATCAAGCTCATTTAGCTAAGTTATTGCTCCCTTAAATGAACATTTTGCTAACCCCCCTTCCCATATGGGATTACAGCCTATAAGTCACTATGGGTATAAATGATTTAGTCTCCAGATAGTTTGCATTCTTTTGATTGAGTTTAACAAGATTTGTCTATTATTACTTTTATCCTGCTTCCTCATTTTTTGGATGGGTCTGCTTTTTTTTTTTGTCCTATTTGATATCAGTAATATGAATAAACATATGTAAAGAGCTTCTTAGTATACAGGTTTACTGAATATTGTTATGTTATTTATGCATCCATTAATTTGCTTGCTATGTTTTGTGAATATTTTTTTCAAAGGTGTCAATGGGATTACAATTCCAACTGTATTTAATCAAAATTTGGAAAATTAACCATTAAAAACGGTAAAGCAAGCAAACCCAGGGCTCACATACCCTTAAATCTACAAATTATGCACCATGACTTTATAATTACTGAAGTAAACCCAAATGCTTTCACTACTGGTCTCAAGCAGTGCCCCCTGGCGCCTATGATTCTGCATTTAGGGAAACAGTGCATAATTTACAATCTGACAGAGAGTCAACAAACATGAAGCTTATTCAGCCATCTGAAGGACGCTACAGTGCTACGGAGCTGATTTAACAGGCTTCTGTCTCAGCCCTTGCAAATTATCTCTCTGCGTCATGTTCCAGCCTCTCCCTTCCAAGGCAGTTTGAGGAGAAAGAGAGGGGCAGGGTGAGGCTGAGGATGGAGCAGACACGACCCAAGCCACATGCACGTTCTCCTGTGCCCACTCTTCTTGCCTATGTCCCTGTCACCTGCCCTCCACCTCAATGGCATTTAGCATTCACCCCCTCCATGCTTCCAGCATTCACTTGCTCCTCAAATTTGTCCACAGCATGCAACTCTTTCCTCATCACTCCTCCAGAATTCACTCCCTCTTTATCACTCTCCCAGCATTGCTCCCTCCCTATGACTTAGCACACCCCAGCATTCACCTTCTCATCACTCCTATTCCTTTTCATGCTTCCTCCAGCTTTTTCCTGTTCCTCACCAAGCTCCAGCATGCATTTTTGTCATCTCCCTTTCCCAGCATTCACCTCCTCTCTCACCTTCCATTCCTCCTTTACCCCTCCCCTGTATTCATCGCTTCTTCATCACTCCTCCACCAGCATTCACCCTTTTTCAACATCATCCTACTCCAGTATTCAGCCTCTTGCCAGCCTTCTCAATGACCATTCACCTTCTCCTCTCTATTAGCATTCACCGCCTCCTCACCTCCCCACTAATTACTCACAGCTGGCCCAGTGACTTCCTCCTCTCTTCACCAGTAGTGAGCCTGGAGTTCAGTTCCTGAAGCAGAGAGTAGGTGTTGGGTGTCGGCTGCATTATCTTCCCCCTCCTATCCCCACAGCAACAGGCAGCACATGCGAAGACAGGGGGAAAGGCCGGAAGCAAATAGCAGAAGAACTGTCCAGTGCTCCCTTTATCATGACTGGGGAGGAAGAGGAGAGGTAGCAGAATTGGCAGCTTCCTCCCATCTTACATCCAGCTCTGCCCCTTTTGAACACAACTGGTGAGCAGCGAGAGGGGGCAGTTCAAAAATTGGCCACATAAAAATTTTCCAGGCCGGCTGAACACAGGCCAGTTGACATTTCTAGTTCTGCTGTGGTAACCTATATATACTTATCCCACTATACCACAGGAAGAGGAGGAAAATTCCAGCGTTGGAAGGTTTAGGGGGAGTAGTGGCCACTTAAAAGGGACAGGTGTTTGATGATTAAGTTTTGGTTACTTTAAGAGTTTGTTTTTATGGTATCATTATTCTTTTATAAATTTGCTTTTATATGCCTTTTTTATTTTATGGTATTGTACTGCTGTTTTATCTATCATTTGATTTAGGATATACACTTACCTCCTCCATGAAGCTCAACACAGAAGCCTCCATTTTGGCAGGGGTCACCCATACAGGCACCACCATGGGAACAGCACTGCTTTATGCCCACCTCCTCTATCGCTCCGCCAGCTTTCATCTCCCTGAGCTCTAGGACATCCTGCCCATTGATGCTGATATCATCCAGGCAGCCTCTGAATGCCTGTGATACCCTCTGAAGGTGATGATGGTGGACAAGACCTCCGATGGTCATCTCTTCTTTTGGATGAGGGAGTTCACAGGAAAGGGGCTGGGGCAGGGATATTCTTTCTCCTAAGCCATCAATACAAAGATGAAAGGAGGAACCCTTCACTTCCAGCAGGACTGAGTGCCATGCACCATCGTTCACAAAATGCTGGGAAGAATAGTTCCAATTGGTGCTGCCATTACATTTGGACCTGAAGTAGGGTGCTCCATTAACCAACTGCAAAAAAAGATAAATTAACCACAAATCACTTACATTCTCTTCAGAGAGACTGTGGGAAAAACAGATCTAAATTTACAGAAATCAATATTCTACATTTTTTGTCTGGCTAAGTCTCAGACTTAGCTGGACAAACCTAAGGTTTAAATAAAGTCCCAGCACGGGCCGGCCAAGGTTTAGCTGGATAAGTCATTATCTGGATTAAAAAAAAGGAGGTAGTACGGGTCCATTCTGAAATAGAGCTATGTTATCCGGTTGACTTAGTTGATATTCAGACTTATCCAGATAAGTTAGCTGTTTAACTCAAAGACAGTGCAGTCCTGGGGTGCATGTACCTGACAGTAGTTTTACCAGCTATATTCAGAATTCTTAAAGGTACAGTGGGCTAGCACCTGATCCCCTCCTAACCCTCTAAATTAAAAAAAGATGAGTCGTAGTAAACCCGAGGCCAGCCCCCCCCCCTTCCGTTCACTATATAACATACAAATTCATCGAGCCCCCTCTTACCCCTCCACACCCACTCGCAATCTCAACGGCACCCTCCCCAGCCTCCTCATAATTGCAGACCCCCTCCAAATCCCAATGAAAAGCATGGTACTTTTGTTCTCCTTCCCACACGTAGCATATGCAAACAACGTGTGATTGGTGAATCTATTTGTTATATCAAGGAGGGCGATGACCTTCAACTTTTTTTTAAATATTTTGTTGGAATTAATTTTTTAATCGTAAGATTCTATCAGATCTATATTCAGCAAGCCGGTGAGAGGATAAGTCTTCTGTCCAAGTTATCTGTGACCAGATAACTTGTCACAGATATTCAGCGGAACAAGTCTAAATTTAACCAGATATATTCTGAATATAGCCAAGTAGGTTTAAAAGTATCCAGGTAAGTTTAACCCTAGCCTGCTATTTTCCAAATATAGCTGAGACCCTTAAAACAAACAAAAAAAAACAAACAAACCCATTTCTAGGCATTCAGACTAGTGGGAGGGGGGATCAGTCACTAACACACAGTAAATATTTTGAGAACGTGAAGGAGTGAGGGATTAGATCTGAATGCCCAGGAAGTTTTTTTTGGTTGGTTTTTTTTTTTTAAGGGTCCCAGCTATATTTGGAAAATAGTAAGCTAGAGTTACTGCTTACTATTCTGAATATATCTGGTTAGATTTAAAGTTATCCAGTTAAAGTTAGACTTGTCCTGCTGAATATCTGTGACATTAGCCAGATGCCTTGTCCGCTCATCGGCTTTTGCTGAATTTAGATCTGACTGGAATTTTACGATTAAAACTTAATTCCCTAAGGGAATGGCGAGATCATGTGGCCAGTGTTGATTCCAGCCTTTTATTCCTCTGGAATTTCCATTGTAAAAGGAGGTCTGTCAAAAGTTAGTTTAGCTCATTCAGGAATCTCCAAGCTTTTGATCCATTTCTTCCAAAAATAAAACAACATGGTTAACATGTGTCAGATTCTGAAATGTTCAGTCAAGATACCATTGTGAAAATGCTCCCAGTTCAGGGGAGCACCTCCAGAATTAAGTAATAAGGGCATCTTGGCTTATTATCCAAACATCTGCATGCAACTGCTACCTGCTCCACAACTCTTTCTGATATTAAAAAGCTGTTATTTAATTGTGCCGAATTCCTGAGATCCCCTTTTCCTTTCCTTCCAAAGCCCTGACCCTCACTGTACAATCAGTAAGATGCATCAGAGGGAGGGGTATATAGTGCTTTCTTTTATGACTATCCCAAACTGATTGTACAGCTTGCGGGTGGAGAGACAGAGAGGAGGTATTTGTGAATTCTCCTCCTTCTTCCACAACCTGAATAGCAGAGAAATTTCTGGTGCATTGCTAAATCTGTTACAAACAGTTGTAAAGTTACCAGAGGTCACCCAGTTCAAAATCAATTGAGAGAGGGTTTTTCAGGTCAAAAGTTAAGTTTGCACAGCACTCTAGGGCAATGTAATCATGTTCTCAAAACATTGCATAAACCTTTAAAAGGAAAAAATAACACTGGCAAAATTCCACTTGTTCTACCCATAAACCAATGCGTAATTATTCACATAGCAGCACGAAGATGTTTAGATTGTTCTAGTACCTTACTGAAATATAAAATACAATCTGTGCTGTCATTAAAGGAATGTATCGAAGCACAAAATGACAGACGGGGAGAGGGTAGATCAGGAGGAGAGGACAGGTCATGTTGGTATGGCTGAGTGTGAGTGTGCACAGGTGATCGTGGGGGGAGGGGGAATGACAGGGAATGTGCACAAGACTTTAGCAATTCATAAGACGCCGAATGCTATAGCTCAGCATTCAAACGTCAGTGTTTGGGTTGGCACTGAAATCTTTAAACCTAGCAAGTGCTGTACTTCCACTATTCAGTTTCATTTCAGATTCCTTTCAATCGGGCCGATTCAGTAAAATTTGCGGGAGAAGCGGCGATTGCCTTTCAGCTACAGTACTGTGTGGTCAGAGAGCAGCCCCTATAATGTTTGGGAGATCAAAACAACTGTTGAAGGACAAATGACTAGTTCAGGTCCATTCAACTTGAGGAATATAGCAAAACAACAAAAACCCCCTCCCACCATACCCTTCTGGAGAATAGACAAATATATATTTGACATGACACAGAAGTGATTTTTTTTTTAAGTGTTATGTATTCCTTTAAATAGAACCATGTGGACTGGAGTTTTCTGATGAACGAGAACTTGAATGGAATTACTGAATACACACAGCTGCCATCTGTAAATAGCTGGATAATGTTTGGGATTAAAGTACTGAAAGGCAGGTTATGACGCCTCTATACTCTGCAGCGAAGCGTAAGTGCTTACTGGCACTTTGAAGGCTGATGGATTCTTCTCACTGTCACACTATCCTTGAGAATCAAATACCAAAGTTCAGAACATGTTACAAAAAGCTTGTTGAAGATAGAAAACCTGCAACATGTCTGCATGGGAGGGATAAGAGTCACAGTGAGTTGGTGCAAATGAAATCATTTTTCAAAACTTCCATGCCCCATCCAAATCAGCTGTGAGTTTCAGTGGGGCCCAATCTAACGAGAGCTCACACTGATTGGTTGATTATAAACTCTCAACTGAAGGAAAGAATAAAAAAAAGATAATTATTATGTTTTGTGTTATTTTCAAATTCCCTTTTCTAAATGTAATAGTCTTGTGAGTGGGCTTTGTCGACCAGAAGCCTTTGATTTATTTGTCAACCTCTTTGGCTTGGGACGCTATCTTTTTTTGTCCCGTCGGCAGTATAAAAGCAGATCTACTTGACGGCCTATTCAAGCTGGGGATCCATAGCGATCTGCTTTATTCTCTGTGCTTTTTAAACAGCCATCTCTAACCCTCTTGTCAGGTGATGTGAAATCTGGGTCTGCATTATAAGGTTTCTGCAGGTGATACACAACTGCAATTTCCTGTAACTGGTAATTTTATGGTAACTATTGGATCTATTTTACAACCATTTCAGGTCATTAGCTTATGGATGAAGGCTAAGAGATTGAGGTTGAACGTTGCTGAGGTGGTTTGGGTGAGTTGTGCGCCTCGTCCAGATAGTTGTGCTGCTTTAAGATTCGAAGGGATCCTCACTGATTTCTCAGTTTTCCCTAAAGACCCAGGTACAGGCAGTGTTAAAATCAGTTTTTTTTAAAGTTATGATTATTTTGTCAGCTCAGATATATTTTGGCAGTGGAGGATTTTGTATAACTGTTCATGCGCTTCTGTTTTCCTCTCTAGATTATAAGTCACTTCAAAATGTTGCGGCTCAGTTGATCTTGAGGGGGCTACAATGTGGAACTCTTACTTATAGCTTGTAGCTTCATTGACAATGTTACATTTAGGAAACGTTAAAGGCTGTATTGTTTCACGGAGCATTTCTAAAGGGTTCAATTATAACTGAGGGTTTTTTTATTATTATTATTTTATTTTTGTTAACTGAGGGGGTTTTATTAGTTTATTGGAGCACAACTGTAGATGTTTGAGTTGTATCTGTGATTATTGTTTGTCATAAACTAGTAAATGTGATTCTTGGGTGAAGTACTTCTGAGCTGAGCCAGCTCCATTAAGACATTGTTCCAGGACATGGCAACACATCTGGGTCATCTCAATGTCCAGGAATTCTTTTTCAGAATTCTAAAAGGTGAAACTGGGCCATCCCCATGACCCGGAAGACTTGCATTTGAGTTTCCATTCTGCAAGACCTGTTGAGGTTGGGTTGTACTACTATTGGCAGTGAAGCAGCCTTGAGGGATTGCCTTGTAAGAGAGGTCTCTCCAGGCCTCATGGGCAGTGAGGTTTCCTTGAACTGATTTTGATAGGCAGTCTAGACATTTTTCAAATAAATAAAACTGTCTGAGGTGTGCCGTCTATAAAATGAGGGGGGGGGGGGGGGAGGAAAGAAAGAAGCAAACTTAAAACCTACCTCTAGCATACCAGGTGTGGTCCCATTAACAAAGACAAGAACAGCGTGTGACTGGTGTGTTTTCAAGAGAAACCGTACCATCCAGTCTTTCACTCTTTCCTTGTGGTATCGCATAAAGCTTTGGCCGCTGAACTTTACAGCTGTACCTGAGGGAACATAAGAGAAATAATTGACTTCAAGGTGATATTGAATAACATGTGGGCACTATTATAAGAAAAATGAAGAAACTAGAGGTTGTGCAGTATGGCATTCCCAGAAGTCCTTGAGAAGGAATTTACATTAGACATTAACACAGTGACTTCTGCACATGTTAATTAAGGAAACTCTCCATGTTGTATTTCAGACTGTGTTTTGCTGGGATGGTTCCGGCAGGACCTTGCTAATACTAGAGTTTATATCAGGGGTGGCCAACTCCGGCCCTCCACAACAGGCCAGTTTTTCAGGATATCCACAATCAATATGCATAAGAAAAATGTGCATGCATTGTCTCTATTGTATGCAAATCTGTCTCATGCATAATCATTAGAGATATCCCAGAAACCAGACCTGTTTGTGGCTCTTGAGGACCAGAGTTGGCCACCCCTGCTTTATGGTATTAGAACAGGGACTGTCCCCTATAGGAAGTTATTACTTTGGTGTGGGGGGAATTCCCCACCACATCAAAGTCGTTACTCCAAGAAGGTCCCCTTTGACAAAATCAGCACCGATCAAAAGCTGGCCCATCGCTGCACAGCCACGCTCTTGTCCAGCACGCTTCTTCCTGGCATCGCCTTCAAAACTCGCAGACAAGCTGTGATAACCTCATGCAACTTGAGATTACTACAAACAGCCTGCAAATTCTGATAAAGATCATGGGTGCTGGCAGGAAGGGTTTCAAGTGCCATCATCTAGCAACAAATTCTCACTGTGAGCCCCAGAGACATCCAACATCTACGTTAATGAAAATGCATTATTACATTTTCCGTGTACTAATTAGCAATGTTCCCTTTCAATTTAACCTTTATAGTGCTGACACTTGTCCTTGATCATCAGAACATGTTTTGAAACATTCAAGCTTGCTACTGACAGCTGCAATGGAATGGTCTTATTATTGTAGGAGCACGCCACTGCATGAAGCTGTCTACTCTATACATGCAGAATTAGATACATGAACTGTGCAATCAATCAACTATAATATTTTAGAAGCAATGTTGCAGAATGTTTTGTTGGTCATGCGATTTGATTGCCTGATATGGAACTAGATGCTTTATAATAATTATAGGATTTCTTACCATTGCAAGAACACTCTTGCTCCAGGCTATGCTGTGGTGTGATAACACTGAGCCTTGCCGTACTATAGGTGGACAATATATTTGGATCCAGTTGAACACTCTCCTTGCAAATGCGTTTGGCACAATTTGGTCCATGACAAGGCAGGTGAATTGTCTTTTTAAGCTGTAATCCAACTGATTGCTCCAACTCATGGGCTGATGCAGAAACCTTATCTGCTATGAGGTGTGGCTGAAATGGACCATGGGACTCTCCCACAACTAGGAGTAGATCCACAGAATTAGAGGCCTCTACACACTGCAGGCTGGCCATGTGGATCTGCTGGCGGTTTATGCTCAGGATGTTTCCCAAAAACCTTTGCAAGTTTCGCCAGTGATCACCAATAAACTCCTCAGGGGAAACATGGCTGAAACGCAGCACCAGTGCTCGCTCCAGTGCCTCCTGACTGAAGCACCACACATGGACTTGGACACTCATGAAAATGGTGAATGTGTGGTCACTTATAGAGACATTCAGAGAGTAGTGACCACAAGGGAGCCCCTTGCTAGCAATAATCTTGCCATCCAGGTTGCTGACAGAGAAAGGTGTTTCTTCCTGTTGCTCTGAAACTAAGTTGTACAGCAGGCTGTCATGCGGGTCTCGATCTGTGGCATGGATTTTTCCCAGGACGCCACCTCGGAATACTTTCTCATTGGTGGTGATGAAGATGTCCAAGGGGAGGGCAGACGGAGGGTACTGGCTTCTTTCGATGACGTGTACGTTCACAAACGCAAATGAGGAAAGAGGGGGGACGCCACTGTCTGAAACCTAAGCAAGAGATGAAAAAGGTCACACGCATTTCACCATGGATTCAGCAGAGCAGACTGACCTTATTAGGTTTAGATTAGACTGGAAAGCTTTGCCTCTAGCGAACCCAGACTTGACAGCTGTGTCTGGGCTGCTTCTCGCTGATTATAACAGAGAAATTCTTTAAAAAGTAAGGCAAGGATCCATTCTATCAGGGCTTCCCAAACCTGTCTTGGGGACTCTACAGCCAGCTGGGTTTTCAGGATGTTCACAATGAATATGCATGAGATACATTTGCATACACAGAGTATTGGATAGCTGTTCAGTCCCCAGGACAGGTTTGGGAAGCCCTGCATTATATTGTAGGGCACAACATTTTAAGAATACATTTGAGAAACTAATTTTGCATCGCTTGACATTCTTGATTCACTGATTTGGCAATTATTGTCTACAATATAGAAAATTGCTTTATAATTATTTCATTCAATTCAAACTTATTACTAAGTTTAAATACATTGTGACATATATTCTCATTAATTTGAGATGAGAAGTTATTTGTCTTACAACCTATCCAAAACATAGGCATTAAAACTGGCACGAAATATTTATCATCTTGCACTCATTTGGGAAATGAAGAAAATTGTTTGGGGGGGTCTTTTGGTGAGGAGGACCTTATTGGTGGGGGGACATATGTGTCGTTTGTGGATCTTCAGTGAGTGAGTGTGTTGGGAGGATGCAGCACAATTCAGAAAGATCTTGAGGAGTACGTTTCCCTCAAGCGACTGCCATCGGCAGCTTCAGAAGAATGGAGGGCATGGCCATTCTCCAATGTTAACACATATAATACCTGGCCTGAGACATTTGTTAGGTTTTCAACTTCATTGGGCATCTGCAACATCGCACTCCTCCACTAAAACCAAGATGGGTGTCATACCTGGACCTGGAGTAAGTACCGATCCTTTGCTTTTCTATTCAGAACAGAAGATGTCTCCAGTAACCCATTATGGTCAACCTGAAAAGTTTTCTCATCATTTCCTGTTGTAATCCGGAACAGGTATGGTGGTCCATTCTCTGGAGAGTCCCTGTCTGTCATAACCAGCTCCAAGATGCTTGTACCAACAGGAGTATCTTCCTGATGGATTAAGGAAACAAAAAAGAAAACAGAGGGCTAGGAGAATTATACAGCGCAAATGTGACAGAAGTTTGACTGTATCGATACAGAGATAGATAAATCACTTGTTTGATTTGCATTTAGGACTTGCCTGTCCTCAAAGGTCCAAGGTGAGAATGCATAACCTAAAACACGTTCCCAAAGTATAACACAATGCCAGATACATAAAATATATAAACCTAATCACCCAGGACACCATCCAGGTAAGAAAGAAATCAACAAGCATTAACCGAGCAAACATAACCAAATAAAAAACTTATATAAGCCCATCCAAGACAATCATAACCCAAATCCAACCTAATCTAAAACAATCTGATCAGCAACACTATTTAAACACTGCGGTAATCAGTTAGAAGACAGTAATCAACAGCAAAGTTTTAACACATTCCTTAATTGTCAGATAATCTTTCAGGAGTAAACTCTGTAAGTAGAGAATTCCATAAAGTGACCAGCATATGAAACTGCTTTTTCCTATGTAACCACATATTTAATTTCACTAGCTCAGTTTCCCAACCCTCTCTAAATCAGTTGGGTTTTCAGGATTGCCACAATGAATATGAACATAAGAACATAAGATTTGCCATATTGGGTCAAACCAAGGGCCCATCAAGCCCAGTATCCTGTTTCTAACTGTGGCCAATCCAGGTCACAAGTACCTGGCAGGATCCCAAGAGGTAGGTAGATTCCAAGCTGCTTATACCAGGGATAAGCAGTAGATTTCTGCAACTACACCTTAATAATGGTTTATAGACTTTGCCTCCAGGAACTTGTCCAAAACATTTTTTAAACACAGCTACACTAAACTTTCACCACATCCTCTGGCAATGAATTCCAGAGTTTAATTATGCATTGAGTAAAAAATATTTTATTATTAGTTTTAAATGTGTTACTTAGTAACTTCATTGTGTGTCCCCTAACCTTTGTGCTTTTTGAAAGAGTAAACTGATTAACATTTACTCGTTCCACTCCACTCTTTATTTTATAGACCTCTATCATATTTCACCTCAGCTGTCTCTTCTCTAGTCTTTACTCATAGAAGAATCATTCCATCCCCTTTAGCATTTTGGTTGCCCTTCTCTGTACCTTTTCTAATTCTGCTATTTCTTTTTTGAGATGTGAACAGAAATGCACACAGTACTCAAGATGAGGTTGCACCATGAAGCGATGCACAAGCATTATGATATTCTCTGTTTTATTCTCCATTCTTTTCCTAATAATCCCTAGCATTCTGTTTGCTTTCTTGGCAGCCGCTGCTGCACACTGAGCAGAAGATTTCAACATATTATCAACGATGATGCTTAGATCCTTGTCATATGCATGAAATAGATGTGCATACATTGCAGACCCAGGATATGCAAATCTATCTCATGCATATTCATTATGGCAATCCTTAAAACCTAACTGGTTAAGTGTGCCTCCAGGACAGGATTGGGAATCAGTGCTCTAGCTGACAGTAGCATCAAAAGAGCCTCCAGCAGACTGCAATGATCTCAAAGATATATAAGGAGAGAACTGATCGCACAGGTACTGTGGACCTGTATCATTGACTGATCTAAAAATCAGAGTCAGAATTTTAAACTGACATTGAAAACTGATAGGCAAGCAATGCAGGCTACATATTGCTGATGTAATGTGATCATGAAAGTGTCAATTCAAAAGCTCTGAATTGATTCTAATCTCTCGACAGTGCTTTCTTTGGTAAGCCTTGCTAGAATGTGTTACAATCAGTGGCAGGCATTTATTTACACCATAACTATTTACTAAAAGGGCAATTTTCATACTCCCATAGAGCTTAAAGTGCCATGGCACCAGAAGCTCATGTTCAAAGGAAAACATGCAGCTGGCACGTACGGAAATGCCCCCGCAATTTGCACCTGCAAGGGACAGTGCACAGTGCACAGAGATCTGAACATGATCTGCCACGCCTACGTCCTACTCCCGCAACCTGCCCCTACTCCTTCTTTATGGGGTTAAAAGTAACCTGTGCTGCAGACCAGCTCGCAGACTTCTGCTCACACTGTGGGAAGGAAGGAGGGCAATATTCAAAATGCATTTTTTGCATGAGTAAATGTGCATTTTCCCACAAAAAGCTCTGATGATTGTCCCCTCAGAGATCAGGATGTCACAGATATGGGATTGGGATGTCTATGAATGTTTTCAGCAAAAAATAGACAGGAAACAATGTGGGAAGTGTGGCAGTAAAATATTTAAGTTTTGGCATAAATTCTTTGTTTTATATATATGGTATATCTATATATGTATTATGCACACACAAAAAGTATGTGTGTATTTATATATCTTTATCTATCTACATATATATATATATATAATAACCATGGGCTAGCTATAGCTCTGGTTCTTGGTAACATTTTTATGAGGAGAATTTAGTCAGATTTGCATGTTCTGCATAATCAGTTCCCAGCTCTCATAACTAATCAGACTACACACACACCCCATTTCATCAGGCACTGGAGGACGTAACACACGCCACTTTACAAAAGTTTTGTTCTACCATATGGAACAACCGAACCATCAGAAATGACCGAGGGTATCAGAAGAGCATGTTGTCGAGGGGGGGGGGGGGGGGGGGGAAGAGATTTCACATACCTGAATCACAAGGCTGTAGTTGAGATGGAAGAATGTTGGAGGATTATCATTGACGTCTGACACTTGAATGTTCACTGCTCCATCACTAAACAGCACAGGATAGCCGTTGTCTTCAGCTCGGACTTTCAGAGAATAACGGGAGATCTAAAATATTTACAAATAATATCAGATGCCAATACTGGGTCTTTAACCAACTGACAGCAGACAGCAAGGCTTTTCATCTCAAAGAGAACAGTCCTCTCCAAAATTTCCCCCATTGTAGTGCGCAGGGCACACCCAACCTACCCCAGTCCACATCTGGAGAACTTTAAGGGCTGCCTAGTGCTGCTGTTTCTGGGAACAGAAGGGCACCTTAGGATCCCCCCTTGTGCATACAGCAGGTCACTGATTGTGACAAATGCGCTAAAAGGATTTCCCCATGGGGAAGGGAATGTTTCAGTCAAACCAGTTTTATCCAGATAAATAGATATTTGCTAAAGATGTGTACAGCACTAAAAGATTTATCTGTCTGGGACCAATCCAAGGATAGATATTTACCCGGGTAACATGGCTTGGCTGAAACATTTTCCTCATCAAATATGACTCAAAGTACACGAGGTTTACGTAGCGCGTGCACCTTTGACATGAAAAGGAAGCGTTCCTGCGAGTGTGTTTAGGTTGGGGAGGAATACTGCATTCGTATATTCCATTTTAAAATGTACGTGTGCTCATCCTCCGTCACCCACACAAAATGACAGGTACAAAGTGCACGGACTCTTTCAATGTGCACTCTTCGCCCTTGCCTATTTTCAAAGAGAAAATCTAAAATCTATGTAAAGGAGGTGAGGTGAATCCAGCTGTGTAATTTCCAGCTATGTTGACGGGTTGAAAATTGCTTTCCTGCCCCCACGTGTGTCTATGGGGGGGGGGGGGGGAAATGCTCACTACACAGGCCTTAAACAGGATATTCCTGAGTCTGGATCACTTGTTCCCGGGCTAGGCTAATGCAATGTTACAAACTCCTCTTTATTTAATTGTCATTCTAGGTTGGCTTTTCTTGTGTGTGTCCGGGTATGAACCATATACCATCAAAGCTTGATTTCATAATAAACTTATGTTGCTGGCTCAGCAAAATGAAAAACAATGGGACTGATAAAGTGAGGAATGCTGTCATTAGCACAGGTTTCTGAACCCTGGTATGTAACAGGGTTTTTTGGGTTTTTTTGGCCTGGAAAATAAAATGCAGGATAAACCTACTCTAGGAATAGCGAGCTTGCATGCAAATCCCATGTTAATGAGCCCCTAGGGGCACAGCCATCGAGGTCTTCTGAGAACCCCAGGCGGGAGCACCCGGACCGATGAAATGCCTGAAAAGCGGAATTTGAATCAAATAAAAATAAGATGCCCGTTCTCAAATCTACCTCAGCGATCTAAAATGGGAGAAGACGACCCGTTTCGTAAGTCCATGGCTTCTCTGTCCCCGTGAAATCGGAAGAGCCAATCGCCTGCTTCTCTGCGCTGCCTTGCAGCATCGCAACCACAGCCAAATAAAAAGTTTGTTCTCGGAGGCTTTTTATGAGAAAGCTGTCAGGCATGACATCATAGGATGGTATATAAAATGTCTAAATGAATAAATAAATCTTAAAGCTCCTCTGACCATTATGCCCCTTTTTACTCTGATTTTAGTGTACATTTTGGTTTAGTGTGGGGTTTGTTTTTTTTTAACTCATGGTCCATTTGCATGTTGTTAGCTTATTGCATCCCATGGTAATGCACTTTTACTTCATAAGTAAATGAAAACCTACACGCACAGATTTTAGCACCTGGTTATATCAGCCCCAGCACGGTGATTCTCTTCCACTTAGAATCAATATTCCTGCTTGTTTGTATAGATCATCGCTTTTATTGCATGACCCCTCTCTATTTTCCTAGGTTAATTAAATTGAATAGAAAAGGTCTAGACGTTTATCAGCCCAGTATACTCAATGTAGTTCCAAAAATCCAGGCTTTCTTCGGTCAAGATTTAAAAAATGGTTTTTGGAAAACACACAGTGTTGAATTGGGAGCTGCTGTGCTCTTCACTGGATCATCCACTGTGAGGCACTGCAGCTTACACTTCTAACGAGTACTGTTTAATTTGGCTTGAAGATACCTTTTGTTCCTTTTTTTTTTTTTTTTTTTTAAACAGCTAGGGTCTTGATTTTGTTAGTTCTCCTTTGGGAGGCCATTTTTGGTTTTCATCGAGTTCATACACTCTTCTGGCACTAAGCAAAAATGCGTGTGAAAATGAAAAGACGCGCTGAAGCCAAGCGGGTTCAGTTTGTTGTGGTCGTGTACAGCAGATGTCCTGAGGGCAGAAGTGCAGTGATGCAGGGAGGAATTTTTTATTTTTTTTTTTTAAACCAGTGGAACAAACTGAATTCAGTTCCCCAGTGCCTTCCTGCAGGTCACTGGAACCAAATCTTTTGCTCATCTGTAGCTAAGTCGCAGAAGACTGAACTCGATGGTCTGGATTCGTCTCTCAGCCAAACTAACTGCAGTATGCACACAGGCTTAACAGGCTGGCACCACAGGCAAATACGGGATTAACGCATCTATTTATTCTACGCAACTGAAACATAAAACCGGATAAGCATTCCAAAGAGGCTTTTTTTTTTTTTTTGCCACAGCACTGTACATTGGTGATAAGTATTCAGGTAGGTAAGTCCTTTCTCAAAAAAAAAAAGCTTACAATCTAAGATGGTACCTTTGATACTGGTGCACTGGCATGAAGGTACACGCGTATGACGGCTTGCACCAAAAGATGCGGCCATTTTATAACGAACGTGCATACGGTATAAAATAGGATGTACGTGCGTACATGTGAACACAATTTTATATGGACGCATGCATGTATGCGAAAAATGACGCCTCTACCGCGTAAGTGGGGGAATTTTATAAGGGATGTATGCCGACGCCATAGGGAGTTTTTCCAGTTTGCCCAGTTAAGGGATAGGACATCCCAACCCCCCCTAGTCGCCTTTCCCCCTGTTATCCACAACCCTTAAAACCCCGCTACCTAGCCTAGATTTTTTTTTTATTACTTACACACCAACCAGTAAAGAAGTTACGCATCAGGGTATCCCGGGCTTGGCGTGTGCCGGCCAAACATACTCGTGTATCTCCTGGTTTTGGTGCATGCTGAGCTTTTAAAATTCATCCCTGAGTGCATATAAACCCTAATGCGCATTTCACGTCATCCAAGAAGAAAAAAATATATCCTTCTCTCCTTTAGTTGAGCAAAAGCCAATTTATGCAATGCTGCTTAATGGTATGTGAAGCAGACAGCAAAGCGTATGGGAATAACTGCCACATGCTATAGTGACCACTCCATTTTCATAAAATGATGAGTTCTGATAACCATATTGGCCTGCAGAAAAATGGCACTTTGCAGGCCTTGAGACTGCTGCTACTACTAAACGTTTATATAGGCCTACGAGGCGTACCTTTCATTGGACCAATTTAAGAATAATTCAAAGATGTACTATAGCAGTTTTTGAGGTCACAGGAAAATCCTTCTTCAGAGCCACATCTGAAGATATCTCAAATGTTGAAACATTTGTAAAGTTAAAGATACCCTCCAACTTAGCATTCACCAACGTTGGCCAAGTTGAAATGCTTTCCTCCCTCACGGGCAAATAAAAGCTAAAACAGATCAACCTTTTTGATAAAAGCTACTTCCTCTATGGTTTGGTATGCGGTGATTGCCTCCTTGTGGGGCTTCAGTACCCCAAGTGAGCCTATCAGACAAACGTATATTCCCACTGCAGATCTCTGCTGGACCAATGGACAGAATACTGTAATGTTCATCTAGAGGCAGTTAATGCTATACACCATAGGAAGAAATTTAGCTTGGCTTCTAATACAGTCAGCCTAGTTGCCATGCCTATTGAGTGATAAGTTATACCATCAAACCAATGGATTAAAGGCTTACAAACTATAGGGGCTATCATACCCCATGGGGAATTTGCAGTTCATGGGACCCCTGAGTTTCCCTTTGAAACTTCTGGACTGGCAGGGACTGTGAGTACTTTTGTACACATGGACTTTGTGCCTGCTATAAACATACACAATAAAGCAGTGCGGGGATTTCCAAATGAAATCCCTTTGTGTATTTTACATCCCCCTGCTCTTAGCCCCACCCTTTTTTATACTGCAGCAAAATGTATGTGTGCTGTTACATTTGGATGCTGTGGTGGTGGGGGGGAAGAGGGCAAGATTCAGTCCAGGGAGTTTACCTAGGTATCTCCGTAATTATCTGTGCAAATTCCTTTGACTATTACCCTCCCTATGACCATAACACACGATGCTGAGAACCAGCTCTATCAGACAAGTGGCTCACCTCCTCCCTGTCCAGGTGTTTGGCTACACGAACCTCACCACGATTGGGGTGGACAGAAAAGTGGCCACCGGGATCCCCTCCTATTAAGGAGTACGTGATCTGGTTGTTCATTGGTCCATCTTTGTCATCAGCAAGCACCTGCAGAAAAAGCAGCTGTGATGAACCAAGGCAGTATGTCCAAAAGTTAAGGGATGTTACTTTAAGTTTTGTTCTTAAAATTCTACTTTAGCAATTGTTTTCACAATGAATAATGCACACTACCTATAGGAATATGGCTTGCTGTTAAACAGAAGATGCATGTTTAGATTTTCTTTCATGAAGTACTGAAATATGTTCTCACAATAAAATAGTTTATCATTCAGAACAGCTGTCACCTGTATGATATGTGCACCATATACTGATAGTCAGACTTTAGGTTCCAGATTATTACAGGTTAATTCTCATCGTCAATCAGATTACTTGGTCTTACATTTTATTGAGTAGTGAACTATCAGAATTCAGGGTAGCACTTTAAGAACAGCTGAGTTCTACTTATACGAGTATTTCTCATGTTCAGTGCATCATTTATTTTATCTTTGGGCTCAATCAGAACTAGACCCTGCTTTGCTATGTCTTACCGTAAGGATGATGTCTCCAACCGCCACATCCTCACTGACGTCTATGTTGTAGTATTCTTGGGAAAATCTTGGCTCATGGTCATTGATATCAGTGATATTGACCACCACCATGATGACATCACTGAGAGAAGCAGCACTTCCTCTTGTGCCCTCTACTGAGAGGTAATATTCATGGCACACATCAAAATCCAAACTTCCATTTACATACAAAATACCTGGATGTGGGCATATAAAGGAATCAGAAATACAGCACACTTTAAAGTATTCCATTAAAACCTTTTTGTATGCTATCCATAAGCCATGACTTTTTAAGAGTCGAGCTTTGCTGAGTTGTGAATTCAGAACCCAGCAGTCCGTGACACATTTATAACAAACTGCATAATTTTTACCTGTTCTCCCATTGAGTTGGAACTTTCTGTGCTCATTTCCATTCACAATTTCATATTTTATCTCCACATTTTCAGCATTCTCTCTTGTCAATTCAGCCAAATTTAGGACCTCTGTACCAACAGCTTCACCTTCCATTACTGTGACGACATATTCGGTGCTCCAGAACACTGGCAGGTAGTCATTCAGGTCTACCACCGAGATGGTAATGGTGGCAAGAGCAGACAACTGGTGCAGGATGCCGCGATCAGTGGCACAGACAGTCAATTCAATTACCGAGTGTTTTGCTTCTTGGAGGGATTTCTCCAAATGGATTACCCCGGTGGTTTCCTCAATGGAAAACTGCCCATTAGCAGAGTCTGTGAGAAAATATGCAACCTCTGCATTGTACCCTGGAAGATAACACAACACGTGTACAATGAAACCTCTCTCTGATATCCTAGTCTTCTGTAGTCACCACCGAGACACATCCATGTTTTTAGTTGTCACTGAGGGAATTTAAAATGATTATACGTGCATGCTTGCCATCATAATTTATTAATATTATATATATATATATATGAATTTATTTAAGGTGCAAAAGCAAACATGCTTCTTGATGTGATTCTGCTGCTATGTGAAGAACCAGCACTGTAATTAAAGAAACAGAAACTACAATTATTTTCCATTACTCTTCCATCTCCCCATGCTAACACATATCTTACTGTTTGGAAAATAGCATTGTCACACGTTTCAAGGCAAAAATGTTGGCTTCAGAAACTGTATTTTTCAAAAGTCACACTGATGCCTTTGAGTGAGCTCAAATTATACCTGGAGCTCTATATCATTTCCTTGCTATTATTATGATGCAGATAGAACCCTTAGAGCTATATGGATGTACAACAAAAACAGACGTAACAGAAGTTTAATAATCTAATTCTGGATAACAGAATCTTTGGAAGGAACATCCTTCTTATGCTATTTTTACTCAGGCATAACACTTTTGTTGCTAATTGTTGCTGGACAAGCAGTTAGCAGCCTTCCAATATCCAACTGTGTACCTAATTCATTATTCCGTGATTTTGTTACTTGTAGCCCTTGTACCCTCAGTGGTCTCCGCCGTCCCGTCCCTCCTCAGATAGCCCTGCCTGGAAAGCACAGAAACCCCTTCTATGCCTCAGACTGGAGGAGCTTCTGCTCTGTGACACACCCTCAACATTGCTGGTCGACTGGTAGGAGCCAACAGTAGTGGAAGGCATCTTCCCGTCTTTCCCAAAACTGAGTGCACCACTCATGCAGCAGGCCCTGGACTAACCCAGATGCTGCATTTTATCGTCATAGTTTGAAAACTGATTTTCCATATCAAGTAAGAAAACACATGAATTACAGTCCTGAACGTGAAGATGATCCAACCAAACTTACCTTCATCTGGATCCTTTGCGAACACTACTGCAATGGGTGTCTTCACTTTAGTGTTATGAAAGACAGCCACTGTGTAATGAGCCATGGAAAATCTTGGAGCATTATCATTCACATCTTCAATAGCTAGGGTTACATCTGCCTGGCAGGACCGACCACCTCCATCTGTTGCTTTGGCGAGGAGATGGTACGCAGCTTTCTGCTCCCTGTCTAGAGGTAGAAGGGTGGTCAGCTCTCCTACAGGAAAGTAATAGTGACAGTGAGGTTACTTCAGTCAACAGAAAAGAACAGAGCAGAACTTTATTTTTACTACCTTATGCAGTTTTCAAAAGTGCTACATTTTAAAAGAGTTAATTGTCCACAACTCTGAATATAATTCAGCTATGGAGTGGATAGACAAATTGTATTTAACAGGAAGGTCTCAGATTATTTTCTATTAAGTAGCACATAAAAGGGATTTCCTTGTTTCTGAAGCTCAGGCTTGCAGCAGACTTGGTTTTGAGTCTCCTGTCCACCATTTTGTCTTTTGGCCCTGATCAGTCCCTGGTAGGGAGGAAAGTGGCAGCTGCCACTGGGCTGTTCCCTTCCTATCCTAAAGAGAGATGCCAAAAGATCATCTTGGAGGAGATATCCTGCTATGCTTAGAACCTCCAAGAGTTCCTGGGTTTAAACAAAGAAAAATGGTGTCTGTGGGAGTAGTAGCATGGGGAAGACAAAAAAATATCTTTTTTTTCCTCAATATTTGCTAGGCATTTCCTGCATTTGCTGTTCTATTTTTATTTTCTCTTCAATTATGCTTGATTCAATTTCAGGTAGAACTGTTAAGTTCTAGGGCAGGGTTTTCCCAAACTTTTGGCTAGTGTGATCCCATTTTAGCATTTGAAAATTCACATGAACTTAGAGAATGACCAAATTAGCAGGGGTGCAGTCCCCCTCCAAAAATCACTTCACACTCATCCTCCATGTACTCTAAATGATCCCCTCTCTCAATCTCCACTTGTTCAGTTTGTCCTCTCTCTCTCAGTCTCCATTCCCTTTAGAGGATCTCATCTCAAACTTCTCCTTTATCAGAACCCCCTCTCCTTCCTTCTGCCCCACTAGCTGATGCCCCCTTACATCACCCTCTCATCCTCAGGTCTTTCTTGTAACCCCCAACTAATCCTGTCATACCCTCCCCCTCTCTCAACTCTAGCCTTATTGCCTCCTCTCCAACCCTATCACATCTCCCAACTGATACTGATACTATGTGTACAGAACTTAATAATGAGTTATTTCATTACCAATACTTATGAGGAATTACACTAGTAAATACAATAGTTAAGCTTCATATATTTGTGGCTAATGTGAGGAACGATGACAGTGCTTATACTGTGGAAAGAAGCTCTGCTCATCCTCTCGTGACATGAGCATTGTTCATGACATATACAACAATGCCAACTTGAATATGAGTTTATTTTAAAATCATTTTTCTTTATAATGCAAGAAGATATACAACAGAAATTGAGGGTGTTTCTTGTTCATTCAAGGAGTCACGCAGGACAAACTGGCTGCATTCCTGCTTCAATGATCTCCAGCCATGATAAGGAAAAGACATTAAGTCAATGACACAAAAAAAAAAGCAACCTGCTTTATGGGAGATCTTGATCTTACCTGTATGGGGGTCTAGTCGGAACTCACTGGCTCCGGGGCCATGGACCGTGTATGTTATCTGAGCATTGCTGCCAACATCAGGGTCCTGGGCTGATATTCTCAAAATAAATAACCCGGGCAAGGCATCTTCAGGAATCTTTCCAACATAGAGCATCTGATAAGAAGAATATATATCTTATCTGTCATTTCAGCCACTGGTCCATAACAAAAGAATGAATACACCTGGTTCCAGCCACAGCTGGAGCGTGACTGTTTACGAAATGATTTATGATTCTTTGCCATAAAAGAAGAGATAAAAGGGGACCTATTTTAGTCATAGTTGAAAAGTAACAAAAAACAATTCATTATTTCTGTCTCCTTTCACCTTCTTTTTCCACTGCATTGCTCATTCTTTTTTTGTTTTGTGTTAATGGAAATTGTTTTGCCCCAGCAAGTGAGATGTCATTGGCAATGGGCTAAGTTGAGCACAGAATAATGTGCGCAGGGGTTAATCAAGCTTCCCCATATAACTGTCAGTTCATAGTGCTCCTCAATATTCCAGCATGGAGAACTCAACCCTGTTTGGTTCAAACATATTTTTACCTCATGAAAGCACTCATCCAGCACCACAGGAAAAGGGCACCACTTATTTTTCTACTACTGTCTTAACTCTCCCTTCGTCCATCACCTCTGGTGATGTTCAAACCCAGTGCCTGTAACACCATGACTTCCAGGTCTATCAGGGCACTAGGTCTATCGGGGCACCTAATTATGGGATTAATTAATCCCATACTGCTTGTGTTGTAAGGTTTTAGTAATTTATGGAGGTGCTTTATATCAGGATCCCATCTATCTGTAAAATATTATTCACTGTTAGGTCTCAGATTCTATTCAACACTGGGGGAAAAAAACCCAGGATAAGTCTGAATGTTTCTGTTACATTTCAAGGATCTCATAATCGGCAATGATAGGCAAGGCAATGAAGAAGAAGTCAGCTTTGGGGTAAAGAATTATACATTTAAGGGTACATTTTCATAGGCTTAGTCAACACCTACATGGGTAAAAACAAGGATTGCATGGTCAGGATGGCTGAATTCCCCTTTCAGCTTCCGTAGCACAGGCATGCTTTCAACTGCATTAAAAATGGGGCATTCCAGGGGGTGTGATTTGGTCAGGGGACAAAAAAACATATGCGTGTGCGTGGGTTGCTAATGTGCATACTTTGTTCCCTAATTCGAGAAGATGTACAGCAAGTGCAACTTTTCGATCACCTAAAAAGTCAGCCTTCGAACGCAAACTTGAGTTTGAAGATCAGGGTGATTTGTGTGGGTTGCAAAGTATGCACCTACTTGGTTTGTTGGGCAACTTGTTGAAGATTTTAACCATTGATATTTTAGTTTGCTGAAGTATAAGAACTCTTTAAATAAGAAAAGTAGAATCTAAAATCGATTAAGTAAGGCAGCTATCTAACAGACCACTGTCCAAGTTTTAGGAGTTTTTAAAAATGTGCTTTGAATTATTTTTTATATTCTGTGACTTCCAATTAATTTTTCGATGCAGATTACACAGGAACATTCATAAAAATTAAAACAAACAAAAACATACACAATCACATCTTCGATCACATTACACAACATATTACACATAAAAGAGCAGCAACTGATATTACAATAAAATTAGCCTAGTTCCCAAATTATTTATACACTTGCATAAAAAGGAAAGCTTTTAGCTTTTTTTTTTTCTAAAACTCAGATAATCAGCCTCTTCTATAATAGAATTGTATAATGAGTTCAAACTCATTAGACCTACAAATGAAAGAGCTCTTGACTGAGATTTTCCTGCAGCTTAAAACCAGAAAGAGCAAGAACAAGAATGTAGTAGCCATGGCAAGTTGCGCAAAGCTAATATCTCTGGGAGACAATGTGAACTTTCAAGATTATAGACAATCATGGATAATAGTAAACAATTTGAATTGCATCTGTTGTTGAATCAGTAACCAAAGCCTTCACCTCCCAGTTGGCTGTCAAACATGGAATTTAGTAATTATTGTGGACTCGCTTTAGCACTCTGTCCACACATTAAATCTGTGGTTAAAATCTCCTTTTTTTTTTTTAAGTTGTGCCTTTTACACAACCTGAAACCGTTTCTCAACAATTATGATCTTCAAAATATTTGTTCAAGCATTAGCAATCTCTTCTATCAATTATTGTAATGCCCTATTATCTGGGACTTCCTCAAACCATCATCAGGGCACTTAAGCTAGTCTGAAATGCAGCTGCCCACACTGCAACTAGGGTTTTTCATTGAACATATTACATTAATACTATTTAGACTTCATTGGTTTCCAATGTTGTGGAGGGTCAAGTTCAAAATTTAAATATTGATCTATAAAACAATCAGTGGCCTAGCACCATGATGCCTTAATTCTGTCTTTAAAATCTACCATCCTTCTCACCCATTATGATCTTCATTTCGCAGCCTACTAGATGTACTCTCTTTTAAGCTCATCAGATTGGTTGAACCCTGAAAGCATATTTTTGGCATTGCTGGCCTACCTCTTTGGAACGTACTTCCAGAGAAGCTCAATTCTGAAATGTCTCTAATTCGTTTCAGGAAATTGCTCAAGGCCCATTTGTAATTACTTTTAATGATTAACCTTAGGCTGCCTACTTCTCACTGGAGGGTTTTGCAAGTGGTATGGATGGCTCACCATTGTATCTTTCATACAGGCCCTTGGAATTATTAACCTCAAGGCTTTGTTACAATATGAAGCAAGACTGCTCGTAGATTGTGAGCAATATTATATCATGATGGTCTGTCGTGCCACTTCTAAGTTTCTGCAGTCTGTTTCTTATGGGTTGTCATGATTTAATAGGGGTTTTTTTTGTGTGTTTTATCATTTATTTGGGGTCTTTTTTGTATGTGTGATTGTTTCATGAAAATAATATTGTTCCCCACCTAAAACTGGTGATAGTGTGGGATACAAGTTTTTCTAAATCAATCAATCTTTAAATATTGCTGTAATGTCATCTCTAATACCAGCACAAGTAAATCAATCTGGCAGCTGCATTCTGTGCTGTTTGTAAAGCCCGAAGCTAGGTTTTGGGCAACCCAAAATACTGGAGGTAATTTTCAAAGACTTATGTTCAGAAAACTTAGCATTAATGTACGTAAGTAGCCTGTAGTCACGTAATCACTATTTTATAAAAGTTGAAAGTGCATGTGTGCTATATGCTTTGTGTGCACAAATTTGCATGTAAAAAATGGGTGGTCTAGAGGCATTCTTGGGCAGGGTCAATAGTTATGTGCGTAGGTTGCTATTTTAAAAGACACATATGCATGTATATTTAGAAATTTGCATAATTTTACACCTGATAATTATCTTGCATAATTGATATCAGACTTGTTTATTGTTTACTATTGGCTGGGTAAGCAGTCTGAGTGAACGAGGTGGGGGGGGGGGGGAGTTTAGGTTGAAGAGCCAGGAGGGACTCGACCTGGAGAAGAGGTGGGTGAACTGTGGAGTAACTGGTAAACTGGTTAATTTCAGTTATGTGTGCATGTTTTAAAACATGCCAGCTTACCTGTCTAAATTGGGTTTTATGCAAGTAAGTCCTACTTTATTTTCGCAAGTAAAATATATGCAGGTATCTTTTTAAAACAGGTAGGAAAGGTTTGGGTGTTCAATGCATTGAAATACTTTTAATAGGTGTTCAATGCATTGAAATACTTTTAATACTCGTATGTATGCCTAAGCATACATACAAGTATGTTCCAGGGTAAAGATATGCATATTTTATGACACATACATTTATGATATGTGCGGGTTATAAAATACTATCGTGGAACTACCCATGTTCATATATGTGAGTATACGCTGCCGCGCATAGTTGTTTGACAGTTATCTTCTGTGTGAATTGCAATAGTCTAATTTCGATAAGGCTAGTGATTTGTATAACTGAACTAAAATCACCACTAGATATATAGTACTTTAAAGGTCTATATAAACATAACATAAAAGAACGCAGCTCTGGCTACAGTCCTTATAATGGGATCTAAAATTTAATTTAGAGACAAGCATTACACCCAAATTCCTAGCTTCAGCAACAGGTAAGTGCACTCCATCTGCAACAAAATGAGTCAAGTTAGGTGGTGGTAATGATCTAGGCCCAAAACACTACAGCCTAATGCTTATTTAAGATCAAACTTTTTGCTGTCACTGATTGTTTTGCCTCTCTTGGACTTCAGGTAAGCAATTCCCCCGAAGGACTACCATTTGCATCACAGGGAACCAAAAAAACAAACAAACCCCAAACTGTATATCATCAGTAAATACACAAAGACTGGAGGTACAATTAAATAGTAATGATGTCACAGCAGACCCTTGAGGGATGCTATAGTCCAGCAGTCTCCAAGTGGAGGTTTCTTCCCCTAGACAGACAAACATGTTGCTATCAAATAGTATTTTAAACCCAAAACAAATCCCATCACACCATCCTTTTTTTCCCTTAACCTCCAGATCAGTGAAGACCATTTACCTGTTGGCACTGTGGACTGTTATCATTGATGTCAAGGACAACAATCTCAATATCAGTGGCTGCCTGAAACTTTCCATTGGATGCTGTTACTTTAAGGTGGTATTTCTCGATGTCCTCCCTGTCCAGTGTCTTCTTGGAAGAAATTATCCATTCTTCTCCAATCTGATTAATACTAAACTGCCCTAAAGAGTCTCCCTCTATAAACAAATAGAAAACATAGTTAGGGACTGTGACGGGTATGAGGAAATACGATGGGTACTCCTACTTTATGTTACCTTTTAAAAATGCAACTTTTTAACTTTTGAGTCTACATGCAGGGCCTTTCTTCTGGTTAGACCATGCCAGAAGAGGGGCCTGCTACAGAAGTCAGCGTCAATGTACTGAAACATAGACGGTAAAGTAATAAGTACCACAAACTTTTGTCACCATAGTATTGTTGAAAAGTGAACTAATTTATCACACTTGAATGGGAAAAGGCCTAGAAGAGTATATTTGATGATGGTGGTTCTAATTTTGCATCTAGTTTTCACCTGTTTAATGACTTCAGCAAAATAATCAGGTGATGACCTGATAAATAAACTTTCAGATCCATTGCTAGCAAAATCTTTTGTCATATTTTTTTAAGTAACCAGGCCTATTGTTTATAAAGGTAATGTCTATAATATACATTGCCAACTACTTAAAAGGGTAGAACAGGTGCAGACAACCCTGCAGGAAAACTATGGAAAGTATTATTGTTTTCAACAAAGTTGAGTGTGGGTGAATGTGACTTCTGAGGTATCAATATTGTACTATATTGGTAGATGTTTCATGTGATATATTGCAATAGTGTATGTCCTGATAAATGGAAAACATAGCTGGTCACATGTACATAGCATTGTGTGTGTTACTTGTAAGTAGGCTGATAAAATACAGGTGATGGTTGAAGTTAATTAAATAAAAGTCTAAAATTAGTGCATCAACACACTACTTTGTTTACATTTGATAATTCAAGAGCAATTTTTTTAAATCAAACTTACCAGTAATATAACATGTAGCTCTTCTGTTTTGCTCTGAGATATCAGCATCTGTAGTCCTGAGCATGATAATGGATTCCCCTGGGTGGCTGTTTTCGGTAACTGAACCTTTGTAAAGTTCTGAGGTGAATTGTGGAGGGTTATCATTTTCATCAATAATTGTCACTTCTACCAATGTTTGGGAGGTCAGCTGGACCTTTCTTCCATGGTCTGTAGCCACCACATAAAACCTATAGGTTTCTAGAGTCTCACTATCAAGTTCTTTTAATGTTGTGATCCACCCAGTTTCCTTGTCAATGGTGAAGAGCCCTAGAATGGCAGGTTCAGTTTCTAGGCTGTAGGTTACTTGTCCATCACTCCCAGTGTCTTGGTCATTGGCAGTAACCTGAATAACTGTAGTTCCAGTTGGCATATTCTCCATAAGGAAAGCTTTGTAAGGATTTGCCTCAAAAATGGGTTGGTTATCATTGACGTCTTTCACTTGGATACTCACTGAACCTAAAGAAATCAGTTCAGTCTCTGAGTGAGAGCATTTAGCTAAGACATCAATTTGATACCATTTGGTTTTCTCATGATCTACAATTTTCGCAACCTTCAGAGCTCCTGTTTGCTTATCCACTGTGAAGACTCCATCTTTATTGCTCTCAGCTCTGGTTCCCTCAACTAGACTGTATACGACAGGTTCCTCTGCAACAGCTTTGATCAGTCCTACTTCAGACCCCACTGGGAGGTCTTCAAATACTGAAAAAGTATACAAGGGGTCTGAAAATTTTGGCAATGGCATTTCTTTTGCTACTACCTGAATATGCACAGGGATTGAGGAATTCCAGTGAGGAGGCCCACTATTCTGGGCTTTGACATGAAAGGTAAACACTTTATTTTCTAATCCAACAAGACTTCCCTTGATAGTGACTACTCCAGTAGAAGGGCTGACTTCAATAAGCTCTTCCGAGATGCTGTCAGCTGAATAAAGAGAGTAAGCCACATCTGCATTTACTCCTTCATCAGCATCATAGGCCAATAGCTGAATAATGGGAGACCCTTTACTGATATTAGATGGAATGGATAATGTATACTCAGTTGATTTAAATTGAGGTGGGTTGTCATTCTCATCAGTAAGGATGATCTTTATGGTGCAGAAAGCAACTTTCCCACCTCCATCCCTTGCCATTACTTTAATATCAATCACCCTTTCTGTTGAGTTCTCCCGATCTAACTTTTGCAAGGTAGCAACATGACCTGCATTGTCTATGGAAAATGTTTCAGATGCCAACTTGTTTATGACTGTGTAATTAATTGTACCATATGGACCATCATCTGGATCAACAGCTAAAACTTCCATCACTTTGGTCCCCAACTCAGCATTTTCAGCCAGTTCTACTTCATACATGTTCTGTTGAAAAACTGGGCTGTATTTATTTGCATATGTGATGTTTATGTAAACAGGCACATCTGTCCTATAAACACCATCTGAAACAGAGACTCTGAGATTGTATGAAGGATGTAAATTGTTCCTACATAGTTTGGATATTGAGATGATTCCAGATGTATCATCGATGTTAAAATGTCTGTGGTTATTACCAGATAGTATCAAGTATCTCAGCTTGGCAATGTCCCCACTATCTGAATCTAGAGCCTGTACTTTGATTACAATATAGCCACAGGTAGCCAGTTCACTCACATTGGCTTCATATTGGGGCTGCCTAAACTTAGGGGGGTTGTCGTTAATGTCTGAAAGATTAACAGTTACTAGTGCTTCACTAGCCAGAGGCTGAAGTCCATTATCCACAGCTCTTATTTTGACAATGAACTGTTCCCTTTTTTCATAATCCAGTTCCTGTGCAGTCAATATTTCCCCTGTGCTTGAATCAATCTGAAAAAACTTGGAACTATTTTCTGAACCATTATCCAAGATGCTGTATGAAATTATTTTGTTACGTCCAGAATCTTCATCAGAAGCAAAGACTTGAACCACAGGAGTGTGGGATGGTAAACCCTCTAGAACAACTGCGGTATAAACTAACTGGGAAAATACTGGAGGATTATCATTAATATCTTCCACCTTCACTTCAACTACAGCATCTGAGAAAGACCCCAATGCTGTGTCTGTGGCTCTAACAGTAAGTCTATGTTTTGCTTTGGATTCATAATCCAGCTGACCAATAACGCTAAGTACACCAGTCTTAAAGTCAATGTTGAACACTTTCAGTGACTCTTCTTCTACAAGGTTATAAATCACACGTAATCCTTGGGGACTACGAGCCTGAATGTGAAGAATGGATGTGTAGGCAGGAATATTTTCAGGTAACTTAACTGTGTAATACAGACTTTGGAATACAGGATTAGATTTATTTCTCACAATGATTAATACTTGCTCTTCAGTGCGCAATGGAGGTTCACCACCATCTTGAGCTATAATTTTCAGAATGTATTTGTTTAAAGTCTCATAATCAAATGGTTTTTTGACTGAGATGTCTCCCAAATAGGAGTCAATCCAAAAATATTTGTAGTCCTCTGCAAATGAGAAAGTTACAGCACCATAATTTCCAGTATCCCTGTCAGTGGCCGTCACTTGAAAAATGACATCACCTGGTTCTGCATCTTCCCGGACTGATGCATAATATGGCAAATTCTCAAATTCTGGCGAATTGTCATTGACATCTTCCACATGTATCTTGATTTTACTTTGAGCTATCCTTTGTGGATTCCTATTGTCCTTTACTTCAACAGCAATCTCATATAAATCTTGCTTTTCACGGTCAAATTCCACACCCCTAGTCTGTAGCACTCCAGAAGATGAGATAATCCTGAACTTTTCATCGTCATTCAGAACTGAATAGGACAGTGGCTCATTAAGTTGATACCCTAAGACTCCAAGGACAATTAAAGTCTTAATATCTGTAGAATTCTCTGTCACTGTTGCTGTATACAAGGCATGGTCAAATCTTAACATCATTTCCTGTGCTTCCATGACATTGATTTTAACTAATGTAGTGCTCTTGTATAAGCCATCAGATGCTCTGATCGTAAGCTCATGGTATGTTCTCAAAAGGGTAGCATTAAACAGTGAGATAAGACCAGTGAGTGGATGGATGAAAAAGGCACCATCAAGATTACCCTCTACAATGCTATATGTCACTTCAGAAGAATCAGCATCTTTTGCTTGCACTGTAATAACCTTCATACTTTGAGTAGGTAGCCAGATTGTAACCTCATAAGTATCTTGCAAGAATACTGGAGGAGAATCGTTAACATCTTTCACATAAATGGTGATCTTGGCAGGCTTGGATGCAAACAAACTTGGTGTCCCACTATCACGGACATGTACGCTGAAATGGAAAACAGGGGATAATTCATAATCAAGTTCAGCAGCAGCGGTCAGAGTCCCCATGCCGGAGTCTAGTTTAAAATACTTAGGCACCTCTGGTTCCAAAATTTCATAGACCAGCAAAGCATTAGAATCCTTATCCACATCTACAGCTTGTATGACTAATGGTGAATTGTTTTCATCCACCACCATGTCTTTTATCCTAGCAGACTCACTGATGAGTCCAACATAGGCAGATTTAACAAACGTTGGTGCATTGTCATTCTCATCAATAACATAAACAAACACTGTTACATCTGCTGATGTCCCCAGCATATTGGTAGCACGAACTTTCAGCTGGTAAGCTGAGATCTTCTCAAAATCTAAGTTCTTCTGGGTGGAAATAAGACCAGAAAAAGAGTTAATGGCAAATGCTGTATCTTGGTTTCCTTCTTTAATTTCATAGATGACAGCTGATGAGCTTGTTGCTGAAATCAGGGTAACAAATGAGCCAACAATACTAGATTCACTGATCTCTGCAAAGTATTCCACAGCTGAAAATTTGGGCGATCCACTTTCAGAAAGTTTAACTTTAACATGGGCAGAAGTGGAGTCTCTGAGCTGAGGGAATCCCTGGTCTGTTGCACTCACTGTAAGAGTGAAGTATTCCTGCTTAGTGTGTTCTAGTTTTTTCTCCAGTATTATGACACCAGAAAGCAGATCAATACTAAAGAAATCCTCGCCATTTCCTGCAAAGAAAACACAAGAAGATAAAGGGAATTAACTAAACCTAGCAGATATTCCACTGTATCTCATAGGTTTTTAAATATTAACATGCTATGTTTATACTTCTCAAACCTCTTCGTTTAATCAATGCGTGTGTATATACTTCATTACAGTGGATAAAGAATTTAGAAAATAATCCACTTAAAAATTGATGCCTGTACAGATCTATCTATTACGGGTGATGACTAATCCAGGTAACCTAAAATCAACTTTGTGCATTCCTTACTCAATTCTGCCATCCCACATAGTTCCCTAGATAACACCAAGGATTTGTTGTAAGTGGGTGAATCACTATTTTTTTTTTTTTTAGCTCCAATGAATCACATTCAGAAAAGATCCCGGAGTGCTGGAAGGGCTGTGTGTGGAATCCCATAGACCAGCTAAGTCTGCTCTCCTAGGTTTGCATGGTTTTACAGCAGTGGGTCTCAACCCAGCTCTCAGCAGCCCTGTAAGACAGTCTGAGGCCCAGACTCAGCTGACGGCCACCAGCTAAAGGTCTGGGGGATTACATTGCCCAGTGAACTTTATCTGGATATTCAGCCTGAATCCACATCCAGTCTAACGTTATCCAGATAAAGTTTACTCAGACAGAGTTGCTCATGTAACTGTCTGGTCACTGCTGAATATCAGCACTGCCAGGACAAAAGTAAAACTGCCCCCAGGAACACTCCCAGGCTGCCTCTTTTTGTCTGGGCAAATTTTACACCTTGTGACAATGTTTTATTATATTACTATTAATTCTAAAATGTTTATTTGGCACAGTTTATATTAGGCCCTGAGGAGAGCGTATTAGCTTTTTATTGTAACTGTAGATCGCACTGATTTACAATTGTAAGACATTGCAATTAAGAAAATAAACAGCAATGATTTTTCATGGTCAACAATTTGCCCGTACAAAATATTGACAGAGTGGGGAGGGAGGGATTTAACACACTAGGGTTAGCCTGGATAACACCAAAACGTACTTGGCTTTTCAGTCTCTTTATAACAAGTATGCATAAAATGTATTTACGTGCACTGAGTTTGAGACCCAGGTTGAGGCATGCAAATATATCTTATGCATCTTCATTATAGATAGTCTGAAAACTCAGGTTGTCTAGGGTGCTCCTGAGAATCAGGTTGAGCACTACTGGCTTACAATAATAACCAGTCTCAATAACCCAATGAAAAACGGAATGGAAGGATTTCCCTCATCCATGCAGAGTCAAGGTTGGGACTTGCTCAGAGTTTTTACGAAGTTCTGTAATTTCCAGGGGCCCCTGCTGGGTTGTGGGTGAACAGAGTTGGACATAGAGAAGACTTGAATAGCCCCGCTCTCAGGCAGCTTTATTATGTGATCCCTCAAAAAAATAAAAATAAAAATAGGATTTTCAATAGTAGCTCAAAACAACCAAACGAATACAGTATAACTTCAACAGGTTACAAAGAATGATTTAAAAGCATCAGTGATTCCCAAAACGATTTCAGAAAGAGCAAAGTTAGCTTCCCCTTCAATTTCTCCCTCTCCAGCTTCATACCTCCCTCAGGTTGTTGCCTATTCAGACGACTAACCATAGGAGCCAGGTAGTTAGAAACAGCCTACGAGCTGAAAAACCTGGACTGGACTCAGAATTAAGTTGTTTTTATCAGTCTTCTGTATCTATAAAATGTTGGATTGGATGACAGGTCACAGTAGCAGTCTCCTTACTCCCATTACAGAAGAGTTGCTCTTAAGACTGATAGTTCTATACTGAAATTAGTAGTGACCTAAATTCCTTTAAATAATTGTATTCCTTTCCTTGCCATGGGTTATTAATTTTAAATAACTGAAGGGACTTCAAACACTGGAAAACCATTGAAAACTAGAGGCAACCTTCCAGCCATCCCAACGGATACTCTGCCAAAAGGAAATTATCACACTGGGTGGGAAATGGGCAGCATTTTGATTTTTTTAATTATCTTTAAACACAGATTTTCCATTGCACACACACCTGATGCACAGCAGCAGAATTAAAAATCCATATTGATATTCAGTTACTAAACACTAGCACTTGCTAAAATTCTAGTATGTATACTAAAACGCTGCTTAGCACGCGATGCACAAAATGTTTTGTGCATGTCCAATACAATGCCTCCGTTATAGTCAGCACACAAAAACAGCAGGCATGCTCACCCGTAAAGCGTAGTGTGTGCACATACCACGTCTCAAAATCCCCCATGCTATCCAGCCCAAAGTCAGCATGGGGGATTTCATGCTTCCCCCACACACCCAACGTAAGCAGTAAGGACCCTAGATGGCCCCAAATACCCGTCCAATCCTCTTCCCTGGACACAAGATAAAAAGAGGGCCATGATCAGCCCAAACTCATGCCCCACCAGACACGAGATCAGGGGGACCTTAGCAGCCCCAAATCCTTCCCCTCCCTCAGACACAAGATGACTTGGCCCCTTTCACCAATGCCCTTTGGATGAGGACCTCAAAAGGTTTGGGGCAAGAGTGAGCACACCTAGGCCTCTAAATGAAACGGGTGATAAAAGTGTTATTATTGCCTCAAAAGATTGTACTTTTTAATGTTCTTTTTCATGTAAAATTGATATAAAAGCATAATTTGTGTGTCTAAAGAATGTGGGAGTCTGGGGGTGAGGGGCGGGGGGTGTTATGTGCAAGGCTGTAAGGTTTGCCTAGGGTACCTCATACCCTTCCCTATCCATGGGCTCTGAGGTGGGGGTATCAGTTTTTTAAATTATAGATTGCAGGACGGAGCTGGGCTTTATTTGATGGGCCCGGGACAGACACTGAATGAATTGGGGAGGGGGGGGAATAGCTCAGTAATTTTTCATACAGGGCAGCAATAAAGCTAGCACTGGCCTTGTGGATAAGCTCTTGAAGGAGAAGTCCATTAACTGCTATTAATCAAGTTGACTTAGGGAACAATCACTGCTTATTACTGGCGTTAGTAGCATGGGATCTGTTTAATGTTTAGGTACTCGCCAGGTACTTGTAACCTGGATTGGCCACTGTTGGAAACAAGATACTGGGCTTGATGGACCCTCGGTCTGACCTTGTATGGCAACTTCTTATGTTATTAAAATATATATATATTGCTGGGAAATTCCTCTCTACCTCTAGAATTCAGCATTTTCCTAAAATCAGAAGTACATGATGGTTGAAAGAGTAAAATTAATCAAAATACTTTGGGGCCGATGTAATAAAGTGCCTAGCGCACAGCTTAATGAGTAGTTGGACAGGCGACCATAACCCCTGATGCAATAATGGGATCAGCACATCCAATCAAAGGCGTAGCTAATAGCGCTCATGACATGTAAATGCCATGTAGGCGAGGCCATTAGCTACTACCCCCCCACAATGCAAAAAACTGCTGTATGCCCAAGGCGCTCTTTTTAACCTGTCAAATTTTACGCCTGCCCCGGAGCAGACATGAAGTCTGGCCACACGTCAAGGGGTCCACTTAAAAACAAAAAATACTTTTCTGAGGTTCCTCCCACCTAGTGTCATCGCGATACAAGTCGGAGGAACCACAGAAGGTGGCATCCTGAAAAAAATAAAAGGGCTTGATGGAAAATATAAAATTTCTGGGCATATAATAAACACGCACATAATTCACGCTCCAGGCCATGTATAGTGTGCCGGTACATTCGCTGCCATGGGATAAAATGGACGCTCGTAAATTGGTAACCCGGACTCAGCCACAACTCCTGGGTGCCGATGCCAGGGACACACTAGGGATGCACAATTTATCCCTAAGGCATCCAATTTAGCGCGATCTGCTGCTACCTAGCTGGATAAGTTGGAAAATATCCAGGTAACTGCCACTACTTATCCGATGAGACGGGATCTAAGGAAACTGGAGGAGTGGTCGAAGATATGGCAGCTGAGATTCAATGCCAAGAAGTGCAAAGTCATGCATATGGGGAGTGGAAACCCGAATGAACTGTATTCGATGGGGGGGGAAAGGCTGATGTGCACGGAGCAGGAGAGGGACCTTGGGGTGATAGTGTCAAATGATATGAAGTCTGTGAAACAATGCGACAAGGCTATAGCAAAAGCCAGAAGAATGCTGGGCTGCATAGAGAGAGGAATATCGAGTAAGAAAAGGGAAGTGATTATTCCCTTGTACAGGTCCTTGGTGAGGCCTCACCTGGAGTACTGTGTTCAGTTCTGGAGACCGTATCTACAAAAAGACAAAGACAAGATGGAAGCGGTACAGAGAAGGGCGACCAGGAAGGTGGAGGATCTTCATCGGATGACGTACGAGGAGAGATTGAAGAATCTAAATATGTACACCCTGGAGGAAAGGAGGAGCAGAGGCGATATGATACAGACTTTCAGATACTTGAAAGGTTTTAATGATCCAAAGATAACGACAAACCTTTTCCGTAGGAAAAAAATCAGCAGAACCAGGGGTCACGATTTGAAGCTCCAGGGAGGAAGATTCAGAACCAATGTTAGGAAGTATTTCTTCACGGAAAGGGTGGTGGATGCCTGGAATGCCCTTCCGGAGGATGTGGTGAAGACCAGAACTGTGAAGGACTTCAAAGGGGCGTGGGATAAACACTGTGGATCCATAAAGTCAAGAGGCCGCCAATGAAGAGTGGGTGACTCGCCAGAATGATGGCTAATGCCTGGAGACAATACCCTTATTCAATAAACGTACACATGCTTACTGTGACTCCAACATCATTCTAGCTTCAACAGCAAGAGGAAATGTGGAATAAAGGATCTGCACTCACAAAGGGGGGAGTAGCTGGCTTGTTACGGCGGTTACTACCCCAAACCAAATAAGCCTGTTACTTCAATTTCTATGCAAATACAGCATAGTTCTCTGCTTCAACGGCAGGGGAGAAGAAAAAACTGATACTACACACATCCAGCAGAGCTCTCTGCTTCAACGGCAGGGGAGAAGAAAAAAGGGTTCGCACTCACAAAACGGGGAGTAGCTGGCTTGTTACGGCGGTTACTACCCCAAACCAAATGTGCCTGATACTTCACTTTCGATGCATATCCAGCATGGCTCTCTGCTTCAACAGCATGGGAGAAGAATAAACTGATACTTCAAGCATATCCAGCATAGCTCCCTGATTCAACAGCAGGGGAGAAGAAAAACAACCAATAAGGGCTGTATAACATAGTCTGGGTAAAACAAATAAGCATGGGTGTAGCTTGCTTATTGCGGCGGTTACTACCCCTACTACCCCTAACTTATCAGCTAGATATTCACTTGGATGCAGCTCCATCACTGCTTTCTACATTAATGGTGGGGGTGGAAGGGAAATAGAACCAAGAGCTAAGAGAAACAGATAAGTATGAGAGAAAAAAGTGTGTGAAGCTTGCTGGGCAGACTGGATGGGCCATTTGGTCTTCTTCTGCCGTCATTTCTATGTTTCTATGATTAAGTTCAAATTTGTCTGTCTAAGTAGCTGGAAAGGCACTTTTTAAGCGCATAAGTTAGAAATTAGCCAGATAAGTGTGTGCAACTCATATACCCGCGTATTTGTACTTCCAGGTTTACAAGGATATGTGCGTAGATTTTTATTGACACTTTAACCCCCCCCCCCCCCCCCCCCCCCGCGTAAGTTGGCTTTTACACGAATAAATCAGGGTATTTTATAACATGCATGCGGCAATGAAATAAACCAGTTTTCCCATAGTCTCCCAGTTCACCCAGTCCCTCTGCAGCTCATGAAGACCCTCCTGGCTTTTCAGCCTGAAGTCCCCGTCCCCCCCGCCATTGCTCCCAGACTCCTTCCAGTCATTTGTTTTTTAACTTTTAAGATGTTTACGACCTCTTATATTGAGCAAAAGTAAATAAACACATCATTTTGGCAGGTTTTAAAATAGCAACTTATGTGGGTAAATGTGGCCCCCACCCCGAATGCAAAGTTACCTGTGGACCCTGACTTATACATGGAAACTGGAGTTTTGAAAATAGCATGTATTCACGTGTGTGCTATTTTATGCACGCAGGTGCTAATTTTTGTGTGTGCAGCAACATTAGAAAATTCACCTTTTGGTTTTCAGATTTCTATTTGTGATATTTTGGTTGTGCTTCCAAGTGAGGACTTAATGCATTGTCCTTCGCCTTAGACCTAAAGCAAAACAAAGCTATTTTCAGAAGTTCTTTTTTTTTTTTTTTTTTTTACACTAGCGTCCGTCACCATCCCACACCTTATTGCGCACCATGAATCAACATGATGATCGTCTGCCTCCCCGCCACAAAGGCCGAGTCCATTTAGTCTACGTGCCAAGGTGCATTATTCTGCCTATATGCAATATTACCTGAAGTGGTGCTGGACTGGGCTCTGTGAGCAATTTGTTTTTTAAATCCAAATTATTGATCACATTCTTAAAAACATGCAAACACAGCATGCGAGGTGGCATGCTGGGAAAGACCAATAGCCCACTGAGCCCAGCATCATATATCTGATAGTGGCCTATATGGTTCACACCTGGAAGAATCCAGCAGATCCTAATAGGAAAGTTCATTCTCTATTGCTCACTCCCAAAAGTATGAAGGGGAGCATCCCTAGACATTGAGAAGCATTTATTGTGAATTAATAACTGGATTTTCAAAAAAAAACTGGAATACAAGAATTTTTTGTTTCTGAATAGGGCAGGACCTTCCCAAACCTATCCTGGTGAGCCCTCAGCTAGTCAGGTTATCCATAATGAATAACAAGAGATAAATCTGCATGCACAGTATATCTGCACCCAGTATCTGCAAACTTATATCATGCATATGCATTGTGGATGTACTGAGGGGTAAGATCACCGGGAGAGGTTTGGGCAGCCCTGGAATAAGGCCATTGTTGAGATATCAAGGCAAAAAGATTCCATCTTAATGACTGTTAAATAAAACATTTACTTCTTCTATCCAGTCAAGTAGAGGAGTAGCCTAGTGGTTAGAGCAGTGGGCTCTAAACCAGAGAGACCTTGTGACCTTGGCAAAGTCACTTTACCCTCCATTGCCTCAGGTACAAACTTAAATTGTGAATCTGTGTTGAAAAGTGTTTATTTTTTCCTCTCTCTACCATCAGCTTCCTTACACAGGATAAGTCTCTCATGGCATCTCCTGCCTCTTACCAGCAGAAAGGGCGTAACGGATGTCAGCATTGGTCCCTTGGTCCCTGTCTAGCGCTCTGACTTGTAGGACTTCGCTGCCCACGGCTGCTGAGCTGAGGACCTCCCCTTCATAGCGTGGTCTGGTGAACTGAGGTGGGCTATCATTGCAGTCTTTCACGTTGATCACAACCCTCACAAAGTTTCGTTTAATGGGCACTTCCTGGTCTCGCACCTGGGGGCAAACAAGAAGATTAACAGGAAATTACATTTCAGACCCCTGAGTGCACATAGTTTTAGAAAAAGTCAAAAGAGGTAGGTGACCAAGCCCATCTTGTCTGGAGTGCTTCTGTCCCTTGCACTGCTTAGAGGGATTAAGGAAAACTGCAGCTCACTTCAACCTTACAAAGATGCATGCTTGATGGGTCTCCCATGACACTAAGTCAGAGGGAAGTTTAATATTTTCTTTCGGGCACTCTTTCATTAACTGTATACGTTAGTTATTTGCATCACTTACTTTCTTTTAAGCTATTTTCTTTCCTTATTTTTTTATTTTTTTATTTTAGGTAAAGCTGTTCAGTGACTTTGCTTCCTTCCGTAATTTCTTCGTCTAGTGTGAATTATTGACTCTGAAGGTAAAGCACAAGGTGCTTATTATTATTTAGGATTGTCCTGAGGCATTCAATTGCACCTCCAGTCACGAGAGAGGAGGTATTACAACTTGTTTTATAGGCCCATGGAGAGATGAGCGCTGACGTTTGTCTCACCCCTTACAGACGAAGAAGCCCAAGTCCTTCACTTCGGAGAACAATGCTCTTGGTGAGAGGCAGTATTCTTGCCGGTATTTTATACACTGGTGTGTTTCAGAAAGGTGCTAAGGAAATAGAAGCAGTGCCAGATTTAGGGATAGACAACATAGGCACCAAGTTCCCCATAAACTGGGACTCACCCTGCTGCTCTCTTATTTCCAGGGGGGAGAAACTTCCCATCCCCAGTCCTCTGCCTATGGGCACCATATCCCTAAATCTGGCCATGAATATAAATATAGGTCTTAAAATTTAGCCCCACCGGCCTCTGGCACAGAAAGCTCACCATCACTGTTAAAGTATGAAGTGGCATGGCTTCGTAATCCAGCGTTTCCGTCGTAGCAAGAGTCCCCCTGTTCGGGTCCATGTGGAAGAGGCTCGTGCTTCTGGGATCCGTGCTGCTTTGAATGGTGTAAATCAGCCCGTTCTCACTGTCATTGTCTGTTGCGCTGACCTGGACTATTTCTGTTTCGGGAACAGTGTCCTCGGGGACTGTCACTTCGTAGAGCTTTTCTAGGAACTGAGGGCGATGCTGGTTTACGTTGATGACATGGATGTAGGCCTGAAAAAGAATGTAAACCACAGTCCATTCTTACAGTCAATCTTCCATCTTCTACCCAGATTCAATTTTTCATGAAAAGTTTTCAAAAATATATTTTTAATTTTAACAACTCTTATAATGCATTGTTACCGTGCTTTTAATTAATGTTAATGTTTGCTGCTCAAGAGGTTTGAGATTGCCAATTTGTCACATTTTCCAAAACAATTAATATATTAAAAAAAAACCATACAGCACAGTATGGTGGATTCCTTCCAACCTCAAAATTCCCGTTTAGTTATCGCTGATCTGCGAGATGCTTCCTATTCCGACCCCTAGCTAGGTCCTTTTTTTTTTTTTTTTTATAGTGATGCCACCGTCTGCTTACTTATGCAAAAAGTAACGTACAATGCACCACGATACTTCGCAACAAGTCATTCGACAAGGCTCAGCATCCATCAGTAAGCACTGGAATTCTTGTCAAAGCAAACTGATAATGGGAATCCAGGGAAGGGAACTGGAATGCTGCCCACATTGCCAGCTCTGCCTTTTCGTTTCCTTTCTGGAAGTGAGCCAGTGGGGTATTATAATAATAGTGCATTCATCCCTGTGCCTAATTACTAGAATGAATATTTCAGAATGGCATCTGTAGGAATAACCACCAGTGAGTTCCTGATGGATGATTAATATTACAGTGACTACATGGAGAAAAGGTAATCATTATCAAAGGGCTGCAAATGGGGCCACCTGGTTGGCCTATGATTGTTTAACCGCCGTATCACTAATTACAGGAGAATGCATGAGGACTGACATCATCATCTTTATTTACATATAAAACTATTGGGTGACCTGAAATACTGCTGACTATACCAACTCAGCAGTATCCCAAACTCTTCTAAGAGAAATCTCCCCCACCAAAGAGCGTTGTCTGTTGTGTCTATAATAAGCAGTGTAAAGTGTGACAAAACCTTAGTCATTATTGTGCTGTGCTTTGAACATCCTTTACATGTTATACATTTCTTAAATAATCAAAAAACAAAGAAGCAGAACACCTCTCTAATGTAATCAAAAACTGACAAAGAGAGGGAAAAGGATCAAAGTCCAATCAATGAATCTCAAGCCCAATTAATGGCAAATGACAATATCATAAAAAATCTTTGCTTTGGAATTTCAATCTGCAGCCTCTCGCCTCGCAATGGGCCGCAAGCTTCAATCAGCTTACAAAGCAGAATGTAATATTTAATCATTTATTGTCATTTTGCAACAAAATTAGTGGTAAGAAAGTAATTTGTTTGAATAAAGTTAAAAACTGGGATGAGCAAAATGACAATAAATGATTAAATATTACATTCTGCTTTGTAAGCTGATTGAAGCTTGCGGCCCATTGCGAGGCGAGAGGCTGCAGATTGAAATTCCAAAGCAAAGATTTTTTATGATATTGTCATTTGCCATTAATTGGGCTTGAGATTCATTGATTGGACTTTGATCCTTTTCCCTCTCTTTGTCAGTTTTGGATACATTTCTTAAATACATAAGGAGGGTAATTTTTCTCACAACTCGTGCCTGGTTAAAGTCTGCATGGTAGAAAGAGTAAATGTAAAAATCTGAAGTATGCCCCTAAATGGTTTCCCCACCCCCAACTCCTCTCTCCAGTGTGCATAAAAGTGTTTGTGAAATTGCTTCTGCATGCGCTTTTATGCACACCCCCCCGGGCTATTTTCAAAAGCCCATTTATGTGCATAAATTCAGCAGGGTCGGTGCTACCTGTTTTGCTGCCCTGTGCAAAAAACACTTTTACTGTTCACCACCAAACCTTCGCGGATTCTAAGGGCGTCAGCCATGGGCTTCTCTTTTTTTCTGCCTAACAATAACTTTGTGTGTCTGAACATCGTTTGCATGTGCGGTGAGTTAGAGTAAGGTGAGCAGATCTCAGATGGGCAAATTGGGACACTTGTTCCCTGTAGTGCCAACAGTGGCCCAAGTAGTTCATTTGCAGGCTAAAAATAGTTATCTGGTGTACCGTCCTGTGGAAGATTGCAGTAATATACCACTAAATTATTTCAACCCCAATACAAAGCCTCAGGGCTGACGGGTATGTCCTACATACAAGAGAATTATGCGCCAGAAAAATTCAGCTCAGCCAAAACTTCTAGCTGTTATTAACATGAAAAAAAATAAATTATTCAAGAATAAGTAACCTAAAAAAAATTACGTAAATTCTGCGTGGAAGAATTTGAACTGGGTCCCAGGATATTTTACACAAGGTCCAATACAAAGGTGCCCTAGGTGAACCTTACAGTCTTGTGCCCTTACCATCCTCTCTCACAGCCCTCTCCCCACACAAATAAAAATTGTGCATTTATAACAGATTTTACATGAAAAAGGATATTCCAAAGTACAGTCTTCTAAGGTAAAACTATCACTTAAAATATGCTGAGGTGCCAAGCAGCAAAAAAGGCACTTGGAGCTCATATAGAATTAGGCCTAATGTAATGTGTGTTGGATGTGAGCGTGGTCCTCGGAAAATGATGAGTAAACAATTACAATGTAGTAAACCTCCCATGCCAAAACAGCATTTACTGCCAACATCAAACAGTAATAATCCTACAAATGAGAAAGTAACATTGCAAATGTTACACCAGGCCTTTAAAACACCAATACACCTATTAGGAAAACAGAACAAGCCAGGCTGCTATAGATCCCTACACAGAAAATACATTCTAGCAAAATACTTCACCTTGGTCATACATGCAGAACACACACAGACCCTCACCAAATACGGATAAGGAGACCATAAAGTATAATTAGAAACATGCAAACAAAACTGAAGTGGAAACTGCAAGAAGCCAGACTCCATATGCAATGCAACAATGGAAAAACAGATACATCATCTTTCCTCATAAAACATCAAACTATAAAATCAAGGAATAGAAAACATCAATCACAATAGTAAAGCTATTCCAATAAAAAGAAGATATATTTCAAAACTGCTAATAGAAAATCCAATAATTAAAAACTCATAAAAATTTTTAAAAATTTCCCAAATAACAATAAAATATCTTAAAACAGCAGACACATCAAATAACACCCAATAATTAAAACTAAAAAGGATTTTAAAATTCCCTGGTCACTTTACCTGAGAATTCTTGATTTCTAGTCACCCTGAGATTGGGGGTGTGCAAATTTTCTCCTCTCTCCTATATACACAGATTCTCTAAAATACATGTTGATTCTTACACACACATGCTCCCTCTCTCTCTCTCATTCACTTTCTCATCCCTGCACACATTCCCACACTCCCTCTCTCCCTGTTCTTACCATCGCTCTCCATATCGACCCTGAGCAGGTTTAATTTCTGCTGGTAGCTTTTGCTGTCTTCCTCTTTGATTATTATAATACCCATACTTAATCCAACACCCAGGACTTCTCCAATGTCTTACCACCAAGCCACCATTAACAATGAGAAAATTGTCCAAAGCGCCTGGATACCTACATATATATGTAACATGGAGATTTATTTTGCACTCATTTTTCTTCCATTTTATTAAATTTCAAAACCACTCAGTTTTGCTTCATGGTTCACATGACCAAAGAATGTTTGTAAAACCTTTACCACAAGGAAAAAAGTACTTCTCCATGCTCCTGCAACATGCACTAGCAGGCACTTCGACATGATTAAATGCTTTTTTCCACGTTAGAACAGGGAGGGTAAGGAGGGTTCTTTCCAATAACAGTGCTCTTTCGAGCTGCAGAATCCAGGAAGCAAAAAGGGATCAAGATAACTCATGAAAACATGCATTTTGTAGAACTAGAAGCCTATTAAGACATGCAGGGTCTGTTAAGTAAAAATGATAGGTGCCTCCTATTCACATTCCCATGCCAAAATAAACTGGTCATGTTTCAAAAGTTATTTTGCAGAATATTTGGAATTTGGTGGTATCATATAATTCCACAGAGATGCATAAGAACAGATGAATTGTTTCGCAGAAAGCAGGAAACTGCAGATTTTTAATAAAAACATCTGGGACTGAGGGCTGGAGGTGCAGAAGAACTGGGCGTGAGTCTCCTGCCTGACAGTGCCAGCTGGGGTTACTCTATTTATGTATTTAAAATCTTTTCTATACTGCCGCTAAGTTAAATACCATCGCAACGGTTTACATGTTGCGATGGTGTTTAACATGGAGCCAACAAGCTTGATCCCAGAAGGAGCCAACACAGAGCCAACAAGCTTGATCCCAGAAGGAAGGAAGGATGACTGCTACTGCCATGGCAGCCCCTGCTAACATCAGATTGACATGGAAGAATTATTTTGTAGGCGAGATATATCTCTAGTTCTTGGGGCTGACAAAGATTACTAGTGCTACTCAGGTATGGTGGCCGAGTTGGAGGGTCTGTAAATTAAGGGAAAGGCAGAAACAAATTATACGACGTATCTTCCAAATGTGGAATGCATTACAAGTAATTTTCAAGAAAACAAGAAAAAAAAAGAATCATCATCACTACAATATTCTCTCTGCCCCTTATCTCTGAAATAAAAAGTACCAAACCCCAGCTTGGATCGCAGTTCTCCTTTCTTTCTTCTTCTTATAGCGCTTGACAATTTTCATAAGTAGGTTTCCTTTTAGAAAGGTAAGTGTGTACCTGGGTTGTGATGGTATTGGATCCATCTGTGACCTGTATAGTCAGGTTGTAGTTTGGTCTCTTACTTGCATCTAGGGCTCTGGCAATAACCATCCCGCCGGAACTCTTGTCAATATCGAAATCCAGGTCATCATCACCGCCTAGGGATAGAAATTTAAACAAGCTGTTATCGGAGACAGAACAAATGCTGTCTCTATCCTATACTGCAGCAAAAATGATTATTTCAGGAACTCAAATGCTAAGCCGCCTTGCTTTAAATTTTGGATTGAAACCGAGAAATGAAGAATCTGAAACTATACTTTGATTGTTCAAGATATTAGGCAAGTTGGGAGATGTTTTTTTCCTTTAAGAGTTACACTCAAACTGCAGGAAGCTCTAGTAATAGGATTAATTTCCAAAGGTACAAGTTGTAAGGGGGCTGAACTTTAACTTGTAGGATGTGCATTCATTTAGAATGAATATATGAGATACAATGAATGAGACAAAATGTATGACCTTGTGGCAAAATAGCGCTAGCCGCATTAGAGGCAAGCGCCAAAGTTACATCACCTTCCGGGTGGATAGTGCCATTTTTAAATTACCTAGGACTGGAGCAGGAGCAAGAGGGCTTTAACTCCAGCCCCTAAGGACTTCCAGGACCATGAGGAGGAGGTGACTGGGGGCTCGAGAGGGAGCTTCCTGGTCCTGGCAGTTTTTAATGGGGGCGAGTGGGGGAGGGGGGGAAGAGGTCTGGGGAGGCCTCGGCTGGTCCTGGGTGCCGGGATGGGATAGATTTGTAGTGGAAGTAGGAGACAGAGGGGCCCAGCTGAGCAGGCCTAGACCCAGGTTAAATTGTGGAAGGGTGAGAAGCAAGTTTTTTTTGTTTTTAAATGTTTCGTTTATTTTTGTACTTTTTCTTCTTGCAGCTTAATGTTTCTTTTTCAGTTCAGCAAATGAACCAAACAAACAAAAACAAAATTAAACAAATTTAAAAACATCTTCCTCCCTCCCACAATGAAATGTTTGGTTCATTTCGGGGTCCAGTGCAAGGGTGGCTGGCATCCTTCTAGGTATCCCTGGGAAAGGGGAAATCTGTCCACTGTGTGTGGAGTGCCCGAATAAACACACTGGAGTCACTGGATGAGGGTCGAAACTTAATCTTCAAAAATAACTTCTTCTTCTGGTCTCCAAAAGGAAACACCACCAGAGTTGTCCCTTTGTGATGGGTCACTACCTTGAGGGCAGGTCTTACCTATCCCTGAGTATCCCGAACGCAGGGCTCCCCCTTCCCTGAATCCAGGAAAGGCCCAGGTGTCCAGCAAGGCTCCTACCACTTAAAAGTCCAAACGCCAAAATATTCCCAGGACAGCCGCTCTGCACCTTGGGAGAAGGAGAACAGCAGCAGAGCCCTCGACCTGTACCAAGGAGACCCAGGCAGGATGGAGCCCAGCCCCAGGTAGCCCAAAATTACAACGGAGGAAAAAATCTACAACCTTCCTCCTGAACTGCAAACGTAGCCCCCAGAGCCCTTGGCGGAGCTCTGCTATAAAACCTCTGACTGGGACGTCCATTCCAGCACCCTCAAGGGGAGGGGCTTCAATGAATGCATCCTCCCTTAATGATTTCTTTGCCAGGGCTTACTGGCAACCTGATAGGGTGTCTGGGTTACAATAAATTAAAAAAATACTCTTCTGTGGAACATAGGTCTTCCAAAAATGATTGGAAAATGATCTTCTTACAGGTAAGGATTTTTTTTTTTTTTTAATCAAGTAACTAAATATTTGACCTCCATATCTTAGTCTATGGAAGCGTCTTTACATAGTGGGTTTTTTTTTTTCACATTTACCACTCATTTGGGTTTATCATTTAAACATCAGCCATTAAAATAGGTAAAGGAAATCTGTCCCCTATTAGTATAACTTTTTGAAAGTACACGTACAGTAGAAACGAATTATACTCTCCTACTACCAATTAAATCCGATACTAAAAAAACCTTTTTTTTTATTATTATTATTATTATTTAAACTGCTCCTCTTAGCAACACCAAGTCTGGGGCAGTGTCACACACACCTCAGACAGAATGAATTCCGATTGATTCATGCAGTGTCTGATGCCCTTTGTGACATCACGGACAGTATGGACCAATCTGATTCCACGAGTAGAAGGCGACGGGTGTCCCTCCCATCTATGTGGCTGATCTCATCAGTTCAGTGCAACTGAAGGGAAGTACAGAGCAAGGTTTTTTGCTCGTGCTCCTGTGAAACCCTACAAAGCACGCAGCATTATATTAAAGTCCTAAAGTTGATTCTTTGCAAACATAATATCACTGGCAGGCCTCCTTTTAGCGATAATTATATTTACAGGATTATTAGATGGCAAAGCAAAAGCTAACATTGAAAAGCTACAAAAATGCAGGGAAAATATTTTTGGCAGCCAAAAATGCTCCCAAGCAATGGTAATGTAAGATAAATATTTCCTTGGCAGGCCACAGCATCCATGAAAATGACTGGCTCTGCATTCCTCTTATTTGCCTTTATTTGTTTTTCATTATTCTTGCGACGTTGCCCTAGAGTTATAAAAGTATACACAAATGGATGGCTGTGCCTGCTAAAAATTTCCAAAAAGCAAACAAGGGATAGAGCTGTGTCTTTTCTTTTCTCTGTCTAAGCTTGGCACCTCACTGGACTAAGAGTCAAGTCAGTGAAAGGCATGCTGGTAACTGTAGTCCTGCTTTCCCTGATGTAGTCAGTATATCAGATGGAATCTGGAAAAAGCACAGCGAGGTAGTTATTTGTTAATTGCTACAACAGTGGACTGTGATAGCCAGAAGTGCCAGGAATATTTTTCACTTGCCTGTCTGGAAAAACTGGCTCATGACATGACAGAACTCAACAGCATGGCATTTTACTTATGCTACCAGCACACTGGACGTCAAACTCTGATAATCCTGCATGGGGGGGGGGGGGGGGGAACTCACTGAACATGAGGGGAGAAATGAGACAAAAGGAACTATCACTGGTGGAGCCAATCTCTTGGGCTGAAAAGGAAACCAGCCCAGGTATGTCCCCACCAGAGAAATCACAGTGATAGCTGATACATGGGAAAAGAAAGGAAGAACAGGGGAAGGTGGGGAAGAGAATGAAGGAGACACCTTGTTTTCCCATTCCTCATCCAGTTCCTCCTCCCCTTGCTCAGAAACCTCCTGCAAAATGCGTTCCATCAACCATTTCTGAAATGCTGGGCATGTGAAGTACTTTGAAATTTTGTTTGATGTCAGTACCAAATGTCAGACTACGTTATTGCTCAGAATACCGTTATTCCTACAGAATGGAGTGTCGCCAAAATGGTTCCTTGCTAGTGACCTCAGTATCTTCAATAACATTGGTATATGAGGTGAGAGAGAGAGTAGGAGTGGAGAAGGGTGTCTGACACACCGTGAGAAGAGGTGTCTTATCTGCTGTCTTTGACAAAACTCATGAGCCCACTTGGCAATGGGATCTTTCTTTGGGTCTGGGTTCTCTCGAGAACGTTTTCTCCTGTCCTGAGAAGGTGGCTGATAGATCCAATGGTGGGTTTCCCAGATCCTAAGGATGAGGGAGATTTGTCTGGGTGTGCAAGAGTGGAGTCCTGAGAGATCCTAAAGACCCAAAAGGAGAGGTCTCTGAGAAGAAGGGATTTAAGCTCGCACTACTTAACCTTCTTACGAGAGAATTTTTCAGTGCTTGGAGAAAGTGGACTTTCTCTGTGGCGAGTCTGCCTGCCTTGAAGGAAGAAAGCTCTCCCAGTGTTGCTGCCTAAAGCAAAGCATCAGCTTAGGATTTTCTGAAGCGTCTACAGGAAGTCCAGTGCGCCCGACCACAATGGAGTCTGCATCCAGTTTGCAGGTAACATGAGGGAAGTGTCCAGTGAGGGTCCCTTGTGAGGAGCACCTTCAGCCAGGGAGTGCAGGCTTCATTGAATCTGTGAAGTTTTTTTCTGGAACTTTATAACCTGTTGGGTTTTCAACAGTGTAATATTTGTGATTTTTCATCTTTAATCAAGTCTATAGTAAAAGTATTATTTCTGAACAAGCGCTGGCAGTATGCTTGTGCAGTGCGCAAAAAAAAGAAAGAAAACCCTCTAAAGAAAGCCTAAGACCTTGAAAGACTTGGCTTTGTCTCCCTGTTCAGGAAGGAAGCCAGGAGCACAGGTCACAATGGTTAGCCCCCGAGACCTTAACAGGACAGGGACTAGGGACTACATATAGAATTGTATACCACACATCTTTGTAAACAAATTTCTCCATATTTTTCATGCATAATATCCATTAAAGAGGTTGGCCCCTTGCCCCCTCTTCTGTATATAGTATTTATTCTATTTTATTTCACTTTATATATTTATTGCTCCGTTCACCCCTTCTTTATTTTCCTACTCCAAGTTAAGGCTTCCTTGTTATAATGTAACTGTATGCTCCGTATCTCTTGTTGATTGGTTAATTTTATATTCTGCTTAGTTCATTGTAAACCGAGTTGATTTGATTTGTATCAAGAAAGTCAGTATATAAAAGCCTCAATAAATAAATAAATAAATATATTTTTATTATTAAAATAGATGACTTACCGGTGATATCAAACCAAAGCTGACCGCTGCTCATCTCCGTGCTAATCACGCCAACCATGTGATTCACAGGGTCCGTTTCCATGACTGTAAAATTAAAATGGGGCTCATCCAAAGCTAGAGGTTCACCGGAGGGGGCCGGCTTGGGAATCCACTGGATGTGGAGCCGCACAATGGAGGACTGCGGGGGGCTTCCGCTGTCTGTGGCCCTGATCTGCAATGAAAATCATCATCATATCAGACTTTTCCCTACCAAAGGCGAAAATGGTACTGGCAACATTTAATGGCAGCTCTAAATAAATAAACAAACAAACAAACCAGTCTCAGAATTGTGACAACTGTACCAGGGTTAATACAGCTGTACACGATGGCCTACCGTTGGCTCAAGGAACTCATGAAACAAACATTTATTTATTTATTTATTTATTTATTTATTTAACATTTTTATATATCGCAATTCATGTAGCAAAGTTACATATCATTTTGGTTTACATTACAACAATAACAAGCATATAAGAATGCAATTACATTAAAACAGGGGAGTTAACTAGGATAAGAGTGAACAGGGTAAAAACCATAACTTATAAAATCATAGATATGTTGTGAGTCTTTTGAGCGATTGGCTATAGCTCTGGGTGAGAAATTAGGTTAATAAGAATTATGGGCTATGGATCCCATATTTTGGTCACGCCTCTCCAGACATTCTGATGATCCCTTCTGAGCTACACTCTTGCATTTGGTTGAGAATTTACCCATTCAAGCCTGCATTTCCTGAACTTCTGCATGTAGTGATCATCTTTCCCTCAGTTTTGCTCGTTCGCAGTTTCCTTATCTTCTCCTTTCACAAATTCCATATCATTTAGGGCCCTATTTACTATGGTTTTTTCTCCTCTTAAACACAAAATGGAAGAATTCCTTTTAGTAAACAGGTCCTTAGTTTGTAAAATATTGTTTTGTAAGAGACCCTGGTTTAGGGTGGCATATGAATTCCTAAATAAAAATGTATAAGAATCTGGGGGAGGAGGCATTCTCAGCGATTATAGTTGTAATTCTTTTGTCATGATATGAAAATTAATTGCAAAAGAAAAAATAATATCATAAAATTCTAACTCGTAACTACAGTCCATTTTGAACTTGCTACCGGTAGATCTCAAAGTTATAGATCAGGCGTAGGAAGCTCTGGTTCTTGAGTGCCACAACCAGATCTGATTTTCAGGATATCCATAATGAATATGCATTTGATATATATATAGACAGAGATAGATAGATATTTATCATGCATATTCATTGTGGATATCTTGAAAACTAAACCTGCCTGCTGAACCTGAACACGGGAGTTGCCCATCCCTGGTCTAGATAATGATCCTCCTATTTTGCCCTTAAGGTAGTATTCCCCAATTATCACGGTTATTAAGTAAGTTGGTGTCTGTTCTTAAACTTATCTTTGTGATAAATCAAGGGTGGGGGGGGGGGAAGGTAGTACTGGAAACTGTTTACTGAGTAGAGCCATTTTGTGACAGCTTAGCTGCAAAGTAAATGCATACAAAAATGTGTATGTACCTTGCATCTAGAAAGTCTCCAAGTATGCCAACAATATCAATCTGGTTTCAGAATGCTTGGGATATAAATCCAGTATGGAGAATTGATGTGCATTTGTTTGAGATGAAAGTATAAAACATGACAATAGGGCACACTATTATCATTATTTTTTATGTAATTGTATCTCATGTTGAGAATGGAAGAGTGGTTGTGGATCTCTTTTATTTATTTATTTTTAAAGAACATGTCTCCCTTACCAATGTGAAATTAAAATTTTATTTCTTTTTGTTTTAATTGCAATATATTATGTGTTTTGATGAATCATTTATTTGCCTATCTTGCGGCAAGTTAATTGCTGGAGATACATTTTAATGTTTGTTCTTTTCATGGGACTGATTGTTAAAATAAGATCTTTCATGATGCTTTGCAATCATTGTATCACTCTAAACTTTCAGCGAAATAAGAGTCATTATCAAGTACAGTAAACAGCTACAGTTTCCATAAAATATTACAGGAACATGCAGTATTGTGTTAGCCATGTCAAACATTCTATATGTTTACTTAAGAATTAACTGTATCAGAAATATAATGACATCTGGTGCATAACCTCCTTTGCAGAAATTTTACATCAGCACAACAAAATTCTCTGCTGGGTGGACCTCTCAACTCTTAGGCTAATTGTAAGTGCAGAGGAGTCAGAAGGGATCATAGGAATGATTAATTTCTTATTCCATGACCTTTTAATGCACCCAAAGTTAGGGCAAAAAGAAAGGTGGTACTGGCACTAACATTTAATATGCATAATTATTAAATAAGATCGCATAGTATAACATGTTCTATTCACTTTAATGCCAAAAAAAAAACAAACCAGGTCATCATGACTATTGTTCTTTCTACTAAATACCCAGGCAATTAAACATAGATGCTTTTGCCCTGTTCTAATAGCAGAGGGGTATCCACATTTTATAATTTATCTTAGATATTACTCTTTTTGCCCTTGAAGCCTTTGACGCTATCAAAATCTTTAGTTTAGAGCAGGGCTTCCCAAACCTTTCCTGGGGACCCCACTACCAGTCAGGGTTTCAGGATATCCACAATGAATATGCATGAGATAAATAAATATGCATACTGTGAGGTCCCCAGGACAGGCCCAGGAAGCCCATCCTATAATCCAGTTTTCCATTTAAATTCTTCTCTCTCTTTCGTTCTTTGTCTGCTTTTTTGCTCTGTTTATCCCTTTCATCTTTAACAGCTTCTCTGCAGAAATCTGTACTTTTCTTTCGCCATACATTATCATCTTATTTCTCTTTCACCCCCTTCTTGTCCCTCTCATATTCCTGGGCCGCCATACACATATAAACACCTACTTCTTTCCTCATCTCCTCATTCTATAATCATATCTAAAACGATGCCAGTAGCATGTGGGAATGGGGGTTGGTTGGTTGCTCCTTTCAGCAGTTTATATGGTTTTACATTTCTGGATTATTTACACATAGCTGGCAATTGTTTCTGTCTTTTTCTATTTTCTTTCATCCCTTCTTCCTTTTTGTTCACTATTACTCACGGTCAGTATGTTGTACTCCCCAGCAGGAAAGGCGCTCCTGGAGGACACAACTCCAGTGGTAGGATGGATGATGAATAAATCCTCAGGATTGTCTTGAATACTATAGGTGACCTGCGAGTTCTGCCACTCGTCCCCATCCATGGCAACCAGCCTGTAGATGGGCCTGAGGTCCATGGAGTCGTTATACTCTGGGAGGCTGACCATGTAGCGTTTGTGGGGGAAAGTTGGTTCATTGTCATTAACATCCAAGACAGAAATTATGACTCTGGAGCTGGACTGCAGGGATGGGTTTCCATTGTCTGAAACAGCAACCTGCAGACAAGAATAGGTGAGTCAAGTAATAGAGCAAGATAACAACCTATTAAAGTAGGCCTAGGACCTCAGTTAGAGATGGACATTCAAAATCACGAGATTATATTACTGTGGTAAACTGGTGCACTATTTTAATGTATTAAAATTTGACTTTTTCTTCCATAGAAGGAAAGGTCCTTTGACCAGACCTCAGTCAAGGAGCCACAAGTCAAATGATATATGCTATAATCTTCTGCACCACCAGGGTGCTGTCTTTTTAAAGTGGCAAATGGATATTTTTAAGTATTTGGAAGAAATATATATATATATTTTTTTTAATTCAAGAGAATGACATGTCAGCTGCACTAACAGAAGAGCAAAGCCCAGGCCTGCTGCTGATGTAGTGTAACTGCCAAAAAATGTCAAAGTCCTAACTTCAACCACAAGGACAAAAAAAAAAAAAATAGAAAAAAGTCAGATTTTGATAAAAAAAAAATTGTAGCCTCAAGTTTTAACCACAATAATTATGCATTGGCATTGTGGTTAGAATGGGTTTATTCTAGTTTTCCAAATCTATAATACAAGTTTTTTTGAGTAGTGATACACTTTCCAACTATTTGGCTTGCAGCACTGAGGATGACACAATACAGAACATTTAATTACTGTTCCCAGTGAGTACGGATGGTGTACGTGAGGGAAGCTACTGCTGTGTCCCAACTTGCAGTGTTCCTCAGCTATTCATAAACAGTATGCAAGTCAGTAATATAATTACCCCTCCTTACCCACCTCTAGGATATGCTCCGCTTTGAATTCACGGTCCAGCTGTTGAGAGGTAGTGGAGATCAAACCTGCCATGGAAGAGAACAGCCTATTAATGACACCCCAGGAATTCAGAAATAGGGGTCCCCAGGTTTCTTTTAGAGGGAGACACGATGCAAGGGGGAACTACTACAAGCAGAATTTGTTATCCAAAATGTAGATATTTTCTACTTTCAAAAGCTTGAGGATTTAAAAAGGGTGGAAGAAATGGATCTCTAAAAGCATTACTTTTATGAGATTTTGAAGCTCATGAAATAACTTTAATGTATAATTTAAGGTTCTCTTGACCATGCTAAAAACAGCATATTAGGCAGGAAGGCCTTAACATGAACATTAAAGCAGTTTGTAAAAATATTAGCATAAACATACTAAGGAACTGAATGTCTACCAATTTCATACCATATTACATGATAATTATCTAGTTAATTTCTATCGCTCCTACTCCTACTTCACTTATTCCTAGCTACTCTAGCTCCCAAGTTTTAATACCCCTGTTTTATTGTAACTTTGATTGTTTCGACCTTTCTTATTTATAGTTACTTGGTTTTTCCCTTGTTTCATGTAAACCGGCCTGATATGAATCCCATTCATGAAGGCCGGTATAGAAATATTTTAAATAAATAAATAAATAAAATGAGTGTCTCCTCAAATGTAAATGAAGAAATATCACATGCAAATAAGGGCTTACTGTACCCATGATACATAACATGGTATGATCTCTCTCTCTCTTCACATTATTTACTGAGCTCTCGCTATAGCCCAAGACTTTAACACAATTTCTGTTTGCTACCATGCAAAGTACTGACAGGGCTCTGCGCTAGCACTGCGGCTTAAAGAAGAAAAGAGCATGCACAAGAAATGACAACGGTAAACCGATTCTTGAAGCTAAATGTATCTTACATGCTGCTCTTTACAAACAAAAAAGACAGATAGCACCACACAAGGAGGATAAGTAAAACATGCATGAGCACTTCCATATATGTAGCTCTATGGATGTGCGCATACATGCACAAGTATTTTATATTGTGCACACGAATGTGTATACTCTACATAAAATGTGTAAATCTACCCAACAACATTTGCGGCATATATTTTAAACATAGCTGGATAAGTTTTGAAAAATCTAAAAAAATTTACTTATCCAGCTAAGTAGCGCTGTTTAAGACTTATCGGGCTAAGTAAGATAGCTGGGTAAGTAAAAATGTATCCAGATAAGTGTGCATATCTGCTATGCACACATATTTGTGCTTCTAATTTTAATCATTTATACAAGAAAATTTAACATGTATTTTTCTTAGCACTTGTCGGCTTTTTTGTGTGTAAATTATCAAATTTTATAACATGCACGCATGAAGGAAATTCAGTTTTACCAATTAGTCCACAGTTTGTCCATCCTATCACTAGGTCATAATAATTTTGGTTTGGGTGCAGAGTTATTTTCTGTCATCTTTGAGGCCCTTGAAGACTGTGTGGTCTAGCCATTCCAGTGCCTATACTGCAGGGTGGTTATAGGAGGAGAAGGGTTTTATATACCAGTGCCCTTCAGAGTCAGAATGGTCAGATTCCTCTCCTCTGTATTCCCTTGTTCATCCTGCTTTCTCATTCCAACCACATCACACCATTCTTTGAAGATCCTTACTGACACAGAAGATAGAGGATTATAAACACACATTCACGTCAGTTTTCTGCTCTCTTGGAATTCTCTCTCCTTTTACCTCCTCTTTTGGTGTCTGGTAGCTTTTCTTCTTCTCACAGCACTGACAAACAATCCCCAATATGCAAGGCTTACTTCTATAGCCTCTGGAAACAAGCTCGTTAAATGGCATGTTAAATCTTTACCATCTTTCACACTAAACTTTTTTTTTTAATGTGAGTTTATTGCATAGGCTCCTTTGCAGAGCACTAAATATAGTGCTGATGTTTCATGCATACCCCAGAGCCACTGAAAAACTTTAGATCAGGGTTGTAACAAGGGTTGGATGGGAGAGGCAGCTGCTCAGGATGCAAAGCCCCTGAGGGGCAGAGCAATGCCTGAAATGCAAGAATGAATGAGAAGCCAAGAGTGCCCCTCTCTTCCTGGTATCTGGGTTGGGAGCGAAAAGAGGAAAATGGCACTGGAGATCAGAGCAGAGAGAGAAAGGAGCAAAGATCACAACTGGATAGGGATGTGAATCGTTTTTCGACGATTAAAATTATCGTCCGATAATTTTAATATCATCTTAAACCGTTATGGAACACAATACAATAGAGATTCTAACGATTTATCGTTATAAATCGTTAGAATCGTGAGCCGGCACACTAAAACCCCCTAAAACCCACCCCCAACCCTTTAAATTAAATCTCCCACCCTCCCGAACCCCCCCCCAAATGACTTAAATAACCTGGGTGTCCAGCGGCGGTCCGGAACGGCGGCGGTCCGGAACGGGCTCCTGCTATTGAATCTTGTTGTCTTCAGCCGGCACCATTTTCCAAAATGGCGCCGAAAAATGGCGGCGGCCATAGAACAACACGATTCTACTGCAGGAGGTCCTTCCGGACCCCCGCTGGACTTTTGGCAAGTCTTGTGGGGGTCAGGAGGCCCCCCCCCAAGCTGGCCAAAAGTTCCTGGAGGTCCAGCGGGGGTCAGGGAGCGATTTCCCACCGCGAATCGTTTTCCGTACGGAAAATGGCGCCGGCAGGAGATCGACTGCAGGAGGTCGTTCAGCGAGGCGCCGGAACCCTCGCTGAACGACCTCCTGCAGTCGATCTCCTGCCGGCGCCATTTTCCGTACGGAAAACGATTCGCGGCGGGAAATCGCTCCCTGACCCCTGCTGGACCTCCAGGAACTTTTGGCCAGCTTGGGGGGGGCCTCCTGACCCCCACAAGACTTGCCAAAAGTCCAGCGGGGGTCCGGAAGGACCTCCTGCCGTGGAATCGTGTTGTTCTATGGCCGCCGCCATTTTTCGGCGCCATTTTGGAAAATGGCGCCGGCTGAAGACAACAAGATTCAATAGCAGGAGCCCGTTCCGGACCGCTGCCGTTCCGGACCGCCGCTGGACACCCAGGTTATTTAAGTCATTTGGGGGGGGGGTTCGGGAGGGTGGGAGATTTAATTTAAAGGGTCGGGGGTGGGTTTTAGGGGGTTTTAGTGTGCCGGCTCACGATTTTACGATTTTTCACAATATTTTACCCCCCCAAACGGCAACAATACGATTCCCTCCCCCTCCCAGCCGAAATCGATCGTTAAGACGATCGAGGACACGATTCACATCTCTACAACTGGAGCAGTGTGTGTGTTAGAGGAAATACAATTTCCTGCTCCAGGCACTAAAATGCCTAGTTACAGCTCTGCAATAGATGAACCCCCTACCCCCCCCCCCCCCCAATACAGAAATGTATAGAATGCAAACAAAACACATTTCTGGGCTTCAAGCATTCTGTTTTTTTAATTTGAAATAAACCAGATTGCATCAGTATCTTATAAAAACTCTTGTCATGACTTTAAGAGTTGATTTCATAAACAAGGACACTGGATCAGTAATCTCTCTGTAACTCGTGGGTGGAGAAACGATGCATTGGTTTGTTACAAGAATGACAGTGGTTACAGCAGAGTTAGATGGCTAAAACAGATAACGCACAAAAATACTTGGTTGGGTGGTGTGGGGAGCAGATGAGATTCTAGTTTTGTTTTTTAAGATTGCTTATTAAAGGGAAGGGGGTATAGATTACAGATATAGAAATATTCCTAGGGTGAAATCAAACCAGGCAAAATGTTGTCTTATAGAAAATATCTACATCCGCAACAATTATTCACCCTGGAACTTAATGGATTTTATTTTATTTTTTTAATGAAGCAGTTGGAAGGTGAATTTCACTGCAGAACATTTGCAGAGTCCTGCAGACCAGGCAAACTTTTATTTTTTCTTTACAGCCCATACTGGAATGTATCCCTTGAAGGTAGAACCCCCTGGGCTGTGGCAGAGGCTGAGGAAAAGCCAGCTGCAGCTCCAGATAAGGATGCTTCCATGGGGGAGGGCAGCAAAGCTGTAAGACCCAAGGGGATCAAGCACACGATCTCTCCCAAAATACCATTGGGCGCAGCTGGGTGGATTTCCCAAACCAGAGGAACGTTTTCTGAGCATAAAAGCAAACATTGGACAGTACAAAAATAGAAAACCATGTGCAGCTGGTTGCATGGTTCCCCAGCACAAATAAAGCTGGCTTTCCCACGCAGAGCCCTCTTCCCACCCCCGCCCCCCTCAGAAACAGAAGAATCCTCCTTGTGGGTGAAAACTGCAGCAAAGACAAAGTTCTGTCCCAGACGCCCGTGAACTCTCACCTTCCTAAGCACTGCTCTCTAAACCCAAATTCCTACCCCCCCCCCCAATGAGCAGAGGGGGTGCGCCAGCTTCCTCCCCGGAGCCCCCTTTCTCCGGACTGCCTTGAACATTGGATGCATCATGCACAGAATTGTTCAGTTCCTTCTTTTTTTTTAGCCCAGTTATGCCGTTTGCATCTAGATAGTGCGATGCCCTGTGGGAAAGAGCTTCACAGGCCACCCAAACATTGCTTGACTAAGTGTTTCCACCTATCAAATGCTGGAGTGCTCTCCTACAAGAGTAAAGAGTACAGTTTGCAGGTACACAGCAAAAACATGAGTGCTGGAAAGTGGAAGGACAGGACACGGTCTTGCTTGCTAATAGAGACATGTGTAGGGCAGGAGGGCACTGGATCGAGTATGGGATCTTCTTGCCCATCTACCCAGAATGGTAGGAAACCACAGAGGAAGAAAACAACATTTGACTTGGAGGACAATATCCCTCAAGCAGTCTTTGTTTCTATGGCTGGCAACCGGGATATACCCCTGCACTGTGAATGAGAACAACAGGGCAGAGTGGATGGGGGGGGGGGGGGTGTCAATTGGTCTTTTGTTTTTGCTGTCATCTATTTATGTTACTGAGGCAGAGAGCAATTCAGACTGGGTAAGAACGGGGGTAAGATACAAACCGAAAAACCTAAAAAACAAACAACTCCCAGTTTGCCACCATGCTAACTTACAGCAGAGAGAGTGACTCGTGAATGAGCCATGGTGAAATGTGACCCTAATGTTTGTAAGCAAGCTGTCTGAAGTTTCTGAATATGATTTACTAAGACCAGTTTCATGGACTGGAATCTGCAGCTCCAAATTGCAATAGGACTGAATTTTTTTAATGTTCGGTGTCCACTTTCTTTTGCTATACTTGGAACTGTGGACTTGGAACTGCTGTCATTAGTTACCACTGTCTGAGCCTGGGCAAGATGGAATTTTGGTCTGACCCAGTTTGCCAGTTCTTGTTAGCCAGTATGCAGAGTACCTACTAAATACCTTCTAAAGCTTAAAACAAATAAAGAAGAAGAAATCTTTAGTGCAATAAAATATAAAATAGAACAGAGAGGTACTCTAATATATAACCTCTTAATCTCTTCATTGAAAATGCATTTTATATATTAAACTGAAACCTGCTTGCTACAAGAATGATTGAAGTATGTAGTCACTATGCTAATTCACTTGGATATCTAGAAATAAAGAAAAACAAACATGTTATAGGCGATACCTTTTTATGGGACTAACTTGACCTGATAATCAGGCCAATACAGAACGCTGTGCTCAGCTGAGCGCACCGTCAGCCCCGTCTGGACGTGCGTTTTCGACACGCTATTATTACCCCTTATACAGTAAGGTGTAATAATAGCACGAGGAAAACGCGTGTCCAACCCCCCAAAAATGAATAGCGCCCGCAACATGCAAATGCATGTTGATGAGCCTATTAGTTATTCCTGCGCCATACAGAAAGTAAAATGTGCAGCCAAATCGCACATTTTATTCTCAGAAATTAATGCCTGCCCAAAGGTAGGCGTTAATTTCGACCGGCACCAGGAAAGTGTACAGAAAAGGAGAAAAAACTGCTTTTCTGTACACCCTCTGACTTAATATCATGGTGATATTAAGTCAGAGGCCCCATAAAAAAAAAAAAAAAAAAATCAGCCCGCGGGTTGGAAGACGGACGCTCAATTTTGCCTGCATCCATTTTCCAAACCCATGGCTGTCAGCGGGTTCGACAACCGACGCCAGTAAAATTAAGCGTCGGCTGTCAAACCCGCTGACAGCCTCCTTATTACCGCGGGCCCTCATTAGCATAGAGAATTGCGCACCCAGGAGAGTGGGCGCTTCCTCAGAGCGCCAGCTCTCCCGCGCATTTTACTGTATCGCCCCGTTTGGGAGTATGACTCTCAAAAGCTGGTTAAAATTTCATTAAATTGGTCCAATTAAAATGGCATGATCCAGAACAGGGATGGCGAACTCAAGTGCCAAAAACAGGCTAGGTTTTCAGAATATCCACAATGAATATACAAGATATTGATTTGCATACAATGGAGGCAATGCATGCAAATCTCTCTCATTCATATTCATTGTGGATATCCTTAAAATCTGGCCTGTTTGTGGCACTCGAGGTCTGGATAGTTCTCCATCCTCTGATCTAGAACTTGGATGTTGACCCTTTTTGCACAATAATGGAATCATCTTCCACAAATACCTGTGAAAGATTACACTGCACTGCACTTTAATGTAAAATACAACTGAAACTGTCCTTTCAAATGCAGAAAACCAATAAAACAATATATGTCCTTTGTACCTTGGCCCTAGCATTTTATTCAGGATGTCCAATCTTTTCCCATTCATTTTCAGCTTCTGTGATAAATAATGTTCTACTAAAATCTCTTTCTAAATCAAGGAGAGGAGATCCCAGTTTTATGTCATTATGGATAGAGCTCCTAGCTATGCTGATACCTTTAACGGTGTTCTGCTTGTCTAATCACATTGAAGCACGGTCTCTAGGGATGTGCTGTCATTTTTAAAGGACAGGGAAAATCGCAACATTTTTGTTTCTTTCTTGTTGTTTCCCATTTGTAACATGCACACACACTCAAAACAAATCTGTTTTTCACAAGGGGGCCTTAGTGCTACTCCAACACTCTTTCAAAATTAAGCCTGTGTATTCGTGGAAGTATCTGTTAAGCACTGGCCAGGTCCACCTGCACCTGTGTACATGCCCCACACACTGTCCCACCCCACTGACCGAGCTGCCACTTGCTTCTGAGCAAGACCCCCAGTTGCAAGCTATCCCCCCTGGTGGTTTCTAGGGACACTGAGTCCCCACACAACCAAAGGCTCACACAGTTTCTAGAAATGCACCTAGGGACGAAACTCAAAAAAATGCTGGGATCATCAATGAGTAAAGTCTTAACAGAGTTAACAAACTAAAGAATTTATTAACAAATAGCAAGAACAGTGAATAGAAAAAAGATGTAATTTGCAAACAGCAACCAGAAAAATAAGGATTCATATAGTTAACTAGGCAATTTTCTATATACTTAGCCAGTGCCTGGGGAATTTCAGAACAAGCTGTCCTCATATGGGTGTGTAGAGCTGGGACACAGCCTTGGCACAAATCTGGTTCCTCTGCACTCCCAGCCAAGACTGAGATTACTTTTTTTTTAACAATATTTATTAAGTCAATGGATTTTACAAATGCAAACAATATCACAAAACAGTCATATCATGGAATACAACATCTGCTTAAACATCACAAAATCAATGCTGCACAAAAAGAGTATCAGAGTATCAACATTTTTCTTTAATAGTAAAACAAAAAATTCCCGCGCCATCCATACACACATCCATACTAACACATCCACAACACACACAAAAAAAATAGACCACAGTAGTTACCACCGCAGCAAATCAGTAGGGCCAATACTTGAGTGTCTCATAGAACAAGTAGGGCCTTACTCCTAAGAGCATAGTACCCCTTTCTAGAAGAAAAGGACCATAACGCGGTTATGTCTTTCTTCCAAAGCATTTCCAGTTGCACATATTGACGCATGGAGGCTGTCCATTGGGTAAGCAATGGGGGTTTCTTCTGAGCTCCAACAGAACAATATAGATTTTTTGGCCAGAAGGAAATCTGCTGCGATGAAGGTTTTTGCGCCTGAAGGCAAAGCAGGTTGGCAACTCTGAAGGGGATACTGTATAACCAATGAAAGTCCAAGGCACTGGTTTCTTCGCCAATAGCAAGATAGAATGTTGCAACATTATGCCGTATTGTGAAACTGGGGAAATATGATTGCCGGGCCTCATTTTGGGTTACTGGCTAGTTAACCTGTTTTGACCTAACTGCCAGGAACCGCAGAGTGCAGCAGGAATTAGGCTGCTACCTGTCTGTCAATCCAAGGACTGCAAGGGAAAGGAGGTCTTGCTAGAGAAACGAAGAGGAAAAATTTAAGAAATCTCATAAAGCACAAAGATCCCCATTTCACCACAGTTTCGTTTCTGCCATTTAACATGCTAAAAATTTAGAAATGAAACAGAAAAAAAAAAAATAGAAAACAAAATGAAAGTATTTCCCATATACTCTTCTGTCTCTGCTGGAGTTCCAGGACTAGAATAAAGTAAGAACATAAGAGACCCTATCCTGGGACGCACATATTCCAGGGTTACTCCAAAGCTCTCAGTGCAGACTTCACTATGCACATCATTGGTTTATTCTACTGCTCTTCTTTAGAGGGCAGTTTTTAAAGGGACTTCTGCAGGCAAAGTAGGACTTTGCTCACAGAAATGGCCCTTAAGAAAAAAAAAAGAAAAAAAAACCTGTGTGACCGATACGTGTATAAAATTACACGCTTACACACCGTATTTGCGGAATTTTATGCGTACTGGCAAGAGGCATTCCAGGGGATGAAGTTGGTGTAGGATATGTACATACTTTTTGATTTGAAAAAGTTGTGTGTGTCAGTTAACCTGCACAAGTTACAACCTCCGAAGAACGGGTATTGCTTTGTACGACTTAATCTGTGTGCACAGCGGGCTGATTACCCACAAATTTTCAAAGCAAGCTTATTTATCTAAGTTCGCAGAGAAAATTTGGGGTAAAGTGTGTGCCTAAAGAGTATGCGCAGAATTTACCTGAATGCTCACACTTATAAAAAAACAAAAACCAACAACCACCCTTAAAGGACTATCATTATGCAGTACAGTTCTAATCTACCTTTGTACCCAAATAATCTGGAAACCAAAAAACGTTTTTTCCCCTTTTTAACAGGAAAATGAATTGAATCCCACCACCAATGATTTAAAACTGCACTGAAATTGCTTATCTACGGAAGATTAATGAGAAACAGCAGTTCATTATTGTATGTTACTATCTTTGGTCTGAAATCCCTAGACATCAGTCACATTAGTATATTGGTAGTGGTTAATTGGGTGCTATCCAAAGGGTTTTTAGATGCAAAATGCCCTGGTGCTTTTGAAGATTTAATCTGGCTCAAAAGAGAATTGTAGAGTTGAAGGTAAATAAGATCTGCTGCTAGGAGCCCCCAGATGCTGTTCATGGCCTTTCATCTCTTGGTTTATGGCCCCATGGAAAGGTTTGTAGATGACAGGAAGCATTTCTTTTGCCTTGGATGCCCCCTACCCTTGTCCCCCAGTGGTATTCTGCTATCTGAAGCGTGTTGGAGTTTTGGTCTTCTCAGTCCTTTAATGTTTACCTTCACCAGTTTTTTCCCTTCTATTGCCCTCATGCAATCTTCTGACTCTTATGCAAACAGATCATGTCTTAGGGCTTGATTCACTCAGAGGAAGAATCTAAGCTGGGTAAGTATGGCTGAAGGTAACCTGGTAAGTTTACCTAATTATCTTTAGCTGGATATTGAGTTGGACTTACCCGGCTAAAAGTACGACTCAATATCTGGCTAAATGACTGAAGAAAATGTGTGCATTCAGATTTACAGTAGTCCTACTTTTTACATGGCTGACTTACTACCGACATATAGCTGGGCAGAGCTGAATACTGTGCCATTCAGCTAAAAACCCATGCGCCCCCCTTTTTTTTTTTTTAAACCATTTAAGTGGGCAGTGATTTTAGCTGCACAAATTTAGCGAGTTAAAGGGAGGGGGGATTTTTAAATAAGTAAGATTTCCCGGCTACAGCCCAGTTTTAGCTGGGTAAAACTTAAAAAATATATATATATATATTGATCCCTAATTTCTTTTTCCCCCCAGAATGAAAGAAAAGCCTCGGAGAGTCAGGCCCTTAATGCACAAAGGGTGCCACAAGCACATATAGCCCCACATCAAACTCCAGTGCCCAAACTCAACATGCAAGCCTCACTTACTGCTCATTTCCAGGCAAAAAAAATAAAGTTAGCGGTATGTTTAATACTAAGCCCAGTACATATGAAACCCAGGACATATACAAACGACAATATACAAATTTCACTCCTTGCTCACAGTCCAAAAGATACACATACATACACCAAACCAGACTAAACAAAAACACGCACACACAAGCTAGCAACCTCATTGTTTGTTCTGAACCAAGAGCACACGGTACGTTCAGTGGAGGGGCAGAAGCGGAAAGAACTGACAGCTGCTGTCCCTGAAAGCTTTCACGGAAATTTCAAAGCACCACCTCTCCCCAGACCCAAAACTGAAACGCATCTCTTCCAGAAAGTAGAACCTCTGACCCATTGTCACGAGAAGAGAATTTAGTGCCCATCCCTGCCCTCATCGTCAAAAGGATGGCAACAAGAACTCTGCTTCCATATGCCATTTTTTTTGCCTGCCACCTATGCCCCTCTCAGAGACGTGCTCTGTGCCATCCGTACCCACTAGCCACGGCCCTGCTGACTGAATGGTCACCGCATGGAACAGCGCCTCATTTGTGTATTTATCCGTGTGTGTTACAGCCGTATGCGCCCGAGACCCTCGAAAATGTTCAAACATCCGGAATTGTTGCTGTGGTTCTCACAGTCTCAAAGAACCCAGGCGGTTTAGTACTTGCTGTATTGTAGAAATTGTTTATGGAGTACAAGAGCAATTACTGTACTTCAGGAACCACAAAAGTACTGTAACTGCTGATTTTCACGCTTGACATCACTGGCAGGTGTGTTCCCTTTAGTATAATAACCAGTTCTTGCACTCAAAGTGATGAATTAATCCGATTGGCTGATTCTTTCATTATAATCTGCAAGGGTATGTAACTGCAGTATAGGTTTTGATGAGTTCCTTAGTCTCTCTCATACTTTACAATCTCCCGTGAGCAGGTCACACCTGATGTCCTGCTAGTACAGAGATGAAAGAGATGAGTGATTCAGAAGGCAGGAGGTAGCATTTTGCATGATACTGCGGTAGGGAGTTAATTTTACTGCTAAGTTACTCTTCGAGTGATGCCAATTAGCTTTTGCAGATCATGATTTAACTGATTTTGTACTGGGTAGAACTAAAATCTGTGCATACATATAAAGTTCGCTCTAAAGCACGAGACTGGGAAAAGCCATAAAAAGCTTGTATATTTCCTGTTATTCTAGTCTTACATTTTAACCTATAGCAGAGATCAGCCATGAGCTGGAGCACTGCCAAGTCACTCCAAGGCAGCTGAGCTTCTCTCTTTATGACAAAGCTTATGTATTTGTCAGAAGGAAAAAGCAATGAATTCTGTGCAACTAAATACTAGAGAAGCATTTAGGGTGCCTGGTGCATGCATTAACTTCAGTATGTGAGGAGTTGCCTCTATTGCCACCTATGACAAACTGCACTTATTACCACTTCTCACCAGGGGAGGCAACCTCCAGTCCCCTTGTGGACACCAATTGGCTTGGGTTTTCAGGATAACCCTAATGAGAATGCATGAGATAGATTTGCATGCTTACTGATTCACATATATGCAAATCTATCTCATGCATATTCTTGAAAATCCAAGCAGACGGGTGTCCACACGAATTGAAGGTTGCCTGTCCTTGCTTGTTGCAGTTTTCACACTTGAGGTGAGGGCTGGACAGAAGTATGTGGGATATAATCCTCCATCATATATTACATGCGCACAGGAAGGACCGCTGTGGTTTCACTACTCAAAATTCTGCTGCAAATACTATTTGGATGGCATTGACAGGACCAGCCTCATCTATGTGCACACAAGACTACAGGATCTAACTTTGATCTCAAAAGCTTTTCAGAGGCATAGTGGAAAGGTGAACACTCCTTGGCAGATGGAATGCACACAGCTCCTTCCCAGGCATACGGCAAACAGGTCTGAAACAGAACATTTGCTAATAGCAGAGGGAGCAAACCATTCCACCTGAGGCAACACAGAATAACTTCAATTATTGTCAAAGAGAGGCAAATCATGTTTGAACAAGAACAGCACAATCAACCTCACATTGTTCGCTGGAGGAAAATAAACCTTTCTTTGTGGTTGGAGAGCTGGGTAGTGGGTACTTGGGTAATAGTGAGCTGCACATGCAGAGACTCAGGGAGAAAGAAAGCTCCGAAGAGTCACAAATAGAAGTACTCAAAGGTAGAATTTGGTTCATGACTTCCTGCTCACTCTAAGCATGTTTAAATTGGCAAAAAGTTAGCTGGGTTCTAAGGTTACCAGAAAGTTTATACCAATAACATATAGGAGCCTGTTCATTAAAACTCGTGCTAAGATTTTTTTGCATGCAAATCCTAGAACACAACATGAACGGTAAAATTTTACTTAATATGCAATACATATCTTTAATGCACATGCTATTAGAAAATAACCTTTATAGTGCAAGAATACTATTAATGTGTATGCTAACCCATAAAATGGTAGTTTCTAGGCATTAATAGTGTCTGTGAACTAAACAGTGTTAGGTCATGTTAAACTGAGCTGCCACAATCTTCTTTTCCTCATGGCTCAGCCTGCAAACCTGTGTAAAGGTGCCTAGAGGGTTGACCCAGCGGCCAATTGGTAGCGCTGGGCTTCCACTCCCCAGGTACGATTCCTGGCTCAGGGATTCCACTCCCCTGGGTCAACCAGAGCTTGGGATGCTGCAGAGGCTGCATTATCAGATTCTGGGGAGTGGGGGGGGGGGAATGGGACCACCATGTGCTCCCTCCACACACCCCCCCCCCCCAAAGTTACTCCCATCCTTTCTATGTCAACCTCTCGATCCATCCCATGAAGGAGAGCCATCTCAGATGGCCATTAACCAGAGGTGGAAAAGATGGAGAAGGGCATCCAAACTTGTGAGCATCTCCCTCCTAATTTCCCCATTCAGTGCATTCTGACAGGGACTTTTGGTCCAATTTCTACTGCAACACCTGTTCTGCTGACTGTTTGTATCCTCTAAAACCATGCAGACCTTAGACCAATATTCAGTGCCACTTAACTGGATAAGTTTGGATTTATCTGGCTAAGTGGTACCATTTCAATATTCGGCCATGTTCAGTAGCCATCACATATCTGATTAATTTTTTATCCAGCTAACATTTATCTGGATAAGTAGTGAGTGGCATAGGGCAATTCAGGGTGGAGCTACTTATTCAGTTAACTTAGACAGATATGTGTCGACATTCAACCATATCCAGGTAAGGCCTAGATTCATCATTTTGCTATAATTTTTGTATGAATACTTTGGATAGCACCTGCAATAACAAAACAGGCATTTTTCATGTTTTCCAATGTGTGTGTGTGTGTGAGTGTGTGTGTGAGTGTGAGAGAGAACGAGAACATGAGAGACTCTTTATAAGATTCTCATATTAGTCAACTATTTATACCACTATAGGAGGGTCGTCTAGTAACTCACAGTGAGGTTTTGGTGGTGGTCTAGGGTTTGGAGAACAGTTTTACATGCACAATCAGACATACATACACCACAGTACACATCAGTATCAGGATAGTTCCCATGTTTTCTATGACCCCCCCCCCCCCCCCAGCAACTGACAATTTTTGAGTCAAAAAACTGCTATTTTTGGATCCTCCGGAACATCTCAGTTCTCAATTTTCCATAACTAGCCCTCTATTATGTAGTAGTGCTGCTTAAATAATGATCTATTTTTCCTTTACATTATATTATATTATTTCCTTGGATTGTGTACTGGGTCCCCTATTATTTGAGGACTTAGATTGGAAACTGAATGATTGTATTGTAGTAATTATGGATTATTTTTTTTCCCTTTTTGTATACTTGTGCTCTCAATTTCCTTTTTTTTTCCCTTCAAGATTTGTGTCTTGAACTTATTTTTGTAAATGCATAAATAAATAAAAAAAACAACATTCAGAGGACTTTTAAAAACCTATTTAAGCTGGCATACATGTGACATTTTAATTTTCTATATCTAATTCTTTTTAGCGCCTGTTTGTTCATTTTAACTATTTAATGCATTATGCTGTTAATTTTTATTTTGTATGTTTAGTTTTTGATTTTATTATGTATGTTTTATTGTATATTGCTTAGACCTATTGTAGAGTTAAGCAATTATCAAATATTAATACATTTAATGTATATATAAGGGCCTTGAAAAGACCTTTTTCCCATTTGTGCAGAACACCAGGATGTCATGAGACCTTGCCAGGTCTGTAACCCTCCCCCATGAGCTCCTGTGCCCAAGAGCTGACCAGAATGGGGTTTACACATGCACACTAAAAGAGTTAACAGCTGGTCCAAGGCAGGGGTTAAATTGTAGACATTAGCAAATGAGTGCAGGGAGAAAAGCAGAAGGGAGAATTGGTGAAAGCAGAGTAGAAAGCACAAATAGGAGGTGGAGAAAGAAAGAAAAAAAGCCAAAGGGGACAGAAAAAGAAAGGAAGAGAAAGTGATAAAGTATCCACTGCGGAAGGAAAGATAGAGAAGGAAGAAGAGCTACAAGAGAAACAAAGGAAAAAGGGAGAAAGAATACCTGAGAAAGAAAACAAAGAAAGGAAGAGAGATAAGGACAGAGCATGAATTAAAAAAAAAAAAAACCCAAACAAACAAGCCAGAGACAGCAAAAGATGGAAACTATTTTAGTTAAGAAGAAAGTAGTTCCCTGGAGTAGGAGGAGGAGGGGTGGAGGAAACCCACCCCCTCCCCTAATCTCAGAGTGAGCAGAACTGGGAAGTTCAGAGGTATGTCTATATACAGGGTACGCGGCGCTTACCCGCTAACATTCTTAGGGGAACTCTTTAGAATGCACACCACAGCCCAATGAGAATATTTTCAAAGGAGTTCCATGCAGGAAAATAGCCTATAAGTATGTAGGTAGCATGCATTCATGTACATGCTATTTTATAACCATCAAAGGTCCGCATGTATTTTCAGTTTAATGCGCACATTTTATCAGCACAAAAAAGGGTGTCTAGGAATGTTCCGGAGCAAGAAATATGCACTCTAGCTTACAAGAGATATATGCATATCAATTATCAAACTTATTTGTATCATTTTACACTCCCGATTGGCTAGCACAAGTGAAAATCAGACTTGTCTACAATTTTTGGGTGGGAGGCCTGAAAGAACTGGTGGCAGTTCAGGGTGAAGTGCTAGAGGGTTTAGGTGAACTGGAGATGACCAGGGTGAAATGGTGGAGGTATTGGGAAAACCGGTGATTTCCAGTTTGCGTGTAAGTATTTTCAAAACGGTATATGCGCATACTTTATATATTACCTACCTCCATGTATAAATCAAGGTTATTACACATTATATGTTGTTTTGCACCTAAAATATGTGCATGTTTGTAAAGTAAAGTAGCGAAAGTAAGTGCTTTCTTTGCATGGGAAACATTTGCATGGGAAACATTTGTGTGTACTGAAACACAGGCCTGCACTTTCAGAAGAGAACTGAGCAGCTCTACATGTCCACCTTCATGTGCAAATGCAATACCTTGGCACCTCTTGTTTTAATATGTAGATTTTAACTATTGTACTATTTTTATTTTTATTGAATTTTTACTGTATTTATTCCTTTCTAATTGTTTATTGAATTTTATCATGTAAACTGTAAAGATAGAATTTTGTATTCTGTAATACAGTATATAAAAGTTGCATAAATAATAAATAAAATAATAAAAAAAATATTCTATATGAATATGACAATCTATTCTGAATATGCGTTTACTTTTGAATTTCTCTGCAATAATAGGAGAAAAAGGCCATATTTTTTTTTTTAATAAAGGGATTTCCAAAAATAGTTTCAACTTTCAAGAAAAGAAACAGAATAGTCTTCCTCTTATAATCCATGTGACAAATCTCTTTCTGTTTTATGTTCTACATTATCATTCCTCGTGTTCTCTAGGGTCACTGCAGTATTAATGCATTACTATTTCAGTGTGCCCTAATTATGCAAATCAACACTGGCAAAACTAGTGCTATAGAATTAACTGATTGGAAGCTGTATCTGCTGACCATGCTCTGTTTTCTTCTGGAATTTAATCACAAAGGGAAAAAAAAAAACTTTGTCGACTTCATTATTTAAAAAAAAAAAAAAAAAAAAAATCATTTTTCTTCTAGATCCCCATTTCATTACTCTGAGGGTGATGAAATCATTATAATAGTGACACCCAAACCTGATCTCATATTATAAAAGTAGATTTTTTTAATAGTGTGTTTCTTCTATGTCTGATGCCGCAGACAAGAGCAGGAATATGATATTTGGTTTAGAAAGTCAAAGGATCCAGGTGAAGGAACAAACTTTCGACGACGACCAGAGGCATGTTCTGGGAGTGTACAGATTACATTCAGGGAGAATAAAACCTGGCCTGTCACATTAAGCAGAAGGGAGGGGCAAAATTTCAAACAGAAGATCAGAGAATCCTTGCTAAATAATGGGACTCCATAACTTTAGGGAAGAAATATAAACTTCTCAAATTCAAGCAGTATCTGCCAGTGACAAATTATCTGTTATAGCCAATTAAAGATCTGCTCAGTGCATATTAATGACTATGACACTTCCACCGAAAACACTGAAGCTAAAGACCTTTTGCCAATATTTTTGTAGTGTAGCTCAATGCTCGAGCTGGCCTGTAAAAGCTATATTCATTTAAGTCAGATGGATGATTAAGTACAAAAAAAAAGTAGGGATATGCATTAGTTTTAACAAATATGCAAAATGCAATGAATAAGGAAAATTTGTTTCATTCGGGCCCCCTGAAGGAAACAAACCTCCTACAATCTATTCTCATGTTCAAGTTTCCTGCTTCCTATCTTTTTCCCAGTTCAATTTTTGTCAGTCTCTCTTTGTTTCTTTACAATTAATTTTTACTTAATAACAGTTGCAAAATCAGAATGAAAGCAGTAAGTGCCTTTGGGTTTTATTCATCATAAGAATTAACATTAGGCCTGTGATAATCTGCAGATTAGTTTCATTGAATGAAAGTCACTCTGCAATAATACCAATCTAAATATCTGGTTTAGTGAAAAAGCCGGAAGAAAAGCAAGTGGGGTCTTATCTACTCAAAGAGAGGAAAAAAACTCTGTTCCCTCATTGTATCACAGGCCTCACCTAAAAAGAGCATAAGACCACACCTAACTAGCATGACTATAATTACAGAGGTGCAGATGACACATTGGTACTGAGTATATCTCTGAAAGGGTGCAGATCTGATGGTCAGAGATAGTTCACAGTAACAGAAATCTTAACACCCCCTTGGCAAAAGAAAAAAACAAAACACTTTAGATAGAGCAAAGAATATTATCACATATGAAAGAATCTTACAAACACCTTGACCATCTGTTGCCTTCCTTCCCCGTTCCCCTTTTCTCCTCCTGTTCCATACCTAGATGTAGATGAGATACTGATTGTCCCCAAAAGTTTTATCAATGCACAAATGCACACCCCTAGTTCCTAATGCTCACACAAATCCTTCTCATGAGTGTCTTGCATTGCCAGTCTTCTATAAACAGATCCCCTCCCATATTCTTCAGTTTCATGCACACTATCTTCCTTTCTGGTCCAGGTATAGGGAAGGTGGAGAAGAAAGATGCCGATCTGGAGATCTGTGGATGGCAACCTGCCTGAGAGTAGGCACTTTGAGAGTGCTCGGGCAGTGTTTAGAAGTATTAAGAGATCATAACAATTTGTGACTGCGTCAGAGAAATAAACAGGCATTTGGATTGTGTTTTGGAAGTTGCAAGGAGATTATAGCAAACTGCTCCTTTGACTCTGAGAGTAAAACAGTCATAATTGTGGGTTTTTGGGGGTTTTTTTATTTTTTGAATATAATTCCAAGAACAATTGTGTTGAGAAAATTGTTTAAAGCAGAAAGACCCAGAAGAACAACAGAAAATAAACTTTACAAGATAACACAAAATACTCTCCTCACACAAAAGTCTACTAGTGGGAAGATAGAGACATCAGCTTAAACCGAAATTAACAGCAAATTTTTAAAAAAAGACAGAACATGAATCCTAGCAACCATGATGTCATTCCTAATTAAGGAGAAGAAAGAATAAAAAGAGTGATTATTATTAAGGATGTATAGTTATTTTATTTATATTCCACCTTTCCTTTCAATCAAATAAGGAATTTGAACCAACTATGCTTATCTTCAGTTTGTTTCATTTCAAATGAAAGAAATCCCTGCAGGCCCTGAAAAAAAAATTGGGGGGTCTATTCATTTCATCAAATAATTCATGCTATTTGCACAGTGCGCACTACTTGCCAAAAATGAGTACAATAAACAAACCCACCCACAAAATGAAACTTTATAGGATCTGTCAGGTACTTGCAAACTGGATTGGCCACTGTTGGAGACAGGATGCTGGGCTTGGCATGGCATTTTAATTCAGGCCAAAAAACGAAAATGTAACCTACCAAACTGAAAATTTTTGACGTGCACATCACTGGTTATTAAGCCTCTCGATCTAAAATGTCAATGTATGGAGAAACCGGTGTGGATCCTTAGACTGGCTTGTCACTACAGAAATAAAATCATACATATTTCAAATTATGATATTTATCATCACACTGACATGGAAATTTCAAGAAAAATAAAGCTCCAATTTGCAGCAATCTAAGATGAGGCAATACAAATTGCTGCCTTTCCTTTTGAATGGCTTTAGCCATATCTGGAAAAACTCTTGATCTTCAAATTCTCAAATAAATCTACCCTGTGCTTAAAAAATAGCCTCAGAATCCAGTCTAGCTGGCTCCAACACAAATTTCACAATTAGGCATTGAAGAGAACTGGATTTCTCCTGAACTATCCCAAAAATGGTTCGGGCTATTAGATGAAATCTGAGAGAGTTCAAGTTTATCTTCACACTTGTACTCTTTCTTAGGCAGAAGCAGATCGAAGGCCCTAGAAACTGGAGGCATAGCTTCAGTTGTAATCTTCAAAATTTCCAACAAATATTTTTGGAACATCTCACTGGCAGAAATTTTTATCTGATTTAGGTAATTTATCAAGGGCAAGTTCTTATGCTAGAGAATATTTTCTTAATTTTCCAGATTATTATGGAGATAAGTATTATTAACCAGAAAAAGTCCTTCTGGATGAAAGTTTTTCACTTTGGCTTCTAAAATATCCAAACAGCCCAACTTCATTGGCCGACACCTTGAATGTGAGATAATAACTGGGTTGTCATCTGAGCAATATTGACCAGAAAGACTTGACCAACCTTTCAATAGCAAACCAGATTGCTTCTAAAGAAAATTCCTTTGGTTTGGTTAAGGAAAACTTCAAATGATCTGGCTCTGCCATATCTGTGCTTCCTGACCCAAACTGAGTCCGCATCCACTTTCCTGCTTCAACATTATTCTTCACCAGGACAAGAGTTAAGATCCCCGCAGCCTGCTAGACTCAACAATCACTGCTCCAGTAGAAACTCCATCTGGGCCTGCAGATAACCACTGCTGCAACTCATGGTCTGATGCTCCCACAGCTGGATCCACTGGTGCCCTCCTATCTTCTAGGATCAAGGAATCATCCATGGCCTGAGAAATCTGTGACTCTCCTGACCCCGTTTCAACTTCCAGAGGCTTCGCTCTGGAGGTCTGAGACATTCTTCTTCCCTGGTACATAAACTGGTCTTTCAGATCAGAAGCAGGAACGGACCCAGAATCTGCAGGAATAACCTTGGTTTTGCCCACTCTTTTCACTATTGGTAAAGACATGAAATAACAAGAAATAAAAATTCCAAGAGTATTCCGGGACCTACACTAGAACATGCATCTGATGAAGTGGACTCTGCCCTCAAAAGCTCAAGGCTCAATAAACTGGTTAGTCTATAAGGTGCCATTCACCTCTTGTCATTTAGACTAGGACGTGTCCGCCATTTTGTTTCACTCTATTAGACTGTTTGATAGTGTAGAGGAACCATAGCAAATTTTGCCTGTTCCTGTGAGAGTAAATAGACATTTGAGTGGTGTTTAAAGGCAAAAAGGGACCAAAGCAAACTCTGTCTGTCCTGTGGAACTAAATGGATACCTGAACCACAGTTGTGCCTGTGAAAATCTACAGACATCCAAATTGGCATGAAGTGGCTTCAGGGAATCGCGCCTGGCATCTAAGAGAACCTAAATTGTGTTAGGCCATGCACAGACCTAATTGTTTGCTTCTGACAAAACCATGTGAGTTCACAGTCTGATCTTGCCAGAAAAACTCAGCTCAGCAGGAGAATCAAGTCGAGAACTGAGGATATTCATCACAGTTTGCTAAAGTCGTAGAATTGCTTTTGTGATTCCAGAATATGGTATCTATAATCCACAGCATTACCATAGAAACACTGTACTATAGTATATCAAATCCAAGCATTAGCAAAGAAATTCCACCCATAATTTACTAAATCTATAGCATTAGCTTAGGAATACCACCTATAATTAACTAAATCTTTATGCATTACTGTATGATTGCGACACTATATTGTTCCAAATCCTTCTTATTATCACAAGTACAACACACTGGCCTATGATTTATTTATTCCTTAGCATGACCATAGGAATACTTCAGTGCTAAAAGTTATAATTATTACCACTGAAATATCACACTACTGATCCAAAATCTATAGGATTATCATAGGCAGGGCTGGTTCAAGGGTATTAGACACCCTGTATGAACCTTCAGCTTTGTGATACTCCCTCCCATTAACTTTCAGGCCCATAGGCCTCACCCACCTGCCTCCCGAGATTGTTTAGTTTAATTATCAATCATTAGAAGTTGCTTTGTTCATTCTTATGAAGAGTGACAGTCTAATGATCTTGAAAGGGAATGACGATTACATGAGATAGTCCCCGAAGAAGCATTCTATGTGAAACATCAGCTATGTTGGACTTGGGCTTGATTTTTGAAGTAAAGACTATGTTTACACACACATTTTGTTTTTTTAATATACATTCACCCAAAAAAAAACTCTGAAAAAAACAGGTCTTGTTTTGTCATAAGCTGGATGATCGAATCGACCGGGTGGCCCATGCACTGGTGGGCACAATGACAAACAGGCTTGCCACCACTTCATGTTACAATTTGTTTTTGAAATTCTGGTTTTTTGATTCCCTCCTTTTTTGATGTGATTCATCATTCTGGGTTTCAACAGCTCTTCTTGGTTGTTTCCTCTTGAAAACTGCCTGTCCTAAAAGCAGACCCAGTTTAAAGAGAAAGTATGATCATACTTTCCCCTTTGAGAATTGGCACAAAATCTGTAGGTAAAAGTACCTGTGGATTTAGCAACAAAATAAAATTATAGATAGATAGATGTAGACAGATATAGATACACACACACACACAGCACTGTTGTTGGGGGTGGGAAATAAACACTGAAAACCAACTGCCAGCAACAGAAAATTACTTAATCTTTTATTAAAAGATATCTCATAATAGGCGCAGTACTGCTTAGCAGACAATGCAGAGTAAACCCCTAGCTCAGTTCTTCTGCACACATCACCACCTCTAAACTTGCACACCAGTGGGATAGTTTGTTTGAATAACAACATTCTCCAACTGGTTGGCATTATATATGTTAATTAGACTGGATTCTTGTAAGTTATATTTTTTCTTGTAAACTGAGCCCAGAAAACAGAAACAAAAAACTTAATGCTGACCTTTAACATTCTGGTCAACCTTTAACATACTTTTTAGCATTTCAAAAGCCTTGACTATTTCTACAAGGCTGATCAGTGACTTCTCATTGTGCTGTAATTATTTATTTCTTCATGTCTACTGAACTAATCTGGCTTCATAGACAACCTTCTCAGAGTAAGCTTACACTATCTTTCCTGGAAAAAAAATGTGCCAGTACTCACGTGCAGTATGTATTTATTTATTTATTTATTTATAAGGGGCCCACAAGGTAAATCAAGCAAGTAGAGCAAAAAAGGTGCTGGTACTCAGTATTAGCAAGTACCGCCTGAAAAAAAAATCTGAATATATGTATCTGTGTATATATACAGTATGTATTATTGTATGTATATATACACAAACATACACACATATACATACATAATATAAATGTGTTTCAGAAATCATGTCACGGTGTATGCTGAATGTGTCCTCTGTGATTTTTTAAGTTAGACTGCAAAAATAAATAAAAAAAGAAGAAATACATAAAATATAAAAATTAAAAGAAATGCATACCTCATTAGCTGAAGATAATCACTGAAATGATTAGCTTTCTAAGCTGAACTAGAATATCTCCCCTTACTACTCACCATACAAACAAATTTCAAATTATGCTTGTTACTTTAGTAACAGTAATACACACTAGGAATGTTGTGATGAAATACAACCCTGCAAAAAAAGTCAAACAAACTACATAGCAAACCTGCCACACCAAAACAGCACGGACTCCCAGAACTCATTCCTACCTATGAAAAAGGCAGCAATTTTACACCAGGCCCTGGAATAGCCTTAGTGTTCTTCCCAGCAGGCAAAAGGAGTAGTGTAGTGGTTAAAGCAATGGGCTGAGAACCAGGGAAACCACTTCTCCCACTGACATTCCTTGTGGCCTTGAGTTAGTTGCTTTATCTCGTTGCCTCAGGTACCCACGTAGATTGCAAGCTCTTTGGGACAGGGACTTGTACATTAAATTCTAAACATGCTGTAAGCTACCTTGAGCTTTATTTGTAAAGGTAGGCTAAAAAAAATCCAAATTTATTATTAGCAATATACCTTCTATTGGAAAAACAGAATAAGCTGGAGTACACAGAAACTGCACATCAGCAGAATACGTCATGCTGGTCTAACAGAACACAGAATAATCCTCACTTAAGGGACCACAAATTATAAACCAAAATATGCAGACAAAACTGTTGTCCACTCCAACCTCAGCTTTCTCCAGGGGTGATTTTCTTAAGAAATAAAAAAGTATTAGGGTGGAGCCAGTGGAATCCTCCACCTTCTACTTTTTTTCTCCAATGAGAAGTTCAAAAAGATTCTAGGTTGGTGACCTGGCATGACCGGGCAGAAAATTACCACTGACCTTCTCCCCTCCTGTTCCCTGCAGGACAGGGGGAAGGGGGAAACAGAAGAGAAGGGGATGGATTAGGGAGAGAGCGGCACTTCTTTGATTTGCTCTGCTCACTTTATCCTCACCGCCTCCCCTTCCTGTTCCCTAGGAGGGGAGGGGCTGAAGTGGCTCTTTCTTGCTATGCTCTGTTTGCTCCAGACTCACCCGGTCCTCCTCCGTGGCTCCTTGTACTCCGCCTGGAAGGACAGGGTCTGCATCAGGAAGCAGAGGGCTACTCTCTGCTGCCTAAGATTCAGGGCACCGTCCAACAGAGTCATCAGGGCAGAGCTGTGCGTGCTCATGCACAGCCAAGAAGCCCTTGGTGCCGCCACCCTAAAATGCAATGCTCTAGGCCAGTGGTTCTCAATCAGTCCCTTAGGACACACCTAGGCAGTCGGGATGTCAGGATGTCCAGAGGAAAAAGAAGATGGAGATCTACTTTATGGGATCTACCGGGTAACTTGCAATCCAGACTGGCCAATGTCAAAGACAGGATTGCTGGCTTTGATAGACCTTGGTCTGATCCAGCACAGCACATTTTTTTTATGTTCATATGCCAAGAATCCAACCGGTTGGGTGTGTCCCGAGGACAGGATGGAGAACCAATGCTCTCTAGGCAATCACCTGAGTCTGCCAGAGGGAAGAGCTGGCTCCAAGTAAAGGCACAGGACACTAAAGGAGACCCGACTTGTCATAGAAATACCACAAGATAATGTGCCAGAGCCTCAGCAATCGCGGAGTAGAGGCGAATATGTCAATTCCACAGCGTTAATACAGGAACAGCACATTATGGGAACAATTTTCTAATCGTCCTCATAGTTGAAAACTACACTCTGGCGGTGCTTTTAACGTACGCATGTTGCGCACGTTTTCAAAAGGGAAAAACTACCTGTGTTGTTTTTCTTTGAAAGTTTACAAGTGCCCGTGAATCTGTCCACCTGTCTGCGCCGGCAGCAGAGGGGAAGCAAAACAGTGCGCGTACAGTTCAGAATCAAGGGCAGGCGATGTATGTACGAAAGCTGAATGCCCCCTGACCTACGCGCAGCCACGGCAACGCCTCTTTTTCTCCGTTGCTGAAAGCGCATGCGCTGTGGGACCTGCATGCACTTTGAATGGTATTTGAGGAAGGAAATTTTCCGTCAGGCCATTTTTATCTGGGCCTAAACCGGTTGAAATGGGGAAAAGGCCTTTGAAGTTTGCCCTCCCCAGATAGCAGTACAATCCTTCCTGCTGCAGGAATATCATATTGTGGGATCCCAAATTCCTAGCATAAGGAAGGTATAGCAGACCTCAATGTCCCAAATTCCATAGTAATGCAGGGTCCCTGGAATATTACACTGTAATGCACTAAATACTTAGCTTTATACCAGAGAAAAAGCATAAAATACTCGAGAACTAACTGAAAGCATAAACTTGAGCTCCTGCAAAAAAATATGACGTTACTAGATCATGTGTCCAGACTCGTTCCCTACCATTGACAAAAGGTTTACATCACCATGCAAATCACCCCAATGTTGCAGGGCCCTCTTCTTCCTGTACAAAGCTCTGCCCTAAAAATAAACATCCTCTTCCCCCCCCCCCCCCACCCCTCGCCCCCATCCCAGTGCATTTGAATAGATTCGGCAGGAGTGCAGTTTCTGTTTAGACTTGCCAGAGATGGGGGAACCGATGCCCAGCAAAACAAAATCAATTTATGCCAGGAGAGCACACCGGGGCACCTGGGTCTGCACAGAAGTTTCTTCTAAATTAACATCTGGCACTGCGCCGAAAAACCTTGTCAGATCTTGTCTTTGAATCAGTATGCAAAATGCCTTCCTCTATTGACTTTTGTCTCAATAGTCTCTCATATATATATATATATATATATATATACACACACACACACACATACACACAAAGACACACACATACCTACACACATATTCCCTCTTTTCCCATTTCTCTTCTCTCTCTTGGCTCTGCTGTATTTTGCATTCCTCCTCCTCCTCTAAATTACCACATTCTCTTCCAGTCATTTCTCTCTCATCTTTTGCCCGTCATTCATCTTTTCTTCACTCTCTCCTCTATTCCTTTTCCTGGTTCAGAGTATCATTTTCTCTTCTTGCCCCCTCATCCCCTTGCTCCCTAAACTCATCGCACACAGAGAGGATCACTGACTGACCCCAGGCTACGTGTGGTTACTGAGGGGGAAGCAGCCACACAAATTCAGAATAAAACAAGAGAGCACATTTACAGTCCTTGATTTTCAGCAAGAACAGAGTACCAGCTTGTCTGTCCTATTTAGCTTTATTTATTGCAGTCTTTTGCTGAATGAAGCCTATATTTAAAATAAAAAGGGTTGTAAGCAGGCTCAAAAAAAAGCTTTTTAAATAGAAATTCTCAACCTACCGCATAGAGAGCAGAGTAACATTTTATTCTGATCACACAGAAATGCCATACTTCTCCTGGTCCTACAGAGCACATAATGGGTAGTACGATGCATGCTAAGTACTGTTCTGGACCCATATTTATTTTAGTTGTACAGATTTAAGAGTCTATGCTAAAAGGTTAACACCTGGTCTAAGGCAGATATTACATTTTAAGCCTTAGCGAGCACACGCTAAATAGTGATGAAAGAGCATACCAAGTTATTTCCAAAAGCCCGCCAAGTCCTAATATGTATCTGGCATTTGCAAATATACAAATGGAAATAAATTAATGTCTTTCTGGGACTGGTTTAGTGTATATGCTAGGCCCTTGGTGCATAGCATACCATATTGCATGCATGCTAAGTTTTAGTGAGAAGGCTCCATGCTGTTCAATAGCTGATTGCAATGTAGTTATGCTGCAATTGATCAGTATTTATTATGTAGTATACAGTAGCCTTTCCTTCTTTCTCATTCTTCTGTTCTCAGATTCCTTCTCTTTTTCTTTTACACTAACTAGTTAGTGTTGTATTTTGTATAATGACTTTTACAACATGGAGTATTTGGTTTGGTTACTGAAAAAGGTGTGGGCAACCTGTTCGATGACTTGATTAATGGAGGCAGTTCATCCATTTAGGTCTCATCCATACTGCCAGGAGGAGTCTCATAACTGATTTGGCTAAACCTTTTCATTGCATAGGCATTAAAATGTAAAAGCTAGTAAATGAACTACTGTGTTGCCACTTCCATCTTCTCCACATATTAGACATTCTGGCTGGGTCAGCCCCTTCCCAGTTCCATCTGCTAAGCATCCCAACACAGACAGCAGTAGGGCTTGCCTGCTTGGGTTAACAAGTTAGACTCATTACTGGCGAGTTGGCGAGTCTTGGGGGAAGGGGAAAGTAGATTTTTTTTTTGGCACTTATCTCAGGCCAGAAATACTTCTCCCTAAACTGAAACAATGAGTAGTAAGTAGGCAAGCAGATGCTAGAGTTGGCTCTACCCTTCCCTCCAAAACCTCTACATGCTGTAAACATTCCCTCCACAGTGCTTTCAGCTCCAGCTGGTCCAAGGTTTAAGTATGGCGCCAAGTTCAGACTATAAACCAAGATTTCCTGCACAAGTATCATCAGGCTCCACACACTTGTACCAGCTTAATATTAACTCACTTGAATTATATTTTTTAGTTGAAAATAGGCAAGCCAGTAATCATAGCTCTCGACTAGAACAAGTAATTTCCAGAGAATTGGGTTTCTGTGTGATAACATTTCAGCCTCTCCACTTAATTTCTAATTCAACATTATCCATCTATCGTCCAACACCACTTTATAATAAAATGGTCCCTTTTTGTGCTCTTAGCAGTTGAGCATTTGAAGACAAGCTGGAATTCAGATTTCAAGGAAATAAAATATTTTTACCTGTATCCAGATTTATGGCAAAGAATCCCAGTGCATTCCCAGTCAAGATATGGAAGGTTAATTTTCCATTGGAGCTTGTATCTGCATCCCAGGCTTCCAGCTGAAGGACAGAGATTTTCGGAGGAGAATTCTCAGCAATGGAAGCATAGAAGATGGGCTGCGACAGTTGAGGTGTATTGTCATTGATATCCGTGACTTCAATATAAACCTCAGTGACAGAAAAGAGGGGATCTGACCCCAAATCTGTGCCATACACAGTCAGCCAGTAGTGGGACACTGCTTCGCGGTCCAAGGGAGCCGTGGTCCTTATGATGCCTGTAAGTCATGGAAAGTTTCATATTTTAAATCACTTTTGGACCACTTAACATTCCGCGCTATTTATGCAATATATTCACTTTGGCAAAGTCTTACGGCCGTCAAATCAATTATCAAATAACTTGCTTGGTTTCACTATGTGAGGCTGTGGGATTCTTTTTTTTTTTTGTAATATTTGTTTTTTGTAATAAATTAAAATATTATAAAGAATTTATAACAGGGGTGGCTAACTCCGGTCCTCAAGAGCCACAAACAGGCCTGGTTTTCAGGATATCCACAATGAATATGCATGAGATAGATTTGCATACAGTGGTAGTAGTGCAACAGAAAGCTCAACTCTTTTTACTGCTTCAGTTACCACAGTTGATATTTTGAGACAATGATTGTCCGGCGATCTGATGACATCAAGAAGAAAGAGAATAAATCTTGAGCTCTGCATTCCATTGTATTAAATATTTCTAAGTATTTGTTTTGCCAGTGTTAGAATGGTGAGTTTGCAAAAGTCACTTGATCTGAGAAGCTGAGAGTAAATGTTCCTGGAAAACTAATCATTCACTCCAGTCACATTTTTTAAAAATATATAAATTATCCCCACTATAAGAAAATTCTTCAAAATAAGAGCCAATTAGTGATTAAGAATAACATTCAATTAAATGCTGATTTTAATGATTAACTAATTCTAGTCCTATTGCTGGTTATCACTAACAAACATTTGTCACCTAGTAATCAAATTTAAAACCATAGATTTAATAGACACTTAATAAATACATTTTAAAAACCAATCACATTTAACAACCTTTAAATTGAAACATGCCTACACCTTTTTAGCAACTCAACAAAGTTGCAGTGAGAAGCCCAGCAGCAAGATGGGGGCATATCTAATGTTTTGCACAGAGTGTCATATGTATAATTATCTACCTGTTGGTAAGAAGTTGTATATGTGCATCTGGTGCAAAGACAACCTGGCTTTCAGAGAATGAGTCCAATTTCTGAAGGACAGAGTGCCAGACTTGAAGGATCTGAGACCAACAGAAGTATACAGAAGAGACCTTGAGGGATATAGCTGAGCAGTCCCAACTTCAGTCTAGAAGCCCTTGTGCTACTTTGGAGAAGCAGGGTCACGGTATGGCAGGAAATGATCCTGTCCTCCAGATGATGCACTGAGGATGTCTCCAGGGGTCCATGCCCAGGAAGGAAGGGTTAGATTTTTGCACTGAGTGATTAGGACAGTAGATATCTGGGTGGTTGGGAGGCATGAGGATCACTTGGCAACTAGCCTGCCTGGTGTGACACTAGTAGACCTCACATACCATCTAGATAAGATTTTAGAGAGTGCTGGAAGGAGCCAGCTGTCATGGTACATGTGGGTTCCAATGACATACGAAGGTGCAGAAGGGAGGTTCTGAAGGCTAAATGCAGGCTCTCAGTAGGAAATTAAAATCCAAAACCTCCAGGATTGTATTCTAAGAAATGCTCCCCATTCCATGTGCAGGACCCTAAAGGCAGACTGAGCTCCAGAGTCTCAATGCGTAGAAGAGATGATGGTGCAAGGAAGAGAATATTAGATTTGTTAGGACCTGATAAACATTCTGGGGAAGGAGAAGTCTATTCTGATGGGAGGGTTCCACCTTAACCAGAGTGGAACCAGGCCGCTGGTGCTAACTTTTAAAAAGGAGATAGAGCAGCTTTTAAACTGGGGGAAAGCCAACAGCCACTCAGCATTGCATGATTTTAAGGGAAGTATTTTCAAAGGATACTGGCAAACCAAGCTAGAATATCCAGATAGAGAGGTGGCTGTAAAAGCTGAAAAAGCTCCATTGCATTTAAATATAGACTAGAGCATGCAGAAATAATGACTTCAAACTGCCCGTATCACATTAATAAACAGGTTGTGGGTACATATGAAAATATAAATACAAATAAAACACACTTTGCTGTATATGAATGCTAGAAGTCTGAAAAAAACTGGAGTGTTAAATTGTATGGTGCTAAAGGAAGATGTAGTCATAATAATCATCTCAGAGACCTGGTGGAAGGAGGATAACCAATGGGGCACTGTGATGTAAGGGTACAAATTATTAGGATGTGCATTCATTTTCAAAATTAAACAATAGGAAAAAACCCACAAAATTTTACGTTTTTCTTCTACTGCTTTTAGTGCTCACTTTCGGAATAGTGTGCACAATTTAATGTGCACTATTTTGAAAATAGTACACACTATTTCTTAAACCTAAACAAACTGAAACAAATTGGGGAATAATCCTAAACATGGAAATTTGCCTCAAACACAAACACCATAAAATGTTTTGGCCTGTACACTGCTACAAAGTATATTAGCATGACAGGGCAGATACAATTGGTGGAAGGGCGGCACTATATGTTAAGCATGGCATAGAGTCAAGTAGGATAAGAGTTTTGCAGGAATCCTTATAGAAAGAAATCAAGTGTAAAAGGGAAGAATATAATTATGGGGGGATATGTTACTGCCTACCTGGTCAGGATGAGGAAACAGATTATCAAAGGGCTAACAGAGATTAGATTGGCTAGTAAAATGGACTTCAATTATTCAAGTATTGATGGGGTAAGTGTTGTATCAGGACAGGCAGGGGAGGTAAAGCTCCTGGATGCCATCAATGGCTGCTTCGTACAGCAGCTTGTTATAGAATCAACGAGAGGGGAAGTATATTAGATCTAGTTCTCAGTGGAACGGAGGTCCAGGTGCAACAGATAAAGGTAGTGGATCTGTTTGGCAACAGTGATCAGAATGTAATAAAATCTGACAAAGTTGCTTGAGGGAGAGTACTAAAAAAAAACTAATGCAGTAGCATATAACTATAAAAAAAGGGAGCCTATGATAGAATAAGGAAATTTGTTATTAAAAAAATAAATAAATAAAAGAAGCAATTCACAAGGTTAAAAACTTGCAGGAAGCATGGAAACTGTTTAAAATTACCCATCCTTGAGGCCCAGACAAAATGTATTCCATGCATTAAAAAAGGCTGAAGGAAAACCAAATGATTGCTGAGGTGGTTTAATAGTGAGATGAAAGAGGCAATTAAAGCCAAAAGAGCATTATTCGAAAAAATGGAAAGGAGCCCCAAATGAAGAGAATAGGGAAGAGCAAAAGCACTGTAAGTTAGATGTAAAAGGTTGTTAAAATAGCAGCAGATTGTGAGGAACTGCAGAAGAAGCTTGAGAGACCAAGAGACTGGGCATTTAATGGTAGATTCTGTTTAAGGTGTCCAAATGCAAAGGAATGAACGTAGGGAAAAATAATCCCAGCTACAGGTACGCAATTGTGGGGTCTGTGTTAGGAGTCACCACCCAGGAAAAAGACCTCAGGGTACTTCTGGACAATCCCAGTCAATGTGCGCTGGCAGTCAGGAAGGTAAATAGGATGTTCGGAATTATTTTGGAAGGAACAGACAACAAAACTGAGAATACCAGAATGCTTTTGTAAAGATGCATAATGCAACTACACCTTGAGTACTGGTCACCCCCATCTCAAGGAAGACATAACGGACATAGAAAAAGTACAGAGGATGGTAGCAAAAATGATAAAGGGGATAGAAAAGCTCCCTTATGGAGAAAAGCTAAACAGATTCGCTTGGAAAAGAGATGACAGAGGGGACGTGATTGAGATTTATGAAATCATGAGTGGGGTGGAACAGGTAAATAGGGATCAGTTATTTACTCTTTCAAATACCACTAGGACTAGGGAACATTCCATGAAACTAGCATCTCGGTGCACAATCAAGTTATAGAATTTGCTGCCAGAGGATTGGTCAAAGCAACTAACACAGTGGGGGTTCAAAAGAAGACTCGACAAGTTCCTTAAGAAAAAGTCCATAAATAGTTATTAGCCAGGCAGACTTGGGAAAGCCAAGTGATACAAGAAACGTATCAAGTATTGGGGATGGGCCAGGTACCTGTGACCCAGACTGACCATTATGGAGTTGGGATGCTGGACTCAATGGACCTTGGTCTCATCCAGTATGGCAGTATGGTTTTTATTCTTAATTATTAATTTATATAAACACTGTCCATACATGATGCAAAGAAATTATCTCACCTCTTGTACTCTGAGGAGGCCCCACAATAAATCATCCCCTCCCCCACATAAAACTAAAGCCTACCCACCTAGCTTTAATCATCAGAGGAACAACTGTAGCACTATCAAGGTTAGAGAATGGTAAGGTGAAGCAGACACCTAAGTTTGTACCAATTGCCAAGCCTTCAAATCTATTGGCATGGCTTAAAATGTTGAATTAGCTCAAGTTTGAAACTTGTATCTGTGTGTGTTACCACGCGTTCAATTTAAACAGCATTTATTTTTCTGTCATAACCAAGGGAAACACACAAGTTCATGCCTTATTTAAGAACACCCAAAACACTGTCAATTTAGTTTTGGAGCAATTTAACTGACAGGAAGGGAATAGAATATTTTTAGTAATCATCATAACACGTAATTTCAGCAGCCCTCTACATATATCACATATAATACATGGACCAGAAATTGATTTTAAGCTTTTCCCTGTGTGGATAATTTTCCTTTCATTCCTGCATCACTAGAAGTGGATAATCTCTAACAGGAATAACTCGCCTGTGGCAGAAAAGGCAGCATTTGATTTTTACTTAGATTATCAGCGAGTTCTCTTTTCTGCTATCTTTGCAATGGTGGAAGCAACTGACTATGCATATGCACCATGAAATATTAGGGGTGTGCAAAAAAAATAAATATTCAATTTGGTTTGGACTTTCAGTTTGGTTTCCTGTTTTGTCCAGATCCGAAGCTCATTTCCCTGAAAGTCAATGGGGGAAGTGATGAATCCCATTTTTGACTCTAACTTTGGGGTTTCCCATTCAGGTTTTATGAAACTTGCTGGCAAGTATCAGCAGCAGAAACCACAGCAGCCCATAACATCCTGTGTGACACGAACATTCCATGACATCAAAAGAGGGGCAAAGGGCAAACCCAGCAGCATGAAGAGACCAAGCCATTGTGAGGGGGTCAAAGCTGCACAAATAGTGCCATGAAGATCCCAAGAACCAAAAGAGGAACAAAACAGCACAAACAGTGCAATGAACACCTCACAGCATCAAAAGAGGAGCAAGGGTTACCAACTGTGGCATGATCACCCCAAGGCATAGAGTGAGGGGGCATGATGTCAAGCACAGTAGCATGAAGACCCAAAGGCATACAGAGAGGTTAGCGGGTTTTAGTGTTACAATCAATGTAAACCCTAGCAGCTAGCATATAGGCAGTTACTTTTGCTACAAACAGAGCATAGTGCACTGCTGATGCTTGCTGACTATACTAACCGAGTGCAAGAGTCAGTCACACCAAAGAATTAGTACTGTGTCACAGATTATTTTTTTTACAGAGAAAGTAGGCTGGCCCCTGTCATGTCAGTCAGTGGCTACTCTGCACATGCTACAGGAGAAAATCCCTCTCTCCCTCCCCCTCCCCCTCTCTCTCTCTCTCTCTATATATATATATATATATATATAAATAAAGATACACATTGTTTGCTGTAGAAAAGAAATGCAGTCTTACCTGCTGATATACAATTACTCTGTAACCCTCTGACAGAGAGATTATAGTTTCCCCAGTTGCTAGCAGCACAGCTAGGACACAATGACAGTGACTGTAAAAGCAGATCTTGCTTTCTTCTCTAAATATAAAGCTTGTTTCTAATCTTTTAACTCTGGAACTTTGAAGCAAGGAGCTTCATAATTCTGCCTCCTCTCTCAGAGATCCAACAGAGGAATGACTGAGAACAAACTGGTCACTGGCTGCTCAATGTGCTCTGTTTCACTTTCACCTAAAAATGACATCATGACATGCATCTCATTGGTCCTGTGCCTTTCTTATTCCATCCCCAACCAACTCCGCTGTATCTGGCTTTGCTTCCCAAGGAAGATTCTAATGGAACCAAACCAAATAATTGCAAAGGATTTGGATTTTTTTCAGCGACTTAGCCCATTAGGTTTGGAATTGAGCCAAAAATTGACTCATTTGGATCAAATGTCACATTTGGATAATTGAATGCACATCCCCATTAAATAATATTGAAGGGCGAGTTAGGTTCAACTTTGCAATTAAAAATATAAAATAATTGTATTTATTTATTTATTTCAGGCTTTTCTTTACCGACATTCGTCAGGGACATCATGCCGGTTTACATTGAACAAGGGGGAACAACATGGAGAAATCAGTTACAAAAAACAGGGAGAAGCATAAAGGTGAATTTTAAAAAGGATGCGTGCACTGAAATTGCACTGAAATTGGGAGATGTGCCCGCATGTAGGACATGTGCGCGTCCACCCTATTTTAAAAGGCACCTATATGCATGCACACCTTCTGATATGCAAAGATCTCACATGTAACAAAAAAAGGAGTGTGGTTTGGGTGGGGCATGGGCATACTGGGGCATTGGCAGAAGATGTGCACATAAGAACCTATGCAACTGGGTGCGTGCCCAGGTCCACTGCCACATAACTTTACTTCTTCTATGGAGGAGAGGTGAAAGTTTAAAAGAAAAAGAAAAACCCAAGCATCTCCGAGAGGTTTAAGGGGTTGGGGTGCAAGTTAAAGAACCAGGAGAATTTGGAGGACCTAGTTCAATACTAAACGAACTGGTGAAACTGGTCATGGCGTGGACATGCACCTGTTATTAAATTACCCCACTTGCGTGGCACATACCCGGATATACGCGGCTGTGTGCATCCACTTGCAAAACTGGGCACACACGTATGCGTGCCTGGGCTATTTTATAGCATACATGTGTATGTGCACGCATGTATTAAAATTACCGTGTCCCTGGGCTCGCACAGACGCACATGTGTACATGTGTGCCTACACGCCCATTTGAAAGATACCGTCATACTGTAAATATATGACATTGCATATATAATACTCTCTCTCTGCATATAAAGGCAATAATGCGCAAAAGAATGTGTGGCAAAGGATTGTAGGGTCAAGGCCCGAGTGCTTTCAACTGGTGAAGCTTGCCAAAAAATTACAGCACCACATGGACTGTATTAATTGTAGGCTTATAAAATATCCTAGGATAAAAAATGTAGCTTTTTTTTTTTGTGATCCTTTTTCTACCATATGTTCATCTATTGCATTTGAGATTTCATCAAGGCTTGTGCACATTGTGATGTCATTAGACATAATTAAAGCTGTCCTGCCATTGATTAATATCTTATTTATGCTGCTCTGTTTGACAATGGATTTAAGTGAATGTGACTTATCAAACAGCATTATGTAACTAATGCTGGATTGAATTTAATGTATATATCTATATCTATGTAAAGGAAAAAAAATAATCAGCTGTGATTGATCTGATAAAAAAAAAAAAAGCCTGTGGCAGAGGAGAGGCACCATAAAGCCATCATGACTCTCTTAGCTTGGATTCAATTCACCATGGGACTGGAACATTACATTACATGCTAACAGATATTAGCAAGCTGATATTAACAGCTGATTCAAGAAGCTAATGAGATGCAGAGTGTGCACATAACCAGTCAAAGTGCAAGGGCCCGTTAGCAAGGGAGAGGTCACTTGTGATACCTCAAACACAAGAGAAGACGACTTCCCCAGCCCTAAACCTCCCATTATAACTATCCCCTCAATGCAGCAGAAGGTCCCCCTCGGCCTCTGATAACCTATTACTGAATATAACAGAAGTCTCGGTCTCTGATCTTCTCCTTCTGGGAACCCTTCAGTCTTCTAAATTCCCAACTTAGTCTTCATCAGCAGAAGGGAATGCTTGCATCTCCTGTGGAATATCTAATGGCACTGCATCACTGATGCCATTTTGTATTTCTCAGCAGTGCAAGCAGGAAGTATAGGCATTTCATCTTGCTGATGAAGGCTTGCAGGGTTCGGGCCATGGGATGAGTTGGGAGTCAAGAGGGGTAGGAAACGAAATTGAAGGTTGGGGAACTTTTGTACTATTAGGATGATGGGTGGGAGAGAAGACACTGGAATCGAGAGAGTTTTGTTTGGGTTGGGGGGGGGGGGGCAGTAGGAATAAAATATGAGGTCAGGAATCTAAAGCCCTGTATTAAACGTTAGCTGGCTGGCTGTGCTGGCATCTTGGAGCAGGTGCTAAATTTACCAGGGCCCCAATAGCCTTTATAAATTTAGCAAATTCTGATGACTAGGGTGGTAACAATGAACTCATTATCAACCCATTTCAGTATTTTGCATGTACCTGAATACTAATTTTTCATGCTTGCACATATTCTCATTTCAGCACAGGTTTTCATCCATGCTAAATTGTTTGTGACTATTCTGCTATTTAGCATGCATGCTAAAAGCCTTTAGCATACACAATGGATCAGCCTCTACATCAATAAAATTATTAGGGAAGTTTCTTTAAATGTCATTGGTACAATATATAATAATTATTTGCTACAACAGAGTTGCGTTTTCTAATACAGAGTGCATGTAAATTAATAGCTATTTTGACAAGAAAAGATATGGATTAGTCAAGTCCATTTACAATATACATACTATATAGAATCACCAAATTGTGGACTCAGAATTAATCATTTACTCTGCATTCTCCTATCCATCCATACACATTCTATATTCAAATCAATTTTATGTACTTATATATGCTAGAGATGAGCAAAGTAGTCATCAAATGTGGTTGTAAATCATGAACTTTAATATGTGTATGCAGCAGTGGGAAGGTTTTATTAGATCATGATCACTAACCATAACAGTACAAATTAATCAGAAAAAAAGTGGTAAATTCTGTGGGATTTCTATTTTTTACCATGATTTCTTAAGTATGAATTTTTGAACAGGGCAGCCTGGAGGTGCATGCCCATGATCAGATTATCTCTCTGATCTATGATATTTACAAAAATGCACATGCTCAGCAAATCAAGCTTTAATTACCTGTATCTTCTTCAATACTGAAGACTGTAAGACCAGTGCCATCCCGGATGGAATATATAATTTCTCCGTCTTTTCCCTTGTCATCATCCTGAGCAGTCACCATTATCACAGATGTTCCAACAGGCAAGTTTTCTTGGACCCAACCTCTGAAGACAAAGGAGGGAAAGTACGGTGGGTGCAAGTTCTCATTGACGTCAAGAACATCAACTTCCACATAACACATTGAAGATCGAGAGAAGGGATGTCCACCATCACTGGCTATCACAGTTAGATTGTAAAAGCTCTTCTTCTCAAAATCCAGTTCTCTTTCCAATGTAAGAGCTCCTGTGAACTTTTCCATACTAAATATTCCTCGTTCATCACTACTAAGGCTGTAAGTGATCTCTCCTCTAGGTCCAGAATCAGCATCAATAGCTTCCATAAAGAACAAAATAGTCCCCAGAGGTACATCCTCAGGCACTTTCACTTTTCCAAGCTCTGGTATGCAGTGAGGGGTGTTGTCATTTATGTCTTCTAAAACCAAAATCAGGTCAGTAACTGAAAAAAGCTGGTGACCCACTTTAGGCTGGTCCCTGGCTTCTACTTTAAGCATGTACTGAGGCCAAGATTCTCTATCTAGAAAACCAGTTACTGTTATCTGTCCTGTAATTTCATCAATGACAAATTTGTCTGTGGGAGTTAGAAGAGAGTATTTTATTCTCCCATTGTCTTCTATGTCAGCATCTTCAGCTTTCAACTGAATTATACTACTGCCTATATTGGCATCTTCTGGTATAGTCATCTGATATTCACCTGGTAGGAATCTAGGTGCATTATCATTGGCATCTAGTATGTTCACTGCCAGCAACTTCCAAGATGACATCTGAGGAGTACCAAGATCATACACTGTAATGTTAAGAATGTAGAAGCTTGTTGTTTCACGATCTAAGGGTGACAAGACTTTGAGAAGACCCATTTCTGTGTCAATAGTAAAGCAACTGTCCTCATTCTTATCAGAAATCACATAGACCAGTTTGCCATTAAATCCAGTATCAGGATCAATGGCTACAAGGTGAACAATAGTAGAGTTGACAGCAATGTCTTCCATGACATCAATTGATCCGGGAAACCTGTTATCAAACTGAGGTGCATGACTGTTTATTAGATGAATGTTCAAAGAAGTATCTTCCTCTTGAGTTTGGTCTTCAGACTGAGATAGAACTGAGTCAATGATAGTTTCAGTCAGCTTCTTTAACACTCCAGTTTCCTCACACTCCACAGAGATTGGAATGCCAGGGATTGTTATAGTAATGTTAATGGTTGTAGGCAAAGCATAATTTTCTCTGTCTGTTGCAGTTATTTTTAAAGAGTAGAAGGAAGGTATAACATTTGAAAGATATTGGAAAGATTCTTTGAGGGAAATAATTCCAAATATGGGATCTACTTCAAACTTTTGCAGTTCATTGCCAGATAAAATCTCATATTTAATGTGATTGAGTTCATCTATATCAACTGCAGACATGGTAACAACTCGTTCCCCTATAGGTAGGTCTCTTGGAATGCTTACATTACAGTTTACTTTCTCAAATACTGGTATGTTGTCATTTAGATTGTTTAGGATGAGAGAGACATAGACTTCAGTCTCACGCCGAAAAGGAGAACCCCAGTCTGATGCCCAAACACGCAAATTGTACAATCTTCGTGTTAATTCATAGTCCAATAACTTAGAAGTTGAGATGATACCTGAAAATGTATCTATAGTGAACGGAACTGATTTCTGATTAGACAGTGCATATGTTACAAATCCATTTTCTTCTTGGTCAGCATCTGTAGCACTTACCTGTAAAACACTAGTTCCAATTGGGACATTTTCATTAAAGGTACTATGATATGAGGTTTGTCTGAAACTTGGAGCATGGTTGTTGCAATCAATTATATCAATGGAAACTATAGTAGAAACCTGAATTGTAGTGGTTGTAACTTCCAGTTCAAAGTGGAACTGACCTTGGATATCTATAAATCTGCTGGTAGTTATCAGTCCAGTGTGATGGTTGATTTTAAATATTGTGCTATCGGGAGTGGGTTTTAAGAGATATTTCAGATTTGGAAAGCTTGGAGTAACCTTAACCATAACAACTTGACTACCAGGTGGAGCACATTCACTGAGGTGGACTCTATATATAGCCTTTGGAAATCTTGCTGAAACATATCTTGGAGGGATATGAATTATTTTTATTTGTGAATAGAGAGGTGGAATACTATTATCTTTGGCTTGTAGACTAAGATTGAAACCAAGTGGATAATCCAACCAGTTGATCCTTTTAGTTGACATGACCATAAACTCATCACTTATTATATAGGATTTCACAACCTTGAAAAAGTTGTTAGGATCTCCAGATATGATGTCTAAAGACTGTACTCCAATTTTGGAGGTATCCACAATCAAGGTAGCACAGAGGAAATTCTCAGCTGAGTCACATGTTGTCACTTGTACTTTGTAAATGTCTGGTGGCTTTCTGATAATTGGTTCTACCTGAACCACAAAACTGGCCAAGTTTCCAAAGCCATTGCCTTCAGAAATCTTCTTCATTCTGTCTACAGCAAGAACCTGAAGCTCATGGTTGTTTCTCTGGGTGGCATTTAATTTTCCAGTTAAGATCACAGCTCCAGTAGTAGGATGGACAGCAAACAAAGTATTCCTGGGATTGAAGGTGTAATAAAACATAGCATTCTGACCCAAGTCAGCATCAGTGGCACTTACTCTGCCAATGGTCGTCTTTACAGATGTATCATCTTTGACAGAAATCCTATATGAAGGAGGGGAAAAGAGAGGCTTCAAGTCATTTCGATCTAAAATATGAATTGTCACTTTGGTAAATGCTTCATAATTAAATGTTTTCTCTGATGCTTGAATAGTTAGCATGTAATTGTCTTTTACTTCTCTGTTTAACAAGGCTGTGTTACCACTTTTAGTTCTTATCCTTAAGAAGCAGAAATTTCCAACCACCTGCTCCTCAGTTTTAAAGAAGCCCATGCTGTCCCCCATTGTTATTCGGTACTTAATGGCCCAATGTGGTTCTTTCATGTAGATACCCATTTTGATGCGACTCTCCACATAAGTCTTTGGGGCAGAGTTCTCGTAGACTGTAGCATTGTAAAGATTATGGGTAAAGTGCAAGGATAATGTTTTGCCTTTCTCTTGGTCCCCTTTACAAACCATGTAGTGCATCAGGTAAATTAAGAAGCCAATGATTCGCTTCCTTGAAATGGGTTTCATGATGAGGACTTCTCTTTTTTGTCCTGATTAAAGATAAAAAGAGAGTTATCAGTAAGGCAAAATAAATATGGAAAAGTAATAGAAAGAGATTGCTGAGAGCTAAGAAATATTTACTGGACACTAATCTACTTTCCCAATCTCCATATGCCACGTCCTGTATCCTCCAACCTAACATAGGCCCCCCACTACAACACACAAACATAAAGCACAAAGAAATGTGCAGGACAGGGAGTGGAGTAGGCTTTGGGATATGAATTCAAAGATATCAGAGCTGGGAATTAAAATATCTCAACAAAACCTTATGGTCAGACTGCTAAGCACATGGACATTTTATGTATATAAGATATAGATACACACACATACAAACATCCAGTATACGACCCCAGATTCTTTTTAAACAGTGCAGTGTAGAAGGTACTTCATGTGATATTTTATATATTTATTTGGATTTGATTAGGTTGAATAGCTGCACTAACCCCTCTCAACATCTGCTTGACATTCTGCCATGCAAAGGCTGCTTAAGAAATTTTTTGTTTCAGTTCTTTTTCTTTTTTGAGGGGGGGGGGGAGGTTAATTCAGGTTTCGATTCATTTGTGGGAACTGAAATAAAAATGAAATTAAAAACAAAACAGAATAAATAAACCACCATAGAGCCTCTCCTTCCATTCTGAGGGCTGATGCTCTAAAATAGAAATGGAAGGTTTTAAAGTAGCTTTACTGGCTAAAATCCTTATTTTGCAGCAACATTACATTTCTTCCAGTGTTGCGGGATTTGGTTGGTTTTACTAAGCCGCCAGTAATTTTTTGACATTTTAACTTATTTCCAGCAACATTAAATGTTTTGCAGAGCCATAACCTGTGGCATTAGTGAACACTGTATGTTTTGAGAGAAACACTGCAATGAAGATGACATGACTTATACAGCACAGATATTTTTTATAGTATAAAGACAGGATTAGAATACTTAATGCAGACAAGGAATAGGAAGAATGGGGTTTAGAGAGAGAAAGCTATTCTTTCTTTACCTTCAAGTACTTTTATAACCATCAAAATGCAGAACTAGAATTTAAGCACCCAACAGATAAATGGATTTAAAACACTTTTGTTACTTGATATGACACTTTGTCTTGAATGCCATATGGATGTACAAGTAGAAATATTGGAAAAAAAAAAAAAAGAACTACATTTTATGTTGCAGATTCAGCAATTAATGAACTGTGTTTAGTAAATACCTAAATAAATGTCTACTTGTCAGACTACCTCATGCGTTTGGTGGGACTGTCCCAAATTCAGCAAACTTGTCTTACCATCCCTCATAGTCATAAAAATTCCCCAGTTTGAGAGTTCAGGTAAAACAGGAAACACGAGTGATCTTCAAATATGCATGTTTTCTGCGATTTATCACAGATGGTTTAGAAAACAAAAAAAAAATCACAGTTTACTAAGAATATTTCCTCTGGATGCAAAGTAACAAGAAGTTCCATGTAGAAATAATGGTGCCTGCTTCCCAGGGCATGCGTGCACACGCACATGTCAGCGCATAAAGGTGCTGCCAAAAATCTACTCCGTATGGATCCCCTTGAATCCCCTGACACGTACTGCAAATCTGGTGTAGATGGGACACTAAACACAAAAGTTATTGGGGATGTGTATCTGTGTGTGTGAGTGGGGGTGGGAGAGACACACACACACACAAATTCATAAACTTTCTTCCCCTTTGGAAAAGTAAGCTCAAAGAAAGTTTTAGGGAACAGGGTCTACCAGTGCCTCTGTCTGCACTCTGTGCTATACATTTTCAGCCTTTGTGCTTTGTAAAGATGTTAAGCTGTGTCTTTTTTTTTTGACATTTTAAATATTAATAGCTTCTTGCTATTTTTAGTTATCTGTAAACCGAGATGATGTTCCCAACGTATTTCGGTATATATAATGCTTTAAATAAATAAATAAATAAATAAATAAATGTTTAACAAAAAGGGTTGCCAACAATTCCATGTTACGAGGGCTTGGCTAGTTCTGGTTTGACATCATGGCATGCATATGCAGCTCACAAATATTCACTGTGGATAGCTTGAAAACCCATCCGACTTGTGGCACTCGAGGACTTGGAGTTGTCTACCCTGGCCTAAATATTGGGTCACCTGACAGCTCAAGCTCATCCAGAAATAATCATAAAATTAGTTCTATGTCAAAGTGGAACCCCCAGATCTACTGCTCTGAAAGTTAGAAGGGCGACTGCAGCAAGTCAGCAGCAATAACTTTAATTTAAAGGCTTTTAATAAAAAGAAAAGCTATTTAAAAGGTGCATGATCACCTTTAAATCTAACAGAATTCAAATATTAAAATTGTAGGGCCAGATTTAAGCTTCAGGCTGAAGTAGAGCAGACAAAAATTCAATAATTTTTTTTTCCCCCATAGACACAGAATTGAAAGAAGTCCTTTTTGAACAAGGCCAAAGTTTTGGGCAAAATCAAATGGCTCCAGGTCATTAGGAACAAACAGTCTGATCCAGTCCTGGTTTTGCCCCGTTGCATGTATGGCAACGTAATCCTGCCTTTCTTAAAGAAATCAGAACTAAAACGTCATGCATGCAATAAAGGAAAAACATCCTGGGTCAACCTGTTGGGACTGATCAGGGTGAGGTGGCAACCCTAAGCACAGGGCATCTAAAAATATAATGCTAAATTCAAGTCACATGAAATCCCTAAAATTGTAAGGAATTGAAGGCATAATTATTTTGAAAGAATCCCACTTAATACTGGCACAAAGAATTGTACAAAAATGTGCAGCACATAAATATTAAAACAAAGCAGGGAGATGTTTTACATGGCACATTGCAAATGGTAATTTTGTGGAACTTTGGCAAGGTTTCCGAGGGTATTTTTTAGAAAACGTTTGTGTGTGTGTGTGTGTGTGTGGGAGGGGGGGGGGAGGGGTTCTAAAATTCTCATCTACCTTTAACTTCTATCAGGACTTTAACCTCTACTCACATTGTACATACCTTCTGGTATGTTCCTTTATGATCTGGGAAGAAAAGGACATGTGCTTAGCGGGGCCGAGGAGCTTGGTATAAATCTGTTTCCCTTTGCAACCTGTGCTAACCAATGCAAGTACCTGGAAGCTTGCATGCACTGTTCTTTTCTTGTTGCTCCTGCACTAATATGTATGTTCCAGAACAAAGAAATCCAGCTCTTATGGGGTTAATCCTCTTCTGAGCTGATGAGGCAACATAGACCACTATGAGCATGCTCCGATTCTGAAGGACCCTGCTGACTCTGTTATCCAATGGGAGCTTGCCTACTGTTTCAGCACCAATAAGATCTTTCCTTCCTGGACCTGTCTCGTGGCTGGCAGGCAGGCAGAGGAGAGGCCTGTGGGAAACAGGAGGAAGCTGTTCCTGCAGGAGGAGCAGGGATTGTTGTGTGTAAAAAACATAAGAGAAATGGTTAAGCCAAGAAAAGCGGAGAGAATAAAAGAGAGGGTGGGCAGGGGAGCAGGCTTTGAGAGACAGTTTGCAGCCGGTGCTGGGGGAGAAAAATTCCCCTATACCCTCTTTGGAGGGAGAGCTGCCGTATCCAGGAAGCAGAGAGTTTGTGCGCCAGCTGAGCTTTTCTTAATCTTTGTGCGCAGAAAGGGAAACTCTTCCAGCTGATCAAGGCCTAGTCTAACGAGGGGATCTTCCCCCCAGATGTCCTCTGCTACGCATCTAAGTGCTGCAAATATAATTCTGCTCACTTCATGGCTATCATGATAATTAGTCTACATGGCCCCCACTGCTGTGCATAACATTTTTCTGGGAAGTTTTCCATTTTTGAGGACTAAAATTTTTGTTTTTGGCAAGGCAATCTTTTATTCCCTTTGGGTAATGGTTGGCAGATCTTGTTCTTTTGATGTAGCAAGTGTTTTTGAGGGTTGTGTTTTGTGTGTGTGTGTGTGTGTGTGAGAGAGAGAGAGAGTGTAAAAAGGTACCAACTTTGGTTGCTGTTTAAGTAAAAATAAAGTAAAGATTTTAACCGGGTTATTGTGTCGGTGAGTTGCATGCAGCTTGGTCTCGTGTGAGGAAGTTGTGAACAGGGACCCAAGAAGAGTCTTTGCCTTGTGAAGTCTGGAGGTCAGCTGGGTGTGGATGGGCATAGTCTTCCCCGTTTTCAGGTAAACAAACCTACACTTCTCTCCCCAGCCAGATTCGTAAGGGTGGAAAGGGGTCAATTCTTTCTTCTAGGGCACCAGTGACATAATTATTCAGGGTGTGCGGGTATATGGGGGGGGGGCGGGGGTTGGGTTACATAGGAGTGGTGGCCTGCACAGGGAGAGTTGTGGGTCACATTTGAGAATTTTTTTGTACCTCACTGTCACCCTCTGTGAGTGCAAACTCTATATAATTGGTACAGAGGTGAGAAGGTGAACTTTGCTATTATTATTTATTACTTGGATTTGTATCCTGCCTTTGTGAATACGGGTTACAACATATTAGAAAATTGAAACTTTAGCATACAATCATGTATAGGTTCACATTACAAGGGAGTAAACAATTTGAAATATGGCTAATGTCTTTCCCAGTCACGATGTCTGCACATTAAGTTAGAAAAGACCACTGATTTGAGCACCGTAAAGGTAACTGGGTGGCTGTTTGTCATGGGAATGAGTGGCCCTTCTGTGGACATGAGGGACTTGCCTGAGGAAACAGTGCCTGCTGCTGGGGCCCCTCCCTGGAAAATTCTAGTCCAGGAAAAGCCCCGATCACTAGGTGGCAGCCCTTTAATGGTAGAGCTTATTGATTTCTTGCAATGAAAGGGAAGACACTCAGAGGTATAAAGGGGGTGTTAACCACTGCGGGGGCAGTCTCTCCAGCTATGGCATTACTCATCCCTAACCGTGGAGAAGGTGGTGGAGACAACATGGAAGTATCTTGTGCAAGAGTCTCAAGACATTCTCAAGAAATATCTTGGTTCCAGCAGGTGAAGAGGACTATGAGACCTGGATGGAGCAAGCTACTAAGATGTTTCCGAGATGAGACTGTGTCTTGCTGGAGAAACAAAGAAGTCTGGGAGAGTGCCCGATAGGCCCCGCTTCGGAAATCTTTGGAGCCCTGAAAGTTGAAAACCCCCAAGCCACTCCTGAAGAGTGCCTCGAAGCACTAGAGAGCACTTTTGGTACCTCTATGTATGGACTCGATTTATACTTCCACTTTAGAAACAGAAGTCAGGAAGAAGGCGAGAAGCTTTCTGATTTCCTGAGATAGTTACAGCCTCTTCTAAGAAAGGTAATCCAGAAAGGAGGAAGACTTGTACCATCTGCAAAGGACTCTCTGCTAAGGTGCCCCTGACTGACAGTCTCATAACACATTTGGGGCTCTGAAAAAAGACAAAACGCCCAGGATTTCTTCAACTATTAAGGGCGATCTGGGATAAAGAGGAATAGGAGGCTTCAAATCAAGCTTTGGTGGGCATATCGAGTATCTGGTTGATCTTCCAAGACAAACCCCTCTCCAGTCCACTGAAGTAAAGTGTTTAACTGCCTTGACAGAAGAGTTACAGGAAGCTACATTGAGAACACTGCTCAGTACCACTCCACCCTGAGCTATGCAGCAGGTATCTGCCCCTGCACCAGAAAACATTTCTGAGGTGGGGAGAACTTTGGTTGCTGAACTGAGCCAGGAAATTGCTTCCTTGAAGATGTCTATTGTCTGACAAGAGACAAGGAAATCCAAGGAGTCTAAGACGTTTAAAAGGAACAGAGTGAACCTTACTACTTGCTGTCCTAGCAGTTCTGTTACAGATGTGGAGAGGAGAGTCAGCCTTCCTTTCACTGGACAACTACAGAGGAGATGCTAAAAGTTGATCCAGGTGTCACAAAGCTACAGAGAAATTTCCGAGGGACCCAATGAACATGACATAAAACTAAAGAGAAGAGGAGACTGTTCACCTTTTATGTAGGTAAAAGTATGCGTGTATGCCAACGACGTGCGTTCTTTTACATGCATATTTTTGTATGCGTTCCCGGGGCACTGTTAGGATGGGGGAGGCAACCTCACACATCGCTTTGAATATTCAAAACCGTGTATGTGTTTTTTGCTTAATAAAAGTACCCACACAAAAAGCAACGGAAAATTTGTGTGGATACTTTTGAGAGGGCAATAATGAAAGCAAAATTACTCATGAAATTTTGCTTTCATCATTGCAGCAAATCCCGCAGGTAAAAAGTACTTGTAAAGTTTGCCAGAAAAAACAAGGGTCGTTTGATTATTGCCTTCTTAGTGCTAATATGCTTTGGAATATTCCACAAAAACATGTAAACATTCAGTATGTTTTTGAGCTTGGCCGCTTGTGCAGTTTTAGAAAAAAAGAGTATCTTTTGATCAAAACATCAATTCCCAGAAAGGGACATGAATGCAAGGAAAAAACAAAAGATGTGCATTAGATGTGCACTGTGGAGATTTTACTCAAGAACTAAATCTACCCCTTAAGATTTTTCAGGTAGGGGTTAAAAGTTACTCCCCTCAATTTGGCTCTCTCAGATTTTTATTTATTTATTTTTTTGACCTGATAGTAAGTAATTTATTGAACCAGGCCTGGCAAGCAAGACCGTAGGGAAATAATCTTGGTACTCTTGAGCTGGAAAGTTAGTCGCATACTTAACAGCCCTAAATGAAGCTGTAATAGAGCTGAAGATGTCAGGTCACGTGTAGGAACATGTTCATAGGTGTCTCCTCTTTTTTTTTTGCCAGTTCATTTCTTCGCTTAGAGAGAGGAGAAGAGGCACGTTTTTGTTGACCCAGGGCTCAGGAAGGACTTCCTTTGTCTTGTAGATAAGACTCTTATCAGGAGACAGAAGAAATTAGATGGAAAAACAAGAGAGGGACCTCTGTCTGTTTTACACATAAGTGATTCAATCTGATAACTCAGTTACAGACTGATAACCCTACCTGGAGCCAAGTATATTGCAGTCAGCAGCTATAAAAACTTTCCTCATCCTGCTCTGTAACAATAATTTAACCTTAACCTGTAGCATTTCCTACTGCTCTGCTTAGGCCCTCATCCAACTCTAGCAGTGCATCTTGGTTTTGATGCGGCCATTAGTCCCTTTGCAATTCTACTCTGCTACTAAATATTTATAATAGTGCTTACAAGGTGTATACAGCACAGACAATCCCTGCTCTGTGTTGCTTAAAATGTAGTCAACATATAGACTTGAAGGACAGATGGACATTGAGGACAGATCTACTTTAGTTGCCAGGGCTCTTTGCCTTCTAAAGGAAAGAATAGTCAGGGGGATGTGTGCGAGTCCAGGGAGTGGATGCACGTAGGACCATTTCCTTCTGCTAGCTGAGGTGCGTTGTATGCAAAAATGGCTCCAATAGCTGGAGTGTAGTCAGCATTTTCTCTCACTGTAGTATTGTGCCATTCAGGTGCTTCTCCTCTACACTGTGTTGCAATGTATAATGGTTTCCTATTGTGAACAGTTTGTCTCCAGTAATTAAAATAAAGTCACATGCACATTTTGCTTGGGTGTTCAAACAGATTGAAACTTAGATTCACAGAAGACTACCTTGCAGATTGAAAAAGGAGAGGATGGTGTTAACTTTTCATGCTTTATCTGCCAAGGTACATGTCTGATCAACCATTTGAGTTTACCCTGCCCTGCATAAAAACCAAAGATATATGCTGAATTCACCTGCAAGTACAGCATATTTAGACAACCATACCCTGCCAGCACCAGACTCTGCCTTGACAAGCTTGTGCCAAGAGTATATCTTCCTTCAAATATTGTAATGTATTTTACCCCATGACCCTAGCTGACAAGACCAGACCGGTTATGAATGCAGATCTCAGATTTTGTCCCTTGTGTAGGTGTGAATGCTTATTAGAAACAAAAGTACCTGATTTTCTGGGGCCTATATGTTTAGCAAAGCTTGAGTTTCCTTGGGAAGCAAATTTGCAGAAATCTTTTTTTCCTTGGATATAAGGGGATCTGGCATATCTAAAAATGTAGTATAATGGTTATGAATTATTTGTTGATAAACTATTACATACCTTTCTAATTGACTAATGAGGGTGATTTTGTACTTTTAAGACATATTTTTGAGGAACTTAATTTTGATTGTGGTGATGCTATTTAAATCTATGAAGGAAAGAATATGAGGTAAAGTGTGGTTACTATTAAAATGAGGGTGTCACCTTTTAAATGATGTTATCGGGTAAGTCTGCCACTGGGCTGCTATTTTCTGTAATTTAGAAAATCCCTACTGCTGTTGGAACAGATGGGGGTTCCAAAATCCTGTTCTTCCAATATTTATTTAGATTTATATTCCACTTTTTCAGTGCTTCAAAGCAGATTACATTCAGGTACTGCAGATATTTCCCTATTCCCAGAAGGCTTACACTCTAAGTTCATACCTGAGGCAATGGAGGGTAAAGTGACTTGCTCAAGTGGGACTTGAACCCTGCTCTCCTGGTTCATAGCCCACTGCTCTAACCACTAGGCTCCAAAGGAGTTCAAAAGCCATTCATGGACAAGGGCTTTCCTCAAGGCTCTGTACTAGCACCCTAGTGATTCAATATATATATTTGTGACCTGTAATAAAATACTTCTTAGTACTATCACCCAAATGAACAAACCACATTAGATGTTTCTAAAACCAAGACAATGCTCACATGATACAGAGTTATTCAAAATTAGACTATCAATACATGATTTTACAAGAATGCCATAATCTCATCATAATTGACCCTTGTGTGCCAAGTTTGCTAGCATTTTTTTTCATGTTTTTCTCTTCTACTTTCTCTTCATTTATACATAAATTTAAGAACAGATCTTTCAAAAGACTTGCAATGGTGTCTTCATCTGCTCAATTACGGTGGTCTAAGATGGGCTGAACTTAATGCTTTTTGATGGCCAAAAATGTCTGAATGTCCAGTAATACTCTCAATCCAAAGCATTATCAGCCTGTCTTAGACCATCATGAATGAGCAGTTGGAGACACCATTGCAAGTCTTTCAAAAGATGTGATTTTAAAGACATGTATAAATGAAGAGAAAGTAGAAGATTAGTTTATATGCACCCATAGCTTAATAGTGAGACTACATGTTCTTTTAAATTTTCTCAACAAATAGTACACACTACTTGCTTATAGCATGTACTATTTACCGAAATGAAAATTCACAAAAATCTGGGGAATTTTCATTGGGACCGTGCATTCGTTTCAGGTAAAACAAACTGTAATGAACAAATACACATCCTTATCTGGCATGTCAGCAAGAGGATGTGAATAGGGACCATGGTGGTTCACCAAAGAAATAGGAGGAAAAAGAGCAAAAAGAGCAGTTAGAAAATATCAGACATAGGAGGAGGAGGAAAGGCAAAATTACCAGGAGAAACAAAGGGCAACAGTAATGGCAGTTAGATTGTTAAAGGCTCAAACAGAGGAGTATGTTGGGAGTATGTCCTGGGAGCCTACCAACCAGTTGGGTTTTCAGGATATCTACAATGAATATGCATGAGAGAAAATTTGCATGTTATGGAAGCAGTGCATGCAAATTTTCTCTCATGCATATTCATTGTGAATATCCTGAAAACCCAACTGGCTGGTGGGCCCCCAGGACAGGGTTGGGGACCACTATGTTGTACAATGAAGAAAGGTAAGGGATACCATTTTCTTTAGATTTATAAGTGAACGAGAGGAAGTCTAAAAAGAGAATAGTAAAAACTGCAGCCACTAGATTTAAAACATGGATTTATGCATGTAAAGTTTGACCTCACCCCACAACACCCTGGACACACCCCAACTCTGCTTTTTTTTTTTTTAGACTCATGCATATGCATATATGCACGTAATTTGCAGCTTTTAAAATATGTGCTGCTCCCACGCAGTCCACATACTCACATATGTAGGCCTTGTAACATGAGCAATGCTTTTAAAATTCACCCCACAAGAAGGAAGAGGTGAGGGACCAAACACAAGACAAAGATGTAAAAGACTGCAGATTGAAAACATTACCATTTTCTGAAGAGGCATGGGCACAAGTGAGAAACAAGACCATGGACCTAATGGGGTACATCCCAGAATACGGAGGTAGCTAAAGGAAGTGCCATCATCCCTTACAGCTATGTACAACAAGAGAGGTTCCAAGAGACTGGGGGAAGAACAGATGTAGGATTGGTAACAAAGAAGAAATAGAAAAGTAGTTTGACATCATTTGTCCACATAGTGATTTGGGTGGACAGAGATTAGCTGGGGGAGGAAAAAGGTGAATTTTTTTAACAAGTTAAATTTATCCAGTTAAAAGCCAATTTTAACCACATAAGTTATTCGAATACTGACCCCCTAGTGAAACTAGATGCCAAACTTTAGGCACTTATACCTAGCCAGTTCTCAAAGGGACTGATTTAGGTAACTAATTCCCAAAGTTAGGCACCTAAACCCTTTGAATATTGACCCCATTATCTCATCGCAAGTTACTGGTGAGATCCTACCTTGAATACTATGGCAATTCTGAAGATCACATCTACCAAAGAATATCAATAAAGTGAAGGCAATTCAAGTGAGGTCCACTATAATGGTGTAAGGCCTGCCCTATATGTAGGGTGACCATATAGGTCCATGTCAAGGGGAATAAGCTGCACCAATCCTGATTTTATCCAATTACATACATGCAGATGTAGTCCTGATTTCTCTACTGAGTTATCAAAGGAAAGCAGGCCTCTTTCCCCTACATGCAGTGGAGTAAAACTTGGACTGATTCATCTTGTACTCCCTTGACATAGAGGTAGGTGGACATAGTACTCTCTAGAAGATCAGGGAAAAGGGGAGATATAATGCAAATGATTAATTATCCTGCAGGCTTCAATAAGGTCCCAGAAAGTAAATTTTTACATAGAAAGATAAGAACTTAATTACAAAGTGTTACCATCTGAAAATAAGAAGTGCATTTCTTCAAAAGAAATGCAAGAAAATATATTTTCACTGAGAAATAGGTGGGTACCTGGAACAGACTTGCAGTGAAGGTAACTGGAGTTAAGAGTGGCACAATTAAAGTATGAATCGGACAGATATAAAGAGATCTAATAGGAAGAGGGAGAAGACAACATCAGAAAAGAGTTGTGACAGCACAGTAGAAAAGCACAAATGGGCAGAGGGGGTGGACAAAAATGTCCTTCCTTAACTGCTGATATCTTCTATATTTCGGTGTTTGTAGTGACAAGGGGAGGGAAAAAGATCACGAACTGGCCCACATAGTAGGCATGCCAAAATGAGTAGATTGCGTGGACCAGGTGATCTTTATCTGTTGACATATTTTGTTTCCGCGAGTCTTCTGAAGATTAAATCAAGGCAATAAGAAGTGAAAGATCTCAGGGTTCTGTTCTTCTACATCTGATTTCCTCAGGGCATTGGGCATAGCACAAATAGGTGCTCATCTAATATTAGCTGTAAAGCTGACTCTCTCCGAATAATGTTTGTGTCACACTGCTGTGGGAAATCAGTGCATGAAGCTTACGTGACTCGGAAGAGCAGGCCAGACTGCTTTTTCTACTCTACTAATGCTGGGTGGGACTGGGAATAAGGCTGTTTCCTGGAATGGACTCCGTATTCTATGTCAGAGAAATCATACAAAGAAAGTTGTTGTTCCTAGAGGATTTTAAGGAGAATACCTTTCCAAACAACAAGCAACTGAAATGAAGGTTTATAGCTAGAGTACAGGCCAAGCGCAGCTTGAATCGAAATGAGTCTAATGCAATGTGAAGTAAGCACCATAGAGTTTGTTTAGGAGCAACTAACAGCATCACTTCAAGCTCTGGAGTTTAAGCATTAGTATAATAAAAGAAAACAACGGAGCATGCAAGCTCAGAGCCCGATTTACTAAGCTTTTTTTTTCTTTCCCATAGATACATTGGGGGTAATTTTTATTACTGCCTGCTTCAGTGGAAAATTGGTGGGAAAGTTTTTGCACTGGTTTTCAAAGCGAGAGTATGTGTACGTTTTCAGTGTGAAAATCATTGTAAGAAAGCTACCTACACACATTTACACCTGCTAAGTCTTGCAAGTAGTTTTTGCGAGAAGACTTACACCTCTACTTTGGAAAATTCAAAGGTGTGTACGCACACAAGTGCAGACCCCTCCCCAGCCCTGCCCTGGGAATGTGAGTAGAGTTCAGTGTGTAGTGGCTCTTTGCACATAAGGCTACCTGCACACTGAGTACAGCACTGCTTTATCCGCATCAAAGGCTGTGTGAAAGACCCTTATAATGGGAGAAAAGCCTTAGTAATTCAGGCCCCTACGAGAAATGGTTTAGATTATTAATATGTAGACTGAAAGGTTGTGATACCTGCTTATTGGTCATGAGAGTTCACCCACTCAATTTAAATAAATCCAATTATTCTAAATATTAGGGATGTGCATTTTCTTTTTAAAACAAATTGTAACTTGAAGAAAAGCAGACATTTTTATTCTGATTTTTTTTTTTACCCTGAAACAAATGCAGTGCCTCCCAAGAATTCCAAAACTTTGAGAGTGCATTCATTTGAGGGGGAAAAAATAGTGCGTACTATTTTCTGAAACAAATAAGAATGAAAAAAATGAATGTAAAAAAAGTCCACAAATTGAAAAAACGATCCAAAAACAAAATAAAAAACCCCAAACAAATGAAAAACATTTCCCTGCACATCTGCAAAACTGATCTAAAAGAAACACCTTTTACTGGACCAATGTAAGAATAACCCAAGTATGTTACAGAGAAGGGATGGCCAACTCTGGTTCGAGAGCCACAAACAGGCCAGGTTTTCAGGCTATCCGTGATGAATGTGCATGAGACAGATGCGCATTCACTGCCTCCATCATATGCCAATCCGTCTCATGCATATTCATGGTGGATAGCCTGAAAACCTGGCCTGTTTGTGGCTCTCGAGGACTGGAGTTGGCCACTCCTGCCGTAGTGCATCAGCTTCTAACACTTCCTGGGTCCCTTCTTCAGATGAAACTCAGCTCTATATTATGTATTACGTTAAGGCAATAAAGAAAATCTGACTGAACTACTAAAACAGCTTATTAGAAAGCATCAAAACAATACTAGCAGAAGTGTATGAGTCCAAATCTGATACCTATACAACTGCTGTTTAATCTCATCAAACAAAAGCTCACAATACATCAGCTTACAATTACAATAAGAGCACCCATCCGTACAGAGCAGAAATCAATGTCCCTGTGGTCCCCAGGCTCCAGATCAGTGAAACATGAGACCGTCTTTTTGTACACATCAACTGCTTCCTTAAAAAAAACAACAAAAAAAAAAAATATCTCTCTGTTCATCTTTCCATTTTATTCCTAACCTCAAAGACATGACCACTTCCACTGGCTCCATATCTCCCAGATGGGAGATCACAGAAGTCTCCAAATTTACAAGATCTAAAGTTCCAGAATGTACCTAACGTTGCTTGTCAGGGTGTCCATGAATGAAACTAGGAAGGCTGAAGGGTTTCATAGCCCCTCAGCATTCACAGGCGAGAACATCAATCAAGTTTTTCCAGGTCTCAGACTGACTCAGGACTACATGTTAACCAATCCAGCTGCTTTTCAATCAAGTAAAGAACAACACTGTTGGCTCAAAACTACAATGCTCCACATTGGTTCTCTTCTGATTTTTTAAATTGTCCCTGAAGCCATTCAGATATTTATAATTCTGCGTACGCCAGGATCCCTTGGGAAAATAGATGTAAAATAAGTTAGGACCAGTGGTGATTTTCTGCCGGGTTAAGGTGGGTCACAAGTTGCGGGCCAGCGTTTCCTGGCTGCTGATCTTGGGCATTGCAAGATAAAAGGGTAGGAAGTACAGAGATGGGGGAGGCTGGCGGAGCTCATCCTGCCAGCCACCAAAGAAGTGTGGAGGCCCCTCACTACATGGGAAGATAGGTTGGGCTAGGTGGCGAGGAGGAGAAACAAGGTCTGTGGGGAAGTAGGAAGGATGCGGGAGGCAGAGAGAAGATTGGCACAGATACCACTCCCCCATACCTGGCACCTATTGGTTTTGTTTTAGAAAATCTCCCCTGGAGAGGACCAACCTAGCCCTAAGGGAAAAGAAGTTATAAGGCTGAAGAACATCTTACCTTCAGTTTGCCGACCTAGTTTCAGTCCATAGAAGTTTACATCTACAAAATCTATAATGCTGTTGTAGTAAACTACAGAGTAATTACAAATTTTTCTGTGTTCAATTTAATGCAAGTAAAATGTTTCAAATGCACATATGAAGATAACTAAAGCCCTGAAAAGCAGGTATAAAATGATTAACAACAGTGGAAGATCACTCAACACTACTTTGCTAGTGCAATATAGTTGTACCTACTTGGGGATGGATTGCCTACATGGGTGTCCAGTTTCCAACACAGATTTTAATTAGTAACAATGATAACAACTTTTATCCTGGAGACATTGATCTGCTAAGAACTGGTCCGAGGCTACCAATTCATTTCATGCAATGTAAATCTTCAAACAGCAATCGGACTGTAAGCTTTTTAAAAGAGGTTTGAGAATCAATGTGATGATGATCTGCAAATTCCTCAGACTGGATCACTGAATCTCTTTGGGAAAAGAACAACCTATTGCTAGTAAATTTTGCTGCAGATGCATGGAAATTTGAAGTGGATCTAAGCAAAATCTAGTACAGAGGATCATATATAATCAGATCACCCTAAAAGACAAAATTTTTCCGCATCGGATCTGTGGATTTTTAATGCTTTCCAACATATGTAAAAAAGGATTAATGTCTGCCCATCCATCTCTCTATAAATAAAAGGAGATGGAAAGTCACCAAATTTGGCACACCTGAAGAATATGGAACATCTCAAGTAAAACTGAAAACTACATATATCAGGATAGTATTTTCAGAAGACAAGCCTCCAAAAAAAAAAAAGTCCAATTGGTTTCTATGGAAAACTGTTAGAAAACTATTTGAACTGTACAATGTTTACCAGTTCTCATCCTACCAAGACTTTTCCACAGAACACCACAAGCAGAGAGAATCAGGGAAAAAGTCACCAGGAAAGAATGGCACAAAAAAGCATTTGCAAAACACATATCCTCCTCACACCCCCTTACAATCCTCACATGCACTTACCATACACATGAATACACAACTCCACCCCAACACATACCCATCACCCCACACATCTCTCCCCCATAAACACCTCTCTACAGATATCCACACACATTGCATACATTCCTATACCCCCAACACATGCACACATCTCTTTCTCTCTCTCTCTCACACACACACACACACACACACATTCCCAGCACATCCACCCTATACCCCCTCATAGACAGGGAAAATAAATGATGCAGCTTCTCATTCCCCCCCCCCCCACACACACACACACCCCAGATTTATGCAATAACTACATACCCTCCCAACTACACACACAGCCATACCTCCAAAAAAGGTCAAACCTACACACCCAATCCTGCCACACATTACCTTCTCATAGAGCCTCCTTATAAACAAACCTACCCAAAACACCCACACATACTCCCCTACACAGACACACACCCCTATACCTCAGGCATGCCCATGCACACAATCCCTTCACCCACATTCAACTTATATAAACCCCACCCACACACTCCCTCAGAACCACATCCACTATCTACAAACAGAGCCATACCCGAAACACATCCACCCCACAGCCCCTTTACACACACACACACACACACAATCCCTCCACAAACCCCTCTCACCCACACAACCTCCTATCCAAAAACCACACCTCATCCATCCATCCCTTCACCCCACTCACCCTATGTCCCCCTCGTATACCCACAACGTCCATTTCCTTCACCACTGAAGTGTTGAATCTGCATGCTTTCCCTATTTGTTTAAAGTAACAAGGCTGAAGTAACCTTTTCTGAATGTAACTTCTGAAAGTTCACAAAATCATAATGTGGAATTTTTACCCAGAAGCTGCTCAGTATAACAGTCAGATACAGAAGTGCAATGTGCACGTTTTTGCTCAAATAACTTTCCTGTGGATTGCTTCCTCTTTCTTAAGTCGCCAGAGGTTAAATCCTTAGGCAAAGTGTAACGCTGGTCCCAACTTATCAGTACCTAAACTATACCTGAAAATGACTTAACATCTGTCCATAGAGAATGATAGTCTGTCCGTTCAGGCAGTAAAGTGAGAATTGGAGACTTGCACCTTTAAGTCTTGATGATGTCAGCAATGACATTTGCCAGGTACAAAGAGTGATACGTGCAGTGAGCGAGGACCCATTTGGTCTGTGTTTTTTTGTTCTCAGCTTGAAGTTGAGCTGTTTGCTCATGGAGGGACTAGCTTCTTCTTGGAAGGGTCCCTGGAAGGAATGATGAGGAAACCGAAGAAGGAACAGCTTGCCATCATTTATCTCAACTGTAAGGACTGAGTGAGTGATTTGTGCTGTTGCTGAGTACTGGATTTTACCATGAATGAGTTCTGGGTATTTTACAAGGATTTTTGCTATTGTCTGTCTTTCTGAACTTTTACTGGAAGCCTGTGGATTGTGGAAGACATCCTATGTTTTGTTTTGTTGCATAAATTTGACAAGATTGGAACTACCAGTCCTAGTTATTCAAGGATTTGGATTCACCTGAGATGGAAGTTGCCAATGAATTGTTACTGCTCAGAAGAAGCCATTCACTTAGGGCCTGATCCTGAAAAGCATTTACACACTTTAAAATGTGTTTTACACATGTAATTGCAGTTTCCCTGTGTAAGTGGGCTTTTGAAAATTGCTACAATATAGGCCATTGAATTGTCCATAGGATTCATCTACGCACATGCACTTTGCTGAAGTAAATGGACTTTTCAACATTGCTGCGATAGTATGTTACATTTACAAGTGTAACTCCTTTGAAAATTACCTCCTAGGGAATATTTGTTCCACCCAGAGGGGAAGTGTGTCCAGTAAATAAATTCATTTTGGAATGCCCTGAGCACGGCCCACTATGCCATCTGTTTCACTATATTTCAAGAACTCTAGTGACCAACAACATGTTTGCACTCCCAGCCACTGTCTATGTTTGAGAGCCTAAACTGGAGCTACAAAAGGATGCATATTTCATAACTACGCAAGCAAATTCACTTCTAGGATTTTTTAGGCATGTTATTCACCTGAAACTTAAGTCAATCTAGCTCTTTGCCTGCTCAGCCCCCACATCTCTCTGGAATATGCATGGGTTTCTTATTTCCATTTCTTCAATTTATGCATTCAAGACCGATCTGCAAGCCACCTTTTCTCTTGCCGCTCATGAATGGTTTGATTCAATTTGAGTCACTTGAAAGGGTGGACTAGCTAGCTGCCTTGTTTCCTACATCAAACCTGTTAAAAAGATTGTTTTAAGAGTCTGTTCTACCATCCCTGCCCTCCCCTCAGTTGCAACTCAGCAGAGATTCTTGGGACAAAGCTGTTCCTCAGCAGATCTCACAGACAGACCTGTAGGCACACGCCTGCTGCTTTGTTGAGTGTTTAAGGGGAAAAAAAAAATCAAACTCCTGCCTGCTCAGATTACAAATGACAAAACAAAACCTGTTTTTTATTGCAATTATTCAGTGGAGGGGTTAGGAGTAAAAAAAAAGACAGGAGGCAGTGAAGCAAGCAGGAGTGCACCCAAAATTAATCCACCGCATGAGCAAAGCTCTTTATTCAACAGAAAGGACAGAGCTGTACAACAGGCACATGACCCATGGCTTCCTGCTTTATTCCCATACCATTAAAACTACTCAACTGAACAACCTGAAGCAATACAGCTGCTGAATTTTAAAAAATGATGCAAAGTCCTCGATGACTGAGTTTCATTACTCTAAAAAAACAAAAAAACAAACAAACCAAAAACTTTAGAGCTTTGTATTAGCATATCCTTATTCTGGTGAAAGGGCAGCTTGCTGTTAATGGAGCCTGGGGGTGGCAGCTTTGTTTCCTGTCAAGCGTTGGAGACTAAAAATTTGAGCTGGAAAATCTGTTTCGGTTGTGCCTCCCTGCCGGCTCTTGCCTATTAAGCCGGTTTCTAAGACTTTTTTTCTCTCAGTTTGAATTTCAGGAACACCAGAAAGTCTGTCCCAGTGCAATCGTAGCACCGCAGCTTAGGGCTGTGCTCACCATGCTGTGCAGGTTACTCTAGTGCCCTACTTCCGTGCATAGCACAGTCATAGCACTGCTGTTTTTGGCTGAATCACCACTGGACATGAAAGGTGAGTCAGTGCGAAGTGATACTATACAGGAGAAACAAGTCTTTCTCCTCCCTTCCTTGCAAGGGATGCTATAGAAAGGTTATGGTTGGGTCTTCTTCACATGTGTGGCTAAAGCAGCAAGATTTCCTTTATTCAGATGCAGTAGCAGCGGCTGAAAAATACTGGCATTGCTTGCTTAGGCTCCAGTATTCTGCAGTGCCAGTCAGCCACAAACCAGCAGATATACCATTTATTTTCCAAAATTTTGAGAACCAGTTGTTTGTGTTCACTGGAAGTGAGTAGTTAATTCCATTACCGGTGTACTTTGATAATAGGCTTCCATTGTTCTGCTCAGTTCCCTGTTACAAGCATCTCCCAATTCCTCTGCCAATGTACCTTAGGCCTGACTTACAGCATCTCATCAGAGAATCCTAACGGGTAACAGAAGAGGACTGGAAAGCTCATCTGCATATCCTATGCAGCAGCCCCTGGGAGAGGACTCCAGAGGTCACCACGATGGAATTCAGGCTCCACAGTCCCAGCTTCCAGGGAACCCGCACCCCTTGCGACAGGAGAGGACCAGAAGGCTCATCTGTTTATCCTACCCAGCAGCCCCTGGGAGAGGACTCCAGAGGTCACCACGATGGAATTCAGGCTTCACAGTCCCAGCTTCCAAAGGCCCTGGATCTCTTGCAGCAGAAGAAGACTGGAAGGCTCATCTGTATGTCCTACCTTACAGAGATAGGGCCCCAAAACACCATCAGTACCTAGGACAGGCAAAATCCTGTATCCATCAAGGGCTGTAGATCAATTTGTTGTTCTCTACAATATACATTTTCCTTTTCTGAATATTATACCTATATGTTAACAACTTGGAGGCTTCCAGAGGCCCCACACCCCTTGCAGTAGAAGAGACCGGGAAGGCTCATCTGCATATCCTACCCTCACAACTCCAGGTTTTATTCAGAAGGAACTTAATTCAAAACAAAAGTCAATAAGGTGAGTGCCCAGGTAGATATAAGTAGACTAATTGTAGTATTTTGAAGGTCATAGAGACACAAATATAAAATAAACCAATAGACTAAACGTGCTTTAGATTAGCTTTATATCTCTACCTCCTTACAAATGTAAACTGTAGGACAAATCAACAAAATTAAGATGCAGATAGCAATCCAGCAATGAGGGGGAGGCTTTCCAGTCTTTTGCACTGAGTGGCACATGTATATCTCCCAGCTGGTGAGAGGTTGTATGTGTGCACTAGGCACAAAGAGCTCCTGGTTCTCAGAGAATGAATCTGATATCTGGCAGACCTGGAAGAGCCAAAGGAGGCCTTCAGGGACATAGTAGAGAAGTCCCACCTCCAATCTGATAGCCCTATGTGCTTTGGAGAAGAAAGGTCACCCGGAAGGAGAGCATCGCCTGGGTGAGGCAGGAAGCAATCCTGTAACTAGGATCTGCCCTCAAGGTGATGTTGTATCCTCTCACACTGAATTTAAAAAGAAGCTTGCTGTGAAAGCAAAAAACACATAATAAAAGCATTTTCAGGTACATTCAAAGAAAAAAGCCTGTAAGGGAGTTAACTGGACCATTAGATGATCAATGAGTAAAAGGGGCTTTTGGAATGGCAAAGCCATAGCAGATAGACTAAATTAATTCTTTGCTTGAGTCTTCACTGAGGAAGATAAGAGATACCCATGCCAGAAATAATTTTCAAAGGTCAAGATTCTGCATAACTGAAACAAATCTCAGTAAACCTGGAATATGTACTAGGGCAAATTGACAAACTAAAGAGTAGCAAATCACCTGGACCAGATGGTTTATATCCCAAAGTGCTGAAAGAACTGAGAAATGACATTGCAGACCTGCTATTAGTAATTTGAAAACTTACATTAAAATATTCTGTGGTACCTGAAGGCTGGAGGGTTGCCCACGTAGTGACAATTTTAAAAAAGGGATCAAGGGGTTATCCAGGAGACTACAGACCAGTGAGTCTGACATCTGTACAAAGCAAAATGGTAGAAACTATCATTAAAGAACAAAATTGCTAAACATATAGAGATAGGCATAGTTTAATGAGACAAATCCAACATGGATTTAGAAAATGGAAGTTTTGCTTCACCAGAATGCTACGTTGTTTTGAGAGAATAAACAAACATGTGGATAAAGCTGAACCAGTTGATACAGTGTATCTGGATTTCCAGAAAGCATTTGACAAAGTCCCTCATGAGAGGCTTTTTAGGAAATGTAAAAGTAATGGGATAAGGGGTAGGGTCCTACTGTGGATTGAGAACTGTTTAAAAAATAGAAAACAGAGAGTATGGCTAAATGAAAAATATTCCCCATGGAGATAGGTGAATAATGGAGTGCCCCTGGGATCTGTTCTGGGACCATTGCTTTTTAATATATTTATTAACGATTTGGAAATGGGAACAATGAGTGAGGTAATCAAATATGACAATGACACAAAATTATTCAAAATTGTTAAATCACAAGAGGATTGTGAGAAATTGAAGAGGACCTTGACTAGGCATGTAAATGACAAATGAAGTTTAATGTGGACAAGTGCAAAGTGTTGCCCTTAGGGCAGAGTAACCCGTAACCCAAATTATAGCTACTTAATGCAAAGACCACATTAGGAGTCACCGTTCAGGAAAAGGATCTAGGCTTCATCGTAGATATGTTGAAATTTTCTGTTCGGTGTGCAGCAGCATCCAGGAAAGCAAATAAAATGCTAAGAATTATTAGGAAGGAATGGAGAATATCATAATGTCTCTGTATCACTTCATGGTGTGACCTCACCTTGAATACTGTGTACAGTTCTGGTCACATCTCAAAAAAGATATAGCAGAATTAGAAAAGGTACAGAGAAGGGTGACCAAAATGATAAAGAGGATGGAACAATTCCCCTATGAAGAAACTCTAAAGAGGTTAGGACTCTTCAGCCTGGAGAAGAGGTGGCTGAGGGGAGATATGAAAGAGGTCTATAAAATAATGAATGGAATGGAATGAGTAAACATTAATCAGTTGTTTACTCTTTTGAAAACTACATGAGACCAGGGGTCACACAATGATGTTACTAGGTGAAAACTAATAAGAGAAAATATGTTTTACTCAACATATAATTAAGCTCTGGAATTCATTGCCAGAGCATGTGGTGAAAGCTATTAGTGTAGCGGTGTTTAAAAAAAAGATTTGGACATGTTTCTTGAGGAAAAGACCATAAACATTAAGGTGGACTTAGAGAAATCCACTGATTATCTCTGGGATAAGCAGCTTGGAATTTATCTACCCTTTGGGATCCTGCCAGGTACTTGTGACCTGGATGGGCCACTATTGGAAACAGGATCCTGGGCTTGATGGACCTTTGGTCAGACCCAGTATGGCAAGTCTAATGTTCTTATTGTCAGTGCGTTTCAGTCCTGCCCCTCCATATCCCATCACCATTCCATGAAGAAGGTGAAATGAAAATCCTGTGTTCTCCTTAACTCTGGTTGGCAGTTGCTCCTTCATTTTTGGAATTATATAGTAACATAGGTAGAAAAAGACCAAATAGTCCATCTAGTCTGCCCATCAAGTTTCTTAAGGTAGTAACTGCCGCTCTGTGCAAGTTACCTCTAAGCCTTATGTTAATGGTAGTAGTATTAACAACTGAAATCAAGCAACTGTCAAACAAATAACAAAAATTACTGCTAGCAACATTTTTACAAGGTGAGTAGCCTCCTTGATGATTCATACAATGCTGCTTGAATGTGCTTTGCTTTCGGAGTTGGCCATGGAAGCAGTCCTGTGCTTTTTTCTTAATGCCTGTGTATCAATACACTGAAGCGTAAAAGTCAGGGCCCAGTGTTGGCCATCATCTAAATCCAATTTCCATTTTCCCCCCTCATTGTCAAAGTAGAGAGCAATGCTACCATGTAGCAGGAGCAATTTCTGCACTTCCAGACTTGCAGAAAAGCTAGGGCCTTGCTCAGCCAGTTCAATACCCCAGATACCTCGATATTGCACATGCAAGAATCTGATGAAACTAAGTATGTCTCTGTGCTATGTGATGAGCATCTATCTACTTTGTATATCAAATATTTATTTCACTCTCTCTACATTGTGACTAAGACTAATCCTTTCCATGTAATTGTCATCTATGTATCATTTATCTTTACTGGTTAGTGTAAACATATTTATATGATCTCTCATCCATAATTACCTCACATCCACAGTATCTCTTATCTATAGCTCTGAATATAGAAAAAGAGACACTTCCTAAAATGGATAGCTATCCATTTCCGATAAAAATAAAAAAAAACAAAACGTGGAGTCAAGAAAAAAATAAATAGGAATCTGTGTCTCTATTGCTGTAGCTTTCTCTTTTCAAAATTTTTTTTTGTTTTGTTTTCAAACAGGCAAATTCTTGCCGCCAATGATTCCAGGGGTTTAAGGAAAAAACAGAAGCCGGTCATGAATGGTGAAAGATTTTTTTGCGGCAGGAGACGTGAAAGGACAGAGCACCGTTCTGTGAAGAAGCCTCCACTTACATTTTTGTCACCATTTGCCTTGTGTACAGCCAAAGCAATAATAATTTTCATTAAAAATATTTATCCACGGGGATGATACTGTTGACTACACTAAGAACTGGAACGAGCACACACGCAGAGAACAAAAGCCACCTTGCAAGAATGCCATTTCCCCCCCCCCCCCCAAAGAACTGGCATGAAGAGTCCTGTTCCTTGTGAACTGGAGCCCGCAGATGCTGCTGGATTTTATTATTAGAGGTGAGGACATGAATATTTACACAAAAGCTTATATACCCCTTAGGTGTTTCTCCAACTGGTATTTCTCTTTCCAGCATGCACAGTTTGTAACGTTAGCTCCAGAAGCCAGGATCTTGTTCAGATTTCCATGGGGGTAAGTATTTGCACTGGGTGGGGGCTACATTTCAGGAGGGCCTGACTTTATCAGATACGCTCAATGGAGACAACTCAGCAAATTAGTGTAAGTCTGAAGCCTGTGTTGTGGCTTGTTGTGCAACTGCGGAACATGAACTTGCCTGGTGTCAGATTTAACGTTTCAGGTAAAAAAAGAAAAGGGTTAAACACTGTGCGCAAGGCACTTTTCCTGCAGTTCATGAACTGGCACAGCTTTAGCCTAAGGATTTGATTTCCCGCCACCGCAAGAAGGTGGGAAAAAAAATATCATGCAAGAAAAAAAAAACGAGTGTAAAGGGATTTGGGGGCCGCCCAAAAGCATTAACTTAAAAAAAATTGGGCAAAGGTTCTGCTGCCTTAAAAAAAAAAAAAAAAAAAAAAAAAGAGCGCACTCCAGGCTATCCTCCCAATTCCTTTCCCCTCCCCTAATCAAACCCACTTACCATGCTGATGTTCTTCACGGGGCAGGAGACATTTACATGGAAAAAATGCAAAATGGCACCAGCCTTGGTCCTCTGATGCCATTTTTAATCACCGTTACCCCTCCAGTCATCCCCTCGTGAGAAACTTCAATGTGGTAAGAGGGTTTGAGAGGGAGGGCCCGGGAGTGGATGCCTTTTTGGGGGAACAGGACCAACACCATAGCTCTCTCTAAGCTGAGCCTGTGAGCAATTGCCCATCCATTTCAGAGCATCGCTCACAGGTTTTACGTGGCTGCTCACAGACATTTTTCTTTGTGCTATATTCAGAAAGGCAATGCTAATACTGGCATTCAAAAAAATTGTTGGTTTCAAAAAATTGTTGCTCACATGAAAAAAAAAAACAATCTGCATACATCCAGTTACTCCTTGGAGGGAGCATTGATCAACACTTGTTTTATTCTGAGTTTTTGAAGGGTTTGTTTTTTTTTTTGGTTGACTTTAAATAAGAAATGGAACAAATAAAAAACAAGCAACACGAAACAGAAACAAAGACAAAAAAAAAAAGATATCTGTGCTGCATCCCTACAAGAAATGAAATCCTTGGGCCAAAATTGCATTATCATTAACTTGTGCTTGCAAACTAACTTACAGAATTTTTATACTTTTATTGCACTCTAGTGGGACCTGACACTTAAATCTGTCCCAAGATCTATGGATCTTCAGGTATAGAAAGGGCAGCATGAGTCACCAGCTTGGTCCTGGAGAACAGTGCACTGTGAGGGTCTCAAAATTTTGCGCAATAGGAAGTGTGCATAGAAAAGAAAGTAGTTTCAGGCTGATAGATCATTTCATTTTGGACATGTTATTTTATAGTTCTGTTTTACCACTGTTTTCTTTGGTACATTTTAGCATACTATGTTTTTACCATGTGCATATATGCAGGCCGATACTGTAAAGTGCGCTCAGCTGTTTAACCTGGGTTGGACGCGCGTTTTGGACGTGTATCCACAACCCCTTATACAATAAGGGGTATAGCACATTTATTTATTTATTTAGAACTTTTCTATACCGACTTTCCAGTAACAGAATTACTGATCAATTCGGTTTACAATTTGAACAATAACAACAGTGACAAGTAAATGTCTTACAAGGAACAGGAAGAAAATAACTTGGAAATAAATATGTGGGTTGATTACATAAAAAGTACTATATACAAATAGTACTATATACAAATATATACAAAGCCTAAATGTGGGTAGAGGCACTAAACAATGGCGTTGGACTGTCAAGAGGGTGGGTATTGGGATTTGGACATCCATAACGCACATCCAAACCCCCCTGAAACTAATAGTACTCATCCCATGCAAATGCATATTGATGAGGCTATTAGTCATTCACCCCAAAAACAGTAAAAAAAAAAAAAAAAAAAAGAGGGCACCCAATCTGCACATTTTACACTCAGAAACTAACACCTGCCCATGGGCAGACTATTTCTGAGCAGCCTGAAAAAAAGTGTACAGAAAAGCAGAAAATACTGCTTTTCTGTACATCCTCCGACTTAATATCGTGGCGATATTAAGTCGGAGGAACCAAAGGTTAAAAATAAAATTTAGAAAAGTGCATCGGCGGGTCAGGTTAGGAAAACGGATGCTTGTAAAATTGAGCGTCCGTTTTCCTAACCTGCTGACAGTCATCTCTCCTGAGCCAAGGAGGTGCCAGGGGCGCGCAGTTGTCCTTAGCGCATCTTTTAGCGTGACTCCCTCATTTGCATGCTGTTATGCGTGCCCAGGAGAGGGGGCTGTGCACACATTTCAAGAGCAGCGCAAAAAAACGGATGCGCTTTTTTAGCGTGTCCACATTGTATCGGCCTGTTAATGCTTACAGCCTGTATACATTTGTTTTTGGTTTTTTTTACAACAGTCATCCTTTTACTACTTGTTGCAAACAGCATGTGCATTAATATATATTAATTTTAGCACCATTTCGAATGGGAAACAACAGAAAACACTATAACAAATATTGGTGCTTTCCTGCCATTTTAAAATGCCAGCACATCCCTTTCTGGATCATTCTTACATGGATCCAAATTCAGACAGATGTACTCCAGGTCTTCTGAAGGACTCACTGTGCTCTCTCTTTTTTAATTACAGTTCTAATCTCCTACTGTTTGGGTTTACTGAAATTTATTCTGTACTGCAGCATGAGCATATGATTACTTGGCTTCCAATTTGAAAGCTGTAAATAGATATTGAACAATGCACGAGGGCCTACAGATAGAAAAAATACAAAGCCATCCTGGAGAAAAAAAATGGGCCATGAAACATGGGATGAGAGTGAGGTTTCAAATGGCTATCCCATTCTTACAAATGTCTACTCCAGAAAGTGTTCCTCCTAGGAGGATACTGCAGTTAAGTTAGCCGTGGCATTTGCAATAACCATGCACCAGATACTAAACTGTAAAAGTAAAACCGAGATTACACAAAGTACAGTACCGCAGAGCACACTGAAAAATCACATTCACAATACGCAGCATCCAAACTGCACAAAATGTGCTGCACACAACACACAAGGTCCTGAATGCCATATTTAGTATCCAGCTGCTACACACTGCAAAGCATTGCGAGGGCACACATTGCGTAACACACCATACTCTTTCACATCAACTCTGCACGCGGTACGAAATATTTATATTTTATATTGTCCTATCAAGCAGGCTTTAAAATATGCACCATCATTATGGACTAATATATCTAATATTCTGCAAGTACTCTTCCAAGAGCTACTCTTTCAAATGTTACTAAACATCCTCCCATCCATAGCAGTAGTTGAGGGGAGATTTGACATTTATTGGCATTTTCACACTATTGACAGTAATTTGCCAGGATGCATATTTTTTTTTTAGGTAATGCTTGCTGGAAAACAATATATTTCCTAATTAAATTAAATCGGGACTTTAAAGTCCTGAGCAGTGGTTGGGAAGGGACAGAAAAAAAAAAAAAGAGGGGAACAGGGAGTAAGCCAGAGGCTTTACTATGTCAAGGTGTAATGTGCCCAGTTCCTGCTGGATTTCATCAGTTGGTGGGGTGGAGCTGGCCAAGAGAAACGCCTGACCACTGCCGAGATTCACAAGACCTGCTGCTTGCAAAAGGAAAACCCCTGAACAAACTGACATGGGACTGAGACAGGAGGGAGAATCAAATATAGCAAACCCTCCAGTGACGTTCCCTTAGCCTCCTATCCCACATATACCCAGCAGAACTTGTCCCAGATTTCCCAGCCAAGCAGTTTCTTACTGCTATGCTTTATCTTGCGAAGATAAAACGCGTTTATTTTAATAGGAAGGAGCAGTTTTGCTGCCTGTCAATCCCTCTCCTCCTCGCCCCCCCCAAATCCTTCAGCAAGGGCGCCGAGGTTACCTCTCTGGCCGGGAGCAGCCCCTCTCAGCCCGAGGCTTTACTCTCTGTCTGGAGGGCTTCTCTTCGGGTCTGGCCTGAGCTCCATAGCCGCTGAGGAGGTCACCCCGGGAGAGTCCTCCGGCCCGAGGACCTAGGCTGGGCGCCCGGCAGCTCAGGTGGAAGGCACCGGTGAGAAAGTTGCAGGGAGGAAGGGGGGGCGTGGCCTGCCCTTCTCTGCAGGACTGGAATCAAAGGGGAGGGAAGGAGAGAATCTGGGCCGCAGCCAAAACCACAAAGCCCTATAATAATTACCCCGGTTTACGAATCTGATTATTCAGCACTCCATAACTTCAACAATGAAAAAAAAAAAACCAACCAACCTATAGAAAATGTATGCACAGGTAAACTTGAAAAAATAGGGGATTTTTTTTTTTTTAACTTTTAGTTACCTTGGACACTCAGGTAAATTTTTTAAAGTGCTACATGTAACCCCTGCCTTACGTACATAAAGTATGGATTGTTCTCTCCAATTTTGGGGCCGTTCTTTATTTTCGACCTTGAAATTATTTTCCTGAAAATTGTACTTGGTTGCATTGGGAACAATTTGGAATAGGTTAAGCGTCACAATAGGGAAGAGAAACAGAAAATGTGAAAGAAGAAGGAAGAGGGAAAAGCAAAACCAGGCAGAAGATTCTGTTGGTCACAGGGGTCTCCTGATAGGCCCTGCGCTGTGGATCCGTAGCCGATCTCTTCTCAAGGGGGCCGATGCAAGAAAGGTGTGCAGAAAACAGGCGTTCAGTGTTGAGCTATCAAGGCGGTTGGGAAAATAGATGCTCAATATATGAGCGTCCATTTTCTCCTGCTACCGGCTTATATACGCACAAGATTCATGGCCTGGACCATGTAGCTTGCGTATGTATTGGACGTCCAAATTTTTTTTTTTTTTCAAAAAATTTATTTTTTTAAATAAATACTGCTTTATTTGGTTCCTCCTGCTTAGTATCGCGTCGATACTATTAGGAGGAATCTCAGAAAGCAGGATTTTTCTTTTTTTTTTTTTCAGTGCGCCCTAGAGTGTGGCGCACCTTTAGGCCAGCCCCGGGCTGGCGTAAAATTTTCCGCATTGCAAGGGCGCATTGGCTGCACTGAAAATGTATTAGCTCACAGGGGTTAGCTAACAGCCTCATCTACATGGATTTCCATCTGATGAGTGCTATAAGCTGCGTGGATCTGGATGCGCTAATCCCCATATCGGATCAGGGGTTATGGACGTGCATCCAAAGTGCGTGGCCGATCACATGTTAAGCCATGCGCAGTGGCTAGTGCACAGTATTGAATCAGCCCCAAGGTGTGTAAAGAGCTGCAAACACCTTGTAGTGCGATTATAAATGTTCATTAGTAGTAGCAAGCAATGGGTATTAATAGCTCAATACCCATTATTCAAGGGAACACAGGCTGTCAATGCACGAATAATATACTCAACACAGCAACATGTGTTCCAGAAGAAGATTTTACTGAAAAGAAACTTTAATGATTTGACAGACACAATAAACTGCAATGGGGATGAACCCAAACACGGCATTGCTTAATCCACGGCACCACTCAGGATCATATGTTAGTGTAGCTCCCCGTCGACAGGAGCTCACAGGATGGGCAAGGCCAGCTCTAGGCTAACAAATGCCCTATGTGAAAACTGAAATTGGGGTCCCCTTCCATGATCCACATTGGCTTCACTTGCACCACCATCGCAGCCTCTTACAAGATTTCTCCCTTTGCTTTTTCCCCTCCAACGACAATGATGAACTTAGTTTTTTGCCACCACCGGGCACTGTTGGTGTCATTAAACTACCCCCCCCCCCCCCTCAACTTCAAGAAAGTTGGTCAACACCAATGAAGCTAGGGGGTCCATACAGAATGGGACAGAGCAATATAATTCCTGGACCTCCAGTTCTGTAAATATGTCCACAGAAACACCCCTAATAACAGGTATAGAGCAGAAATAAGAGGTTTCCCTTGTAACTCAAATTACCACCCAAAAAAATTAATTCTGGTGTCACCTCAGTAACAGCAACACAAATACCCTTCACTACCAGGCACTTTAAGTAGAAGAAGAAACGCCTACAAAAATTACTCAGGACGCGTATAGTAAACCTGCCACATGATAAGAGCATGACTTCCAGGACTCAAACTGCAACAATCCTACCTATGAAAAGATAGCACTGCAAATATTATACCAATCACTGCCTACTGGGAAAACAAAACAAGCTGAACTGCTACAGATCCCTTCACAGATGCTACACGTTAGCAGAATACTTCACCTTGGTCATGCAAGCAGAATACAGAGAAACCTTTACCAAATATAAAACAATAAATTAGAAATAGAAATATGCAGAGAAAAATTAGAAACCCCCAAGAAACTAGACTGCACGAAACACAACACTGAAGAAAAAGAAACAAAATTTCATTTTCTCCTGTACTTTGCAGAATACAAAGATGTAAGATAATCATTTACAGAGCTGACATATTCAATCATTAAACTGAAAGTAAAATGCTTTTCTTCCACCTTTTTTGCATGGAGGAAGTGGTGAAGACCAAAACTGTGAAGGATTTCAAACGGGCGTGGGATAAACACTGTGGGTCGATAAAGTCTAGAGGATGTGAATGAAGCGAAGAGGCATGGGGGTGGCTTGTGGGAATGACAGCTACTACCTGGAGATTAATACCCTTATTCAATAAACATACACACGGTTAATGTGACTCCAACATTGCTCTATGCTTCAACGGCAAGAGGAAATGTGGAAAAAAGGATTTGCATTCACAAAAAAGTGGGGGAGTAGCTTGCTTGTTGTGGCGGTTACTACCCCAAACCAAATAAGCCTGATACTTCACTTTCAATGCATATCCAGCATAGCTCTCTGCTTCAATGACAGGGGGGAATGAAGAAAAGAGAATTTATATTCAGATAACAACCAGCACGGACTGAATTACATAGTCTGGGTAAACAAATAAGCATGGGTGTAGCTTGCTTGTTACAGCGGTTACTACCCCGAATCAATTAAGCCTGATACTGCACTTGGAATACATATCCAGCACAGCTCACTGCTTCAGTGGCAGGGGGAATGAAGAAACGAGGATTTATATTCAGACAACAACCAACAAGGACTGAATTGCTGGGTAAACAAACAAGTGTGGGAGTAGCTTGCTTATTGCAGCGGTTACTACTCCTAACCAATTAAGCTAGATACTTCACTTAGATGCAGCTCCAGCACTGGTAACTAGAACCAAAAGGTTACTAATAAGGGCCAAGAGTAATAGAGAAGTATGAGAAAAAAACGTGTGAAAATTTGCTGGGCAGACTGGATGGGCCATTTGGGCTTCTTCTGCTGTCATTTCTATACAGGTCCTGGTCTCTTTTTTCCACTTCCCTTTTGTGAATCTTCTAACTCCTTTTCGGAGTCTTTTCCATTTTCCATTTCATCTCTCTTACTCCCCTAAATCTGTCTCTGACATTGATCTTTCCCTTTGATCTCATTTTTCTCTATTTTTCGTTTGCTTCTCTATCCGCTCATAGCTAGATTTCATCCCTCCTTCTCCCTGTCTCCAACCTTCCACCTTCTACTTCTTCCCATCGCAACCCTTCACCTCCCTAATTCTACATTTCTCCCTCTCAGCACTCCATCTCTGTTGCGTCCGTCGGTCTCAGATGGCTTCGACCATTGTGCCTCACCTTTCTCTCTGCTCTCCTCGCTAGCCTTGGGAAGATGGCCACCGCCACGTCTGCATGCCGCTCTCTCCGGCGTCCCCGGAACGGCAATGGCAAAGCCTTAAGCCATGTTTCTCCTGTGGGCCTCCTAGGGTGCGCGCGTGCACGCCACCCACGTCTTTATCCACGTCATGGCGGGAACCTCGGGAGCGTCCCCCTCCAGGTTCGTCACGCCATGCTAGCTAATCGAGTTAGCAAGGATCGTGAATGGATGGAAAGCCTCCGGTCTGAGCTACTCTGCCGCTTCCTTGCTGCTGCTGGAAGCTCTCTCTGCCCTTCGGGGTATTTCTCTAACCTGGATACCCACTCCTCAGGGGCCCTTTGCTTTCTTTCAGGTGCCTATCTGGGATCAGGTACTCGCTCCTAGAGGGCCTGCTCTCCCTGGCTCGGTGCCTGTATTCAACTACTTCTGCCTGCTGGGATCTCCACCTATACAGCTACCAACTATCTAACATTGTCAGTCTGTCTCATCTACAGCTCTGCTGCATTGGGAACCTACATCCGGAACTCCCTATACTATCTGTGAGACGGGTCTCCTCTGCCGAGGGTCCCTGGACTGCTACCTATGGATCATCTCACTACTGCCACCTCTGGTGGTATCTCTCAGCTGACTAATAAAAGACAAATCTCTGTGTTTGCCTGTCTTGAGTCTAGCCTAGCACTGTGGTTCCTCACGGGGCTCCCCCCCGTGGGAGTGGCTATCACCACAGTACCCAAGAATCCACTCAAACACCTCAAAACCATAAGAACATAAGAACATAAGAAATTGCCATGCTGGGTCAGACCAAGGGTCCATCAAGCCCAGCATCCTGTTTCCAACAGAGGCCAAACCAGGCCACAAGAACCTGGCAAGTACCCAAACACCTAGAAGATCCTGCTCATCCTATCAGTCTCCAGCTATTTGGCTCCCTAGTCCTTATCTCCAATAGCTGTGTCCTTTCTGGTTCTCTCAACCTCTCCCCTTCCCCTAGACACTACCACAAAATCATCTCTATGATGATTGCCTCTTTGTAATAGGCTTTTGTAATTGTCTCCACAGGCCGCACCACCTAAAGCTGGCCCTAATCATGGACCATTGCTACACTCATGATTCTGGGTTCTTCCACCTCGGGGGTGGGGAGAAATAGTCTTTCAGGGCCCCTAGAGTTTCCTGGAGCTACTCTGCAAACAGAATATTAAAAATAACAAACCAGCACTGTAAAAAAAATAAAATCCTATACAGGTGAACTTGATTACAGGAAACAAAAAATCACAGTAGGTACATTTCTGTACAGTACAATGCAGAAAATAAAGTGCTTTAGGAGATCCAGTCTCAGTCAATAGCAATTCTGCACATCCCTGGCAGTAGGTCCTATGGCATGGAGATCCCCTCCCTGCGTACTTTCCTTGATACCTGCCCTTCTGGATGCAGCTTCAACATGCCACCTGCCATGGGGTATTGTACCATGGTCGGCTGCATCTTGTACCTCATAGTCCTGGGTCCAGCGCTGTGACCTGTGACCTCTGAGGCCTCTCAGCATTGCTCCCATTGTCCTACTCCTCTTCCTCCATCCTGTTGCTCTGAGTATGGACCTGTGAAACCTACTCACCGGTTTCATAGGTCCAACTGCCTGGATTTCCTGTGCTGCGGGCTGATGACATCACTGCTAATATAACAGGAAGTTCACTCCTCTGGGTAGATGCCTGAGCAACGGGTTCTGTTCCTTCGTTCCTCTCTGTCTGGCTGCTCCTGATTCTGACTTCCGCTTGAGACCTGGCCTGGCCCCTGCCCTTGCTTCCATCCGCTGCCTACCCCGATCCTCATTTGACTCCTGCTTTTGAATGGACTTTGCCAGCCTCGACCTTGCCTGCCTGTCCACATCTGTACCATGCTTTGGCCCTGTCTGTCAGCAGTCCCAGGGTCACACTCTTCCAAGCCCATGACAGCAGCTCTCTTAAATCCTAGAGGCACAACGCAGATGAGTCTCTGACTTAAGCTTTCCTCAGACAGCAACTTTTGGGACCTTCCCTCTGTTAGACAGTTGTCTTTCTAACTCTCACAATGAATAATCCTCTTTTTCCAGCCTTTGACGAAATCCCACTCAGACAGAGCGAGCTTAACCCCTTTTCTTAGAGAGCGTTCTGTACCTACTGTGATTTTTGGTTTCCTTTCTACATTGGGAGACCCCCAAACACATGGCCATACAGCAAAATAGCGATAGCCAAGCCCTGAAACCGGCGTCATGATGATGTCACTGTGGCGGAGGTGCCATGGTTGGCTGGTGCCATTTGACAAGGACAACCGAGAGGCAGGAGGCAAGAGGACATCATTCCCGCACCTTGTACTGCACAGAACCCCATGGACGGCGAAAGTAGGGGCTGGGAGGGAGGCTCAGAGGGACCCAGGGAAGGCACTGTTTCATTTTTTTTGTTTGTTTTAGTGGGGTTTTTAAAAAATGTTTATTTTGGTTTGGTATAGGAATCAAACCAAAATAAACATTAAATGACACAAAACCTGGAAAATAAACCCTCAAAAAACAAACAAAATCAAAACAACAACAACAACAACAAAAAAGAAACACAATTTGTGGGGCTGCACATCCTTTCTAGAGCATATGAAAGTGATTTCATTGCTCTGGGTGAGAGGGTAAACCTTATAGGTGGACAGGTGATAGTCTCCTCAAAGGTACAGGCCCTGGCAGGGAAGCTCGTATTCTGGAAATGAATGAATGGCTGCATAGATGCTGTCAATGAAATGCTGTTCAGCTTCCTGGGCCATGGGATGATATTTCAAAGATCGCTGAGCAGAGATGGAGTCCACTTATTGAGGAAAAGGCACAGAGTCTTCCAACACAGACCGGTAAACCTATGGAGAAAGGGTTTAAACAAGCCTTGCTGGGGATGGATGAACAAAGCATTGAAGTAAGTAAAAGTACTCTTTAAACACATGTAGAGAAATGGGATAAAAGGATAACATCTGGAAAGCTCTGTACACTACTGCTCCCAGTATGGGAAATAAAGTTCCATATCTAGAAGCAGTCGTGGAAGAGGCTGACTTGGATGTAGTGACTGCCACAGAGACATGATGCATGGAAAACCATGACTGGGTATAGTTATTCCAGGCTACGGGAAGGACGGGGTAGGAACAACGGAAGAAGGAGTGGCGCTTTATATAAAAAATTCTATTAATGCAACAAAATTGCAGGATTTATGAGGTAAAGAGGAGGAGGAAATGTAGGTTAATCTGAAAAGAGGGAATGGAACATCTATTCATACTGGCGTGATGTACACGCCTCCATTACAGGCAGAAGTAAAGGACAGATGTATGACGGAGGAGATTCACAAATTGGCTATGAAAGGGGAGGTGCTATTGCGAGGGGGATTTCAATCTGCCAGATGTTGATCAGGAGATCCTGGCTACAGTCTCATCCAGAACAGGGGTTCTCGACCCATTCCTCGGGACACACCTAGCTAGTCACTGTCAGGTTTTCAGGAGATCCAAAATGGGTTCAGCCCTATCGGCCCCATTATTCAATGTTTATATAGCCCCGATCTGCAAGACTTTTGCTGGTCTCAACATTGATTATCATTTATTATATACAGTTCTATCTGCCAGTTAAAAATTCCGTTAAGGATACCCTTGGAAATATTTCATGTTTGAATGGTGCTATAATGTCTGGCTTGCAGATAATAAGCTGTCATTGAATATATGTAAAACAAAGATTTTATATTTAGCAAGATATCCTTCTGACTCTGTTCCAAAGAATATCTCTGTAGATGGTCCCGTTATTCCGACTGTTGAGCAAGCAAGAAACCTTGGGGTAAGCATAGTTCTTTATCATTGCATCCCCAAATTAATCAGGTTGTTCAGCATTCTGTAAGCTCCATATGATTCGGAGGCTGCACCCTTACCTTGCTAAATTTGATTTTAAAACTGTAGTATAGTCACTTGTTTTATCCCCAGAGTCAGCTGGAGCTAGCGTTGCTGCACAGGCAGTGTTCACAGCCCCTGGGGTAGAGAGGGAGTCGGTCATCGACAATGGAAATACCTGATGGCCCCAATATATGTATGGCTTTTGGCCTCAGGTCTGCTGCAGCCATGATCTGACTAGGAAGAGGTAAGTCTATTAAAATAGGGTAAAAAAAAAGTCTGTGGGTAGGCTCGAATGAAGGCTCATGGCACCAGGTACCCAGCATTGATTCTGATGAAATTGGAAGGAGAGGCAAGGAACTATCAAGTAAAAAAAAAAAGATATTAGAATTATCTCAGCTCATTATAAAAATAATTCCTATACTAATCCCCCAGTTTAACTCATCGCTGGATTAGCACAAAGAGTAAAGTAAAATAAACAATCAATTAAATGAGTTAATGATGTGAGTTTTTTGGCTAAAGGAGAGAAATGCTTTTGTTCTAGCACTGAGCTGCTGCTCTCCCTCCAGCAGGAAAGAAGGCAAATGGAGATGTTGAAATACCACTTAAACCAAATAATTTTGGAATACCGGTTCTTTAGCTTGCTTCTTTCTATCAGTTCTCAAAGGGCAAAGCTGCTGCCTTGCTAGTGCTAACATCAGTGTGCAAAGAATTGGATCCCCTAATAGCTTCCATCACTCACTGCCCTGGATCATGTTCCTGCCATCATTTGTAATTAAAAAAAATAAAAATAAATCCAAGAATGGTCATGATTATGGATTTTTTTTATCGTAAACGGCTTAGAAAAGTTGATAAGTGGTCTACAAATTTAAAAAATAAATACATAAATGAGTTTCCAGCCAATGTAAGCTACACACCTGCACCCTGCTGTTTCGGCCCTTCTAGATCTGCTGCCTGACCCTACCTCATCCAGCTACCACCACTGTGCCATTAGGCAGAGGTAGGCAGCTGTAGTATTGGTCTAGATCAGGGGTGGGCAGTTCCGGTCCTCGAGGGCCACAAACCAGTCTGGCTTTCAGGATATCCCTAATGAATATGCATGAGAGAGATTTGCATGCACTCTGCCTCAGTTGTATGCAAATCTATGCCATGCATATTCATTAGGATATCCTAAAACCTCGACGGGTTTGTGGCCCTCGAGGACTGGAATTGCCCACCCCTGGTCCAGATCATGGGTGAAATGAATGCTGCTACTCCCCTCCACCTTGGCCAGCTGTGCGTGCATCCATGCACAGCACTGAGTGTACAGGATGGGGATCGCCTGCCTACTAAATATTGTCCTGGAAGCAAGTTTCAGGCCGATGCAATATAGTGCGCTCAGTTGGGCGCACAGCTTTACAGGTGCTTGGGCGCACGTTATATGGATGCGTGTCCAAAATGCACATCCAAACCAGCCTGAAGCTAATAGCACTTAACATATGCAAATTCATGTTGATGAGGCTATTAGCTGTTACCCCAGATGTAAAAAAGAAATGTGTGCCCGATGCTCACATTTTTACTCTCAAAAATGAACGCCTGAATCGGAGCAGGTGTTCATTCTTGAGGAGCCCCAAAGGTTTATAGAGAAGCAGAAAATACAGCTTTTTTTTCTGTAGTTCCCCCAGCTTAACATTGTGGGGATATTAAATCGGAGGAATCAAAAAATGAAAACTGTAAAAAAAAAAAAAAAGTGTCCCTGGCGGTCAGGTTAGGAAACCGGACGCTCAATTAACGAGCGTCCGTTTTCCTACTCCGTGACTGTGCACAGGTTAGGAAAATGTTCACTTGTAAAATGAAGCTCCCGTTTTCCTAACCCGCTGACAGCCACCTCTCTTGGGTATCCCATGCATTAGAAAAGGTGGAAAGAAGTCTAAATGACTTCCAGCATGGCTGAAAGGAGAGGTGAGAGAGGCTATAATATCTAAAAGAACATCTTTCAAGAAATGGAAGAGGCATCCAAACTGGCAGGCCGATACAGAAAAACCCGCGGGAGAGCCGGCGAGCGCCCGCTCTCCCGACGCGCACCCAGGCCACTCTCCTGGGCGCGCGATTCAGTAAAAAAAAAATAAAAATGTAAATAAGGGCCTGCGGTAAAAGGAGGCGCTAGGGATACTATGGGAAATCAGTATCAGAAAAATTGTGCTCTTTGTAGAATAATCCACAGGCTCTTGCCTGCAATGGGCTTCCACCAGTATCATATACCAGAGCACCCAATTGGGCGTCCGTCTTCCAACCCGCGGGCCGCGGGCAGAGTTTAAATTCTTTTTTTTTTTACTTTTGGGGCCTCCGACTTAATATCGCCATGATATTAAGTCGGAGGGTGTACAGAAAAACAGCTTTTTCTGCTTTTCTGTACACTTCCCTGGTGCCGGCCGAAATTAACGCCTACCTTTGGCAGGCGTTAATTTCTGAAAGTAAAATGTGTGGCTTGGCTGCACATTTTACTTTCTGGATCGCGCAGGAATGACTTTTCCTGCCGCGGTCCCTTTAAATTCACAACAGATGCGCGTGCGCCTAAGGGACAATAGGGAGAGCTGGAGTCAGCGGCATTCAGGCCGCGAAGATCAGGCAGCAGCAGCGGCCCTGCCACAGGAAGCATGGAGGCAGCAGCGTCCGGTCATGCTGAAGCAGGCTGGCAAGGAGGTATCTCGGTGCCGCATGGGAATGGCACAGCATGGCTCGGCGGTAATGGCTGTGTCCGAGGAGGTGAGTGAGCTGCTCGCGGGGTAAGGATTAAAGCCTGTGCCTTTTGTGCTTTGGATCATTCTAAATCTCATTCGGGATGGGGGACTCACTTTTACAGAATAAAATAAATGAGATGAGATGGAACAAGGAATGAAACATGCTGGATCTCTATAGGCTCTATAGGTATATGTCATGATAGCCTCTGAGGAAGCATGAATGAAATATCAGAGGCATGTGATCCCAAAGGTATCAGTCGCTTCTTACAGTTATGTATTACAACAATTCATAGCTTTAAATGTAGTCTTTCAATAAACTGCAGCTTTCTTCCCTTCTCCATTGGATTTAGAGTTATTTCTCTTATACCTGATAATGAGTCCCTAGAGACAGAGTAAGGGGAGTGAGTTAAAACAGCAACCACAAGTAACTCAAGAGTTTCTGTAGTGTGTCTGAGATGTTTTCATCCAATAAGAAATAAAAAAATATTAGGAGCAAATAGGACAGAGGCTTAGGAATCAGACCCAAAGAGAAAACCATCGAGGAAACACTACTACAGTTTGAAGAATGTAATTAATATTGCTACTAATTAGATTTATATAGCCTTTCTCCCTCCTCCAGCATCCCATTCTGCTCCAGTCTGATGAAAAATCAGATCTACTTCCATAAAACAAAACTAAAATAAAATCCTAGTTGAAGCTACATTTCTTTTGAACCATTGTGCTTAGATTTTTTGGGAAAGATAAGTAATGTGTGTTCCTCACCAGAGCTCCCTGCCAGGTGAGAAGAAACCGCTGTGGAACATAACAGCCTAACCTCAAAAGGGCAGTAATGTATAACCAGCTGTGACATGCCACGGCCCCTCAGGTTCATCCAGGTGATTAGGACATGAATGAATCCTTTCTGTCAAGTGAGGGTGATTTTAATTTCCTAAAGACACCAGCAGAAACCACAAAACTGTGAAAAGCAACAGACTTAAAATAGATGATCTCATTCATCATCCAAAGCAAACAGGGTGCTAGTGTTCCAGGCTGGCAGGGAATGTGCCAGCCTTACAGAATGGGTGGAGGAGAGGAAGAATTTAAGAAGCCTCAGACTGAAATCTGTGTAATTTGACTGCACCTGTGGATTTATTGGGCCTTGCTTGCCAAATCTTCCGTCTTTCTAATTTTAGTTTAATACTGATTGATTGATTGATTTAAAATTAATGTTGTAGTTGTTTGCAATAGGATCAAAATAAGTAAAGGTTTCAGGAACTGAGTTATTATTAACCAAACTTAATCTGATGGTTAAAAATCAGGCTAGGGATTTGCCTCTGCAAAAAAAAAAAAAAAATAGACAGCTAGATTCAATTGAACAGATGGTCTTCCCATCCAAAAAACTTGGCCATGCTCTGCTTGAAATTAATGTATAGGCTGGAGAGCAGTGTTTCCTGTCTCATTCTGTATGCCCTTCCTTTAGATATTTGTCATGTTTTCTTGCTTGTGATTTTTATGTTTGAGCATGAGTTCCCTGCAACACGTGGTAAAAGCAAATGCCCTATTTTAACAGGGCATTTCTTATCCCGAGTCTGTCCGAAAATATCCTTCATAATTCTTTTAAGTTTATGTTACATGCCATAAGGTCATGGGCTAAGTTCATGAGCCGTAATGGTGTCAACAAACAAGATAGATGCCAAATGTCCTTTGTGAATATTTATTGAAGTGGAGACGTAAAAATGCCCATTACGGCTTTCATAGATCGCCTCCCTTCTTGTTTTCTAAGTTCATGAGCGCCACAGACTGAGTCCATCGGCTGACAAAGAGGAGAACGAACTTATAATAGCCGCTATGATTTGTCATTACGATCATAATTAAGCTGTAACCAGGAGGATAAAAAAACAGTGGTGATGTTATGACTATTGGAATGAACATGCCTCACTAATCAGTAGCCAGAGATTTGCACATAAATGTCGCAGTATCTGAATACAATGGAACAGACTTTAGGCAAATTCCAGGTAGCAGAAAGTTCTGGATGCAAATGAGCAAGGAAGACATTGACAACATATTCCTATGTTGATTTGTTACTTGGATTCTCAAGTATAAAAATGGGTTTTTAGGAAAAGAACAAACTGAAGCTTTTTACTGTGCAGTGAAAATAACCAAAAAGCAATGTACAACTGGTTTATTTCCTACATACTGAAATGGGCATCAGGCTATAGTAGGGGATGGTGTTCATTCAAAGCAGAGAGAAGTGATAAAGCAAGCACCCTATCCTGCAAGCTTCTGCCTAGTCTAATTCCTCTTATGGTTTTGTAATATTTCACCACTAGGAAAAAATAATCCCTGTAATAACTGATGTAGTCAATATTGGTGAACCTCAGAGCTCCCAGCAGCTGTTGCTACATGGAAGGATTTAAAATGACACCCAGTCCTGGAAGGTGGAGCTACCCACTAACACTTTTATGTTTGTAAAATTCTGACGAAGAACAGACTTCCTAAATACCTAAAGATTAAGGAATGATTATAATTATTTTCAGGTATCAGTCATAGCTTTCGATCCAAACAATTCTAACAATATTTGAACCGGAGGCATCATAGGTCATGACACCTTGCTTAAAAGACCAACCAAAGCCATTTGGTATGCACGAACGTTTGAGAACTTGCAGGAGACACATCTGAAAGAGAGACTTGTGTGGCCTCAAAAGCTCATGTATTTCAACTTTACAAGACCTTTAAAAACTGTCACAACTTACTAAGACACGTTCCAACAATGATATTCCTTGGACTAACTGTCAAATAAATATTTAGCTTTCATCACGGGGGAGGAGGTTTTAGTGGCGTCCCAGAGCTGCCATACTCTGGTAAAAAAAAAAAAAATGGTTCTGCAGATGATATTGATATCGTTAAAAACAATTGTATCTGAAGTTATTTGGCGCCCACATTGTAAAGGTTAAAACATCTGGACAGGAAGTGAGCCTTGCTTTGCATTATAGCAGGGGTGCTCATCAACCCCCCCCCCCCCCCCGCCCCTAGCTAGTTGGGGTTTCAGGATAGCTCTAATGAATATGCATGAGATGCACTGTATTTGCATACAATGTCTGCAATCAATGCAAATATAGCTCACAATTATTAATTTGATTGACCACCATTCATTAAGTACACTGTCATGCATATTTGTTAGGGATATCCTGAAATCCCACCTGGTGTCGGGATCAATGGGCCTTGAACTGGCTGGCACTCCTAAAAATCAGAGGCTGGGAAGCTACAGGAGGCAGAGCAAAGGCCAACAGATACTTACCCTCTAGTTGCCAGGTAGTTAGACATGCCCTTGGAAGGCCCCATTGGTTCAGCATAGGGTGTGTTTTGATTGGTGATAGTATACAAGGAGAGCAACAGACCCACCTTTGCTGGTACAACATATGTCCTCTGCGGGGATACAGGATCTCTGGATCCTCGGATTGTCTGGCCTTGTCCCTGTTCTGCATCCAGCTCTGCAGTTCCGTTCCAGTGCCCCTGCTCCACACCCTACTCCTGAGTCCCCGATCCTAAGCCTATTCCAGTGCACTAAGATGCCTCCCAAGTTGGGCCTAGCCTCCATCTTCATGTGGCCATTCAGCTTCATTAGGGGCAGTATAGGAGCATTCTGGAGTGGGTTTCGGAAGTACGTGCATGAGTTGCTGTTTTGTTAGCGGTATACGTGCATTCATTACCGAACTTGTCTGTACGCTTTTACACCTGCTAATTGAGTAGGGGAAGTGAAATTGCATTTGCCTTTTGTCTGCAGTTTTTGGCTGGGAGGTCTGGCTGATGTGCTGGAGGGTCTGGGTGAACTGGTGGAGGTGCTGGTGAACTGGTGCTTGTAAGTACATGCGCATGTAAGTATTTTCAGAAGTGGAGTGTGCACAGTCCCTTTTAAGTACATGCCTCCATGTGTAGCACGTGCACACGTTATAATTACTATGCTCGTAAAATATATGCATGTAATTTTATAAAACTAGAGAAAGAAGGCATTTTCCTGTATTACAAGTATACGCATAGTACAACATATGCAATTATTTTCAGGGCAGAAATATGTGGGATTTTACAAACTGCGGCTTCCGCCACACCGTTTTTAAAATAGCAGCATAAATCTCTGTGCGTCCACTTATGCAAACCGTTGGAAGCTGGCCTCTTTATTCGCAATATTTTGGCAACATGAAACTGACTGCAAAAGTTGTCATGGATTCCTGGAGCTTGGTGCTCAAGCTTGAGTCACAGTGACTAAATGTTATAAATGGACTGAGAGGTAAACTCTGCTTCCTGCCCACATCGTCCTGTAGACTCATGAGAAGAACTGTTATGCTCCTAGGCTACAAGCTGTAAGCCAAATGGTAAGGGGGAATCAGGGTGATGCGGGATCCATGGAGGCACTGCTGTTCAGGATTTTCTACGCATCGTCTGCTGCAGAAACCTTTCGGTAGACGGGGATAGGTTAGCTTCTCCCTGTTTTGACTTCAGTGCAGGGCCTGCGGGTTTCGGTTTGCACTCATGGCTTTTAATTGCCCTGGGTTTCCTGCAAAATTTAATGTAGAACCCTAGAGTATTATGGCAGATAAGGACCGTGAGTTTTGTCTCGACTGCACAAATGAATTCCTGGTGGATTGTCATCAGGGGTATGCACAGACTTTTTTTTTTTTTTTCCATTTTCTTCAATTTAAAATGACAAAAGAAACAGCAAATAAAATTTAAAAAAAATATATAAAAATGAAAGTAAAAAAAAAATTGGCCCCATCCAAAAAAGAAAAAAAAAGCAATCCCAGGACCCTCTTCCCCCTCCCAATTATCCATCCCTCAGACCTTCTTATGATGTTGAGGATCTTCACGGTGAAGGAACGATCCCTGCTTGTCAGTGCCAGTGCTATGATTAAAACTCCTGCCAGTGGGCTGAGGCTGGCACTGTTTTTAATTGCATTCATACAAATTGGTATCAGCCTAGCCCTGGGCCTGGCCGGCACCATTTTGTAAGGCAAAATTAACAATGACTCCGACAGACCAAGACCAGCACCACGGTTCATTTTTCCATACAAAATGGCACTGCCCGGGCCCAGGCTTGCACCCCCCTTTTTTTTTTTTTTTAATGGAAGACATTTAAAAATGGTGCTGACCTCAGTCCAGTCTGCCAGCAGGGTTTTTAATTGCACTGTGGTGGGGCAGGAGCGGCTGGAGGTCACGCCTGTCATGTGAAGAGCATCAACTCAATATGAGGATTTGGTGGGGGGGGGGGGCGGGAATTGAGAGGAGGGCTTGGGATTTTTATTTTTTTTTAAATGACAGGAATGGAAATGAACAAAATGTAATTTTTTTTTTTCACTTTAAAAACGATTTGGAACCAAAGGGGAAATTTCATTAAAGTTTTTCATTTTGTTTCAAATAAATGCATATTGCTATAGATTCCAGTTCATCTCTACTTTTCTTCTCATTGCATCACAAGGAGGGATCCTCTGTGCTTATCCCAGGCTTCCTTGAATTCCATCATTGATGATTTTCTAATGAAAAGGTATCAGGCTGTGGCCAGGGGGTGGTCTCTGCCTTCCACTCCAGCTGCAGTGGGGAAAAGGTTCAAAAAAAGGTTTAATGCTGGTGACCTGGCAGAAAATTAGCTCTGAACTCCATTAATGTCTTTGCCTCTGCCGCACTGGGAGGTTCTCCCACGCACCCACAACTCTGCTGCCTGCACCACCGCAGCCCAGTGAATCATGCAGCTAGGCTGTGGTTCTTCTGTGGTGCAAATGACCTGCCACCTAGAGCTCCGACCTTACCCCCTGCTCGAGAAGGGCCAAGCCCTCCGGAATGGCACAACCTCATTCTGAAGGTCCGAGAGAGAGAAGGGGAAATCAGGGTGGGGGTGGTCGGAGAGGGCTTAGGGGGGGTCGGATGTTCCTTTGAGGCTTGTGTGGTAGGATCTGATGGGAATGGAAGGGGTTGTGTGATGCTACTTGGGAGGGGTACTTAATACTACTCAGGGGGATGCAGTGCATGTTGCTGCTTGGGATGAGGGTATCTGATGCTGCTTGGGGGAGGGGGTGGGCTGCGGTTGTCAAGTGAGGAGCAGCTTGTGATCTATGAGGTCCAGAGGAAAGGAAATCCCTTGTGCTAATTGGTCCTTTTATTTTGGGCCAGTTTTCAAGGGAGATTTGGGTTGCTTTGCAATTTTGGTCCTTAGCATGCACAGTAAATTAAACCAATTAAGCCTGATACATCACTTGAATGCATACACACCGTTGCTCTCTGCTTCTACAGCAGGGGGTAATGTGAAAAAGAGGATTAGCATTCAGACAACAACCAAGGACTAAACTTCATAATCTGGGTAAACAAATAAGTGTGGGGGTAGCTTGCTTATTACGGCGTTACTACCCTAAACCAATTAAGCCTGATACATCACTTTGAATACATATACAGTGCTGCTCTCTGCTTCAACTGCAGGGGGAAAAAAGTAGAAAACAGGATTTACATTCAGGCAACAACCAACAAGGACTGAACTTCACAATCTGGGTAAACAATCGTGGGGGAAGCTGCTTATTACAGCAGTTATACCCTAAACCAATTAAGCCTGATACATCACTTTGAAAGCATATACAGCATTGCTATCTGCTTCAACGGTAGGGAGAAGTGAGGAAAACAGAATTTGCATTCAGACATCATCGAACAAGGCATCGATCTGTGCAGTCTGGGTGAACAAGCATCGGGGTAGCTTGCTTGATGTGGTGGTTACAACCCTTAACCATAAGCCTTATGCTCACCTTTGATGCAATTCCAACATTACTCTCTGCATCAATGACAGGAGATGGCAGGAAATTTGAATCAGTTACCAACAAGAGCCCTGAAGTTGGTGGTTGGTGAAACAGAAAAGTATGGGAAAATAAGAGTCAAAGCTTGCTGGGCAAACTAGATGGGCCGATTGGTCTTTTTCTGCCATCATTTCTACGTTTCTATGTAAAAATGTAACATCTGATTGAAAAAAGTATTACAATTTAGGCTTTCCTGAGTGCTCATTAAATAGGTAAAGAAGAGTACACCATGCTATTTACAACGCACATATTAAAACCTCATTTGCATGTGAAGTTCCTTCATTTATATACATGAAGATGCTAATTAATAATACCTACATTATCTAAATTCAACCCGCATTGAACTGTCCGAAAAAGTGGAATACAAACTAAATCAATCAATAAATAAAAATACAAAATAGAAATAGATATAATGTCTTCTAAGGTTTTTACCATGCATGCTAACATTAAGTGCATAGGCTCCTGAGTCTCCGAATGTTCCATGCATTTTCTTTCAGTGGCATGTACGGAACATAACTTTCAGAATAGCATTAGAATGCAATTAATAACAGGCATCCACTTTTCCAAAGCAATAATGCTCATTTTTATCTTAGAAGACAAATCACACTCATTTTATTGCTTTTCATCCTAGATTTGCCTTCATGTCTTGCTCATAGGCAATTGGAAAGGAAACCTCAAATTTAACCCGGAATTCTAGAAAAGCAGTGAATTTAACGATGTTCCTTAATTTTCCAGTCTGCTTTGTCTGTCACTGCTTTCCATGCTCTCTTTTGACTTTTGACTTCTTTGCTTTGTCCATCTTATTCTGGAGCTCAGAGAGGTTGTTGGCACAATCTTTTTATTTTTTTTTTTTCTATTCCATACCACTTCGTCTCGGGATTCTTACTTACCTGCCGGAATAACCTTGCAGTGACCTTTCCTGGAGCTATGTCCCTACATGAAAGAGATTTGTGGAGGACAGATTAATCATAGTAAACTTGTTCCCACAGTTCTGTCATTTAATGCTGCTGCTGCGGCGGCTCTCGTTAACATAACTCTTGCTTCTCTCTGTACCCACCGGGCTATGAATCACACAGGAGTGGCCGCATTGTATGTTTGTAGATGCAACTGTTTCTCTTTCACCCAAAACCTCCTGAGACGTTGCTGAATATTTATTTTTCATCTGATGTGTTAAAATTGAGTTGATGCACTTCCTGCTTCTAATGCCAGAATTCTCAGTGAAATATGAAACATACATTTTATATTGCTGGTAGATTAATGGAAGCCATGCTAGACTGAGAATAACCAGTGTTAAGCTGACTGTTACCTGTGGATCCAGGGGGCTCAGCAAAGTGGTTTTGTTAATATTTTGCATGTGTACTCATTTTTGTATTATTTATGAACATTTGATATTCTGCCATTTCCAGATCTTGAAAAGCCAAAAGGGCTTCTTAGTGTCATTTTTAAAAAGTTCTGAGAGACACGCACTGCCATGCGGAAGGTCATTGGTCCGATCCCTGAGCTGGGTCTCCTGCAGGTCCACAGCCTTCCTTGTGGCCTGCTCCAGAGCTTGTCCCAGGGGCCTCCTTTGATTCCTTCCTTCCCCCCTTCCCTGAAAGCAACTGGGGCCAGGAGACACCCTGACCCCACTTACCCCTCTTGTGGGATCAACTGCAAAGTAAAAGGGACAGGAGAGATTTTAAAATGGCACCAGTCTGACGGCCAACCATTGCCATTCAAGAAAACAGTACCTGCCAGTCTTGAGATCATCAACATTTGACGTCATTATGGTGCCAATCGGTAATAGTTGGAAGACAACATTGTGGGGCAGTAGGTGAAAGGGCATCTGTCCTACCCCTTTAACTTTGCAGTTGACCTATGGGGGATGTAAGTGGGGGCCAGGTGATTCCCAGCCCCGGCATTAATCAGTGGCAGGGTGGGGGGGGGGGTTCCTAGCATTATTTTTGGGAGGGGGGGTTTGGCTTTTTTGCTAAAGGTACCAAAACAAAATAAACATAGGAAGAAGATATTTTCAGATTAAAAAACCCTCCAAAAATGAAAAAAAAAACCAAACCCTAAAACAAAATCTTTGTGGCCACATTTTCCTAGAAAATTCCTGTTATCCCTTGACTATTGGAACTTGTTCATGAGACCTTAGCATCATCCTCTGTCGATATTTCTTAGTTAATGTCACTCCCTCCCTTCGTGTTAGGATTCTGCGCCCCCCTTTACCATCGTATTATGGTACCTTTCACATACCCTGACTCCCAATCCATCCTGTTCCTCTACTCCCCTAAATTACCAATTTATGCCATCCATCTATATTGTAAACTCTTCATTATTGTATGTTTGTAATCCACCTTGACACCATCTTGGTGCAGATGGAATATTAAATGTTTATAAATACGTAACGAAGGGACCATAGGTCCCTTTCCATGTGGTTTACATTCTGATTGGAAGAACTTTACTTAAACATTTGCTAGAATGAACCAAAACTTCCAAGTCAAACTTGTTAAGTCTTTAGAGTCTGATTCACAAAGCCTCAATGTGGCAACATGCATTAAAGAGCCAAATTTGATGCTTAACGCGCGTTAACACGATGTTGACGTGTAATATCGGTAGCACTCATGCACACATTACCAATATCGCAGAAAGAAATCAGGTGCAAGAAAAATATTAATGAGCTGCCTCACATAGAAATGAATGCAAAGCAGTTCGTCAATATTAAAATGGCTTAATGCAGATTGTGATAAACCTCGCAATCCAGGTTAAGCCAGGAAGGTTAACTGTATCTCAGGAGCTGTAGGGGCAAAGGGGAGCTTGGGTCAGCCAGCACTATTTTGAATTATGGCAATGGTGAGGAAGGAGCGATTGGGGACTCACCCCTGCTCAAGGAAAGACCTGGTGGACTCACATGGGGAACTTACTATTTGGGTTGAGTCGCAGGACTTATAGCTGGGGTGGGGCTACTGGGGGGTTATGTTGGCAAGTGTTAGGGGATCTCAGCGGGGGGATAGGTGCTGCGTGGTGTGAGGGGGCAAGTGGTTTTGGCAGGGGATTGGGCCATGGGAGGGATCAGTGTAACTTGAGGCTTGTTGCCCCTTTATAAAGCACAAACGAGCTGGGGGTGGGAAAGAAGGCTGGAAACTCAAGGACACTACCGCCCTGGTAATGCCCACATGTTCCTGGCCACAGGATTGTGGGTACTCACGCAGGATTTAATAAATAAAATGTGTTAAAATGGCATTTGAAGTGCTATGTTAGTAAACAGGCCCCAGAATGGGAGTTAATCTGATCCTAGAATGGGCTTTTGATCGTGTCACCCAATTAATAGAATTACAAATGATATAAATAGCATGGTTTTATGTAGCAGGCTTTGCTCAAACAGAAGAACAATGAGCTTTACAATTTACAATTTCAGAAACACAGAGCATATGCAACTGCCTCTAAGGCCAATGACCTAAGAGTGCCATGTTGATCTCTAGAGTAGATAGACTTCAAATGAGACTGTTCCGAGAGTTCTGTACCTTACCTGCGCATTTTTGTGGTCACTTCAAACAGGTTATCATATAACAGTGAAGGTGTTCTGAGGTATAGCTGAATGTATTTGCAATATTGTGTGCTTTCTCAGAAGTTTTCGGCAAAGCTAAGCAGTTCTCCCAGTTACGCTAAACCACAAATAGAAACTCTCTTTTTTTTTTTTTTTGCCCTACCCCTCATACAGTGCAAAATAATCAAGCTTGTTTTCATTTTCTTTTTTTCAATTCACAGTTTAAAAAAAGACACACACCGGGCATTTCCAGTGATATGGAATAGTCGCGTTCCAATCTCACTGCACGAGGCAACTTTAGGTTAACGTGCATGCTCTTCCAAAGGGCTGCAGAATGATTATTTTATATCCTATGGTCCGCCACTAGAATTGTCCCCAGGATACTTGAGAAGGGATCAGATTTGATGGTGGCCTTTGACTGGTTTGGGATGAACCCATTTAGCCAGCAAAATTTCCCCTTGAAACCTGGCTTCCATGCTGGATTAACGCTGTGCCCTCCACTTCATGTCCCATCCTGTTGTTGTGCCTGTATAACCACATCCATACTCTGAGGTCAAATTATTCTTCAGCAGGAGCACATGCGGCACTTGACAGTAGTGCTCGGCCACTCCTCTGCTGTCCCTGGGTGCTGGGATCCAGTCCAGCACATGAAGATATGCTGTCATTGTACCTGATGTCCTGGGAGCCGTGCCCTTATCCGGTAGGCACATGCTGTCATTTAAAAATGACATGAAAACATCAACAAGATCTATTATATCAGTTTGTGTCATTTCCTATCAGAAAACACTAAAGCCTAACATTCATTGATATCGTTTGTCGTTCCATTTCATTGAGCCTTATAGTGTACAGTTTAGTAAGTTACACATAATAATCAAATTTGTAGGCGCGTTGTAAAAGTACAGCGGATGCTGAAACGATAAAATCGATAGACACAGGAAAACTAAATGATATAAACAACATGAAATATTTTTTTTTTCATGTACACCTCCTTTTATCCGGACCCTGGACAAGATTGACTTCCAGCCCAGGAAAGAGATCTGCTGCTGCCAAAAACAGAGGTGAGGTGATAGGAGAGTGTTTGTTCAGTGTAGAGCTGAATGTAAACCGAACCTGGGCAGGTGTGAAGTTGTTTCACGGCGTGATCTTCTGCAGTAAATTCAATTTCAGAAGTAAAAAAATACAATAATTTAAAAATCATGTGGGAATACCTAATAGGGCCATCAAAATGCATTTGCATGTTGCGGGCGCTATTAGGTGGTGGTGGGGGGGGGTTGGACGCGTGTTTTCGATGTGCTAGCTTTACCCCTTATTCAGTAAGGGGTAATAGCACGTCGAAAATGCGCGTCCAACCCCCCCCCCCCACCCCGAACCTAATAGTACCTGCAACATGCAAATGCATTTTGATGGCCCTATTAGGTATTCCCACACAATTCAGAAAGCAAAATGTGCAGCCAAGCCACACATTTTACTTTCAGACATTAGCGCCTACCCAAAGGTAGGCGTTAATTTCTCCGGGCACCGGGAAAGTGCACAGAAAAGCAGTAAAAACTGCTTTTCTGTGCACCCTCTGACTTAATATCATTCTCCTACCCCCAGAAGCAGTAATATCATTCTCCTATCCCCAGAAGCAGTAAAAACTGCTTTTCTGTGCACCCTCCAACTTAATATCATTCTCCTACCCCCAGAAGCAGTAATATCATTCTCCTATCCCCAGAAGCAGTAAAAACTGCTTTTCTGTGCACCCTCCGACGTAATATCAATTCTCCTACCCCCAGAAGGATGCCTGATATAATTCATCTGTAAACACCCCCCCCCCCCCCCCCACTACCACCATCACTGGGGTACATAAAATAGAATCTGCTGCTGGGTTTCAGAACCTCAACTAATTCAATTAATCATGCAAGTGGTTGAACAGGTGTTGTAGTAGTCCTGGCCCAGCTCCTCCCTTTTCCTTCTGTGACCATCTGACTGCACACCATACCAACAATCCTTCACTCTCCAGCCCCTTTGATTTGCCGACTCACACTCTGAACCCATGCCCTGAGACTAGGTAATACAGTATCACTGAAAGGGTATCGTCAACAATCTAAAAAAAAAAAAAAATTCCTTTGTTCTTCTGGGGTTGATAGCAGCCCATAATACAGGAATCCAAAATAACCAAACAAGATTTCGGCACATTTGCAACCCTTGTGTTGTTTACGAAATAAGAAACTGAGGTACCGCTGTCATTGAGAGTTTAACCAGCCTTTCCAATAGTGAGTATATACTCCTATATTGAGTGCAGCTCTCATTTATTGATACATAACATCAACTTTTTTTAAAAAAATTCATCTTTCACACAAATTTTCTTGTCAGTGGAAATCACATTAAGATATGGTGTAAATGTAATTTATTTCATTTTATTTCATTTATTTACTTTTCACTACCTGTTATAATTTTATTATTTTTTTAGTGCTCTATTTTTAATATGGTTAATTTTATCATGCCAGCTTTGATGTTTTTTGAAAGGTCTATAAATATTTTTTAGAATTTTTAAGATTCAATATTGTTTTTCAATGAATTTATACATTTAATTTACAGACCTTTTGTTGCACAGTCTTTTTTAAGACTTGGATTGTCATCATAACACGACTCAAGTAGAGGTAAAGACCAAAATTCAATTGTTGTTCTCTTTTTCACACTCACATGCTGTGTCATAATTAATATCTACACCACATTTTCATGTTACCATTCTAATTGTGTGTTTCAGTTATGTTCTTCTTATTATTTTTTATTATTTACAAGTATGTGTTATTGTATGTTGTAGCCCCTGATGTAGCCCCATTGTAAGAGGGCGAAACTCGGCCAGAGTTGGGCATTGTTCATATATTCGTGTTACCACCCAATAAAGGAAATCATTTGGACATCTGGCTGCTAATCCTGTTTTGTCGCCCTCACGGCTTTGTTAGACAGCCTTCCTTGCTGTTTCTTCAGTCCTGAGACTAGGTAATACAGTATCACTGAAAGGGTATCGTCAACAATCTAAAAAAAAAAAAAATTCCTTTGTTCTTCTGGGGTTGATAGCAGCCCATAATACAGGAATCCAAAATAACCAAAAGGATGACTCACAGGACATCAAACAGCAGAGATAGGCACTTTTACATTTTCTCTTCCTCTATTACAGCCTCGAGATTCTCAAACATCACAAGTGACTTAGTCACTCCTTCAGTAAAACTCTTATCGGTACTCACATCCTCTCACAGGATCCTCTCGCAGCACTGCAGCCTGGCAATGTCCTTGACATCCCCCCAAGGTCCATCAGAACCCCTAGGAGCCCAGTGCTGTGATTCTTGATCCCAAGGTGACCTCGTTCTTTGGGGGCCGGGTCTACCTTCAGACCCACCTGAAATTACTGCTGGAATTAAAGAAAAAAATCCAATCTCAGATCCCCTACCCCCTCCTTATGCTCAACCTTATATCAAAACAGGGCTCGTTCCGCCCCCTCCTCTCTTCCAGAAGTCCACACTCACACATTTACTTAAAAAAAGTCTCACGAGAAACAAGGCTGTCATTTCTGAAACGCACACATTAACCAAAGGTAGAGGTTAAGTAACATTTCTCAAATTAGGTAAAGGGCAGATTTCCAGTGGTAAGCATCTGATCTGGGGCCTGAGCCACACATTTTTCTCCATTTATCTACCTGAATGAGGGAGTGATAATCGTCCACTATGGAAATGGCTCCTCCATTTCTAACCAGGATGTTTTTCCCTTGCTTCTGCCACAAGTTTTCTCCCTTCTTAGAGGTATAAATGCTTTTTGCTTTGGTTCTTCTTATGCTCTCCTTGGTGGGGTGCACTGATAGAAGGGGTGGTCACACAGTTCCCGGGGCTGTCCCTTACCGTCCCGGACCTCCTTTTCACTCAAACGTGCCCCACAGCAGCTCCTGGGAATGCTGGGGGTTCATCCAGCAGGGGGGTTGGCGAGGCTGTAGTGGGGCCCCTGGTGCTGCAGTGCGTAACACAGTCTCTGGCATTAACTCTCACCCCACTGTCTCCTACTGCTCGGTATATACTCACGAGGCTGGTCTTCTCGAAGCACAAAGGCACCAGTGAATGAAGCATAGGGCCCAGTTGTGTTCAACTGAAAAACGTCTGCTTCAACTTAAAAAGAATGATCCTGAATAGAATTGCAAAAATCATGACTAGCAAGATGAAAATCATGACAACAAACGCTGTGGTTTCTGTGTCCATGGTACAACCTTTGCTCCTTCTCTCTTGTCTAACTGAACCAATGTCCTCTTCCAAAATCTCTTTCCTCTCTTGGTAGTTCTCTTCAACAACCAACATCCAAACAAAGATAGGAATGTAAAACCCCTTTGTTCACAAACACATTATCTCAAAGTGATATTCCAAAAAGTCCTTTCCAAAAATCAGCAGCCTCACCCATGTTTCACTGACCGCGAGGTAAAACAGTTAACCTTCACGTAACGCAGCAAGGCGAGACTGGCTTTACTGCAAAATCTTGTCTCAAAAATCTCCAAAACCGCCTCAGAAAACATTATCCCCCCAAATTATCACCCTTTGGTGTTCACTGGGAGTAAAGATGAAAACCAAGAACCCAGCCCTTCAGGGACAGGGGTTTGCCTGTCTGTCAGGAACTGGATCAACAAGGCCACAATAGCAAAAGAGTCTTCACTCCAAAAATCTCATCCAGTTCTCAAAAATACTTCTTCAAAACTCCACCAGGGGAGCAGAAAGACCTCCTGATCAATGCTCTGAAGCAGAAGCTCAAGGGGTAATTTATACCCCTGAGACACATTCCAGAAAGGGGATGGCAAAAAGCAGGGGGGAGGACCCTAAAAGTGCAAAAACCCAAATAGCTTGTAAATAGGGGAACCAGGCCTGCTGGTTCCTAGATTCATCTTTCATTTATCTTATGTCTCAGCTTCTTCCTAGCTGTCTCCCAATACTCCCTTCAGTGTCTCGCCCCGAACCCCTCACGTACCTTCCTAAGTGTTGACCTTAGTGGGCGCGGGACCAGATCCCCCTCAGTCAGTGCGGGGCCTCCTACCCAGCATTCCCTTCTCTCTTTCTTGCACTTTCTTCCCCCTGCCCATGGTCTCGCCACCCTATTTTCCTCACTGCCGTGCTGGTCCAGCCATGGATCAGGCTGTGTGGGTGGCAGCGTTTCACAGCCCCTGCTCCATGGAGCTTGCATTCATGTCAAGACAAACATTCATGACGTACAAGAGTCTATGGGAAGTGTGTACATTGTAAAGAACCAGCACGGTTTCCTGTATAGAGGCACACACTGTTTGCAGCCAAAAGTGAATATTTGCTTTAATGAAATGCCTGCATGTCAGAGACACAGTAATCCTTAACTTACAGCCAATGGTTTTGGTCCAGCGTAAAAACTTGATGAAAAGTTCAGAATTGGCCCTCCGGCAGGGCAGAGGCTTCTCTGCACAGCCCAGCTCCTGTTTCCTGCCGGAGGAGAGAGCCTGAGCATGTTTCTACAGCTCTGCCTTCAGTGCTCTCAAAAATGAATTTCCTGAAAACAAAAGTCAGGCGTGCACAGACCCCCTCCCGCTGTACAAACCAGAGAGACTGGAAGGAAGGTGGGGGGGGGGGGGGGGGGGGAAGGATGGAGAATGGGGAATAATTGACGTGGAGAGAGAAAGATGCATGAGAAGAAAAGATTTCAAAACGAGCGAGTGATACAGTGAGAAACCAATAGGATTATCAGATAGCACCATGTCAAAGTGATTAAGGAAGCTTGAAGAGTGGTCGGAGATTTGGCAGCTGGGCCTCAATGCCATCAAGTGCAGAGTCATGCATCTGGGATGCGGCAATCGAAAACAGCTGTATGTGCTGGGGGTTCGAAAGACTGATGCGCAGAGACTGGGAGAGGGGCCTTGGTGTGGAAGTGTCTGGTGATCTGAAGGTGGTGAAGCAATGTGACAAGGCGATAGCTAAAGCCAGAAGAATGCTGGGCTGCTTAGAGAGAGGAATAACCAGTAAGAAAAAGGAGGTGATAATCCTCTTGTAAAGGTCCTTGGCGAGGACCTGTACAGCTATCCTGTAGCCTGAAACTACTAAAGGGTCAGCCAGCCAGTCCTGCTCTGCCACTACCAGAGCATCTTCCTTGGGCATCTGTGCCCATTCTAAGTACAGAAGAGCAGATAAACCAACTTAAAAATGCCGACAAAGCCTTCACCAGTCTTGGCTGGAAGATTATGAGTACATTTTATTCCACCTCCAGAGCTGGAGTTTATTTCCCACGTTAAAAAATGTGCATTGGGCTCCCAGCGTTTGGGTCCATGTCCCTGCATCAAAAAGCTATAGCTATTATCTTTATTAACATGGAATTTACCTGTGTTGGGAGCTATCCAGTGCACGCCTGTTAGAACACACATTTTAGGCATGTTAATCTTCTTGCTGCATCGGCGGCTACTACTACACGCACGAAACGTGCGCTCAACCACGAGCAAAAAACTGTGCGCTGGGCTGGATGCACCTTATTGCATTGGCCTGTAACAGAAGCAAAAAGGCAGAAAGTGGAATAGGTTGAAAGAGAACGAGTGATAAAAACATAAAAACACCGGGTGGAAGGGATAAGGCCGTGTCGTCAGCTTAGTTTAACCCTTCCACCTCCGCCGTCAGGTAACAATTCATTCACGACAGGGCTAACTCTTTCGTAATGTGCTGTAGAAGTGGGCACCGGGGCACAAAACGAAAGCTGAGACTTGGAGATAGACTTAACGGAAAGTTTATAAATCTTTAATTGACGTTAGGGCTCCCTAGAGTTGCTCTCCAGTCCATACCACACATTTGTGATGCCACCCAGGGTGCGCTGTCTCTTCTTATCCGTCTCAGGATGATTCCCATTCTTAACCACTGGCGTGGCGTCCGCAGCCAACTCTCCTTCTCCCTGTTTCCTGGTCTTCTTTTTCAGACCGCATGCTGCGGGGTAAAGTCTGTGAGTACTTTTCTCCCGCGGACTTAAAGGGACAGTATTCACGTACTTTCACTTTGAAAGCTGCCACAGGTACAAAGTGCCCCCCGTGGGCTCCTGCGCCTGCTATTTGCACAGGTAGATTTTCTGCTGAAAATAACGTGCCACGGACTTGACAAGACAATTCCCGTGCGTTATTTTCCGATCGGGCCCAAAACGACTCCCCCCCCCATCCAAGGCACAGAGCTGGGACCAGCAGTTTTCTGCACCTGGAGACAGATATTCAGAATTACCCTCCCCCCCCATCACCATCGCACTTATTTTAGGAACTGGCCCTCTTTTTCTTCCTCCTCTCCCCCGGGCCAGTATTTATTTATTTGGATTGTTTAGATTTACATTTAATTCCTCCATGCGGGAGTTACATCAGTATTCTCCTCCCCCTCTCTCTCTCTCCACCCATTCCCCTGCCCAGCATCCATCACTCTCTTCCTCCACCTACCCTCTGTCTTCTTCTCTCTTTTTCTCCTCCTGCCAACTCTTTCTCTCCCTTCCCCCTTGCCCGGTGTCCCTCGCTCCATCCATTGGCCCTTCTGATCACCCTAACATTGGGTGGGGGGAGGAGGGAGGGAGGCTGGCTGTGCAGGTTTCCTTTTGTCCATCCCTCCTCCCACTGGGAAACTGTTCTGCCATCGTAGTTTCTGAGCTTCCGTCCTTAATCTGCCTTTTGTTATTTTTCAACAAAATTTGCAAACATGTGGTTCTTATGATGCATAAAAAAATCGGGGTTTTTTTTTCATTTTTATTTTATAGTTATCTGGCCACATTTGGCTGGATAACGTTTGCTTCTGTTCATATGTTTATTTTGATCAGTTGTTACCCTGTTCGATGTAAACTGATCTGATATGGTCATTACCATGAAGTTCGGTATAGAAAAAGTGTTAAATAAATAAATAAATAAATAAATAAATAATTTTAGATGCAAAATAATATAGCTGATTAAGTATTACAGTAAAAATGACGTGTGGGCCTGTGGCCTGATTCCTAGTCCTCCAGGCAATAGAAATGAAATTGGCCCTGAGTATCCCCCCTCCACTCCTCCCTCATCACCCTAAACCCTCCGTTCTTTTAAAATAAGAGGTGTGGGGGGGGGGGAGGTCCACTGACCTGCCCCTGTACTGCTTTCCTCCTCCCTGATTCAACAAAATCTTTAACTAATGTCCCCTACTCCCTCTCCCTCCTTCCCTCCCCTCAACCTCAACTTCAACATAAGACGTAACATTGAGCCCAGCATCCCATCTCCGACAGTGGCCAACCCACAAAAGCAGATTCCATTTTCACTTCCAGTGTCAAGCCATGGGTCTCCCGGAATCACCTGGTTAACAACTATTTATGGACTTCTCTTTCCATGAACTTGTCCGAACACTTTTTATACCCAGCTAAGCTAGCTGCCTTGACCCCCAACCTCCAGCAACACATTTCACAGCTTTGATTGTTCGTTGAGTGAAAAAAAAACCCCCAAAAAACACTTTTTCCAATTGGTTTTAAATCTGCTCCCTGTTAGCTTAAAGGAGTGTCCTCTGGTCCTGGTGTTACTGTTCCTATTATTTATTTATTTTTAATTCTTTTTACAATAGTCATATTGTTCTAATACAAAAATTGAAATGCTTTAATGTCCTGAAATGGCGTGGCTTGGAAGGAAACAAAATGAACTGGAAGATGATGCACTGCTGCCCCTAATATCATTTTGTCACTGGTATTATATGTACTGATTAGTCAGCCTGACAGTCAAACCTCCCCCCTCCCCCACACACAGACCCAGTGAAAACAGTGTTGAAGGAAATATCTCACTGACAATGTACTGGCCCCAGGAGGTGGAGGTTACCTGGCTTTTGAATCATATTTGTCATCATTTGATTCTCTAGATGTTTTGGCAAGCTCTGATTTATTGTCTCCCATCTCTTTCAGATACGCACTGAGCAAGTGTTTCTCCTTTGAACTCCGGCAGTGAATTAATAAACTGGAGTGGTGCCAGCATTCCAAGACGCTGCTAGCTGCTGTAGAAAAGCAAAATAATCCAACAACAGGCGCATCCTGTAGGTAGATTTAGACAACAGAGAACAATAAACCTCACACAAGCAACACATTCTGCAGAAAAATCCTATAATGAAAACATTTTGCACATAGTCTTCCAAAAACTATGATCTGGGCAGAAGTTGTGCAAATGACATGAATCTTTTGCGGAAATCCTGCAAAAGGAATGCAGCCGGGCTAGCCTGGAGGCTCAGTGGCAGTGTGGTACATTGCCACGTGAGTGGCCCTGGGTTCGATTGCTGGTTCAGGTCTCCCACTCCCTGGGCATGGTTCACAGCCTCGTGGAAGAAGGGAATCACAGTCATTGTGCTATGATGACACCTAGTGGTGGGATTTAGGGCCACTGACCCCCCTGACTGAGAAGAAAACTGCCAGGTCTAAAAGAAATGATCTCACAGAATTCCTACAAAAAAATAGCATAACTCATGCATAAAAATCCTACAAGCAACAAAACTCAAATCTGCAGAATTTTGATATTGACAGGCTATCCTCCTCTCATGCATGGACTTTCAGCCTCACGAGGACTTACATTTCTCCCACTCACTGTCAGACTGATGGGGGAGGGGGGGGGGGAATAATGGAACTGAGGATTTCAGTATTGGATTGTCAGAGGTTGCAGCGAATGAGTGAGATGCTCCTTATTTTCAAAACAGCTTTGCACTCTGCATCCGTGAACCATATAGGTTCACCATTAGGTGCTTCTTGAACACGACTTGGATTCTGCTTTCTTGCCAGAGGACTTTTCCCCCTGATCCTATTTCTGGCTGGAACGGTGTCCCAGGATCTCCTGCTTATTGCCACAGTGCAACTGAGCCCCCCCTCCCCCCTCCCCCCAGGCTGGACCTAACCTGCAAAAACTCAAATGGCTGAATATTCCTGGAACCGGTGACAACTCACATAGAGAAGCAAAGCAGTGCAACACAATGCAGGCGATAATGTCATTTTGAGTTAGCTATAGGAATTTGGAAACAAAATGGAATATTGCTCATTTCGTGTGCCAAGTCATACAAAATTCTGACCGCGCTAAACTAAATTCTGATAGCGAGCTAAAATAACAGGATGAAAATACTAAAGCATCGGGTTCTGACAAAAGCTTTAATGAGAGTAACTAATGGCATCCTATACATAAACATTCTGGTGATGGAGACTATTAATTACTGAGCAAATTAACATCTATTAGGAACATCCAATGGATTCACTGATGCAAACTTTCAGTCACATGAAAGATAGTGACAGATGTACAGAGCGACGAAGACACCACATTTTCGTCTCGCCACACAGTGTATGCATGAACAACTTAATTGTTTGGTCCGGGAATTTCCACAGAAATACCTATAAGTAAATCTTAGCAAATCTCTACTTCTTTTTTTTTTTTTAAATAAAAAGCTCAACCTAACAGGCAGGATAAAAAAATATTACTCGCATTAAGGTTGTAATCCAAAATCTAATCCCACGCCAGTACTAAGAGAAACTCCTGTATTTGTGTAGACTTGATCTCCAGACGGAAATTCTTGCAAGCTTCATCCCCTGGTGAAGCGCTTGCCCGAAGACCTATGGGCATTTACTCTCACGCGTGCACTTACAGCAGATGCAGACTTGAAACTAAATGCACTCACACCTCTTTACGTAATTGTGGTCGGTCGCTGAAAGACACTGAAGAAATGGTCGCGTCACCCAACCTCCTTGCATCTGCCCATTCTTTTTCAAATCATTGTCTGTGGCTAAACAGCTTTTTCAGCTGAAAGGCCTTTGTGGTCACTTAATAAATTTATCCTGGATCCATGCTGTACCGTGTGATTTTTATTTATTTATTTATTTATTTTTTGCTGCTACCCTAACATGTTTGTACTTCACTTACTGTGAAGCTGCAGTTAACCTCTGTCTGCTGCTATGCTGTAAACTGCCTTGGGTGAATCTTGTATGAAAAAAAAAAAGTGAGCAATAACTCCAGGCAAATAAATAAATAAACAAATAAATAAATAAATAGTTTATATCTGAAAATTGCAATCCTCTGCTTTAAGTTTTTGAAAGTAAAAATGCAACACGGGCATCAAAAGATCTATGTGTGGACTGGTTCTTGCCAAAGCAGAATATTACAGCAGTGTTCTCCACCAGCAGGGTCTTGAAACCAGATTTCTCCCCATGGACAAGAACCCTGGAGGGCCAGCCTGCCTGAAACCACCTGAGGGCAAAAGGGTCACATACCAAGTGAATTCAGTGCCCACTTCTTCTACTCTGTGAACCTGGCAGATGAAATTTAATGTGGACAAGTGCAAGGTGTTGCATATAGGGAAAAATAACCCTTGCTGTAGTTACACGATGTTAGGTTCCATATTAGGAGCTACCACCCAGGAAAAAGATCTAGGCATCATAATGGATAATACTTTAAAATCGTCGGCTCAGTGTGCTGCAGCAGTCAAAAAAGCAAATAGAATGTTAGGAATTATTAGGAAGGGAATGGTTAATAGAACAGAAAATGTCATAATGCCTCTGTCTCGCTCCATGGTGAGACCGCACCTTGAATACTGTGTACAATTTTGGTTACCGCATCTCAAAAAAGATATAGTTGCGATGGAGAAGGTACAGAGAAGGGCAACCAAAATGATAAAGGGGATGGAACAGCTCCCCTATGAGGAAAGGCTGAAGAGGTTAGGGCTGTTCAGCTTGGAGAAGAGACGGCTGAGGGGGGATATGATAGAGGTCTTTAAGATCATGAGAGGTCTTGAACGAGTAGATGTGACTCAGTTATTTACACTTTCGAATAATAGAAGGACTAGGGGGCATTCCATGAAGTTAGCAAGTAGCACATTTAAGACTAATCGGAGAAAATTCTTTTTTACTCAACGCACAATAAAGCTCTGGAATTTGTTGCCAGAGGATGTGGTTAGTGCAGTTAGTGTAGCTGGGTTCAAAAAAGGTTTGGATAAGTTCTTGGAGGAGAAGTCCATTAATGGCTATTAATCAATTTTGGCATGTGACCTTCTTGTTGAAACGCATGCTTGACCATGCACATTTGTGCAGTTATATTGCAGTTTGGGGAGATTTTTCTCCTAGGTCACCAGATGGGAGCTGATGCTTTAAGTGTAGAGTTACCTCTTTAAATTCCACACACAGATATTGATCACCATTCAGAGGATTACAATTTTCAGGTATAAACATATAGGTGAGTTTTAAAAGCTTGTGCCCGCCAAAACCCGGGAGATGCGCGAGCATGCCCGTCCGGTTTGCCCCAAGCGGATTTTAAAAGCCCCCCCATGTACGCGCATATCTCCCGGTATGCGCACAGTTAAGAAAGCCCAAAAGGTGGTGGTGCACGGGCATGGTCTGGGCCGTGCGAGGGTGGGACATGGGCATCCCAGGACTTTAAAACGAAATGTCCGCGTAAGTATGTGCACGTATTTACGTGCAAAAGTGTGCACCAGGGTCCCCTACTGCGTAACTTTGCTTCTGCTGTGGATGGCGTGTGCATCCTAAAACACAAAATTATAGGCATGTCAGTAGGGTTTTAAGGGTTGGGTTAAGAGGAGAAAAGGGAGGCTATTTAAATAGGAGGGTTAGGAAGGCCAATCCCTTATAGGGGTGAATGGAACAAAGTGGTTTAACTGGTAACTGCATCGGCGTGCGTTTCTATTTAAAGTCCCCCCACTTACACAGTAGAGGTGGCGTTTGCACGCACATGTGCGCATCCGTATAAGACTGTGCACACATGTACGGTGCGTTCAGTCTTTTTTATACCATGCATGCATATACACGCATATGTTATAAAATGGCCGCGTCTCTGGACGCGAGCCGGCAGGCGCGCATACATGTGTGCCCGCGTGTCAGTATTAAAGTTACCATCATGGTAGTCTCTTATATTCCATTCAAAACAGACAAAATCTTCCCAAGCAATCACTTTCCATGGATAATCAGGAAAATACTATAGAGTAGGGCTGTGCATGTAAAACATTTTCAGATCAAATCTCAGGCCTAATTGCCTGCTCTTAGCCTCGTTAACTAACTTTCGTTTCTTTTTAACCATTGTCTTGCTTTACGAAATACCCCAAGTCTCTTGTCCTGTATGTTTGTCTTATTAGATTGTAAGATCTTTTGAGCAGGGACTGTCTTTTTTGAGTGTTTGCACAGTGCTGCATATGTCGTGTAGCGCTATAGAAATGTTAAGTAATAGTAGTAGTAGTAGTAGGTCCTCTAACATTTCAAATTATCCACTTTATCATTCACTCTAGCAGCCCCAATACTAATTGTTGAATTGTTTTAGAAAGGCACTAGGTTGTGTTTCTGCTATCTCTTCACTATTTTATCTTATTCCATGCCTTCCTCTGCTTATCCTTGTGCCCCTCACCTGTCTGAGAAGCAGCTCAGCAGTGCATAACTACATGCGAAAGCTCCTCTTGCGGCATGTTTAAAGTCCCTTGTGCAGAGCTGCTGCAAGTCTGTGGTTTTTTTTATGTTGTTATAGTGAGAGAATTGGAATGAGAAGGGACACAGGGCCTCAGAAACAGGGCAAGAAGAGATGCAGAGGTGGAAAAAGAAATGAGAGGGACAAGGGGGCAGGAGAGTGAATGAGAAGGGGAATGGCCAAGCGTCACAAAAAAAAACAACGAGGCATTAGAGCCCTATCCTTGTCACCCAACCAGGGGCATCAGGTAACCTTGAAGAAGAGGAGAGAGGCTGGAGTTGGGTAAAGCCAAAGAAGAGGATAAAGAGGAATGGAGAAAAAGGGGAATGAGAATGAAAAGGGGAAAGATGATGGTGGAAAAGAGAGGGAGATAAACTGATGTATTAACATGTATACCACTGGCTATTTGATATAAAGTGTAAGATTCGTGGACCCTTGGTGCTGTGGTGGAGTTGGCTCAACCTACAAGGTCTCCATCGACAGCTAGTGTTGCTGACTGAAGAAGAGAGTGGCCTGGAGCTTCACTTATAGCAGCCTCTTTCCCCCTTAGGCTGAGCCCCTCGGGTTCCGGGGGCCAGCAGGCGAAGGTCTCTCATCGAATGGCTAAATTGAAGATCCAGTGACAGGCAAGGGTCAGAGGCAGGCGGAAGACAAGGATAGTCAGGATCCGGGCTGAGATCAGAGGCAGGCAGAAGGCGAGAGTGGTCAGGATCCAGGCTGAGGTAAAGTCCAAGGGTCAGTCCAAAGACAGAAGAGAAGGCAAGGATGGGGCAGGCTGGGCTGGGGAGACCAGGGCAGGTTGGAATGAAGAGACGAGGCAGGCTGAGAAGGCAGGAAGTGGATGCAGAAACCATTGCTGAGGTGAAGAGGGAACGTCCTGGAAGGCCCTTTATAGGGCTGGTGACATCATCAGTGGGTGCTGTGAGCCATTTCCCTCCTCAGGCCCTTTAAGTTGTATGCACACACTTTGGGAGGCCCGAGGAAGGAGCCACAATGGTGGTGTCCACTGTGAAGGTAGGGAACCGGCACCTACCCGTGAACCATGAAACATAACATAAAGGCATTAAGGCAATATATTGAATGAATAAACAAACTAAATTGACTGGGAAGGGAGAAAACATGAATGAGAAAAGAGAGTAAGGACAGTGGTGGCGATGTGAGGGAGAGAGAAGTTGATGTGAGAGAGAGAGAGAGAGGAAGAGGAAAAGCATAGGGAGACTCTCAGCATTTTCTGATACATATAATGCCAGAAGTCATTATGCTAATACTGTTCCTGCATATCTGAAGACAGATGTGATCAGCGAGAAAGGTGAAAGGAAAGAATGGCAGACCCAACAGTACAAGCAAGGTGGGTTTGTGGCAATCTTGAGCCCACTTACCCTTCTAGTGGTGCCCATGTTCAGAAAAGGAGAACCAGTGCCCACCTAATGCTTCCACATCTATCAGAAAATACTGAGTGAAACGCGCTCTCACATCTACCTGACCACTCACTCATTTCAGGATGAGCAAAATACAAGAGCCCCCAAGAATGACTCTCATCTAATAGGAGTTATTCCCAGGGTGAGTATTGCCAGGGCTAGAATAGAACTTTGATCCTAAAACCAGAAGATGGCAAAGCAGGGAATAAATCTTTAGCGCAGTCTAGTTTTGTAGGGTTGCCAACTCTTGCTATATAGGAGGAAAACTCCTTATTGTTATTTATTTTTTTTAACTTTCTCACTCTTACAAGTTCCCTAACTCTGTGTCAACTGGTGATTAATAGATCTCCTTTTCTGTTCCCATTGCTGCTGGCATGTATGTGCTTGGTTGATTACGCAGAAGTGCTATGGATGCTTCTTTGTGGTTCAACAACATTCTTGATGGATAAACAATTTGGTGTTGAATTACAGAAACTTCTATAATCTATCTGTCACCGAAACAAGTCTCTCTGAAGATCATTGGACAAGACATGGTTGAGTTTTTAAGATCTTCAAGGTTTTCCATGCTCTACCTTGTTGGCGTTTCAACAGCCTCAAGGAACCTGAGCTTGGTTTCACACTGACATCTGCTGGTTGCAGAGATTTGTGTTAAGATTCCTGGTGCTCTTTCTCATTTATAGTAAGAGGAGAGAGAAGGAATCTAAGATACAAAACAAATTATGAGCAGGACCCTAGGCTTCCATCACCATGATTAGCTTTTTTTTCCCCCCACTTTAAAATATGCAGAAAAGAATTAACAAAGAAGAGGGTATAAGAAATTGACTTCTGAAAATTATTTTTTGACTTGACGTGAAATTGTAATGAGTGAAAGATTTCTTTAGACTTTCTGAAACTATAAACCTAAGTCTAAGGCTCGGCCTATGACTTAAGACATTGGGGCCCTTTCCAATATTATGCTTTTGGAAACCACTTGAGAGCAGTGACAAAACCTCGAAACTGCCAAAAACTCATATTATCCCTCACTGCAAGTCTTAATAGCTTTTCTTATGGTTTTATTACTCTCTATGACCAGGAAGTACAATTAAATTAGTAGGTATGATATAGTAACATAAGAACATATATCTTTGTAATTACAGCCAGCAGATTGACTTGAACTAAAATTCAGGTAGCAAAGCAGAAATGCTTTGAAAAAGAGCTATGATGATGAAGAAGATCAAGGTGTCCCTGGGCAGAACTTGGGGAGAGGAGGGACCGAGCTCTATACAGGACAATCACGCTCAGCAAGGAATATGAGGTCAAGCGGCTCCAGGAGCAAGCAATCAAAATTCTATATTACTTTTCTGATGGTTCTCTGATATTAGTAAAATGGTCTTTTGTTTTAGTATTAGTTAAATCGTATATTGTAACGGTATTAATCTATTGTTTATCTTACGTTTATTTTATTGATGATTGCTTTGTGATTTTTCACTGGTTAGTCTGTCAGTTCTGTGTTAATGTATCATTATGTATTGACATTAACTGCCTTGCATTCTAGATATGGTGGGTTATAAAAAATGTTAAATAAAATAAATACCAGGTTGGGGCTAGAAATCCAGACTACGCACCTGGAAGGAGAGGCAAACTACCAGAGATACCCACTTCTGGTCAGAAACTTACTAGAGGCCAGTAATTCTCTGAGACCAGATGCCCTGCTAAGCTGAATTAAGATGCTTGGAAAAAGAGATCCACAACTGCATCTGTTACAATTACACAGTAAAGAAAAAGTAAGAGTAATTATACAGATCAAATGTTAGTTTAGTTTATTATATTTAATATATTACCTTTCCATATCACAAATCAAAGCAGCTCGCATAATTATAAATTAGATCAAACAAAAATAAAATCAATTATATCATTATATTTATAACATAAAACATACAGAATAACACTATGCGCTTGATTTTCAAAAGCATTTACATGCTTAAAATTGTGTTTTACACATGTAAACACACTTTACCTATGTAAGTGGGCTTTTGGAAATTGCTACAATATATGCTATTGAATTGTCCATAGGATATTCACGTGCAAGTGCACTTTACGTGCATAAATGGGCTTTTGAAAATTGCTTCGATAGTATGTTACATGTACATGTGCAACGCCTTTGAAAATTCACTTGAGTGTCAACAACACAAACATAAATAAAATAATAAATATAAAACAAAAACCCATAAAATCTTAACAATGCCCTAATGCCAATAAAACTACATAAACCCTATTTAGTTGAGATTACTTATAATAAATCCTATAAGTGGAATTGGATAGAATCCTGCTGTACAAAGCAGAGTTTGATGCACTGTATCTTCTTGTTTTCCTTTAAAAAGAAATATAAAAATTATTTTTAAAAAGTTATTGAGATTTATACCCCACAAAGATCATTAAGATCAGCTAATAAAGGACTATTGCAAATTCCATCAGTAAATTCAGCCCATCTCATACTAATACGAGACAGGTCCATTTCTATTGCTGGTCCCTGCATTTGGAACACAATGCCCGCTGAATTACATCTGGAATCAGAGTTTAAAGCCTTTAAGAAAGCATTGAAGACATGGCTCTTCGAACAGGCCTATGCAGACCATCTAGAGAAAAGAAATAACTAGAATGAAAAAGCGATTATTATGTTTTTCTTTTGCTCGTCCTTTTATTAATAATTTTATTTTATTTTTTAATACGTTTTTGTATTTTAATCACCAATAATATTATTGTTGTTTTATTTAGTATTTAATTAATTTAATTTGTATTTTGTCTAACCAGTTATTCTTTCCTATCTCTTCCTTCTTCTCCAAGTTCTGTGACCCTTGTTAATTGTAACTGTTTCCTTCGATCACCACAGTTTTAGTTTGATGTATTTAATGCACCCCGTTTCATGTAAACCAGCAAGATATGTCCTCATGATTGCCGGTATATAAAAACCTTAAATAAATAAATAAATAAATAAATAAATGATGTTTTTTATGATGTGAACTGTTGTGATGTTTCTTGCGAATGATGGTATACAACATTTTTATAAATCTATATAAATAAAAATGTAAATGTTGGTTTGTTCAAAATCTTTGAAATTTTGACACAACGTTGCATTCGAATACGCGCACAGCAAAGATGTAGGAGGAGAGGGGACAAAAATCTCGCCCGTTTTAACGGGTTTAACGGCTTGTACTAAATATTTTACAATTCCATTTCAATGTTTCCGATTGCATTGTTAAATTGAATTTTCATAGATTTCAATTTATTTTCATTTTGATGTAATTATTTCATGTGACATTGTGTTGGAATTGAGCTGTGTCGTTTATCATACTATTCATTTAGTGAGTATAGTTTTTTTTTTCTTTTTTCATTCTTTTTCATTTCTAGAATTATGTGGTTTACATCTAGACACGGATTGCTTCTCACATGGACAATTATATGTTGCATATTCTAGAGTGGGCAAACCCGACAATCTCTATATCTGCACAGACAATGGAACAACAAAAAAAATTGTATACCCACAAGCATTGTGAAATTAAACATATTAGAAACGTGCGCTTTCTCTTTTCTTTCTTTTCCATTTAACCAGACTGAGCCACAGCAACGCCTGACCGGGTACAGCTAGTAAATAAATAAATTTAGCATGCATCAGCAAAGCTGAAATTTCCTCCCTACTAGTTCATCAAACCTGATTAAGCTTATTAAGGAGCAGGGTGCTTTCGCATTATCTTCTTGGTTGGGTGATACGGGTTAAAGGTCATCCAGGGCTCAACATCCAGTGTCTAATTTTTAATAAAAAAAGAAATTAATGACTAGAGAATATGTATTATAGCTTAAAAAATGCAGTAATAAGAAGCCTTTCATTTGACAGCACCATAGGGAAGCAGGAAGAAGACATGATGCAGCTGTGATTAACAGCTGGCTGAGCACAATGCTTCTCTTAAAAATCAATTGAGAGCTGATGTTGTAACATTGCTGGAGCGCCTGAAAGTGGAACATAAATCGAATAAATAAATAACACCTGATGCACAACTGTAACTTACATTCTTGATGTTAAATTCGTGGAAGGTGTGCAGTGCTTTTAAATAAGTGAGTGTTACTAATGACTTTTGCTACACATTTAATGGTTAAAAAGCAATTCTGGTTGCTGAGTTAGTCCCCTTGAATATGTGGAAAAGGATCACCAAGAAAAAATGTAATTGCTACCTTTTTATTGGACTAACTTAATCCATCTGTGTCAAACTTTTGAGAGTTATCCTCTCTTCATCAGTTTAGTGCAGTTAAGCTGGGATTGAATAGTGCAGAAGTCACCTAGGTCTTAGGCTACCTGCGTGTGTCGTATTTCGGTAAAGAAAAGGGGGAAGGGAGAATGCCAAGGTGATGAGACAGAAGCAGCCGATGCAATATCGGCGCGCAGAACACGGGCGCTCATGATGGAGCCCCCGCGCGCTGATCGACCTCTCCGGGGTGCCCGATGCAATATGCAAATGGGTTACCACGGTGAAAGGGAGGCGCTAGGGGAAATTGTGCGCCCCTAGCGCCTCCTCGGCAGTGGGCGCCCGGGAGAGGTGGCCGTCAGCGGGTTAGGAAAAGGGACGCTCAATTAATAACGAGCGCCAGTGCGGCGCACAGGTTAGGAAAATCTGTCGCTCGTAAAATTGAGCGTCCCCTTTTCCTAACCTGACCGCCGGCACACTTTAAAAAAAAATTTATTTTTTTTTTAATCTAACTCCTTTTTCAGTTTCTCTGACTTAATATTGCCATGATATTAAGTTGGAGGAACTACAGAAAAGTCGTTATTTTCTGCTTTTCTGTCAACTTTAGGGGCTCCTCAAAATTTAACATCTACTCCGGGGCAGGCGATAATTTCTGAGGGGAAAAATGTGTGCATCGGACGCTCATTTTTTTTCTGCATCGGGTGGTAATAGCTAATAGCCTCATCATTATGAATTTACATGTGATATGTGCTATTAGCTTCGCAGGGGGTTGGACTCGCATTTTGGATGCGCTAATCCCCTTAGGAGGTAATTTTCAAAGGAGTTACAGGCATAAATGTATCATACTATTATAGCAGTTTTCACAAGACCATTTACTCGAGTAAAGTGCATTTACTGGAGTAAAACCCAGTTTTATGCCTGCAGATTCTTTTCAAAATCAGGCCTTTATTGCATAAGGGGTTGTGGACGCGGGTCCAGGCACGGGTTAACCAGTGCACTCAGCTGAACTCACCGAATTGCACGGGCCGGTTAAATTTTGCAGTTGAAAAGGCCTATATATTGGGTGATGGGCAAGAAAGCCTGTGTCCTTATTATGTCCTTTTGTGTTTCTTTCAAAGTATTTGATCATGCTAATTTCAAATGTTTTCTGTTCTTGTGTCCCCTTTAAGTGCCCCCCCCCCCCGATTGTGAGGTAGTTAAGGGAATGGTCTTCTTTGGAGACGTGATGGCTGGAAGGGAAACACCTAGCTATGCCATCTGCACGGGGGAGGGGAGGGGGGGATGTGACTGCACAACCATTCCAGCACCCACTTCTTACAAAGAGGGTGTCAAAACGATAGCTGCTTGATGTTACAGCAGAAACTGTTGCAAAACCAATGGAAAAGAAACCCGTAAAGTATTATGCTAATTGATCTCTTCCTAATCTACCCGGGCGGCGCGCACTTGACAAACGGGAGTGCGCGTTAAGCAGAGGAAATTCTCCAGATCCCCACCAGGTGGCCCCCTTCCTCCCCCGGCTGGGAGCAGTGAGCGCTTGCTGCTGCTGCGCTGCTGCCCCCGGTTTGGTTTGTTAAGAAGGCTCGGGATGGAAAAAGGGGCCTGAGCCCAACATTTGTGAGGGGGGGGGGGGGTGGAGGACTTTCCTGCCTGCTGCTGCCATGTGGGAGGATCCACAGCTGTCAGCCCAGCCTTTGGGTTTTGGCTCAGTGGGAAAGAATGCCGGAGGCCCGGCCGCTTGCTCTTTTGGCTCTGGTTCCAGCAGCTGCAACCCCCGCTTGCAGGCTTGGAGTTCCTGGCTGAGAGGGCGCAGCTGGATAACAGGGTCCGGGAGAGCCGCCGTGGCTGCTCGCTGCAGCCAGAGGACGGGTTCTGCTGCCCTCGTCCCCCTATTCCAGAGAGCTGGCATGTTAAAGGCTGAGAGAGACACTGGTGGGGGAGGAAGGAGCTGAAGAGCACCCACCCTAACCTTCTGCATACCCTCCAGCTGTTTTTCATCTTTGGAGGCGGCAGAGATGCTTCCTTTCTACATAATATGCAGGAGACAGGTTGCAGGCAGGGCCGGAGCTGGGCTAACCAGTGTTCTATGTGAAAACTGAAACTGCGCCCCCCTTCCTCGCCCCGGCTTCACGTGTGCCCCCATCTGCAGCCTCTTCCGTGATATCTCCCCCTCCCTTTTCCCCCCAGGGCCAGCGACAAACAGGTTTTTTTTTTCTCTAACACTAGACACTATTGGTGCTGTTCTCCCTCCCTCCCACTCCAGAACGTTAGACAATAGCAGTGAAGCCTGGGGTCCATACAGGCCCAAAACCTCAATCTAATTCCTGCAACAACCCTACCCATGAAAAGGCAGCAGCAGGCTCTAGAAACCCAATACAGGGCCTTATTGGGAAAACAGAATGAGATGGACCACTGCAGATCCCCACACAGACGCTTTGCACAAGAAGAACCTCTCACGTTGGTCATTCGTTCAGAACAGAGACAGATCTTCACCAAATACGGAGCAAGGATGTCAGGGCCGAGCAGGCCGGCTGAAGGTAATTCCCCAGCAGGAGCGGTGCAGGACTCCAGAGCTGAGCAGGGCAGGATCTTCTGCCTGGCCGGCCACCTCACCCTTGGGTTGAGCCTGCAGGATGTGGTAGGGAGCGGGGGGGATTCAGACAGAGACAAGACAGGCTGAAGTCAGGGAAGGCAGCGTTCTAGCAGAGGTAATGTCAAAGGTCAGGGAGGACCAGGAACAAGTCAGTCCGAGGGCAAGGAAATGTAGGGGAAGGAGGAACTAGGACAGGCAAGGAGTCAGGCTTGGAGCAAGGTGGGAGAAAAAGGGCAAACAAGGAGACAGGAACTGGAGCAAAGGAGGGACAGAGTACAAGGCAAAGCACATCTGGAACAGGGTGCAAGGCAAAGCAAATCTGGAACAGGGTGCATGGCAAAGCAAATCTGGAACAGGGTGCAAGGCAAAGCACATCTGGAACAGGGTGCATGGCAAAGCAAATCTGGAACAGGGTGCAAGGCAAAGCACATCTGGAACAGGGTGCAAGGCAAAGCAAATCTGGAACAGGGTGCATGGCAAAGCAAATCTGGAACAGGGTGCAAGGCAAAGCACATCTGGAACAGAGTGCAAAGCAAAACAAATCTGGAACAGGGTGCATGGCAAAGCAAATCTGGAACAGGGTGCAAGGCAAAGCACATCTGGAACAGGGTGCATGGCAAAGCAAATCTGGAACAGGGTGCAAGGCAAAGCACATCTGGAACAGGGTGCATGGCAAAGCAAATCTGGAACGGTGCAAGGCAAAGCACATCTGGAACAGGGTGCAAGGCAAAGCAAATCTGGAACAGGGTGCATGGCAAAGCACATCTGCAACAGGGTGCAAGGCAAAGCACATCTGGAACAGAGTGCAAAGCAAAACAAATCTGGAACAGGGTGCAAGGCAAAGCAGGCAGAACAAGAAGACACCAGAAGGCCACTGGGAGGCCAAACAATCAGGAGCTAGGAATAGAAGAAACAAGGCAAGGCGGCACACAAATTAGGAACAAGATAAGGCAGCACATGAACTAGGAATAAGGCAACAAGGCACAAGGGTGGCAACAGCAGGGAGACCCAGTGATGAGGCAGGGAGCTGCTTTACAGGGCTGGTCTCGCTGCGTCACGCAGCCTTCAAGACGGAGGCTAGAACAGGGCTGAGTGCAGCCCGTATCCTTAGAGTAGGACCACAAATTAAAAATGCAGGCAAAAATGAGCTAAGCTGGCAGACAAAAATGAGAAACCCAAGAAGCCGACCGCATGAAATGCGACACTAGAGAAAAAGAAGCTTATTTTTATTTTCTCCAGTACTGGGCAGGATAGAAAGATGTAAGATGCACATTCCCACAGCTGACATGTTCAGTCATTAAACTGAAAATAAAATACTTTATTGTCTGGACATTTTATATTCCTAATTGTGTTGGTCCTGGTCTTTTTTTTTTCTACTTTCCCCTTGCCAGTCTTCTTTTTCAGAATCTTTTTTTCCATTTTCCATTTCTCTCTCTCCCCTACATCTGTCTTTAATACTGATCTTTCCATTTGATCTCTATTTCTCTCCTCTGCCTCTCTACTCATAGCTAGATTTTGTCCCTTCTTCCCCCCCGCCCCCAGTTCTCTGTGTCCCAGCCCTTCTTCTCCCTAATTGCTCCCTCTCAGTCCCCCCGTTTCCTCCTCAGTGCTCTGCTACCTTATCAGTCTCCAGCTATCTGGCCTTCTTGTCCAGACCTCCAATAGCTGCCTCTTTTCTGGTTGTCTCAACTTTCTCCTCCCCCCCTCCCCCCCCCCACACACACCACCACCAAATTATCCCCATGGAAAGATAATCCTCTCTCACCACATCCCCTTTCACTTCTCCCAACCATTTCCTTTTTCTTTCACCTCCTTCCAGTGCCCTCCCATCCCCGTCTCCAAGGCATTAATGCACAGGCCTCGGTCAATGGAAAGGAGGATCTGGAATGGTGGTGAAAGGGGGGGTAGGCAGGAGTAATCTAAGGAAACATTTCTTTGTAGAAAGGCTGGTGGATGGATCTCCGCCAATGGAGGTGGCGGAGATGAGAGCAGCATCGGAATTCAAGAAAAGGCCGTACGTGCACAGAGGATCTCAGAAAGAGTGCTAGGGTTTCTAGAGCTGAGCGGCTGGTGCGAATGGGCAGACTAGATAAGTTGCATGGTCCTCTTCTGCTGCCATGTTTCTCCGTTAAGTGAGCTAAGCTGGCATTAGGTGACTGCAAACCAGGTAAGTCTTGGAACTGTTCTCACACCGCGGGTGATGGCTTGCGCATTGCCCTAAGTTCACATGACAGACCTGAGCACATGTTTCTGCTAAAGTCACAAATGGACAGCAGGCCCGTTTCCCACACTTGCTCATAAGAAAAGCGAATATCAAAATAAAAGAAATACACGTGATAATAAGACTGTGTGTATGAAGAAGATGAAATAAAACACTCAAAAGGGAAAACATATTAAAATGAAAAGCAAAATCTCGAATAGTTGCAAAAGACAGAAAACAAGTCATTTATTAATTTAAAAAATAACTTGGATAAATGCTGCTGTACTTTTGCATTATTTGCTCTAGGCTTCTACAGAAGCTACCCCTACAGTCTCAAAAAGGTCATGCAGTGTAACATCTTTTGGTCCAATTGACCTTTAAAAAAATTAAGATTTCTCTTGGACCAATATGGCGATTAGAACTTCACTACAGACAAATTAATATTTAAGACTGTAGCATGCCAACATACTAACTTGGTTCTGTATCTGCCATTTAAAGACGTTTCCAAGTCAGATTTTACATTAAGAAAAGTGCAATAAAACCCTTAGCAGGTTGGCCTGCCTGCAATTTTTATGCTTTTGGAAACAGTCTTTTATTTTAGATTTTTAGTCCTTCTTTCTGAAGGAGACACCCAAAGCTGATTGCAATATAAATGAACATCAAAGGTTGAGCAACTACATATAATAAGTATGTTCAAATGCATAACAGCATCACATAGAATAAGCAATGGGCTAAGAAAAGCCTAAAAGAGTGGTACCCTTTCCCCATCTACAGCTCTGCCAGGAAGCCATTACCAGCCGCTAATCCACTCTGAACCATGCACAGGGCAGGAATAAATCCTTTTAAATAAATAAAGCTTGGGTATGCAGCCTAGAGATGTGCATTCGGCATGTTTCGGGGAGCCCGAAAAACAATTGGGATTTTCCCGTTTTTTCGCGAAAATTCGTTTTTCGGATTAGTGCGCATTCCCCGTTAACGGGGAGTTCGCGCACGCTAATGGGAGTTAGCGTGCGCTAACTCAAAAAATGATTTTTCCCCGAAAAAGACCCGAACCGCAAACGACATTTCCTGCGGCGGCCGAAAAACGAAGAACGACCAGCTTTAAACTTTCCGCTTAATCCAACCCAGGCTCCCCGCCCCACACCCCGCACAAAAAAAAAAAAAAAACAGCTGGTCTCCTGGTAAATCTCCTTATGCAGCCCATTCAGACCAAATGATGTGTCAGAGGCAGCGGGGCTGTAAGATTTTTAAATAAATAAATCGCCAAGTGTGGGCCCCAGCACAGACAAACATACACTTTCTCATAGTGGCAGACCTAACCTCTGTCACTGAGGGAACCGAGAAGAAGGTGTCACGTGCCAGCCTCAGGGACCTGGTGCGGCAGCACCAGCTAACCGGCTTCTCTTTAGACAGTGGGAAACCCAACCAAAGAAATCATTTTTTTTAAGATCTCACATAAAAGATTCCCAACAAAACAGGAAGTGGACATCAGTCAAACATCTTTGGAAACAATGGCCAGAACAATGGCCAGAACAATGGCCAGAACAAACAGGTGGGCCTGAGGATAATTCAGTTTTCGTCTTCCCGAGGTTTATCCGATCACGCTTTTAAGTTTGTTGCATAAAGGCATGTCTTTTGTTCCGAGTAATTATTATGATTCATGCTCTACCCGGGTTGGTTTATTTAACATTTTTTCGGTACTTTGAAAATTAAAAAAAATTCTTTTTAAATAACACCGCGATGAGGGATTGGGCTCGACTCACATCTTCTCCCCCCATCTCCCACTCTTTTGCCAGCACAGATAAAAATATCCACACTGTACTTTTACCCATGGCGGGGGGAGGGGAAGCTGCTAATTTATCTGAGTAACCGGAGCCGGTGCTTCCATTAGGCAAACCAGCCAGTTGCCTGGAGCATCAAAGATTTGGGGGCAGCAAAACCTGCCAGCATGAGACCTAGAGGGGTGCTGGGCCAGAACTAATACTGCCAAAAAAGGGGAGCAATGCTCTGGAGCCGCCGTCGCCAGTAGGAGGCAGTGTTGTGCTAGAGGTCAGTATGGAGAAGGGGGTGCATGACCGAAGGTTTGCCTAGGAGCACCAAATACTCTTGCACCGGCCCTGCAGGTAACAGCTTAGTTACCCAGGTATAATCATTTGAAAAGCCCTCTCTGTTAGGCCAATTAAAAAAAATCTCACCCAGTTTTAAGTTGATTTCTAAGAAAAGCCTGAGAAGAGTACTCTGGCTCTGTATGCATGTGTCAGTCCATTGCAGACAGAGATAGTTAACAGTAGCAATTATAACAATCTCATTTACACGTCACGTATTTGTTTTAAATTGGGAGAACAAGATGAGCCTTGTGGTCAATATCTATCATTCTATTTTACGTGTATCGCAACATGCTTGCAATTTTAGATTGAATTACTCACCTTTTCCAAATCCGGCTTAAGGCAGGTTATAATTCGGCACCACAGCTAACGGGGGATCGTTCCCCACTTTTCTTTCCTCTTGGGACTAGCCCAGGCATGAGGGGGATGGACCTTGTGGGGGGGTTATCCCAGGACACAGAAGCGTGCAGCCTGAGCCAGAAAATATGTGCCACGTTTGAATGATGACTGGAGTACTCGCTCCTTCTTGGGGGATGTGAAGCTGGCTCTTGCGCTGTCTCTCACTGAAGCCCCCAACCGGTGGAGTGGGAATTGAGTCTGGGCTGTCTGCATAGCAGCGCCCAGCGCTGATACCGAGCTGTGGGGCTGATCCAGAAAAGAGTAAATTTCTTTTTGGCTTCATAACCCTGAATTCCTACAGAAATGTTGGAGAAAAATACAAAATGGTGGTGGCCGAAAGAAAAATTGTGGAGCAGTCTTTGCTCCCAGTGTAGCTGCCCCTACGGTTGTTTCCAAAATTAAAACCAAAGCAAAGTAGTAATTGCTTTGGAAAAGTTTGGTTAGTTTGAAATGCTTCCCCAAATTGTATAGCACTAAAAGAGAGAAATGCAGTGCTACTGAAAAAGAAAATCAGTTTTAAGTGGAAGGGTTCCTCCCTTACTCAGAGCCTGATGCTCAGCAAGTGAATTTGTGCTCCCTGACAGTCAGCGCGCGGAGTCCCCGAGGAGCCTGTCAGGGAGCTGTGGGCACCTGCAGTGGGCACACCTTGTACACACCAAGGTCAGAGGGCAGTTACGTACGCGCAGCCTTGAAGCAAGCCCGGAAATCGAACATAGTTTGTCAATTTAAAAGTTCTTATTTCTTTATATTTTGGTGCTGAATCCACCGCTAGGACGTATTTCAATCTCACCAACTTTAAGAAACGGTAGATTTTTTTTTTTTTTTTTAATGGGGAATCTACTGGAATCTCAGGAATGCTTGCTGCTCAGGTAGCCTTTGGTCATCAGCTCTGGGCTATACATAGTACATTATTATTATTATTATTATTATTATTATTATTATTATTAAGCATTACATTCTCCCTCAGGTGCAAGGGAATGCTGGTTTACAGTTCAGCACAATGTATTTTGCAACACCAGCCCACTGATCTTTGAGAAGGAGACGTACCATATCAATGCTACAAAAGAGCACATTTCAATACAATAGCTGAACATTTTTGGCCACAGAATTCGATTTGTCTTCCCACAGTATCGATTCCCTAACTAGATAATCAGTCCACTGCTTTAGTATTCAAGTCTCTGGGTCTTGCTCATGGTACCTTCTAGGCTATAATGGCACTCTGAGTTGTAGATGTTTCTTTTATTTCCCTCTTGAAATAGGATTGTGAATAGAAACAGATTTTTCTGATTATGTAACTCACTGCAGCCAGTTTGCCAAGATCCCCCCTCCCCTTTCGGAAATGAAGTGGATCCCCCTTGAAAACGTTTTGGACAGAAATCCAGAATGTTGATGAGGCTCTTGAGCAGACCATCCAGGGTGCGCTCTTTCTAGTTTTATAGACGGTGACTTTCAAAGCCCTTCATGCGGGTAAGGAGCTGTTTACCCGAGTAAGATGACTATTCGAAAACTGCCCCGCTGAATCCGGCTGAAAGCATGCCCGGTGCGCCACAGCGTGCGTACGTTTAGCCACATTTGGGGGAGGTGTCCCCGGGGATTGGTTTTTGTACGGGATCAGAAAATATCACATGTAGATCGCATTTTCAAATCTAGGTGTCTAATTCTCCCCGCCCCCCCCCCCCCCCCCCCCCCCCCCCCCCCAAACATTCTCTCTGCACACAAGTGCGAAATTCCCCGGGGTACTTTGCAGTCGTAGCACTTTTCAGAGGAAAAACTCTGTGCATGATCCTTTCCCTCTGAAATTTGGTGCAAAGTCTGCTGATAAAATGTACGCCCTGCCCGAATGAAGACTGAGTTCCAAGGAGAGGTTTGTTTGATTTATTGAACCACTATATCTCTTTGGTTTTCCTCTTCACCCTCTCTTTTCCCCTTTTTTCCTTGTTTTGGGGACAATTGTTAACATTAGATGTGAATCAGTTATTTACACTTTCAGATAATAGGAGGACTAGGGGGCATTCCATGAAGTTAGCAAGTAGCACATTTAAGACTAATCGGAGAAAATTCTTTTTCACTCAACGCACAATTAAGCTCTGGAATTTGTTGCCAGAGGATGTGGTTAGCGCAGTTAGTGTAGCTGGGTTCAAAAAAGGTTTGGATAAGTTCTTGGAGGAGAAGTCCATTAACTGCTATTAATCAATTATACTTAGGGAATAGCCACTGCTATTAATTGCATCAGTAGCATGGGATCTACTTAGTGTTTGGGTAATTGCCAGGTTCTTGTGGCCTGGTTTGGCCTCTGTTGGAAATGGGATGCTGGGCTTTATGGACCCTTGGTCTGACCCAGCATGGCAATTTCTTATGTTCTTATGTTCATTTATGAAGGGCTTCTAGGCCTGGGGGAAATTAGTAACTCATGGGCCCAAAAGTGAATTTTCATTAGGAAATTCTTTGTGGAGTTCCCTTTGAAAATCTGGGCACCGGCAGCAGCAGGGGTATTTAAGTATCTGCGCCTGCTTTACGGCAGGTCTGCACTGTAAATCATGTCTGCTGGCTCCCGCAGGCCCCTGCCCCCCCTCCCCAGCCCAGCCCCATTGCGGCACAGATAAAAATTGCCCCTACCGTTTCAAAGCAGGGGCCGTGTTTCCCCACAGAGGGGGAGGGTTTCTTTGGTAAATCTTTTGGAAATGTCCTCCCCAATGTGGGTAAAAGTGCTCATGTTTTCCCCGATGTTAGGAAAAATTGCATTTTTTTTGTGCTTCCCTATATACAAAGGACTTTCAGGTTGACCAGAAATGTGAAACAGGCTTCACAAGCATTATTCATTTGACCTTTACAAAAGATCTGTTAATGTCTATTTTCTGAGAATTTCCTGTGTTTAATACAGTCCAGAATCCTCAGATAGCAGCACTCTGACTACATACATTGATGACAGGACCCCTGTATGCCCCAAATGCCCCCACGATATACACTTCAGGAACAGTAATCCTCTATAGAAGTAAATTAGGCCTGAGGCTGTATAGAAACAATAATATGCAACTGTTCAAACCTTCCCTCAAAAGAAAGCATTGAAAAGATTAATAGGAAACATTAAGGTTTCCCACCAATATATTGATAATGTAAAAAAAAAAAGTTGTACATGTATTGCATTAAGAGAAATTTGCATTGCTTTTCATTTTTCTGCATTTTTTCTAAGAAACTTCATGAATATTTTGTTGATAAAGTTAGCAAATAGCTCTAAAAACAAATGAACTGTAAACAAATATACTGTTTCTCTACTGTACTGCATTTACAATGCACATTGAATTGCTTTTCCCCTTCAAAATCCATTATAAGAAGTGCAGATGGCAGGATATATCATTTCATCCTAATTGGCTTTCATAAGCTGCATTAAATAATTATGGGTAAATTTGTGATTTGGATGAGCATGCATTCCTCTGCACCTTTCCTGAGCTAGACTGCCCAGTATTATGCTGCCTACAGCTAGCAGTGCATGCTGCCCTAGGAGTGGTACAGTGGAAAGGATGCTTCAGTGCTGTGGAATACAAGGAACTGGTGTCTGGGAAACAAATGCTTGCTGCTGATATGCAATGCTGCTCATAAAGGCAAGGTTAATTAGGCAAAGGGGTTTGAGAGAGGATGTCTTTTTTTTTTTTATCTTCTTTTCACAAATATATATAAGCCCACTTTCACTGGCATGTAGTATTTTCTTTATTTACAACACAGTTTTTCCATCATAAGTGTATGATTTTTTTATTTTTTTCATTTCTTTTTCCCAATTGATTCCAGTGGCGTTGGACTGTACAGGTCTTTCTGAGCATGCGTAAATGAGGGAGTGTGGTGATTGAAGTGTGGGCATGCGATTTTAGCTTCTTATATCATCAAAGTCAGAGCATGCTCAGTAAGTTTCCTCCTTCCTATTCCATCTGTTGTCAGTGTTGGGATGGAGATAAGGAGAGTCATGGGTACTTTACATAATATGATAATATATGCATGAAGATGGTTTATTCAGTTTTCATGAGACACACAAGGCTAACGTTTTGGAACATAGGATGAGTTTTCTTTTGCCAAAACTCGAGCTTAGGTGAATGAAATCCTAAGGTGAGAACATGAAAAGCCTGAAGCTAGGAAATTAAGTGGACAAGGTGCAGATGTCACTGGACGTTCCTGGGAGTCGGACAATGTGAGAATGAAACTCAAGAAATTCGCAGGGCATGCAAGCTCAGCATCTGTCAACGTTTCAAACAATTCTTTTTTTTTTTTATTGTGAATGGTAATTTCATTGCTCACACTGTGACAAAAAAATTTAAATTAAAGGAAAAAAAATATTCCAGAGGGAATATTCAGAGGCAGAAGAACTCCCAGCCTGCGAGATTCAGTCTTCTTTCGCATGGTATAGCAGTCTTATTTTATTAATTATAATAATGAAAGAAACTTTTTGTTGATGCTTGAGACACAAGTTTCAGAGCAGAGAGAAATACAAATAAACAAACTAAAATCTCCCCACCAAAAAACAGGGCTTATCCAGGAAAATACTGATTAATACAGTATATTGTATTCTCAAAACGTCATTGAATTGTCTGTATCTTTTCCGTTTCCTTTCTTCTCATTGCAATAACTATGTGTAAAGCCACTATTTCTGGACGTTCTCTCTGCTTTCTTTGCACTGCTTCACTCTCTGAGGTCGTATTCCTATGTATGTCACATCGGAGTGCCCAGACCTGGCTGGAACATCCTGGATGGTCCATAGGAAAACTTCAGTATGTGGCGTGGGGGCCCCCTGTCTTCCAAGTTCATCAGCTTTACAGCATCCCTGGTTGGTTCACCCTCCAGCCAGGCCTCCAGAAACTTTGGGGTTTTAGATCGCTGTCCTAGTCTGAATCTTTAATTCTTTTTAGCTTCTCGGAGAATGGAAATCTTAACAGAGAAAATTGTCTTGGTAGCAAAGCCTTAACAACTATCTTGGGGAAACTACATATAAAAGTAACCTTAAAATATGCATTCTCCTGCAATAGCAGCAGGAAGCTTAGCAACATAAGAAACCCACAAAGATTCTTGATTATATGGGGCCTTTGAACACTTCTACATTATTTTACCACCTTTTCTCCTCCCATCTCCCCAGCCTTGTTACTCTTCCTACCACTTCCTCACTCTTTCCGTCACACTGCCTCATTTCTCCCTAGCCTCATCTTCCTTCTCCGAGGAAAGGGCTCTCTCTCTAACTCCAGTATTTACCTTGCTTTTGCCCTAACAGGGGGCATGCTGACTAACAAAGGGAGGCATTCAGAAGGCAGAAGTTGGAGCTGCTTGTTGATTTTTGTGGCACTTTTTAATAAATATACTTCCAAAGTCTCCGTTTCTGATGAAGGCATCATGACACAGCAGCTGATGGCCTTCCTTTCTTAATCTTCTGCTCTCCTAGTAGGTAAATACCTGCTATGCCTGTACAGCAGGGCCAGCCTGAATCGCATCACTTAATGAATGAGACCTGTCAGAAAAGGGAAGGCAGAATGATGACACCCAGATGACTTCATGTTCCATGGGGCAAGTAAGACCACTCTTGCTTTCATAACCCTCATCCACAAAGCACTGTGGGGCTTTTTATACAGCGAGTAAACTGGACTGGATCCCGGAATGATTTGGAAATTTAAAAAAAAAACAGGAGTAGACAAAAATGTCTTAGTGAACCTGAAGCCAGCCGGCCATTATACAGGGGAGAGAGTCAGTGGTGCACAGAGATGTCTTAAATAATCAGCATTTGATGGCATAACAGCCAAATGGAGTCAATTTGAGTTATGGTATATGTTAAAGGATGCCCATGGGGTAAGAGCTGTGTAAGGCACAGAAGTGTCTGCAAGTACACAGACATTTAAATACAGCAACGCAGTAATCCACAGTCTATAACACAGAATATGCAACTTAAACTTCAAGGACAAATAGGAAAAGAGTCTGGAGCATTTTTAAAGGTTTATTCTTTGCAGGAAGGTTTACACATTGAATTGTGCTTACTCTTCCTTGTTCCTGTTCCGGATTTGTTAATGTTCAGATCACGGGGACAAAATAAGATACGGTCTGGCCTTTAAGCTTCCGCCCCCCAACTTTCCTGCCTTCTCCAAAGGCAAAGCACTTCATCACCACTGCGAACGATCGCGTGCATTCCTCATTCGATAAACTCCCCAGCTCTGGCACTGATTAGACCCTTCTGCGAAACTGCCTCCTGCCCCCTACCGCACATGCCCTACTCTGCAAACCACGGCACTACGCCTTCATTTTTAATATTAAATATCTACATAGACTGTTCTGGGTTAGTAGGAATGCCACAAAAGCTTACGAAGCAAAAATACAGAGGTTCTAGAAGTTTTAGGATAAAAACAGGTTGATCGTGATCAATCTCATTTAATCCAAACTTTTTTTGTTTTTTTTTTTTTACATTATTTAGCATCAAGGGGCAAAGGATCACACAGATAATGTGAACGAGTGAGTGAAGGCAGGTTCTAGTGGTATAGGCTAATAAGATTGAGTTTCCTTTAATTTGTTCTTGTTTCTAGCACCGTTAATATACTGTTGAGATCTACATTAGCACCTTGTCCCAGAAATTAACATTTAAAAGTTTTGGGAAAAACAAAAGGTCAAAAAAGGAAGAATAAAAAGGAAAAGCAACAGGGAGGAAGTCACTGGCTTAGATCACAAGGTCCTTGTCGATATCCTCTGGAAAAAAAGAGAAAAAAAAATGATTGAATTAATTTCTGAGCTTTGGGATGCAGAACACACAACAGCACATCAGACTGTGAGGGCAATTAAAAATAAGTCATAGTATTGTTATGGAGGATCTGTGATAACCGAGGCCACAAGCAGGAGTTTCCTTGTGAAAATTCGCTTGCAGGCCTACCCAAGCAATGCTCCATAATAGGATGTTTGCTGTGCCTGGCATGAATTAGCAGACAACTGTGTCCCGTATCCTTGCTCGAATAACTTGCCTAGATAGTCTGGTTGGGATTTAGTATTCCAGTTTATTCAGTGCCCACAGCATGTGGCATGGCAATCCCTTATTTGATATGTGGTGGCTCAATGGCAAGTATCTGGTAATGATTAGAGTGCACATTGGTCATTAGGTGACACAAGCTCTGACTTGAGCTATACCTATTAAAATGTTACAACAACTTTTCTTCATATTCTTTTGGGAAGGCTATTTATACGGCACGGATACAGCCTGGCGTTGCTATTGTAAGGAGCGGCTTCTAAAATGTCGGCAAGGGAAGAACCAAATGAATGAATCTGTTGCCGCCTTGCCCTTCGATGTTGATACTTACGCTCCTTGATGCCGAAGCACTTGGCCCATTCATCAAGAGCGATGTACTTGTCATTGTCGGAGTCACACTCCATGAAGAAGCGGGTGGTGCAGTGTTCCATGGGGATGAGTGGAGCCCGGAGAGGGGACAGCTCGGTGTGGGACAGATAGCTGCAAGGAGCACAGAAATACATGGGTATTCGGGCGCAAAGTCATGCTTTCCGCGTGCCGTGTTCCAGAGAACGTGGCTAGGGAACGTTAAATCATAAGCTTGTTCTTCTCTTCCCGCTCCTAGACATCTTCAAATACCGGTCTTGTTTTCTGATCCTGGCTATTTAAAACTCAAAGCAGGCACAATGGTATGCGCATGTGTAGAGAAGGCTCAGAGGGAGAAAAGAGCAATCCAGAATGTTAGAAGCACATCAGGTTTGTGAGGTCCCTATCTCTGCATTCACTTTCTGAGTCTTCTTTTCATTTGTGATTTCCTATCTGAGCACTATTGGCCCTTCTCCCCTTCCAGCTAGCCCCACACACAACATCACCATCGTGCCAGCTTTGGGATTTGGATTGTGAGTTAAACTAAACCAGGACTGAACTTTCGTGATGCACATATCCCGCACATGCTTCAAAATCCCATTTTTTTTTTTTACCTACCCGTCCAACGCTGGCAATATCATCAGGCATTTACATCTCACTGCACAACATTATTAACCTTCAAAGTTGCTTTCTTTCTGGTTTATCATTTTATTTATTTATTTATTTATTTATTTATTTATTTATAACTTTTCTATACTGAAGTTCAAATAACAGAGTTAATTATCACTCCGGTTTACATTGCAACCATAAAAAACAGTGACAAAGTTGTCTTACATAGAACAGGGGGAGAGAAAAACTTGGATACAGCTTAAGCATGGGGAGTAACGTGTCAAAACTGGTAAGAACTGATAAGAGTTGGCTTTTTGGGGTAACAAGGTATTCCGAGGGAGTAAAATGAATCATTTTACTTTGATCTTTGTTGCTAAGGAATAAAGTGGTTTCTTTCTTTGCTTATCTCAAGAATCATTTTTTTTCTCTTCCACATTAAAAGTTTGCCTTCAGCTTTGTGCCTATCCCTTTGCTTCACCACTATGCTTTCTGCCTTTTTCTTAATTTAAATGTTACTGTCCTTTTGTTACCAAATATCAACCCATTCTATTAAGTGCCTTGAACAGTGGCACCATGGGAAATAAGTTAATAATAAAAATATCCGATCGTAAGCCAGAAGTGAAGTGATTTTGGAGCAAGCAATGGTGGCTTAGCCCTAAACTGTCGGATAGGTACCTGAGTAGTGGTTTCCAAAGCTGTCCTCAGAGGACTCCAGTCAGTTGGGTTTTCAGGACGTTCACAATGAACAATGATGAGAATATATTTGCATGCACTGCCTCCGCTGTATGCACAAAATATCTCACGCATGTTCACGGCAGCTACCCTGACTATCTGAAGGCTGGGGGTTCCCTAGGACAGGCGGGAAACCAATGTCCGAGAGCCAACGTGTTCTCCTGGATAACGTTCTCCAGGTGTAACTCTTCGGCCCGGTTAGCAGAGAAGCCATTTTGCACTTTGCACACAATCACTTACCCATCGACTGGGTGCTGATCCAGCTGACCAAACTGCCAGTGCACAGGGAAGATGTACATGTTGTAGTTCTTTTCGAAGTCACGGACCAGCAGCTCCACCGAGTGCTCTCCAGCTTCCAGGCGCTTCTCGTTCTCATGGATCTTTTTCACCTGGAAGAAGCACAGCATAAAATGCTTTCTGGCTTCCTAACGAACCTGATATCGAACCTGAGTTCCTGTTCGTTCGGGTTCAGGCAGGGAGACTGTGTTGGGAGCTTCCTGAATTCTTCGCGAGATACTGTTCTCGGTGAGCACTGAAGCCCTCATGCAGGTGGAGGGATGGGGAGGTGTGGTCACTAACGTGCAGGGGAGAATTCTGTGTGTGGATTAGCACTGGGACAGACTGGTGTACGCACTAATATGTGAGGCTGATCTGGGTCAGTTTGTTTGACGTTAGCAGGGATTTTCTGCTAGGTCAAGCCAGTTGGCCAATCTGGAGCCTATTGTTGCTGACCTGGAACCTTTTTTGAAGTGGAGTGGCAGGTGGAGGCCACAGCTGGTCCCAATCTGATATCTTTCTTTTTCTTTAGAAACTTACCCGAGGTTTGAAATGGCTGCAGTTCCCTGTCTATTCTGGAATACACATGTGCATTTCATGTACACTATGATCCATAGTCAGTCACTCAGTGACTGAGAATAGAGTTGGTATAGCATTGGTCTGATCACTTTTATGGGACGCGGGTGTTGTAGACGAGCAGACTGTTCACTGAGTGTCACCCCCTGTCAGGTTTCTCCTTACCCTGAGCTTCTGTTTCTCATTCAGCAGGTTGTTGCTGTCGTCCCGCTCATACAGGGTGACTAAGACATTCTTCAGCCAGTCTCGCATACGCAGGGGGAATTCTGTCAGCTCAGCATCCAGGCAAGGAGCGATGACTGTAAAACAGTTACAAGGACAAAAACCAAGCCGGTATAAAAATACCAGAAAAATCCTCATGCAGCCTTGTTGTGTACAGTAGCATACAATGCAAAGGTAGTTATCGTACCATTCTATATCTTCTCGTGTGCTATAGTTTCTTGTTAATATCAGGTTTTCCTTTTATTTCCTTTCTGCTCATCCTTTCAGGCGATTCCAGCTCCCTTTCTCCTCTCCCACCTATGGTTATGTTAATGTAAGTGCCGTGATGTTTTTTTAACAGGGAGAGCAGGTTAGGACAGAGCCCTGGCTCAGCATGTTGAAACAAACAAATGGCATAGCTGTAGCAGACTGCTCTTTGCATCCCAAGCTTTGGAAATGCTGAGCCAGTAGAAAAGTTCGACGTGGGTTTTGTTCAGCTATTAATAATCGTAAGGAATCCCGCAGCTGTAATGTGTCTATGACGTAGACACTTGGCCCTCGCTTCTGGAACACCCGTGCCCCATCTCATATCTACCACGTTGCTCATTCTGGCCTACAAGGATCACACTGTTTAGATGGAGAAGTGAGCCATTTGTGTAAGGTCAGGATCCCGGCACCTAGTCATGTGCGATATGAACCACTGGAAGCCCCTGCAGGCATCCCGGGTGTGAAATCGAAGGGGAAACCGATTCTCCTGGTCCATGCAGGAGTCACCCTAACAGTCTGATCTTTCAGACTGCAGATATTTGGAAGGGTACATCCTGAACTAGGATGGATGAAAAACTATTCTGCTTTTAGTCTCACGAAATCACAGGGAGGGCAGTTTTGAAAGCCATTAAAGCAGCGATTCATCCATGTGAAACAACTTGGCTTAAACCTGCTCTCCTCACAGCAGCTTAAAAGTGAGCATGGGCTTCCAGAGAGCCGCTTCTGTGGGCACGTTTGGCTCGGGAGTGTAAAACACACGTGTGCATTCAATTTTCAAATAATGTACATAAAGTACAGGCATTAAATACGCCCACTGCATGAGCTATTTGAAAATTGCCCCTTGAGGTTTTTGCACACTATAGGGAGGGCAATTTTCAAAAAAACATTTACCGGGGTACATGGCTCTTTATCCAGGTCAGTAGGCTTTCTGAAAATTGCCCACTCTCTATGCAAGTAAAATGAATCACAGGGATCAACAATGCAGGGCCGGTGCTTCCATTAAGCAAACTAGGCAGTCGGCTAAAACCCCAACTTTTTTTTGTTTTAGTTAGACTCCACTTTTCAGGCACTTCAAAGTGGATTAATTTCAGATACTGGAGGTATTTCCTTGTCCCCAGAGGACTTACAAACTAAGGGGCAGATTTGCTAAGCATTTTTCCCAGAAACACAAAGTTTGAACCTGAGGCAATGGAGGGTAAAGTGACTTGCCCGTGGTCACAAAGAGTGGGTAGTGGGATTTGAACCCCCGGCTTCCCTGGATTGCAGCCCACTGCTCTAAGCAGCAACAACTTATCAGCACAAGGCCCAAAGGAGTCCTGTGCGAGAGCCAATATTGCCAAAGAAGGGAGCCCTGTGCTGGAGCGACTGCCGCCAGTAGGAGGCAGTGTTGTGCTGGAGGTAAGTAGGGGGAAGAGGGAGCCTGACCGAAAGTTTGCCTAGGGTGCCAAATACTCTTGGCAGGATTTGGTCGGGGAGGCAACAATATGCATAGTTTTTCATTTTCAAACTATTTTCAAGGGGGGGTTGGATGCATACCATATATGCTTTGCCCCCTCCATATGTTTGGCCCATAAAGGTGGGGGGGCTACAGTGTGTTGATGAGTGAAAAACATCTTTCGCATTTAAATGTATGCAAGCCTGATGCACTGGCACAACAAATTGTGAAAAATGTTCAGGTGAGTGTAGACTTTTAGTAGCCAATGCATTTGCTTATAAGAGCACTTACATTTGCAGGGTCCGATGTAATCCAGGTGCAGCTTGTGTCCCTTTTTCGTACCTTCCAGGGTGCATTTGGTGCCAAAGAAGTGGCAAGCAGATACATAGGTCTTGTTGTCAGTGCCACAAACCTGGGAGTAAGAAGTGAGGGGAATGAGCGTTAGAGAAATTTTTATGAAGGCTTGCAAATAGAATGAAGACCAGGACTCCCCGCAATGATGTGTGATGAGAAATGCATGTGCCGGTGTTGCACCAAGCTATGTGTCTTCCTTTGAAAGAGCTGATGGTGAGTAGGTATTACCGCTTTGCTTCCTCTTCTGAGTTTGGTTGCCCAGTCGTTAATAATTTCCAATTCCAGCTTAGGGAGTTATGGACTTACCTTTTCAAACTCGCCAACACTGGCGGGACAGCTGGAAGGGTCCTGGCACACGCACATGGGTGAGTTGCTCTCATCTACCTCACACACCTTTCCATGCTTGCAGTGATGGTTCAGGCAGGGATCTAGGCGAGGTCAGAGAATGAAACTTAGAGATAAAGGGTGGACAGCCTTGATAAGGAAAGCAAAAGGAATTGGCAACAGTGATGTGCTCTGCTTAGTTTGGTACCAACCAAATCTGGCACTGGTATTCCATAGGGAAATGTAGAGGCCAAGCACTCCTCTCTCAAATATGAAAACATTGGAATATAAATAGTATTTTAATTTACAAACAGAAAAGTAAAAATCTTACTTAAACATACACCTATGGGTATGGTTACAACTGTGATATATGGTAGCCATTACAAAAGAGAACTTGAAGACATTGCATCGCTGAAACTATTTTTCTACATGTCCCCACTGGCATTATAATCTCCAAACCGATAGATTCCCAAACTTTAATTCCTGCTCAGACAACAGTGGTTCCCGGTCTTCTGCTGACCACGATGCCAGAATAAATTTCAGGTTTTTAGACTGATTGCAAACAACTGCTGGGTTCTAGTCATCTTAGTCTCTTGGATATCGACAACTTGCACAGGCTGCCTGTGGCCTATTGCATCAGAAGGCATTGCACTAGGTGATAAAAAGGGATGTGTGTGTGACAGGGAAGCTCCTTACTCTCAGGAATGATATCCTCAACGTTTTCAATTGCTTCATCAAACTCTCCGACTTCCACCTGCACAGGGTTTGTCCCCACAGGCTCCTGGAAATAAAACAAGCTCGGTCAGTCATTCCTGTTGTCTTAACTGGTGAGCAGCAAGGCATCTCTAGTCTGCGAGAGGCAGGGGCATAAAGTCCAAACGAAAGCCAACAGTTTTGGAAAGGGCCCCCAGAAGGAAGGGGCAGGGCGAGATCCACCTCAACAGTTCTTCCTTGGGTGCCCTACACTACAGGGGATGCTTGGGCAGAATTTAGGCCACTGGTGGACAAACGTACTCTTGATGTGACAGCATGATACCCCTTATAAATATCCGAGCCAAGGTAGAAAAGAATGGTATATTTAAATCTGCATTTCATCTTGATCCTTGTGTGTTATTCCTGCCAAATTCAACAGAAACGATTTTCAGTGGAAACCTGGTCAGACATCCAAGACTTTCTGAGCATGACTTCACCGAATAAATGCAACAAGTTCAAAGTGCTGAATCTGGAGGCTTGAAAAATCGAACATATAGAGCACAGCACTAAATGCCAAAATACTGTTTGGCCTGAATGCAAAGTGTTATGTTTTATGCAAGCCCAACACAACACATCACCCGCAGAATAGCATCCCTACTGTGAGGCATGGTGGCAGCCTTAATGCAAGGTATGAAAATAAAACTCTGTGAGGACAATAGTCAAAGGGTTTGTCCAGCTAAGTTTGGGCTGAACCTGGCTCAAAGTTACATGGATAGAAAAGAGGTGGTGCATTTAGCTAGGTAAGTCTGGTCAGGAGGGCAGGTCTAAAGTAAGCCAGGTAAATGTATTCAGCTAACTATAACCAGGTACGCTGAACCGGACTTAACTCTTCACTGACTTTCCTGGCCAGAGTTAGTCTCCTGAATTTACATAGCTAATTTGCTGCTCTCCCTGCTGCTCAGTTTTGACCTCTGTATTTCTGGGCTCATGGATGTAGCCATCAACATTCAGAAACTATGAGAAGAGATGGCTGGGAATGGGAGAGTCAGGGATCTGTTATTGATTAAATTAGTGAACTAGAGGCACTGTTTGAAAGGACAGCTGATGAAAGTGGGCAATAAGCAGCAACGCATAGGTAGAGTACGTATGTTATTTCTTTCTGCAATGGTACATTTGTACAGATGAACTCCATTTTTACACACCTTAAGACTAGGCATACGCTGCGGAAGGTAATGCATGTACTAAACCGAGCATCATCGTGTTCTGCTGATGTGATTTTTCTGCTTACATTGGACCACTGATTCCGGAATCAGAATTCCTCTATATGTAGAGTGTAGTCCAAGTCAGTGCCCTCGGCAGGGTTGGCACAAAAGTGAAACTGGGAAGGAGGATTGAAGAAGAAAGAGAGGAAAAGGATGGGCTATCAATACGTCTTACCTCGATTATAGTCTCCTCTACCACCTCAACCTCTTCTGGCAAAGCATCCTGCTGCTGCGGGAGAGAAGAAAGAAAGCAAACTTCCTTCAGACCAAGGAGAGTTCCCAGGGTAAGTATTTTAATGTAACTCACATATCTCATGTGGACGGAAGCTTCCCTTTTTTTTTTTTTTTTCCCCACACCCAAGAGACCAGAGGCCCCCATGATTTCCCTGGTCTTTAGTTTCTGCTGCCCATCCCACTGTAGTCTCGCGTGAATCACGTTGCTTGTTCCATCGAGTAAAAAGGACTCCAAACTTCAGAATAATTTAGCAGAATGCAGTGGGAAAACAATTCCAGCCACTATGCTGACGATATCAGAAAATCTCCTTAAAGGGCTAGCTGCGGGTCGGCGCGTGATTCCGAACAGTGCAGCCACCATTACCAGCCATTCTCCTGTGCAGACTCTTTCTTAAGGATCAGTCGTGTCTCCGAATAGTTGGAGGGGGCTGCCTGCTACCAGCAGATATCTCTCACAATAGAGGGCAATTTTCGAAACAGCTTGCAGAACTGTAAAGCCTGCGGGTACGTTCCCCGTGAAAACTGCCTAGGGAAAGCGTACCCACAGATCCGCCATCTGTTTTTTTGCCTGGATACTTTTTCCCTTCAAGATGACGCACTCAGTTTGTAAAATGCAAAACTACATGTGCTACTGCCTCCTCCAACCTAACCCCGCCTCTGAGCCTGACTATATTTTCTGCACATAAAGGTGGACACGTTGTCAATTCCCCATGTGCACTTTTACCTGCAGAAAGAGCTGGCAAGTTTTAGACAGCCAATTATCCCAGGTGAATGGCTTTAGATAATGGCCCTCATAAGGTGGCGATGAACAAAATTTCAGAATTTTTGGTGAGAACATTGGTTTTCTGAAATCCCTGGCTGATGTAATCATGCCTGTGGACTCGCCTGTTTTCCTTGGGAAGAATGCATAGAACCCCTTAATGCCCCAATGACTAATAAAATTTGAATTCACCGTTTACTGTTTGCAGTACAGAAATCAATATTGCACACTTGGAAGATTGGTCCTCCCTCAGTTCTGGTTTGGAATGTAATAGTGCAGAGTTGGTGGTTTTGCGGCACACGTTCAAGGTGTAAGAACATAAGGAAGATCTGGTCTTCTTTTATGAACACTATGAACTTCCTGCTGCTGACCCAATGTCACCAGCATGAATATATTGTGCTTGGCCTCTGAGGCTGATGTAGATTGTATCTTATTGTTAGTTGTTGGGGCTGTTGGCTGAGGGCATTGCCTTGCTTGAATTATTCTATACTTTTGAATTTTCTTGTTTTTCTTTTTTGCCCTTTGACTCAAATATTAATGTAACTCTCATAGTGGAGCTGCTGGGTTATTACAGCATTACTGCTGTTTTGACATACTGTACCATAGATTATATGTTTTGAAAATTGTAATGAACAGAGTAATAAAAGTAAATCTATTTTCCCAACATTGGAAGTTCTTATTGGGCAACCTCCAGCTGCCAAATAATAACTTATAAAGCAATATCAAACTATATTAAATGTAAAAAAGAGCACTTCAAAATTAAGGGTGAGTTGTAATAGATATTTTAGTGATTTTTTAATACATTAATTTGGTAAAAATAATTTTTAATAAAAATCAAATAGAATAACTGGGGTCGGCTGGGACAGCGCCACTAGATGCAGTCCCGGGGAGGAGAGGGGGAAAGAAAGGCAGAGTAGGAAGGGGTATAGGAAAGTTCCCTCCCATTCCGCTCCTTAATTGGAGTGGATTAGGAGGGAACTGGGAACGGGCCGATCGCGTCACCGCGTGTATTTTTTAAAAATCCCCCCCCCCCAGTCCAGAGGGTGGCTACTAAAATGGTCAGTGGTCTTTATTCTAAAGCATTTGGGGATAGATTTAAAGATCTAAACATGTATACCCTAGAGGAAAGGCGAGATAGGGGAGATATGGTAGAGACATGCAAATATCTGAAAGGTTTCCGTGCGCAGGAACTGAGCCTTTTTCAATGGAAAGGAGGCTCTAGAACGAGGGGTCATGAGATGAGGTTGAAAGGGGGTAGATTCAGGAATGATCTTAGGAAATATTTCTTTACAGAGAGGGTAGTGGATGCATGGAACAGCCTTCCATTGGAGATGGTGGAGACAACAAGAGTGTCTGAATTCAAGAAAGCAAGGGATAAATATAGGGGGATCTCTAAGGAAGTGATGAGAATTACAATGCTAAATTAATTGGATGGATGGGCAGGCTGGATGAGCCATGTGGTCTTTTTCTGCTATCATGTTTCTCTGTTTTTAACTACAGAGCCCACTAAGCTTACCTGAAATCCCTGGGATCTATTGGGGACAGGAATTCCTGCCCCGCTGGCACTATTTTTCAAAATGGCACTGGTGGATCCCAGATGCTTCTTTGCCCCTCCATGCAGGAGGTACCACAGTTTAGTAAATCTCATGAAATGGTTCTTTATTTTTTTACTATGGCTTAGTAAATTTGGAAAAATGAATTGCAGGTCTAAATGTATGACTATGTTTTATTTATTTATTTTTGTATTTATGAAGGTGTTTTATATACTGTCATTCCAAAAGAATATCCCAGTGGTTTACAAAGTCAGTTTTAAAATTCTTGGTCAGCATTCACATCATTGTTGGCTTTCATACTCTAGGTCAACACAACAGCAAAATCTAAATTTAGCTGAAAATTGAGACCATGACTGAAAACCTCCCTAAATTTAGATTCCTAGAGACTTAACTTTAGGCATTGATCATTTTTTGAAAGCTGACCCCTAGCTGCTTCTGAATAAGAAAAACAAGCTGGAGGTAGGCAGAAAAACTGAATTTTTTTTCCACTGCGTTTCGGGAGGCAGTGCCTTGTTTTTCTCATGAAAGGGACAGCATGTTTGTATACCAGAACGTCTCGTGAAATGACGAGGATAAGTTCAGTTCCTTTCCTCGTGCCTGGAGCTGTAAGGAAAATGGCAGCCTGCAACAAAATGCAAGGACCTGCTACAACGGTTCTGGTGCAGTCCCTTCAAAGTGCAATGAATATTACTTACTGGAGCAGCTAGTGCCTTGCCAGCCAGGCAGAGAAGGAAGAAAACCCAGGTCCGCATTTTGCAGTAGAACCTGTTGAAACAAGTAAGGAAAAACCTGGTTAAAAACTGCATTTGTGTGAAAGGGCCTGAAGTGTTCTGTCTTTGAAAATGTGCTTCTGATAGACGGTGACAGAAACATAAAACAATCCTATGTACGTGTACGAGCTGCTGCTTTCATTCCATACTTGTCTTTGTACAGGGGCTCCAGATGCATTTCATTTATCTACCTTGTCCATTTTTTGGTGGGAGAGGGTGGGATTCTGATGTTTGTCCATGTTATTAATGGTCTTCCCTCATTTCATTTCCAAGTCCTTTGACATCAGCTGGTTTTCAGTATTTTGTATGCAGCAGTTTCCCACTTATCCTATGACTTTCAGGGCTGGAAGCTGGCAGCCTTCATTCATAGCTATCTAGAGACTGGTGTTCTCTGTTATACAGTCCCTCCTCCTCCCTGGACCCAGTCTGATCATTGCAGGGCTGGGCCTGCTTTAGGAGCTCATGGAGCAGGGCTCCTTTCAGGACTCTATAATCACAGGGCACTGATTCTGGCTGCTAGGTGTCGTACTTCAGTAATACCTCTGCAGCATCTCCAACCCCAGCTGACCCTGAGAGCTGAAGTGGGGATTGAACTGAGGAACTTCACATAATAATGAACAGTACTAGCCACCTGAGCCATTGGGCCGGCTCTGCAATGAATCTAAAGTCAGTGTTTCTTCAGAGCTGTCAGTGCAGTGTATTGCCAGTTCTTTTTTTTTTTTTACACTGTTGAAGGATCTATCTTTCAGCATTATTCATTAACTATGCATTATTTCAATGCATTCTGTATATGTTAAATAACAGCAGCAAAACTAGTGAATTAATACCAGCTGATGACCCACTGCAGTATGCTGTACACTCAGTCTGGGGAATGTAAAGCACTATTGCATATGTTTGTTAACAAGTTTATTGTAAAGTTTATTGTTTATTGTAAATGTTTATTGTTTATTGTAAAGCACTGTTGCACATGTTCGTTCTATTTGGCACAGCTGCAACGTTTCTGTTAATTGTGAACCGATGTGAGGTTACTAAACAAATGTCGGTATATAAAAACTGCAAATAAATAAATAAATAAATAAATACATTCTCAATATATTATATATACAGCTAGATGCTAATAACTTTGTGTGGGGCTCATCTTGTAAGTCTGCTCCCCAAATCAAAGTAGTATCAGAGCTCAAAGCTTTCCAGATATAGGCATAAAGTGAAATATGTTTGCATAGAAACTTCCTAGGCATTCTATCGTGCTTATCTATTACATTACCCGGGGCAGGCTGGGCACTTCACTCTAAGCACGCCGTAAGTACAATAATACAGTATAAGTAAAACTGTGCAACTGCATTCTATCTGGGCATTGGGACATCTTTTCCTGGCTTTTTATTTCAGAGAATACATTAACTGCTTATAGGCTGCATGTTCCAACACCTGCCTTTTGGTCTAATGACAACTCCAACTGGGGCTAATACAGTTAGAAAATTCTAAGGGTTCCAGGTTTTGAAATAAATTACATTCTATCCAATGTTTTAAATGATCAAGTTTAGCCCTTTGAATGCTTCCCTTATTATTATTCAGAAATCCCTTATCGTCACGGAATAGGTGCGCACAAGATCTCAGTAGGTAAAGGTAAATGCGGTTTTGATCACGTGCATGCAGATTTTCCATGGGGGACAAATAATGCATAATAAGCAAGTAAAATATTTATAAAAACACCCGGTCTTCTTGTGCATGGTTGGGTGAAGGAAATGGATAGATCAAGGGGCCAATCATTGTGGAGGTTTAAAATTAACTCATTGAAAAGAAAGGGTACAACAGTCGCTGGGAAAGGTTTCAATATGGAATACACTTACCCAGTAGTGACAGCTGTAGTGCTCTGTTAACTTTTTTTTTTTAATTAGATTGGGTGAATCTTTAGAGATTCATGATATACCTGGACCATCACACATATTTAAAGTCTGGTTGAAACTTTTAGTACTGATCCAGAAACAGCTGCCTTCTTGGGGTCATGAATGATATTTTCATTTATTTAATAATCTTATATTCTCCGATTATAAAATCATTCAACACAGAGTGTAATAAACATGCATAATTAAAAATGATCAAAGACACAAAACCATACAATAAAACAATACAGTTACAAACCACATGAAATAGAAATCTAAACATAATAATAGAACAGGAAAAACTGTATATAATGCACTTTACAAATCTGAATCAATTATGTCACAATAAGATCAGACTCCTATAAAGCATAGGCCTCAAAAATAAAGACACTTTTGCCTTCTTGTGAAATTGTGTATAATCGCTCTCTTGCCACAATTTTGGTGGTAACTCTTTCCACTGGATAGGACCCATCACTGAGAAAGCTTTTGAGTTAGTTAATTGCTGCTTAAACTCAGTGACTGGTGGCACCATCAATAAATGCGGCGAGGCCGACCTTCTTGTTCTGTCAGTCTGTCAGCGCCTTCTGAATTACCAGAGAAAGCCTCTGAAATCCATTGTAAGGAAGGCAGCCAGGGCTGCCCTGATTCTAACATGATCGATTTGGGTTCCACAGGTTTCCTTTTGCTTTATCTAGGAGCATTACAAACATAATAATAATAATAATCCATTTTGAAGCGCTGAAAAAAAGTATGAAAAGTGGAATATAAATCTAAATAAAATAAAAATAAATAAATAAATTAATTAAATTAAATCATCAGAACCTGGATAATCCAAGAAGATTCCGTTTTGGCACTGATGTTTAATTTCCAGGTGGGACTGAACAGTCCACTCAGTTTATTATATTGTAATTGAACGAACTCAGTCCAAATTTACAGGGTCATTCTTCAATTTGCAATGGGCCATAACCCTCGCGATAATCAGCGCATGGCAAATTACATATGCAAATTTTAAATTTCTTGTGAAGTGGGAGGAGTTAGGGCAGGGTTAAGGTAAATTAGAGGCTGGTAGTGCTGCGAGCGTTGAAGTATCACACATTAGCGCAGGGAATTTCGCTGGAAACAGCTACACCTTTTTAGAGGGCGCCACGGGGGAAAAGGTTAGTAGCACGGCCGATATCGCGAAGGACGATGCCGCAACACCGCATTCCATACTTTGCCGATGCGATGTGGCAGGCTGCAAATTTGCCTAGCCAGGCCCCTTTTCCCAACGCGGTCGCTATCCTTGCTGTAATTTTGGCATTTTGAAGAATCTAGGCCCCTTAGTTCGCAAACCGATTCACACACCGGAAAAATGCGGAAGCTGTGTCAAATTGATTTGATAATTGTTTTTTTTATTGATGCATTCAGATTTCTTTGCAGTTCCTTTGCACTTCTACAGACATTCTTGCATTGGTGGTACAGTGAGCCCTTGCTGGCTCCAGAGCTCTGGGGGTGACTACTCTGAGAAATGCTCAGTACCACTGGTTGACCAGTAGGGGCCACCAGTGGAATGGCAGCTAACTTCCCTCCTGAAGTCCCATTGGATGGGGACCTCAAACTCAGATGCCCTGCGTTGCAGTGCAGAGTGCTGCAGCCTGAGGCATAGCCATAGCCCCAGCAATGAACCTTTTTTTATTTAAGAAAATCTGCATCTGTAGCAAAATCAATTTTAGTTCTGTGAGAAATGCAAAGCAAACTTAAGGAAATCCAGAGCAGATTTCTTTGAAATTTGCCACTGAGGTGGCAGTATACAAAAATGAAAAGCATTACATCTAATGACTTGGCAGTTTCCTTCATTGGGCTTCCAGCTCATTCAGAACCAGGGCTGGAATCTGGTGCCAGTACCTTTCATTATTTGTAATTACCTGGAGGTATTTTTCCCAATCTCCTCCTAAATGGCTTCAGTCCAGACATTGCAGCGATGCTCCCTTGGTGGAGGCCATGCACCAGGACTCCTTGTCAAGCTCTGCAACCATTGGGTCCTTCATTCTGCCACAGGGAGTTGCTACTGCATGATGATTTTGGCATTCTCTCTCTCCCAGAGGCTGTGACTGCTACTTCTGCAGCATCCCCAGCCCTGACCTGAGCCAGGAATTAAACCCAGGTCCCACCATGTGGCTGTGTGCAGCATTGTCAAGGAATCAGCCACTTAAAGATAATATTTTAAATTATTTTTTTCCCTAATTCCATGTTAGAATAGCTATAGATCCTTCAGTAGTGGGCATTATCATATAATTGTCTTATCATTAAGTAGAAAGAAGGGCCAATAATCTAACAGAGAGGACACAGGAGCTCACTGACGCTGAAAGATTGTCTAAACTTGGGCTGTTTACATTAGCAAAGACATCTGAGGAGATTTAAGGATACTATACAGCTATATGACTGTACTCTATAGGAATCCTCGAACATTATGAAGTAGTAGACTTCGCCCAGGTGCAAAGCAGGCAGCCGTCCGTGTTGCCAGGCTGAGAGGGCCACAGTGGCCCATGCTGAGGGTGACAACACAGTGGTGCTTATGCACGCCAAGCCACGAAAGAGAAACGGGACATCGCAGCACTACACGCTGAGCCATTATAGAAAGATCAGCCATGGCAGCCCTGCTCTGTTCCTGCATGCTGCTTCATGAGAGTGGAGCGCCTCCCTCCAATCAGCTGCATCACCTCCTTCCCCACAGGCTGTGACATCTGAGGGGACTCCTCTCTCCCCTTGCTGACACCCAGGGTACTGTTTAGTCTAGCGATCGAAGGTCCTGATTTCACCTCCTTCATAGGAAGGGCTCTTTTCCTAACAAAGTGATGACATTATGGAACATTGTGCCAGCAGAACTAATTATGGCTACGAAACTAAATTGATTTAAAAAAAATGAACTGGACAAGTCTTTAGTAAAAATAAAAGACATTTTGGGGAATCATGATATAGCTATATGCTAGTGAAAAGTGCTAATCCAACAAATGCTGAGCTGATCATCACCTTGGGGCTTAGAAGAAATATTTTTAATTGCTGCAGAATTGATTATAAAGGCACAGGTTTTTAATTTGGAATGTCCCTGGATCACCATTCACCACTAATTTTTCTGGTTTTGTTTGTTATAATAAACACCGATTAATTCCACGGGAAAATAAAATAAAAACTAAAGACAAGGATCCCTACCCATCAAACATAGCTCTCTGTTCCCTACTGAGGTGACTTCTATTTAGCTTCTTTTTCTGAGAAAGGCTGAAGCCTCCCTCCTGCCAAGATCATAGTGGTATGTACAATTCACCCCCATGACAGACCCATATCCGAGCAGGCTAGATCAAGTTGGCCATAGAATGGGTAATTTTCACATAGCGGTAAAGTCTGCATACATTGTACATTATACACACAGACTTTAGCAAAATGAGTTTTATGCACATAAATTCACTTTGAAAATACTCAGGCAAAGTTACAGCTCCTCCTCTTTGGAGGGCGTGGCTTACGCATGTATTTCCTATCATTAAAAGGTCTCTGCAGAAGTGTCTTCCCTGCCCCAGCTCCGCCCCCCTGTCTGCATAAAAGTATGTGTGTTACTTTTACATGCACTCAGTCCCGGGCTATTTTAGGACAGCCATTTATATGCATAAAACCAGGTTCTATGTGCATAAATGGTTTTGAAAATGACTTCCAGTAAGTAGAGTTTTATTGACAGATATGTTTTGGATAGTTTCTTAAAGTCTCTGTTGCACCAATTATACTGCAAAGAAACAGAGGACTGGCTGTTGAGGCTAAAATTCAGGATCTGAAACAGAACTTCTTTGATTCTAGAGCTCTCTTCAATGTCAGGCCCATTTGGAAAGAAAAATCGTTATACTGTAGATAGACATCTACAGGGTCTATGCCCAAGTAACCAGGACTAACCTTTTGCTAGTCTCTTGTCTCTCTTTTGCAATGTATCATTATATCAGATTTCTTTGCCTATAATCAGTAAAGGCTTGCAGGCTCGGCAAATGAGGACATGGGGAGTAGGATCTTTGGTTCACAGGACTTGGGGTCTCATCTGCTCTTTAGCAAAACACACCCAGGTCTCTTCCCTTGCTCTCTCTCTCTTTTCATTGCTCGACAAGCAACGGCAAGCATTTTTCCATTCCTGCACAGACCTGAATCTGAGGTCACTGCCACCGATAGCCCTCTGTGGAAAAGGTCTAGGTAGGAAAGGGAAGCAGGCCCTGGCAAACTCCTCACACATCACCCACCCCTTCCCCTCAACTTGTAAGGGCTTCACTTGTGCTCCTTAAGCATGTGTTGTTTGACTTGGAAGTTGCCCGGCACCTTACTTATATAAAAACTGTGGTAACTTCAGTTTGCTAAGCAAAGAAGCGGAAATAAACAAGGACGCATTTAAAAAATCACTCCTGGATTGCCCTTCGGAACACAAGATCCTGTTTGAAATTTAAAAAAAAAAAACGCATTTATTTTCAAAGGCTGGCATCCTTCCCCTGGGAGCTGAATGAGTTTTCTGAATCAGACACTCGTTGGAAGCCAACAGGATGCTTGTTTTTTTGGGGTATTTTTTGAAGGACCAAAGGGCAAATCAAGCAGGTGGAGGAAAAAGGTGCTGGCACTCAGGACCAGCGCGCATAACCCCTTTGGGGAAAAAAAAAATCCTGAATATCATTCTGACCAACCCAGAGGGTTAACGCTTAGGGAGCAACAATGGTAGGAAGATTCCCATTACGAGAAACTTCATAGGAAGGATAGGAATCCTGACGGAACATGGTCAGTCTGATCTTGATTAGTCCAGTGCCGCAGAGAACTGCAGTGTTTGTTACCTGTCCATTACAACCTATGTTCAGGCCTGGATTTAGGCACAGGCAACACAGGAAACTGCCTCTGGCACCAAAGTTCGATAGGGGCCGGAGCCTTGACGCTGCTGCCGTGCCTCTATCCAGGCCTGCCTATGATTTGCCGCTTGTTCTGTAGAGTGGCGGTGCCCCGACCCTGCAGCAGCAGCACAAACAAGAACTTTCCAAAAGAAAATTTCCATCCCTTCCCCTGCTTCGAGTCTGCATAGTAACAGGAGGTCCTTGTTAGGAGGCCCCGTGCTGAATCTCCTTTTGTTGCTGCTGACTGTGGGGTCGGGGGCACCTCTAATCCCAGCCTATGTTGACTGACCATGTGACATTGGCCAAGTCACTACCTGTCTGGGCTTTCAAATCCCAAATTGTATTTATAATCTGCTTTTCTAAAATAACAAAATTACAATAAAACATAATACTGTAAAATAAGCATAATGCAAATAATATACAAATAATATTTAAAAAAAAACGAGTAAAAGATAGATACACAATGTATATTTGGGAAATGTGCAAGTGTGATGAAATTGATGCCACCTAACCAGAAGTGACTGTACATATGCTTCTAAGCAATCTAATGCACTGTTTGAATGCATGCATGTGATGCAATTGTATATCTAGTAATTTAATCCATAGGTGGGGATCTATGCAATTATGTAGCCTTCTTTTCTTCCACCAAACATCTTTGAGCATGCAACAGTACACTAAACAAATGTACTGATCAATTAGGAGGATTTTTCAATTTATGTTTAGCTTGTGATATCATTGGCATGATCTGGAGTGAGCATGGGCTAGGAAAGTTTGAGTTAAATGCTAAAACTTTAAAGCAGAAAATGCCATAGTTTTTCTGTTCTGCAGAGTGATTTGTTGAATAAGATGTAACATTTCCTATCTCTTACATTTCTCTGACAACAAAGATTTTAAAGAATAAACAGTATTAATCAATCATGTCCTTTTAATCATCCTTTTCAGCAACAGTTTACTCCTGTTCCTTTGGGTTTTCGGCTCACTTAGAACCACTCAGGGATTGTTACCTCCATTTTTTTATTCCACCCCCACTCCCATTGCATTGAGCCCAGTCATCACAGCAGCAGTCTTCAGCCAAGAGCCATGCAGTAGAGCTCCTTTCAGGACCCTATAATCTTAGACCCTTTGTCCAGCCAGTAGGGGATCACCATTGCATGATCACTAGGGTTTCTAACCCTCTGGGGGCTATAAATGCTACCTTTTAGGTATCCCCAGTCCTGGCCATCCTGGGGTTCAGATGCCTGAACCAGAGTCCTTCTGCCTAGCAGTGCATACTGCATAGCACTTGCTACTGAGCCACTAGACTAGCCCACTTCTAATATTTGTAATCAATTAATATTATTAAATCATGAAAAGGCATAAGATCAATAGCTATCAATATCAAAATATAATTATACTGACAGCATTTCACCTTGTCCCAAATTAATAGCATTGTCATACTACTGAAATGCTATAATATTGTATACCATAAGCATTTTAACAAGAATATGATGTTATACTGCCTCAAATCCATAATATGCCAAATCTATTACATAATTTATTTAAATGTTTGGGTACATGTAATACTTTGCAGTCAAACAAAATTACCAAAAATGGGTTAGTTTATCTAGATATTTTTTTAAATCAGAGTTGATCTCCAATTTATTGCAGTTCATCCAACTCATTATCTATTGATAAATTGTAGTTATGATCTGATACTACATATTCTCTCCTCTGCTTCCATCAGTTTTGTATTCTCATTTATAGATAATATGAACACCACAATTGAGACTGCAATAACCTAATTCAAGGTCAGTCAAGAATACTGAACAAAATAATAAAAGTAAACAGGCTGAGACTAATTTAATACTAAGATTTATTTAACAAAAAATGTGGTTTTTTACTGAAAAGTCATTTCAATTTCCAAATTGAAAAAAGGAGAATGTCATGAAAATATTTTATTTATTGAAAAGAATCCACCCACTCACATACTAAGAACACAAAAAATGAAAGATCAGAAATGTGTATGTTTTATGGGCCTTCATAAATCAATACAAACTGGTACAGATTACAGAATGCTTTTCATTGCTGTACTATCTTTGTTATAATCATCAAACTGTTAATAGTCCATTATCCTTTTTAATTTTTTTTTTTTTTTGCATTAAAATCCTCCAGCCAGTCTCATATACAGGTACTTCTCTTGGTCTTTTCAAAATAACCTGACCCAATTTTTCATAATTATTCCCAACTTGCAAAGGTATATCTCAATAAAGCATTTGATGTTATGCATATGAATAAATAGAAAACAAGGAAGATCAAGGGATTTTAGCAGTCCTGAAAACTTGCATCTTTGTCTATGATGGATTCAGGAAGAGAGAGAAAGGTGAGTCTGAGGTGTATCCTCCTGTGTTTCTAATACACAACTCCTTCACGCTGTTGGCAGTGGGGGAATAGCCGAAGGCGACATTGGTATGGAAGACAGGGTTGAGAGACAGTGTTCTGCCATAAAAGAGATTACAGTAGTGGTAGAAGACCCCAGAGGAAGAAACCTTTCATGGGGACTCTATTTTTGGAATAGATTTGGGAGCAGGAAATACTCCCAAATTAAATACTTACTTATTGGGTGCCAGAGGTCAGAAATATAAAGCACGTCATAAGGACTGCTAGGAGGTAATAATAGAATGCCTTTGTTTTTCTGGGTACAAATGACTTGACCAGGGATATAGGGTACTGCAAGAGCAGGTAAAGGAGATAGGGAAGGCTCTTAGGATGTTAGCACATTCAGTGACCTTTCTTGAGGTGGTGCTTGCCTAAAGCATGGGGGAGGGCAGGTGTGCACGGCTGAAAGACTGGTGTGGGGAATAGGGCTTCAGAGCTCTGTCTAGAATTACATGGTAGACTTGGTCTGCATCCATTGGGAAGAGGGTGGGGAGGCCTGAGGGTCTCAGTCAACAATTTACATTTTCACTGACATGATTTTGAGATAATTATGGCGGATGGAAGCAGCAAGAACCATAAGTCCTTCAAGCTGAATCTGTAAGGAAAATGGGCCTGGCAGTTTTTAATCTACTTTCATATTCTGTGTTAGTAGTTTTAATAATAGAAAAGACTCTCTATTCCTTGTCTATGTCAACCTACAAGACTGATACTAGAGAGTTGTTGCTGTGGTGTTCTTTACTATAAAAGACTGGAAAAGTTTTTATGATCTCCCAAGAACTTCTTTAGGGCAAATAAACAGCCTATGCCAGTAAAACTGTGAAATGTATAAATGTTCTGTGCAGCAATTAGCTTAAAGACACTATTCAATAACTGCTTAGTTGTCCACCAAGCAATTGATAAAATTAGTCAGTCTGTCAAAACAAGACCATGGTATTTGCTTAAATATATTTCTGCCATGACTTTCATGTTGTATTTGCTCAGTACACTCAGCAAAAGCACAGCATTATTAGTGTTGGCGACTGAGAAACCAACTTAGCCGAGGAAAATTAAGATGTGTCCTCCATGCTCACCAGTCATCGCCAACAATAAACAGCCCACAGCTAGACTCTTGTTGTCCTGTTTGTAAAAACAGTTCACAGCTGGACTCTTGTTTTCCTGTTTGATGGTGTATGAAGAAAGAGCACAGCTTGCTATGGGCTAGATGTTCTAAATACTTTTTCCTTCATTTTTAATCTACGGGGAAAATGCTTAGTATATCCTCTCCATAGCCCTCGCTAGGTTTACTTGGAAGTAGAGACCTGCAAAACATTCTGGGTCAAATAAACTGCAAACACAACAAGAAAGTCAATGTTAAAAATCGTAATGTACCGTCCATAAGTGCATGATTTTACAAAGAGAAATAACATTTTGCTGGCTGTATATTCTGAGGATACATATGTGACCTATGTGCGAATTTCCATTGTATAACTAATTTTATATAACTTTGTCCAGCCAAAATTGTTTGGGGATTTTCAGTTCAATTTTCAAAATCAGGATATCAACTCTATGACAAAACAATGTTTTGTTTTTAAAAATACCAAATCCCCAATTCTGCAAATTCCTGAGCCATAGAAATGCTTGAATATATGAAAATATTTGACCTTTGCCATTTTTTGTTTTGCTGCAAAAAAAATATATTTGGGCCAGTTCAAAGCAGAGTTGGACTCTTAGAGGTGAATTTTAAAAGTCCTATGTGTGCCAAAGCTGAGAGATACACGCAGAAGTTGGGCCGGCACGCGCCGTACGGATTTTAAAAGGCGCCCGCGTACATGCGTATCTCACGGAACGCGCGCAAATAAGAAGTTGAAAAAAGGGGCGGAGCGAGGGCATGGTCTGGGTGGGGCAGAAATGTGTGCGTAAGTATTTATGTGCACAAGCGTGCATTGGGGTCCCCTGCCGTGTAACTTTATTACTGGTATGGATGGTGTGTAAGTAATAAAATAAAATAAAAAAATAGGCTAGTCAGCGGGGTTTTAAGGGTTGGTGCTATTTAACAAGGGGGTTAGGAAGTCCTGTCCATTACCTGAGCAAACTGGGAATGAACTGAGGAAACTGGTAATTGCAGCTGTGTGTATCCCTTATAAAATTCCTCCCCTTAAGCAGCAGAGGCGGCATTTGTGTGCATATGTGTGTCCGTATAAAATTGTGTGCATATGTATGCACGTTCAGCCTATTTTATACCATGCATGCATATACGCGCTTATGTTATAAAATGGCCGTGTCCTTTAGGGCGAGCTGGCATACGTGCAAAAATGTGAGCCCGTGCGGCTGTTTCAAAGTTACTGTCTTAAGCTTGATTTTATTACACACCAGCAAATTTTGCAGAACAAAGGCCTAAAGCAGATTTGTCCTTTCATGAGATAGATTTCTGGAGGAGGATTTCTAGCCAGTCTTAGTCAATTTATACTTTGATTCAGTTCAGTATCCTTTGCCAATTAGTCCAGCTGTTCCCCAGTTGTTTTGTCAGTGCTCTTTTCCCAGTTGAGAGAAAGAAGCAGGAAACTGAGATTGGATGGCAGCCTACTTAGACGCTGCATCTGGTACACTGGGTTTTGTATGCATAGATAGACATGACTACTTATTAAGACCTGCACGTACTGTAGAAGGGGTCAATTTTCAAAAAAATACTCAGTATTTATGAATTTATTTGATTTATATCCTGCTTTTTCGGGCACTTCAAAGCAGATTAAATTCAGGTACCGTAGGTTCACTCTGGTGTCTAAATGTGGGTCCATTTTAAGCTGAATTTACAGAAATAAGCTTAAAGCTGAAAATTTGCCAGAATATTAGGATCCTAAATTTAGGCATCTAAGTTACGTGTCTAGTGCTGAAAATCAGAGCTCACTGCCTACCTTTTTTACCCTCCCTAACTCCACCCATACCTGCCCACGTTTTAGGCATTTATATTTAGATGACTACTGTCAAACATAGTGTTCAGCTGCCTCTCATTGGGAGGACTTCATAAAATGGGCAACCAAAGTGAGCTCCCTTACCCCTTTGGGGACTTCTTAATTGCAGCTCCTGCTCTCCCTCAACCTGCATCAGAGATAGTAGCTTACCAGAACAAAAACACATTTCAAAATATGCCTCCATATGCCAAATTTACATAACTTACAAAAATTCCAACCCAACACCTGAGCCCCAAGCTTTCCAGTCCCAAAAAGGAAGACAGGGCACCTGTTATCCCCGTGACTAGTGATTCCTGTCCCACCATTCACTATTCCCCTGCTAGTCTGCTCTGTTGGATTAGGTGAAGAGGGCATCAGGCTGGAGCCATGTAATCAGGGCCCTCCTGATTGATCTGGGGGCCAGGCCCCTTTTAAAATTAGCTCACATTTTCTTGCTGTGAAGTGTTGCCCCTGGAAATTCTGCATCATAAAACTGAGCTTATAAAAATAAAGCGCAATTTATTAATTACTTAATAACGAGTAGGAATCCTTAAAGAGCATAGCTTCCTCTTCCAACATTTTTGTTCCGTCCCTTATTATCCCATATTAGAATTTTCTGGTTTCTCACATTTGAGCCTTGTTAGGTTTCAAGATCTGGTAATGAAGAACTGTGGCTGCCATCCTAATCTACCTGGATCTGAAATTAAGGTTAACAAACAAGTTGTCGGTGAATAAAAAGCCAATCAGGCAGCCATTGATAAAGTAGTAGTTTGCCAGCTGTTATCCCAATTTGGGGAGGGATAGAGGAGAGGGGATACAAGCATTTGAACCCATTATGGTTTTTCCTCTAAATGAAAACCTGAATGAGACCAATGGGTTTTAACAGTTTTCCAAGAATGGAAGCTAACTTTCGGAATCACAGAGGTAAACGTTGAAGGAAACAATATCAGTTCCTTGTTGTGAGTGTGTGTATGTGTTGGGGAGGGACTGGGCGAGGAGGAGTCAAAAGCTGCAATTCATCCTCTATAGATTTAGGTCCAGCCTGACTTCTCCTCAGTGAACACGCAATACAGCTCAGCATCAGTAATTCTGAAGTTTCTCCAGCTAGACTTGTAGCTCTTCCCAAACCATGGGGGCCTCATTTCCCAAGCATTTTTCCCATAGACACAAAATTGGGGAAAAATCTTTAGTAAATCAGGCCCCCATGGGTTAGTTACAGACACAATTCCCCCAGCTGTTTCTGAAAAGATCTTTCTGCAGAATGGAAGAAAAGCGGCCAGTGCTTCTTCTAAGTGCCCCTGGACAGTTTTAAATAAACTACATAAAAAAAGGTTTTCTCCTGCTCATCAAGCCCTCTCTAGCTTATTCAAGGTATTAATGTTGTCTCTGGTATCTTGCTCTTTGCCCTGCAGATACGTATTTTGTTTTAGGCAGTGTGAATGCTCATCACCTGTCTTTGAAACCGTAAAACAAAAAAAAAAGGAATAAATAACTGGAGTAAATGAAAAACAGGGCCCTCTTCACTAAAGTCAGTTTGAAGGCACGCCACAGAGGAGCAATTCAGAATGGCAACTGGAGTTGTTCCAGAGAAAGAGAAGCCCCGGAGTTTGTGAGAGCAGAAAAGGCGCGTACAAAAGCCTCCTCCAGCCATCCCTGGGCGGGAGGAGAGGGCCTGCATCCCCGGCCCGAAGCGGGGACCCTGAAAGGGTTTCCATGGCAACCGGCATTCCTCAGGCGCTGAGTAATGTAAGAGGAGCGCTCGCCACTGGTGGGTGGGGCTTGGAGGAGGCCATTCGAATCCCCCCCTCCCGCTCTTTATCCTACCCATCCCCCATTTTCTGCTTATGTGGCAGACAATGGTTTCGTTTTAACTCCTTCACGCTTCGGCCCTCGGAAAAGATGAAGAAGAAGAAGAAGAAAAAAAGAAAGATCCTCCCAGTGAAACAATCCCCCGACCCCCGCGCGCGCCTTTATTCCTCTGGGGCGGATTTTAAAAAGCATTTACTCGAGCAAAACTGGTTTTTGCTCGAGTAAATACACTTTACTCAAGTAAGTGGGCTTTTCAAAATTGCTACAATGTATGCCATTGAATTGTCCATAGGATTTACTCAAGTAAGTGCACTTTACTCGAGTAAATAGCTTTTGAAAATTGCTACGATAGTATGTCACATTTACATGCGTAACTCCTTTGAAAATGACCCCCTAAGTGCCCATCTCCAACAGGAAGGGAGTCAGGCTCAAACCTGCTGTCGGAACGAAATGGGTCTCCTGCTCAAGAAATATTCTTTTTTTTTTTTTTAACTCCCATCTCTTTCTCAGGAATACAGCTGCCTTTGAAGAAAGAAAAAAAAAAAACTGGCACGCATGGAGGTTAAAACAAACCCAGCTGTAAACTTCCAATTCACTTCTGACAACAACTCCTTCTCGTAGACGATACTTCTAGGTCTCTCCTTTAGTGATTTTTTGTTATTCCCTCCGGCTGTCGTCTTTATTCTAAACCCCCTGATAAAAGCATTCTCGGACCCGAGAGAAAAATAGTCTTCTTAGTAGAAATAGACTGCATGGGCTTCATCAATGCATCCCCACTGGAAGATGCAAGTTGGGATTTTGCATACATGTTCTCTTCATAGGAATGCTTACAACTTAGTAGCATCCACTGTACAGCACAAGGAGAACCCACAGCAAACTTTTAGAACTCACAATCTTTACCAGGAGAAATATGTTTTGACATGAAAGTTAAAAATATATATATATATTTCTCAGCTGGCATTATAAAGAAGTAGCCCTGATTAAATTTCATGTAACAGTACTCTGTGTTCTTGCAACAATCCAATACAATAAATAGGAGGATGGTTAAAGATACAAAACGTTTTATATCATCTTAATTCAAGGTTGGAAAAAAAAAAGATTTTTTTTTTTTAAACAGCTATTTTCTAATGAAAACTAGAAACTAGCCCAAAACTTTTAAACAGAAGGTTGCTCCTATGGATGCAATTCAATTCTACATGTAATGCTTTTGCAGTAGTGTTTGGAGATAAATGATGCAGAATTTAGTGTTGAAATATGACCTATGTTACTGCAAGGAACAAGGAAAGGCTATGCCGAGGTAAGACGAGAAAAGAATTCTAGACAGAATTTCTTTTCCCAAAGTTAAACCTAAAAAACAAGTTGGCTGCTTGCGCAGGAACAAAAGAATCACAACAGCGGAAAAGAAAAAGAAAGAAGTGATTTTTTTTTTTTTTGCCTGTCATACCTCAGTGGGGAGGACGAGATGAGAAAGCTTCAGGCTGTCTGAAGGGCTGAAGGAATCTGAAGGTTTTAGAAGTCAACTCTGGACAGGAAACTGATCAGAGTGGGGCTGGGTTTCTGTCTGTCTCGTTTTCCAAATTGGAATCTCTTCTGCCCTTCCTCTCTTCTGTGGGCTGTCCTTACAGCTGTTCCCCCCCCACCCCCCTCCCACCACCACTTTCCTTAAATCTGTTCTGGAGGAAAAAAAGCCAAAACACAGCACCCCCACAGCATCTCGCAGACCAGAGCAATCAAGTGGAGTACTTATAACTGGAGAAGGCCCTTGAGTGCTCTGGAAGGACTACTGTAACTGCTGCCCTAATAGGAATCCCTGTCTTCAGTCCCTGACTGAGCACCATCACTGCTTCCTTTTGACTTACTAGAAACATAGAAATGACGACAGAAGAAGAACAATAGGCCCATCCATCTGCCCAGCAAGCTTTCACACTTATTTTCTCATACTTATCTGTTACTCCGACCGCTGAGGTCAGGGCCCTTATTGGCAGCTTTTTTATTCTAATTTCCTTCCACACCCCCTTCCCCCATCAATGATGCAGAGAGCAGTGTTGGAGCTGTATCAAAGTGAAGTATAAGGCTTAATGTTTGAGGGTAGTTTCCATCGTATCGAGCAAGTTACCCCAATGTTTGTATACTCATACTGTTCAGATCAATGCCTTGTTAAATGTTGGCTGGATGTAAATCCTATTTCTTCATTCCCCCCCTGCTGTTGAAGCAGTGAGCTGCACTGGATATGCATTCAAAGTGAAGTATCAGGCTTAATTTGTTAGGGGTACTAACTGCAGCAATAAGCAAGCTACTCCCATGCTTATTTGTTTATCCAGACTGTGCAATTCAGTCCTTGTTGGTTGTTATCTGAATATAAATCCTATTGTCTTCATTCCCCCTGCCGTTGAAACAGTGAGCTGCACTGGATATGCTTTCCAAGTGAAGTAACAGACTTAATTGGTTTGGGGTAGAAACCGCCGCAATAACCAAGCTACTTCCATGCTTATTTGTTTACCCAGACTGGGCAATTCAGTCCTTGTTGGTTGTTGTCTGAATGTAAATCCTCTTATCTTCATTTCCCCTGCCATTGAAGCAGAGATAACGGTGAAGCAGAGATTTATGCTTGATATGCATTGAAAGTGAAGTATCAGGCTTAATTGGTTTGGGGTAGTAACCGCCGCAACAAGCAAGCTACTCCCACACTTATTTGTTTACCCAGACTGTGCTACCTTGTTGGTTGATGCCTGAATGCAAATCCTCTTTTCCACATTTCCTCATGCTGTTGAAGCATAGAGCAATGTTGGAGTCGCATTAACCGTGTGAACGTTTATTGAATAAGGGTATTAATCACCAGGTAGTAGCCGTCATTCCCGCAAGCCACCCCCATACCTCTTTTCTTCATTCCCATCCTCTGGGCTTTATGGATCCACAGTGTTTATCCCACGCCCCTTTGAAATCCTTCACAGTTTTGGTCTTCATCACTTCTCCAACAGTTATTAATGTAATTGCTTATTTTTTTAAAGCATTGAGCAATTATCTAAATAATAGGTCAGTCAGAACAGGTGACAGAGTATTTTTCTGTAAGTTATCAATTTTTACCTTTTTTTTTTTTACACAGGGAATTTTAGTAGTTCGAGTTGTACAATCTCTTGGAGTAACTACCCTACTCCTGCAAGTACTACAGGTCTAACCACCCCCAGAGAGCAAGCAGGCAGTGCTTACATTTAATGACTTAACCAAAAGCCAAGGCCTTTAGCGTCATAGTGACCTCCAAATGTCCAGTGTTTCCATTCCGTGCTGCTTGGGACGACTAACCCTGAAAAGGCATTTAAAGCTGGGCTACTGAACCCCTGCTGTATGTAGCATTCATGAGTGCTGAAATAAACCATGAAATAGTTTGTCATACTACTTTATTCCTACTATCCCTCTCTTCTACATCAAAACATATTTACCTAGCAATAATGGGATGTCCCAATGGACTTGGCATGCCATATTCCAGTATAAGTATGTTATTGATTAGGCAATAAAGTGTCTGTATTGCAGAAATATAAGGCCTAATAAGATTCTTTAGCTATTGAAACCTGGTCAGGCTTTGGTGCCTTGACAAACTTTTGTGAATGAGAGGGGTCTAGGGCTAGAATAGAGGATTTTTTATTTTTTTTTTAGGAACAGAACTAAACCATAGTAGCAATTTTGAAATAAAATAAGATGTTTAATCATGTCAGATATAACAAGTGTTTTCTAAGTACTTAAAATGCTTTCCTCCTCCAGAGATTTGAGCTTCTCTTCCTCATTTCAGTTGTGGCTTGAGCTGAATTTATGCTCTCGGTGATGGATTAATTTTCCTGCCAAATACTGTAGCAGAAGCACTGAAGTTATTGTATTGCAGCTGCTGTTGATACTTGTCAGGTCAGGGCATAAAACATCTGGAAAAGCTTTATTAAAAAAAAAAAAAAAATCTCTGACAACGTGGCAGCAGCTTGCTCTTCCCAAATCTGGCTGAAAGCCGAACCTCGATTAAACAGAACCAAATGACAGAGCAAGACAGACATAATTACAACTAGCGTGTCTTCGTATACGTGGCAGCTACGTTGGTAGGAAAAAGCCCTTTGCTATGACATTACAGTTTCATCAAAAGTCTGGACGAGCCGACAACCCCTCCTTCTAAGCTCTGCTTCATTTGGACTGAGTATAACAGAGCCCCTCCCATGAGCTAACCTTCACATTTTGCCGACAGTACAGAAAGAAACACCATGAGCATAAAATCTAGAATTGGAGAACACCCTAAACCTGAGAGGGGCCTGCCTTTTGAGGCAGAACATAGGGGATGAGACTAATAAGAGAAAATGGAGAAGCATGCATCTGGGAAGGCCCATAAAACTATTTATTATCTAATATAATGGCCCCCTCATATTTATTAACTAATATAACGGCCCCCTCATCTCTTTTTTTGGCCTATTGAACTAGTTGCAAGGGACAGGGATCATAAAGTAAAGTCATATAGCATTTGTTCCCCCCAAATTTCTGTCTCCTCAACAGTCACTGGGAAGAAGTCTACCAGCTGGAGCGCCGGACCATTTAATTGTAAGCCAACAAGGACTGGGCCACTCTGCACATCTACATTCTCTATAATATAGCAAGATCTTGTTTACAAAGTGAGAGGTAAACGTGGGAGGCTTTCAACAATGGAAAACAGTTCCCTAGAAGTTGTTAAAATTCGATCAGCATAGTAAGTGTTTCTTGCCATAGCTACTGCTTTGTCATAAGGGACAATATCCTTATAGTCTCCTGTCATTTAGAAAGATCAGAACTGTTGCTGCAGTAGTATCTTTTGAGTGTATATTACCATCACCATTCCTGTTCTCATGTCATCTGCTGACTAAATACATATTTCTATTTTATGTTTTGTGATATTAATTCCTGAAAGCGTCTTAGCAGCACAATTTTCAGTAACACTTCAGGGAATTGTATTAACGTGTCGTGTGTCTCTTGGCCCACTTTCTGTTTGGTTTTGGGTTTCCCTGGATAGACCGAAATACTGGATCTAGACAATCCTTTTTGTGCAGGGAACTCCTGCACTGGGGAGGACTTGTGAAACCAGATCAGAAACAAAGTTTGCTCTTTGTTAAGAAGCAGGAGGCGTTGAAGGGAGAATTGAGATCTCTAGAGAGCAAAAGGGATTCTTTGCACCTTTCTGTTCTTCTGCTTTTTATATTCTGTTACGGCCAAATTCAAACCTTTCTAGCCTCTGAATATGGAGGGATTCATGAGTTGGGAATAGCTCAATAGACCATTAATTTGATGTATATCCTTTTCAGGCAACAGACACCTACTAGTCAGGATTTCAGCTTGACCCTATGGTGAACTATTCCTGTAAATATTTCCTGGCAACAAGATCACTGGTTCACCAAGGTTATCGACTAATATGACTATGGTTACATTCAAAGTCAAGCATGGAAGCTAATGCTCTTGTTACTCAGCCAATTCTTTTATGATTTCTTACTAATGGACTACAGTACATACCATGCTATCTGCTGTCAGTCTTTGAACTCACATATGAAACCTTAATCTTTGTCTACCCTGCAACATCAAATCCTTTTACCTTCTGAAGTGTTTTAGTCATTTTGCCCTTACCCTTTCTTTCCTTAAATGACAGCATGCACAATAGAGATGTTGCTTCGGGTGAAAATTTAGTGTCGGGCTAAATTTCGTCGACATTGCCTAATTTGGGAAAAACGATCGTACATCCCTAATGCACAATGCAACAAAGCCTTACTTTGTATAAAACATGTAATCATGTAATTCCCACATATATAGTAGCCCAGATCAATTGGGTTGCAGTGCATTATCGAAATTATGCAACTGCTACCACTTTATTTTGGTATGAAGCTTTTCACCGAACGACAGCAATGAATTGTTACCATGACAAACAAGAGTGGATAATACTTTGCACTAAATGATCATGGTACCAGGGGATTCAGTTCACTGTAGTCCCTGCTACTAAAAATGTTGAATAAGTACCTATCAACATGGCTGTAGTCTTTTTGCAACCACACCCTATAACTTCAACCTGGTAATTTTGGATGACAGAATGGTGAAGCTCAGAAAATAATGTGCAGTGTCTGAGACTGAGATTCAAGTGTATTGACAGCTGCAATTGTACTGGAGCGGGTCCATATTCATTTAAACGGCAGTAATAACGATGATACACATCCTCAACCGAAAGCAGTGTTTGTGAATCTCTACCAGCCTTCCAATATGCACTTAGAAGTGAGGGATTTATTTTTAAACATTTTGGAATTTATTTACTGCCACATTAAAGCTGGCAGGATAACACAAGTATCTGCCAGTTTTAATGCCCAATTTTGGGCCTTGGATTTGAGTGTCAGCGGTGCCATTTTGTTTTTGGTGCCACTGTCAACTGGAGAGCAACTGACTTCCCCCTGCCAGTGAAGATAAAGAAAATGTTTTTGGGAGATGAGGTGGCTCAGAGGTGAGTGGAGGGTGGACCTGAAGCTAGCCAAAATCCACATGCCTCCAGGCATTCTATACCCAAGAGTGTACAGTACCTCTGGCTTTAATACCTAATAGGGCTATTTGCTTTTCAAAATATTTCTAGTCATTCGCATTTATGTATTTATGTATAAAAGTTTGATATTTCACCTTAACCAAGCTGGTCTCAGTGTGGATTTTACAATCAATTGATAGGAGAATTCTTATTCATTGGGATTTACGTTTATATTAAGCATTAGGAAATTCCAGAATGAGGGAGGTAGAAGTTTGAAGAGGTAATAGTAATGGGCATGCAAATGGTGCTTATTAATGCACTTAGTACGTAGATGTAACCGTTTTGAAGTTTAGGGGGTCATTCTCTAACGCGAAAAGGGACTTTTCGCGTGCGATAGGTAGCTGGGGGCGGAGTCAGGGTGGAATCGGCCCCGGAAGAGGAGGAGTCGGGCGGCACCGGGGCCGACGCTGCGGACACATCGCTGGCGGCGAAAGGTAAGATTCCTTATCGCTGCCATTTTCACGCCGAATAACTACACCTTTTATGGTTATTCAGCACGAAAGCTGGCAGCGAGCGCACCACGGAGGTGTGATCGCTGCCGGCTATCGCAGGACTACCCCCCGCTTCGCCCCCCCTATTACTGCCGGATTCCCTAAGGTCTAGAGAATCCAGGCGTTAGAATAAAATTTTAATAGACTACAGAGACCATGACATAGCCAGTTTAGAAAGAGAAATTAAACTACTTTTATACTACCATATTCATTAATTTCGTATTTGTATTTTTATATTTATTAAAATTTATTAAGCGCGTAACACAAAATAGGCCTAAGCGATTTGTTGCATACATGCTTGCAATCTGCTCAGGGACAATAGAAAACTCGCCCATATACATCAGACTATAAACTTTCTGTTGTGCGTTTTCACTATAGCCAGCATCAGTGAATCAGGCAAATCTATCCTGACAGCTTTTTATTCATCCTCTACAATACTTCACCTTCTCTAAGGACATTTCTTTTTTTTTTTTTTTGACCTGATGGTTTTCTCCTGCTTGCAGCTCAATTGAGAACGGACTCTTTTGGGCTATGGCCCATGAGCTTTTGTTGCAACTACCTGGAATGTTTTTATCCATATTTTTATATCTCATAACTTCATTTTCTGAGTCATTGCTGCCAGGGGCCACAGAGGAGGGCTTCCTGCAGAGCACAGTTAATTCAGATCCTGAGTCCGGTTGCTAAGAGTTGCCACTGAGTGATGGCTGGGGTCCTGAGACCTGGCCTGGGAAGTAAACTACCTGTTGTTAAGATCTGAAATTCCAGGATCTGTTGCTGGATATATTTTAGGCTTTCTGATTTGTATATGAGAGTGAGAGAGAAAAAAAATATACATTGTAGGCCTGTATCACTATCTGAATTTTCCTCAGTGCTCAAAAGTAGTATTTATCCTGATTATGAATTTTTTTTGATGTGCTAGCAAGGCAACAACTCTGATAAAACAGGAGAAAACACAAATGAAAAATGCCTAGAAACCCAAGAAATCTACATCATCTTATAATAAATAAATACAAAGCTTGTTAAGAATGGACCTGACACCCTCCATTTACTCCTGGCAGCTGTGAATCTGGAGTGATCACCCCCTCCCCAAATGTCATTGGTATGTGGGGTTGTTAGTCCTGAGTGAAAATATTTCTCACTTTCTTAATTCTTTATTGCAAAGTGCTACATCGCATAACATGTCAGTTGTTCCTCCCTTGCTTTCTGCACATCCCAGAGCAATCTAGGGTTTGTAGTCTTAGGAAAAAATGAGGGCAACTGTGCTGACATACTTAAGATTTGGCAGAGTGTTTTTGCTGATCTGCTGTACCCTAGCTGTCCTTCATTTCTGGAAATAATACTAACCTTTCCTTTACCAGTGCCTCATCGACAATGCTGTGGGGATATGCAGGTTTATGTCAGCTGGAAGTGAAAAACATGAAGGTCCTGTGAGGTCCTGGAGCCCCTTGTCAAGTTATTTTATGATAACAAAGAACGTCCCATCAAGCTGAGAAGAACTGGTGAGAGAGCTGGTTGCTGTTGAAATTAGGAACACATTGTTGCCTTTTACCTGACCTTCCCCGTTTGTCCATCAGCCTCCTCCCTTGGCGGTGCTTGAACAGCTGTTTAAATAAATGTCTCATTTTCCCTGAGTCAAGGAAATGTTCTGCCTTCACCATTCACCCCAGCGAAATTTTCTTAAGACAGGAATACATACTGAAACCAGTTATCAGGAGAACTCTTTACAGGACAGCGATCACTCAGGTGCCAACCAAACCACTCACTGACAAATCTGTTCTTGTATCACCAGGAAAAAAACATTAAGAGTGGACATCATCTAGTAAAGCATCTAATTAACTTTATCAGATTTCAGGATGATCCTGCTCATCTAGCAAGGGAGTGGAGAAGAATCCTTTGTCCTCTGGGTTTAATTGTCTAGCTCTAGATCCAGAGTGGTTACTTGTAGCAGCCATCATGAAGCTACCCAGGACTTAGGTGAAAACTATGGAGTCCTCAAATCTATTCCTATATGGGACTAGGTTTGTACTGCATTCAATAAGCATAAGCATAGTCATCAGCAAGATCTAAATACAATATACATGGGTAAAATCAAGAGCTATGCAGGTAAACTGAATCCATCTAAGCTGATTTTCAGACAGATAAAAGTACACATGTACTTTCACTAAGTGCAAACTTTTGGCTGTAGTGAAAAGGGCCTTCCCAGAAGCGAAATTTGGTTGGGGGAGAATACTCTGAACCTACATTGAAAATTCCAAAATGTGCACATATATACATAAGGTACATTACTTTATGCTCCCATTGGAGACAATTTGGAGGTAATTATCAAAGGAGTTAAAGTATAAAAGTAGCAATTTTTCAAAGCCCATTTACGTGCTTTTGAGTTGGTGACAGAGAAGAAGTAATAAATAACACTAGGGCCTATGAAAATGTCAAGTATGCTAACTATTGCTCTTCTGCCCCAGAACTGCTCCTCCCAAGCTGGCTAAGTAGAAGACTGTGCCTATGTTTAGCCAGCCAAACAGGGAAATTCCTTTTGTCTTTTGTGATTTGAAGTGTATCTCGTAGTTAAGAATTGCTCTTTAAGTTTTCTTGGCTTTTATGGTATTGTTTTATGTTTATTTTATGACACAGTGTAAACCGATGCGATGGAACCTCTCTAAACGACGGTATATACAATTTTATAAATAAATAAATACATTTTTAAACATGTTACCCAGGTAAATAGCTTTGAGATGTGTTTCCCATGCAGCAGGATTTTGGTGCATAGTCCAGAGAGAGGGAGAGAAGGAGCTGCAGTTCCACCGCCTGCCTCTGGTACAGAGGAGGATGGCGTGTCAGGGCGCTGGCTCACAGCCCTTTCTCTCTCTCTCCTGCTATGGAAAACGCATTATCTCAGGGGCAGAAAACAGAAGTGCTTTTTAAAAACTGCACACAGACCGGAAGGGACACCCTCTCTCTCTCACCCTCTGTAAAGCGTCTTTTTAAAGCCTTCCCCTCAGCCTCCATTCTCTGTTATCTCCTTGCCCTCTTCTTTGATTCTTTTTCCTCCACCCATTTCTCTCTTCTTTCTCATTCCCTGGCTGCTTTCATTTTACTTTTCGTCCCTTCTCCTTTATTTTTTCTGTTTCCACATCGAATGCTCATTTTCCATATTACTCTCTGTTTTTTTTTTATCTGGAATTTCAATTTCATTTTAATCATTTACTGCAGTGAACTGTTTAAACAAGGATAAAGCCTTAACTCCCTGAGTTCCAAGTTAGACTGTAAGCTCTTCGGGGCGGGGAGAGAGTGTCAAGATAAACATCTGCATTATCTTTGTAAAGTGATGTGAACATGGAGGGTGTGGAAAGGAGAGAAATGAGAAAAGCGAAATGATAAGCAAACGAGAAGGAGAGGAGAAAGGCATGCAGGAAAAAAAAAAAAAAGAAGAAGAAGAAAAAAATGAAGGTACATAATTTCTCTGCTTCTGTCTCCAGCATTCTCCCTCCTAGCGGAATTTGCATAAGTTCCAGCCACTGACTCACTCCTCTGGGCAGCCCTGCTAGCCCAGCTGAGGGAGTGAGACCAGATTTAAGCTGTTCTGCTCTGCCAGAACGCAGAGCTAAAAGGGCACAGCGGAGCGCGCATCCTGTTTTGATGAATGGCCGGGCCTTTCCATCAAAGTCCTGCCAAACTGGAAAGGAAACGCACGTGGAGCATTTGCCGTGACTCTGGTGGCATGGAAGAGTCACTTTGCCTGCAGTGTTGGCCAGCAAAGCAACCATATGGGAATCCTTCTCTTTCGGTTCTCCCTGATATTTGAATGCTTTTCTTTTTTCTAAAAAAAAAAGAAAATTGAAATTGAGGCAAAATGGACTGAGCTGCTTATACGCCTCACGCCGCATTTGCAGCACTCCATACTATTCCAGTGATGGACAGTCCTGCAAACCAACCTCCATTTCCGACCTGCCACAGCCTTTATTAATAACAGCCCCATACAGCTCTACCAAGGCTGCCCTGCCCTGCCCTCCCTCTTCCAGTCCTAGACCTCTCCTAACAAGTTACTGAGTCTTGCCTTGTTTTGACTAATTGTGTGGTATTCTTTTTTTTTTTTTTTTTTTTGAATGAGGTGAAATGTCCACCCTAATGATATTCACTGGTGACTGACCAACTGGTCCTTATTCATTAATTTTTGACTATTTTAAAGCCCATAAAAATTGTCTGTTGCTCAATAAATGTGCATATTTCCACAGAGAATATGATATATACAAAAAGGTCTAGAAATGATTAGATGTTCAGTAAGAGAATGAAGCATGAATTGCCCAACCAAACTGAAATGATTTTTCTTAAAGAAATGCTTCCCATTCTATGTTTAAATTCAGCTGTAACCACAACCTCTGGCAATGAATTCCAGAGCTTAACTATGAGCTGAGAGAAAAAGAATGTTCTTCGATTTGTTTTAAATGAACTACTTGCTAACTTCATGGAATTCCTCCTACTCCTTCTATTATGTGAGAGAGTAAATAACTGATTTACATTAACTTTTTCAAATCATTTAATGATTTTGTAGACCTCTCTCATATCCCCCTCAGTCGTCTCTTCTCCAAACTGAACAGCCATAACCTCCTTAGCCTTTCCTCATAGGGCAGCCGTTCCATGCCACTTATTTTGGTTGCCCTTCTCTGCACTTTCTCCATTGCAGCTATATCTTTTTTGAGATGAGGCGACCAGAATTGCACATAGTATTCAAGATGCGGTCTCATTATGGAGCATTATGACATCCATCGTTTCATTTGCCATTCCCTTCTTAATAATTCCTAACATTCTGTTTGCTTTTTTGATCGCCACAGCACCCTGAACTGATGATTTCAATGTATACTATGACACCTAGATCTCTTTCCTGGGTGGTAACTTCTTAGATAAAACCTAACATTGTGTAACTACAGCAAGGGTTATGTATTCCTATGTTCATCACTTTGCACTTGTCAATGTTAAATTTCATCTGCCATTTGGAATGCCAATCTTCCAGTCTCACAAGGTCCTCCTGCAATTTATCACAATCCGCTTGAGATTTAACTACTCTGCATAATTTTGTGTCATCCGCAAATTTGATCACCTCATTCATCATACCCCTTTTCCAGATCATTTATAAATATATTAAAAATTAAAAAGCACCGATCCAAGTACAGATCCCTGAGGCACTCCACTGTTTACCTTTTTTCACTGTGAAAACAGACCATTTAATCCTACTCTGTTTCCTGTCTTTTAATCCACAAAAGAACATCGCCTCCTATCCCATGACTTTTTAATTTTCTTAGAAGCCTCTCATGCAGGACTTTGTCGAACGCCTTCTTAAAATCCAAATACACCACATCTACCAGTTCACTTTTGTCCACGTTTATTCACCCCTTCAAAAAAATGTAGGATTTTGTGATTTTATTCTTTATAACAATTTCCATGATTTTTCCTGGCACTGAAGTCAGGCTCACTGATTTATAGTTTCCTGGACCATCCTTGGAGCTTTTTTTAAATATCGGGATTACATTGGCCAACTTGCAATCTTCAGGTACAACAGATGATTTTAATGATAGGTTACAAATTAACTGGAATAGGTCTGGAATTTAGTTTTTTAGTTCTTTCAGAACCCTGGGGTGTATGCCATCCAGTCCAGGTGATTTACTACTCTTTAGTTTGTTAATCTGGCCTACTACATCTTCCAGGATCACCGTGATTTGGTTCAGTTCGTCTGAATCATCACCCTTGAAAACCTTCTCTGGAACTGGTATCTCCCCAACATCCTCTTCAGTAAACACCAAAGCAAAGAAATTGTTTAATCTATGTTCGATGACCTTATCTTCCCTAAGTGCTCTTTAACCCCTCGATCATCTAATGGTCCAATCGACTCCCTCGCAGGCTTTCTGCTTCAGATATAGTTTAAAAAGTTTTTATTGTGAATTTTCGCCTCTACAGCCAATTTATTTTCTAATTCTCTCTTAGCCTTTCTTATCAATGTCTTATATTTAACTTGCCAAAGCTTATGCTTTATCCTATTTTCTTCTGATGAACCCGTCTTCCAATTTTTGAAGATCTTTTGGCAAAATAGCCTCTTTCACCTCACCTTTTAACCATGCTGGCAATCATTTGGCCTTCCTTCCACCTTTCTTAATGCATGGAATACATCCGGGCTGTGCTTCTAGGATGGTATTTCTTTTAACAATGTCCAAGCAGAAATGAAATGGCATACATTTTGTTGCAAGAAGCATCTGGTTTATATTCCATAAATTTTTATCTCAAAGAATGCATTGGTCAATGTTGTGCATCATCTTTAGTTTAGCAAGAGAAGGACTAGTGAGCTCTCAGGTTAGAAACTAGAAGAAAGGAACAGGTGTTACTGCTCTGTCAGCCCTGTGCTTTCTCTTTTCATGCTCTGTTCTCCTGCCAGTCACTGGTCTCCCTTAACTCCTGCCAGAGGTGAACTCTCTGGGGATAGGGAAATACCCACAGTACCTGAATGTAATCTGCTCTGAAGCACTGAAAAAAGTGCAAAAAGCAGAATATAAAAATCTAAATAAATAAATAAACAAACCCTTCCTTCCTGGAGGTGATATAGTATACGGAAACTCAGGAAGCAGAGTATCCTCCTAAAAGGGATAACACCTTATTAACTGAGGAAAGATGCTACAGGCCTGTACTTCTTCTTTATGGTCAGAAAATGACCAACTCTGCCTGCTGCAATACTCTGCGAGTCCTCTCATACAATAAATCTTTATGTCTGCAAAAGGCTGGATAAATGAAATGTTAACTCAGTTTATGATGCTTTTATTTTTGACATAGTAACTTGCTGGGTGTTATCATTCAAGAGATAACACCCTGCAGTAATTCAGGCAGACGTATAAGTAGGATGGCTAGATAGTGATTGAAAAAGACCAGCAGTCCATGGCTACCTTGTAATCCCAGAACCCAAACCTGCTCTTCACTGCCAGCTCACAGAAAGCTGTGCTTTTTCTGTGACACTGGCAAAAATGAAGACAGGTCTTTTTAAAAATTTGCAGCATTCAATGTACTTCAAAGGCGAGAGGTAGCAATGGAGGCTTCAGAAGAAATAGGACAAAAGCTTTTGTAGTTTTCCAGCTGGGAAGTTGCATGTTTTCAAGAAAAGTTGGAAAGTCATACCTGCAGCCTTTCCTTACACTCCAGGTACTTAAGAAAGGGTTATCTGTACTAAGTATGATTTAAGTTTATTAAATACATCGCTCCTTTGCCCATTTATACCTGGAATTGCAGATCAAAGAAACGAGTCTTACTTAGGTCTTTGTAATTTTGTTGGATTCGTGGACCCTTGAGCCGGCTGGGACAGATGAAGACTCACCGTGGGAAGGCCCACAGTGGATGTCGAAGCCGGGAGGTGGCACTGAACAGGAGACTGGATGGATCTTCACCACTGGAAGCCCGAGGTCCCTCCAGGAGGAGCCCGTGAGGACCCGAGCCTCTTGGACTTACATGCGGTCTCCTGTGGGCCAGTGTCTGAAGAGGAGTTCCAGAGGATCGAGAAGAGTAGAGCTGAAGCCAGGAGGTGAACTGGAACTTCACCACTGGTGGCCCGCGGTCTCCCCAAGAGGAGAGGCCTCCTGGGAGAAAGCTGGAGTCAGAAGCCAGTAGTCGGAAGCTGAAGCCAGAAGCCAAAAGCAGCAACTAGTAGCTCTCAGCAGAGCGTGAACCTTGTTGCAAGGCGATGTATAGGCCAAGATGCAGGGTTTAAATACCCCTGCAGCGTCTGACATCATCCGAGGGCTGTCCTTACTTCTTCCCGCGCTGGCCCCTTTAAAACTTGAGCCCCCACGCGCCTAGGGGGCGTGGCCAAGCACGTCGGATCAGCGGCATCTCCCTCGCGGAGGGAGCGCCGCGGCAGAGGCCAGGATTGGGCCTAGTCAAGCGGGGAGGCGCTTCAGCAGCCCGAGGTGAGTGGAGGTACCAGAGCATGGCCCGGGACCGTAATAAATTTATTAGAGGTATATGATAAATCACATTAGAAAATACCTATGGCAAAAAATAAGCTTCAGCTGGACAAGGGATGTCGTCATTGGAGAGAGACGATAAAGGAAATCAACCTAGAAACTCCCAGCTGAGGAACCACAGTCTAAAAGTGTGGAGCTGGACAAAATTTTCCACTGAGCATTGCAGAACCTGAAGACCATTCCTACAGGACCTTCTATGAACCTGAGGACCTGTCTTGCTGGGGCTTATGAGAACTCGACATAAAACACCAATCTGTAGCTAATATCCTTTAAACGAAGTTGGATTTGTACAAAGTCAAAATGAAACATCCCGTGACAGTAACTACGATCTTGATTGTTATTGAGTTTATTCTCTACACTGTGTCACCGCTGGGTCCTAGTTGCCTTATATTTGAAAACGGAATAAAGCGGGCACTTTCTGTGCTGGGTGCTCCACTCTTGGTGATTTTTCCAGCTGCGTCTCTAGTTCAGCCTGGATGGGGGAGAATTTTCTATAAGAAGCAGTCTTGCAAAGCTGATTGCAAAGGATAGTACGGCAGTTTTCCAGCAATGGATTTGCAGCTGGTTTCAAAGATAATTTGAAATGCATTGCATGATGGTTGAAGACAATTTGTTTTTCTCATTTTTAGCCAACCTTAAACTGTTTGGTAAGAAAGTTAAGACCCAATCTTCTCTAAAAACACCCTTTAATACATCAGACCCTGACTGAGGACTGTAAGGGAATATTTGTTTGAGATATGATTTCAGCAACAAGGTTCTTTCAGTCTCATGGAATTTAAAATATATTTGTACCAGGGGCTATCAGCCTACATGGTCCTCTTGCTCTAAAAATCACTTATTTATCCAAAAATCACAGACAAATACAACAAGTTCTTTCAAGCAGGATCTCATTTGTTCACTGTGAAACATTTTTGGTATTTTGCCTTGCTGATGCATGACGTCTGTATAAAGGTGATTTTTATATTGAAGGGATGAGCATCAGCTGATGAGCCTTCATGTACATGTTGCTTGTTTGCCATGCTGGCTGACTTGGGCATGCTTTTTAACATATATTTTAATCAGATATTTATTTGCAGTTTTTAGTTTCATTTTGTACAGTACTTGGGAACAGGTAGTTGAGTTTAAACAATGTACAACTAACAGGGCAAGTAATCTGGAAGCTATTTACTGAACGCATGTTCCTTATTAACATTATTATTTTTACATAATAAAAAGCAACAGCCCCTCACATGAACATTTTGATTTTAGTGGTTGACATTAATTTGCCAAACATGACAGATGAACTTTCAGGGAGCAGCTAAGAAGATGGTGGTTAGATTTTAATAAAGAAAAAAAAAAAGAGAGAGGCTTAAGGAGAAATGAATTAGCCAGACGCATGTGCAAGAGGATAATCATTTTCTGGTATACGTCTGGCTGAAACATCTCTACATGTGCGTGACTGTGCATAAGTGATAACAGAGTCTGCCTGAGCCCATTTTCTCCAGTGATGCCACGGCTATCACATTGTGGCTGGGATGAAGGCAGAGAGAGGGCCTGAGCTATGAGGAGAGTAAACTTTTTTTTTTTTTTGCACGCACTTGCCAGTAACAGCATGAGATCTATCACCAGGCGAGGAGAAAATGACGTTTTGATTCTTGCAACATCTGCTCTCTGTGATTTGTCACAAATTGGGTTCTAGTAGGCTCTAAAAATAACCCAAAAATCTTCAGGGAGGGGGGGGGGGGGAAACAATATAGGAAATGACAACCCAATCCTACAGCATAAGGTTAACTGCAAAGAACCTAAAAAAGGCAAGATCATAGTCAAGAATGCAAATCAAAACTTTTTATACTAATCCATGATAAGACAAAAGAGGAATTGAAACACCACACTGGATATCAATCAAACGTATTCATATTTCACACTAGTTTTCTAAGTATTTGTCTAAGGCTTCAGTTAACCTCAATATGAATACATTTCTAAAAATAAGAGGGTGAGTGTAGTAACATCCAAATTTTTTTTCCCATTAGATTCTAGATATTGCTATTTTAACTTGCAGAAGCAAATGAATACTTCCAAAATTGGATACATGGAATACTTACCTATGTCCCCGGGCCTGCCTTGTGTGCAGCGTTGGGCTTTGTTTCTTAATTTCTTTTATCGTGGGCCAAAAATAAAAATGGATGTTGAACTTCCGCTTTGACAGCACCCTGCCTTCCCTAGGCTACATGTAACATGCTTGTTGATCCTATGCTGTGTATTCCATGCTCAACATCTCCTCTCTGACAAAGAAATCAGGGAACAATAGGGGCTTTGAAGGCAGAGAGGAAGCACAAGGGTGGGGGGGAAATGTAAATAGCAATGATATCTTTTAACCTGAATATCAACATTTACTAATGGAAGGGCAAGGATAGTTCTAATGCTGGGTGGGGGGTGTTGAGGTTCAGTATTCTCCACTGCTTCTGGTGAAATGTTGCACTGATTGTGACCTGCTGAAGACAGCCTAGTTCTGGCAGCCTAGTCATAATTGTATTAAGCAGGCCAATGAAAAGAGCATCTACAACATGGTTGGTGGAGTACTGAAAGTTTCTGTTCAAATTTTTCACAAATGATAAACTGCTCATTGGGAATGCTTCATTTACAGGACCTGGCAGTCTGTCCTGGATGTTCCTTACTGCCTTGCTTTCTTTTGCTTTTCTCATTTTGTTCACAATCAAACCAGCATAATTGGAGGGGGGAAAAAGCAGGTTACTGGATTAGCATTCCACACCATGGCACATAAGTGGTGTAATGCATACTAAAAGGGGAGGGGGAATATATATTCCCCCCTCAGCCAAATGTTAACAGATCTCAACCTAATTCATTATCTGTACGCAGACGACGTACAGATTCTAATCCCCATAACAGAATCAATCTCAAAAGCGCTCACCCATTGGAATAACTGCCTACTATCCATCACCAATCTACTCAACAGCTTAAACTTGGTCCTCAACGCTTCTAAGACAGAGCTTCTTCTCATCTCCTCAAATGATAACAATATCCACCAACCAACACCACTCAACTCTCACATCACATGTAAGCAGGTTAGAGATCTTGGGGTGATTCTAGACAACCGACTAAACCTAAGGAAAATGGTCAATACAACAACGAAAGATTGCTTTTACAGATTACAGGTCCTAAAACGACTTAAACCTCTCTTATTCTTCCAAGACTTCAGGACAGTCCTCCAAGCGCTACTGTTCGCCAAAATAGACTACTGAGGCGCCCTTCTACTAGGACTTCCCAAATCTACTACTAAACCTCTGCAGATGATTCAAAATGCGGCAGCAAGATTGTTAACCAGTACCAGCCGCTACGAACACATATCACAAATTCTCAGGAACCTACACTGGTTACAGGTAAATTACAGAATTCTATTCAAATCAATCACCTTAATCCATAAAACCATCCATCATCATCTTCAACTTGACCTGGAAATACCTTTCAAACTCTACTCCTCTATCAGACCAACTAGAGACATTTACAAAGGCACTCTTAATGTTCCCCCCACTAAAGCCACACGCCTCGCTACGACCAAAGACAGAGCCTTTTCGATAGCAGGCCCATCGATCTGGAATAGTATCCCATCAAACCTCAGACTGGAGCCATGCCTTTTAACTTTCAGAAAAAGACTTAAAACCTGGCTCTTTCAACAAGCCTTCCCTGAACCACCAGACAATCACTAGTCGGCCTTCATTCCTACCCGGTCTGGCACTCCGTTTCTCAAAGAAAAAATAAATGGACTCTGAGACATTCAGGTTAAAGCACCGTCCTTAAGTTTTTAACTTGTACACTCTATGGTAAAATTTCTTTTACCGGCCTATCTTCTTTCCAGCTTGTTGCAAGCTTCCTAGTTCTCTCCCCCTGTTGATTGTAACTTTGACTTATTCCTACTTATTGTTATCTTTTGTTTACGTGAATTTGTTACTCTAGTTTTTTCCCTTTTTTTCCCTTTGTTAAATTGTAAACCGATCCGATATGGTAATTTACTATGAAGGTCGGTATAAAAAAACTGTTAAATAAATAAATAAAATATATAATTTAATTTAAAGGATGTTCCTTTCGCCATAACCCTCTTCCCTATCCAGGGTACTCTGTCTGTCTTCTAGCTTTGTCCCTGTCTTCCAACCCCATCCCCACCCCAGGTACTCCTTCCCTCGGTATCTGATCCCTCTCTCTTTCCTTCTCCCTGCACCATTCTCTTCTAACCATCCTAGTTTTCTTTCCCTCCTGTTAATGCTCTGTCCTATCTCTCTCTCGTTCTCTCTGCCCTCCATCCCAGATTTGATCTTCTGATCTCCAGAAAGCTCTCCCTACATCCCCTCCCATCAACCCAAAGAAAGCTCTTCTTACATTTCCATCCCCACTTGCATCCCAGAAAGGCTCTCCTGAGATCCATTCCCCATAATCTCCAGAAAGCTTCCCCTAAATCACTTCCATCCCTGCAAGGCTTTCCTCACATTCTCTTCTCCTCAAGGATCTTCCTGTATTCTCCTCACCTCCAAAGTTCTCCCTGCCTACCTCTCCCCTTCCCCCACCAAAAAGCTGTGGCCTCATTCACCTCTTTCTCTTCCTTTCTAGAAAGTTCTCCCTACATTCTCCCCCTCTTCCCACAAAGCTGTAGCCACAGTCTCTTCAACCCACCTCCTAAGCTGTTGCCAGAATGGATCCTTGGCTCCCACGATTGTCTGTATGCCACAGGCCCTGTGCAGCCTGCGTTTTGATCCTCCAGGACCAACAGGAAAAGTGAGGCTTTCGGAGCATCAACGTCTTGTGCATTGGGCCAGTCCCGTGATATGAGCTATGCCAGTCTTGTGGCTAATACCATGAGGCTGGCCCCATACACAGGCCCATCCCTGCCGCTCTATTGGCTGGGATGTGGCGGGCAGGTAACCTATAAATAAAAGAACTGATGTCACTGCTGCTCAGCAACACTTGGGGGAGGGGACGGCTGCTCCATGCAGCTGCACTGTTTGCACAGCCAGTAACTGTGGCCCTGTTCCTGCATAGAGGTAAAGTCTGCATGTATAATGTACATACAGACTTTACCAAGGATTTTCAAAGCAAATTTAAGTTCATATATTAACTATGAAAAATCCTTCTTTAATTGGTGGGGAACACGTGTAATTGACCATGAACAAAGTTACTCCTGCAGGAGTAACTTGCATATGGTAACTTACACGCATAGGTTAAAAAATGCAAAAATATGAGCTTAAGTCATATTCCTGCCCCAGATCCTTTCTCCAGACTGCCTACTCCTAGTGTGAGGAAAAGTGTGTGCAAAACTGGATTATACACACATACTTGTATGCATGCTGGCCCTGATACATTTTCAAAGCAGCACTTAAGCACATTAAAGTGGGTTTTATGGGCATAAAGTGCTTTGAAAATCAGGCCCAAAAAGTGACTCAGACTGGTCACTGACAGAGAAAGGAGGCTGGTCTCACTGGACCGTTGTTCTGTCTCAGCATGGTACTGCTTATATTCTAAAACCAGTTTCTGTTTTAAGAAAGAGATATTCATTTTTCATAAGTCAAAAGGAGATTTATATAGGGCAAGGATTTTCAATGCTGTCCCAAGGACAGCCTGTGGGCTTTTTGGGATATGCACAATGAATATGCATGAGATATATTAGAAAACCAGTATATGCTAATGTGCCTCATGCATATTCATTGTGGATATCCCAAAAAGCCCATAGGGTCTGGGATCCCCAGGACTGGTTTGGGAAGCCCTGAGTTCTTAAGTGACAAGTTCCTGATACTAATATATACACTAATATATATATATATATTTATTTTTTTTTTGCTTTTTCCTGTTAAAGATGAACAACTCATACTCTGTGTTTTATTTTTTTTGTTCCAACAGGTTTTTCATGTTTTGATGTTCTTTGTTACATGTAATGCTTTTTCAAGCAAGTTTAAATGTTCAATGTAAACCGATTTGATTTGCATATAATGCAAGAAGACCGGTATATAAAAACCAAAAATAAATAAAATAAATAAATATAAGACCTGAGCCCAGCATACATTATTCTGTCTGATCATGTCAACTCCTGAAAGAATTATTTAGAACTCTGCATTCCATTGTAATTATGCTGGAAGGCGACTGTAATACAGGACATAAGGAACTCTTTGTACATCAGTCTGAGGCTTGGAATAGTGATTTAAAAATGTTAACAAATAAACTCTAAAACTGATGGTTCTCGTTGGTTAATTAATCACCGCCTACAAATACCAGCTGAACTAGAGCCTAATCACGATGAATATTGGCATTCTTTGATCAACCTTTCGCCGGCAGAGCAACTTGCTGGAAGGAGTCATCAAGTCTGTCTTGAATATAGATAAAAACACCCCCAAAACTGGCACAAGTCAAACAAATTTTAATATCCTGGGGAAAAGAAACAAACTTGAGCTGGGAACTGATGAAGCAGCTATAGCTCAGCGACCAGACAAGTAGCTTATTCCCTGACACGCTAAGGCATGCCTCTTTGGTTCTGTTTCGGAAATTCTCACTTTCTTCTTCTTGGATTCTGTTTTGGACCAGAGTCTTGGCTGCCTTCTTCACCAATGCTGACTCAGCTCCAGGTCTCCCATGAAGAACCCTGGCTACATTACGCTCATCTTTGGCTTCACTGTCACCTCCTTCATTGGCCTTACTGAGAAATCTAGTATGAGCTCTGATATTGCCATCAGCCGTGTCAGGAGGAAATCAGATTCCCATGATCAATATCATTACTTCAGATAAAATCAGATGCGTTGCTAGATTTTGCTATTTCCTATCTGTGCAATGTTCGTTTCTTTACCCTTTCACTTTAAATTTCCTTCTCCCAAGTCCTTTCTTTCTTATTTCCCATATCCCTATAGATATAGATCATCTATAGCTATATCTAGTGACGTTGGGCAAGTCAGTTTACCCTCCATTGGCTCAGGAACAAACTTAGGGCTTCATTTTTCCCATAGACACAGAATGGGAGAAAAGCCTCAGTAAATCAAGGCCTCAGATTGTAAAGCCTTTAGGGGTAGGAAAATACCCTGAATGTAATCCACTTTGAAGTGTCAAAAAGTGGAATATAAATCAAATAAATACAAAATAAAATAATTTATTTTCAAAGTGTCATTTATGTGCATTGCATGCAAGTTGCTTTGAAAATCAAGCCCATTATGTAGGAACTGCAGGGAGTGTAGTTCCAACCCTTTGTGAGAGAAGGGGCTTGGGTGGAAGGGTGAGTTATTTGTTTGGGATGGGTGTTATGGATTGATATAGTTTTAAATGTATTTGATTTATGTCTGAATGTTTTTTATGTTGCTATAGTTAATTTGTGATTTATTCTTGTTTTATGAGTGTTGATGTACTTCATGATTTATTGATAAATAATGCTTTTATGATATATTTTGTCTGCAACATGTACTTCTGTTTTTTCCTGAAGAATGGTGTGCCCCAAACCAAACTAAAGTAAACTTTAAGAATCTATTGCACTTCACCTCTGTTCACACCTTAGCTTCAGATTATTTGATTAGCTGAAGTGCATAAACCAGGCAGAAGTGTTTGGGTAAGGAATGCAGCCCTGTTGAAAGCTGCTTACTGTTTTCATCACTTATCTGCTACCTTCCCCCACCCCCTCAGTCCTCCCCAAGGGATGTCTGTCCCTGAAAGCAAAAAAATCCAGATCCCCTAAGAATGAAATTAGAAAAGAAGAAGAAAAAAAGGAAATATGTAATGGAGTCAAGAGACTTCAGTTTTAGACTGAACTGGTGAGACAGAAAAACCAAATGGATGTTAGTATGAACAGGCAGCAGGCAGGCAGCATCCTGCCCTGGCAGGGCATTTGCAGGTGCCATTACTGTTCTATGGCATTCTGCTAGGACCTGCATCGTTCAAGCTAATGCTAGAGATTACAGCAGCAGGGCATAAGGGAGTTTTTATAGGGCAATAATGCTGAGCTCTGGTGAACCATGTTACTGCCAGCACTGCAAGTGTCGGGGCAGAGCCACTGAGAAAATGGAGTCGATGTGGTTAGAACTCACTTCTGGGTCGAATCTCGAGAGCTGCTTTGATTTGCAGCTGGAATCACTCCATCTCTCTGCTCATGTTTGGGCTTGCAGTCTCCCCAAATAACCTGGAGTGTGCTCTAAGCTACACAAATACCCAGACGGTACTATAAAGCTGCTGCCAACAGAAAACTACAATTGAAGTAAAGCCATTTTAGAAAAAAAAAAAGTAAAAACAATTCCCTCATTTGCAGAAAACTCTAGTAATTGCAGAACAGTCTGAAAACTGCAGAGTTAGTAATTTTATGGCACCTGAAGTTTTCCAGTGGCTGTGGGCAAGGAGGTTATTGATTGTGCCACGTCGCTCCTTATTTGTCTCTGTGGGCACTTACTAACCAGAGATAAAAGGATGCCCGAACGTCCGACCTGAAGATGGTGCCATAAAGTTGGAGTTAGTCTACCCTCTTCCACGCAGGACAGGCACTTGAAAGGAATGCAGCTTCCCTGTTGTTAAAAGTGTTACAAAGAGAAACCGATGAATTAAGAGGAGAAAAGAGGAAGCTTCCATAATCGGACATCAAGATTTTCCTAGCTTTCTCTGGGCTGTTTTCCTTTTGGAGGTTTCTGGTTTACTGGGTGGCGTTTGTTTAACCTGAATGGTTCCCTTCAGTTTCAGGGACAGATCTCACGTCACTGGCTTAATTGCAATGCAGAGAAAAGCCCATGTGCATTTATAGCTCTTCTAAAGAGCAGCTGTCCGTGCCGGTTGTAGCTGCCCCCAGTGCCACAATATGTCAGCAGCCCACACCTTTCCCATCGGCCCATCGTGGTCGAAACTGAAGATCCTACTCCAAATATTGTGTGCACACTGGGCCCCCCTCCCTCCATTCTTTAAATAATTCCAGGGAATCTCAAACTGATTCTGTGACCGTCCTTGCTCTGTGAGTGAAGATTGTCCTTGCAATATTTATTCAATCATGCAGTGGTCTCTGGTTTCCTTAAATTAAATTTAGAACTCTCACTGACACCATTGAAGGAACATCAGACTACAGTGGGTTTAGACATCTGGTATGCGGACATGCATTCCTGCAGTTTGACCACAGCTGCATATACTTTTCAGAGGTAAAGAAAATTGATACTTTTACTTATAAATCTATGTGCCATGAGCTTTTAGTACTTCTGCTCTTCCTTGCTGGTGCCCACAAGTGGTACGCACATCTCCAGAAACTATCCTAGAGTAGGGAACGAATATTAGATAATGCATTGATTTCGTGTGCGTGTTCGGAAAGGGGACAGCATGCACACAATACGTGGTGCAGGATCTTTCTTTCATCACGAAGGGTCGATGAGAAAGGTGGGCGCTGCTGGCACTTTGTGGCAGCCACACCAGCACTGACAGCCGGCCTTTAGAAGAGCTATAAATGCACACTGGCTTTTCTTTGCATTGCAATTAAGCCCATTGGGGTGGAGGAGTTGACTAGTGGTAAGAGCCAGCAGGCAGGAAGCTGGGCTCAAATCCCACTGCTGCTCCTTGTGACCTTGGACAAATCATCTTACCCTCCCCTTGCCACAGGTACAAACAAACTGCAAGCCCTCTAGGGGAAAAAGAAATATCTAGTCTACAGCACCGGAATGGAAACTTGCTTTGGTCTAGATATAAAGCTTTGTACAATACTGGCGTTGTTATGAATACTCTTGAAAGATAACCGATGTGTTGGCAGGGGGGTAGCGGAACAACTCACTCCTTGCAAAGTTTCCTAATCTTTCTTGGAATGTCTTGACCACTCTTTAGAAACAGCTTGACCTGGGCCAGCCCACTAACGCAGTGGTAGAGCTTTGCTCTGGAGGACGGTCCAAGTCTTCCACACCCTGCGTGGACCAGACAGGGGGATACAGATGAGAGCTGGAGTTTTGGTCATCATTAAAGGGTGGCAGCTGGGAGCCATCATCAGACCTCACCATGCAGGGGGGACCGGAAGGAGCAACGGTGCGCGGCTCCCGCCCTCAGAACGAATCGCTGCAATGCCCAGACTAGGAAGAGTGGGTCTGCTAAAGAGGAGGAATGAATGCTCATAGCACCAGGATAGCAGCACCGCTTCGATCTGAGCTGGGGGAATTGCAGGGCCAAAAGAAAAGCAGCAGCTTTAATTAGAGGGAAAATGTGGTTCTCTACAGCTGCACGTTTAATAGTTAAGACAACATATCCTCGTAGCCTAGGACCCTGTTTACATAAGTGCATTTTAGATCTGCTCATAGTTTGCAATATTGCTTTTGATATATTAATTTATGCATACCTCATAATTGGTCAAGCAAAAACATTTAGATTAAGGTATGCAAAGATCATTCACTCTCTTGCTATTCAAGTGCAATTTTTTTCATGTTTCCCATTCTTTTCTTGCTTTTTTTTTGCCCTCGGTTCAAAATTTCGGGCAAATTTCCCTCTCACTGCAGGTGTACCTTTCAGTTGAAAACCATACATGCGTAGTAGGTATTCCACTACCACCCCTGCTTTCTGCACTGGTGTGGGCACAGTGGAAGTGCGCGTGCCTATTTCTAGTCGCATAGACCAGGAACCTTGTGTCTGATCCACAGCTGGGCTTGTATGAACCTTTGTCAGGCGACCTACGGAAAACTTACCCCATAAGTCCGTGTGGGGGGAGAATGTAGCCATCATTCATTTATTAGTATTGGGTAACAGTTCACAACTCACCCCCATTAATTAAATACAAACCATCTTTCTTACTCTCTCTTTCTCCATGCAACACCAAGAAACTTCTTTATTAGCAGCTCTCCTAGGTGTCTGTGCAGAGAGTTGAGGTGCAGCATGTGGGGTCTGTAAAGCCCCCTACTATTCACCCAATTTCCTGGCTCTGCTGTTCCTCTGTAATCACTTAACCCAAACCTATCATATACACTGAGCAGGGCTCGAACAAGCAGGAGCTTCGTGGAGGAAGCATTACCGCTACTTATTTTAATTGGTTCGTCTGTCTGCTGGAGGAGATGGTAAAGCCATTCTGTCTCTGCACTTAACTATTAGACTACAAATCTTTAGTGATGTCAGTTTTACTATGAATGCCTCAGACAGTGGCACATATATTGAGAGGGTCTCTCTCTCTAAGCACGTGAAGTGAAAAACAGCGCAGGCGCGATAAATTTCTCTCACCTTGTGGAAACTGCCTATGCAATGAGGGAGCAGGATTATTAGCAGCATCATGATTGCGGCTGCTATTGCCACTATATTTATAGCATTTTGATACATCTAGGGGTTAGAGCCCTATTTGCTAAAGGTTTTCTCCTTTTCTGGGTCTATGGTAAATAACCCCCTTTGATTGTAAGCTCTCTGGGGCAGGAAAATACCTACAGCACACGACTGTAATTTGGTTTGGGAAGGCAAGCCATTCACTCCAAATCTACTTTTTTTTCGCCATCCTCCTAAAAATTAAATCTGGCCCAGAAGGCTCTCCCTAAGCTTGCTTGCTGGATATGAAGAAAAAACCAAAAACATTTCCCAGCCCCCATCAAGCTCTGGCATAAAACGAGCTTGTAAACTCCCCTAGGAGTGAAAGCCGAGGAATTCAGTACCAGGGACTGTGCTGCTGGGTTTCTTTGGAAAGATTTGAACATATGCTTGGAGTTTCTCCTCTGGGCACAATAAAGGTTTTAAAGTAGCTTTTAATATAATTCTTGTAATCTTCTGACTGACGAACAAGCACTAAAAAACGCAGCTATAGGCCCTTTACATCCTAAAGCTCCAAAGACGTTTGATCCTGAGCTATAATATTTACAGCTCTCTCCGACTACAGTGGAGGCCACAGAGAAAATTCGGGCAATAATTTTCTACAGTCCTGCCTGCAGGACGGGGGAGTCTATGAGACAGGAAGTAATTCAGGTCGAGTGCATCCAAACTATTTTCATTACTATCTGCTCTACTCCATCACCTCAAAGTAGCCCTCCGCTGTTAGGCAGTATGTCATCCCTGTCTATTTTATAGCAGAGACCAGGTTCTTGAAGCCATAAAAAGGTCAATAAATTGTTATAGATAAGGGATTGGTAAAACCTGGATGTGTTTTTTTTTTTTATATAAATAAAATGACAAACTAAAGAAATTTTGCTCATTTTTACAAAGCCCTCTTTTCCCAGACTTGCCAAGATTCCCCCCCCCCCCCCCAATGCATGAAACTCCATAGCCCTAGTGGTCCAAAGACAGCAGCAATCCCTAGCGTCTCTTTAACCTGTGTCATATTCCAAAATTGCACTGGCCTTGGGGCAGCCGTGTGTCATTTTGGAATATGGCACCAGCACCACAGCAGGGACTGAGTATCACTCCTGCTGCCTTTGGAGCCCAGGGAGTGGGGATTGTAGCAAACCTAGGTGACTTTTTTTTTTTTTTTTTTTTAATGCAGCAGGTTTAGGCGGCTGGAGGGAGGGAGGGGGGGGGGGGGGGAGGCGAGGGGAGAGAGGATGGGACTTGTGGCCGGGTTATAATATGCACTGCCAAAAGCATACACAAATGTTTGTGTGTGCTACTAGAAAGAAAGAAAAAAAAAACCACAGTACACTAAAAAAACAAACAAAAAAACCCCAAACAAAACAAACCCCCCAAAACGTAAACACTGAAAAAACCCAAAGAAATGAAACAAAAATAAATCTGCACACCCCTACTAAATGCATTTATAACTAGCTGTTAATAGACTCTCTTCATTAGGCTTGCGTGGACATAAAAGTCAAAACACAGTAGATGGATGTCTTCAGCTAATCCAATAAAAAGGTATTTCTTATGGAAAAAAAATTACAGCATATCATAGGGATGCTTTATCCAGGTATGGGAAAATATGGTCACCTTTTGAGGACTGGCTTCTGATTTCCAAATACTAAGCTGGGGATCTGAGAAGGGGATTCAGGGTTTTCTACTCCATATTGCATCACTCTACTAGCTGTTCTCTTCACACGAATGCAGCGGTAATATATGGAAAAAGCAAGTGTTCAGCACTGTATGTATATTACTGTAATTTTACTCTCTTCTGTTAGATACCTTGTAATGTTACAACTATACACACTCAGATGGATGATTGTATTGTTATTCATATGACATGTTTTGGGGGACAGACGGACTGGGATGGGGTTATTCAGAAAAATTTGGAATACGGGATTGTCTCGTAGGGGACACAGCTGTATGATACTTGTTTATGTTCTGTTTATTGATTGTATTCCGAATAAAAAGTTAAATTACAAAAAAAAAAAAGGTATTTCTTGACTAGCTTTAAGAACATTATATTCCCTTCGTCGGATTAAAACATAACGAGAAGGCGAAGGCAAAAACTGGTACCTGTTAGTTATGCGGACCAGTATTATCACCGTGAGGGGATGACTGCAAGCCTATGAGCAGGTATCAGAAGTCCAGAGAGAATCCAATCTCGGCGAATCAAACCCCGAAGGTACCTGTGATACAGTACAATTGAGGCACGCGCGGAAGTATACTATTTTGGGGAAAAAACCCACCACGGAGCACAGATTATCTCGGCGGGGTCACAGCTCCGGAGAAAGCAGAAAAGCATCACCGTGGAAGATCGTTCGGCAAGCATCCCGATGGAGGGAGCGTAACTTCTGAAAACCAGTCAATAAAACACATTAGGTTAGGCCGATAAAAGATCTATTGCCTTAATTTCTGCACATTCAGGTGGACAACAAACAGAGCAGCCACGCTACACCATCACATTTTTACAGCTTTCTGTGAGAACCTCTCTCTTCCCGTCAACCAAGAGAAACCAGAAAGCACTAGGAAAACATCTATTTATTAGAACATAAGAAATTGCCATGCTGGGTCAGACCAAGGGTCCATCAAGCCCAGCATCCTGTTTCCAACAGAGGCCAAAACCAGGCCACACGAACCTAGCAATTACCCAAACACTAAGAAGATCCCATGCTACTGATGCAATTAATAGCAGTGGCTATTCCCTAAGTAAACTTGATTAATAGCTGTTAATGGACTTCTCCTCCAAGAACTTATCCAAACCTTTTTTGAACCCAGCTACACTAACTGCACTAACCACATCCTCTGGCAACAGATTCCAGAGCTTTATTGTGCATTGAGTGAAAAAGAATTTTCTCCGATTAGTCTTAAATGTGCTACTTGCTAACTTCATGGAATGCCCCCTAGTCCTTCTATTATCCGAAAGAGTAAATAACCGATTCACATCTACCCGTTCTAGACCTCTCATGATTTTAAACACCTCTATCATATCCCCCCTCAGCCGTCTCTTCTCCAAGCTGAAAAGTCCTAACCTCTTCAGCCTTTCCTCATAGGGAAGCTGTTCCATCCCCTTTATCATTTTGGTAGCCCTTCTCTATACCTTCTCCATTGCAATTATATCTTTTTTGAGATGCGGCGACCAGAATTGTACACATATTCAAGGTGCAGTCTCACCATTTTTCAATTCAATGCCTCTTAATGGAATGACAGACTGGGAAAAGCAGAAGGCGAGTAGGAGAGTTTGAGATTCAGAATTCGCAGCATCACATTGCAGTCCTCTCGATTCAAAACTTTCTCTCCCTACATCCACTTCCTCCCAAAATCTGGAGGGAGGAGGGAATTTTGCTTGTACGAGAGCACCCTCTACTGGCCATGCCAGAACTAATCTCGCCTGCAGCCAGGCAGCGACTGCATCAAAAGCTGCCACTTGTCCCCATACTAGGAATGGCGCACATCCAGGGGTCCCCGCAGCTAGTTGGGGGTTCAGGATACGTACACTCACTCTGCATGAGAAAATTTACAGATACTGGGTTTCCAATGTATGCAAAATTTCCCTCACGCATATCCTGTGGGGTCCCCAGGATAGGTTTGAGAAGCTTTGAATTAAGGGTGGCAGAGTTGCATTGCTGTTCCGAAGGTCCATCCATAAAAAAAAAAAAAAAAAGAAGATTCAGCTTTACCAACCCCGGTTCCCCCTAACTCGCAAGCATAAAGCAGGTACCTTCTTAGTTTCTTTTATGGTGAACTTTTTTTCCTGTGTACAATTGTCCTTTCCCGTTTGACTGGCACTGCCTGTATAAATTTCATTTTTTTGTTCATGTTGGTTTGGGTCTCATTGAAGATTTTGATGCTATTTCCACTTGCGCTTGGTTACTGCTGAGTAATGCACGCTCTGTCTTTAATGTGGGCTGTGTTTTTCTCTCTTTGCTTGCATCAAGGCTTATGCACGCGTGGTGGGCAATTTTCAACAGCCACTCACCCGGGTAAGAGTGCGCATAGGGTTCCCCGGCAGGTGGAGTTTTAGCCGGGGCAGGGAACCCGGGTGCATGCGCTGTTTCCCCAGACCGATTCAGCCTGCATAAAAAGCGGGCACGGAGGCCATGGGCCACTTTTCAAAGGAAGAGCACCTCCGCTGAAAAGCAAGGTCTTTCAGCTCTGCCGGAGAGAAAGGTTTTTAAATAACTAAATAAGGGAGCGCAGACGTTCCCCCTTTGATAATGTGGACAAAATGCCTGCAGACTTTGCAGTGAAAATTGCCCCCTTGACCCACATTTTACAGTAGTGATGGATATTACTACTGTAAAATGTAAATGTAAAAATGTAAAATGTAAATGTAAATGTAAAAAGCAAAAAGAAATAACCGCCAGTTCTTATTTACTTAACACTATTCTGTAGACAAACGTTTCATGAAGACTGTAATCTGTAAGCATCTGTATTTATTATAAGAATTTGTATTTACTATTTATAATTTAGCTATTAACATTGTTCTGTTACCACTTGGTACTATTTCTCTCCTTTACCTCAAACTCCAAGTTCCTACTAAGTTAGCCATGTTATTTATACCCAATCGTTGGAGGTAATTGTATATTTGTTTAATTGTTCAATCTGTTTGATGTAATTTTCTGATCCTTGTTCTGTGTAAACCGAAGTGGTATGCACTAGTGCATGAACTCCGGTATATAAAAGCCAATAAATAAATAAATAAATAAATATTACTGTGTGACCCCCTTCCCCTTATATAAAGAGGAAAGGAAGCACTACGTATGTCAATTGAGTGTATATTCAGATGCATCTCATTAGATGCTCCCTTTTCCTGCTTTAAAAACTCTGATAGCTTCCAAGGCTGGTAGGTAATCCCTCAGTGACACTGCCTTACCCTCCCCTGGAGCAAGCACCCTCTAACCAACTCCAGTGGACAGCAGAGAGTTCTGCGCTGCACAGATGCGGGGCTCGCCCAAACCTCTTTTTAAACTGTATTGTTACAAATAGCTGTGCAATTTTGGCTAGGAAGGCTTTTTTTTTCTTACTTTTAAAACTCTCTACCATTAAGTAACTTGCCCATCCTTACTTTTTTTTTTTTTTTTTTTAATTAAAAATCTTCCATTTTGAAATAAAAAACATGTGAATGCCTTAAGATTTTTTGGAACTTCCATACCATGAATTTAGCTACAGATCTAGAGACCAGTATTGTTTCCTTACTTTCTATAGAATGAGCAATGCTTATTGCAGGTTTTTCTGAAAGTTCAAATAGAAACTGTTTTTCATATTCTTCCTTTTTTTTTTAATTAATAATTTTGTTGTTGTTCAAAATCAACAATGCAATCAAGTTCGGTACTTATGCATCACTACCAACAATTCAACGACAACTAAGCTGCTATGTTGTTCGTTGCCCTGGCTTTCACCCAGCATTGGTTGGCTTAACCTTTGCATCCCCTAGCACGCAGCCTCTCCTACCAGACTGGAATTCGGATTCCTTCCCTGCCAATCTGCCCCTGTATTTATCCGTAAATGCAATTCCCACAGTACGTTCCACTGTCAAGCGCAGAGGAAAATCTCTTCTCCCGCGCAATACCCTGCCACTGCATTTTCTTTAATGGTTTCGTGTTTTTGTGAATTAGTTTCAAGAGTTAATTTTGTGGCTCTTTTGCTCTGTTTGTAATTGCTCAGCTCATTAGAACCAAATGCACTTAAGTGATTTCCCCACAGACTCAGAATGGGAGAAACCTCTTTGGGTACCAGATCTTGGGATTAGAGGCTGCCTGGTAACTGGCCGAGACTGAGCCACAGCAACGCTTGAAAAGAAGGCAAGACAAAGTAGAAAAGCTTTTAAACAAGAAGGCATAGGGAGCATATAATAAAAAGTGTATTACTCCACTGTTCCTGGCAAGTTTTGCATTCAAAATTAAAACAAGCAACGAAACGTCACAAAAAAAAAAACCCCCACGATCGTCCATCGCTCAAAGAAGCCTGGCGCTGCTGATCTGTCATCTCAAATGCCTGCTGGAAAAAACAAAAAGGTTTCTTACACGACTTCTGGCATTCTGTAGGGCGTGGCTATACAGGGAGCAGGCTGCATAAGGTAGGGCCTGTGACTAAAGAAGCCCCCCCTTTTCAGCTACAAAGTTATTCTCATGTATTTCTTCTCCAGAAAACCTAATTGCAAAAGTCACAGTTTCGTAAAGTGTAAGTGTTAAGACAACACTCTAGATCATGCATGTTTATAGAACTTTTGAACGTGTGTAAATTAGGCTGCAAAAGTTGATAAACCTAGAACTTTGCTGAGGTAATGGCATGCAAAACTACAGAAAAGAGTTCATTAGAAAAAAAAAAAGCTAATGTGACTGCAGCTGTAGCAATGCCTAAACACAAAATATATTGACTCCTACCTCAGGGTGATGTAGTCACATTTCTGTGAGAAGGTTCAGAGGAAAAAGTCAATGACAAACCTGGGAAGTCTACTGAAGGGCTGAAACTGTTCACTTTAGGGTGCTTTTCTAATTCAAACAACAATACGTGGATACTACGATTTTAGTTTTTTATTGCAAACAAAACATGATCATAGCAAGCAGAAAACTGACTTGTATGCCGAACAGTGGATCCATCCCTCAGTCTCCTTTTATTTGCATTGGCTTAAAAAACACCTGCAGAGCATCAGACTATGAACTCTTAGCAGCCATTAATGGAAGAACTGCTGCCGTTAACCAACATGGCCTGTCCATCGTGCAGGGGATCCAGTCCTCTCCGGGTTACTTTCTCCCTAGGTACTGGACATCCTTCCCAGTTTTCTTCAGCGTGGTCAGTAACGTATCAACACTGTGGTCCGATTCAATCAGAACCTTTCTGCTGGGCAAGTCAATGGTGTACTGTACTCCTGAAAGAGGGAATGACAAGAGAGAGAATCAGCGTGCTCCTTACCACTGGATTTCGGGGGGGGTTTTGTAAAATTCATTTTCTCCACGACTACCACTCCCAGACAACGCACACGGCAACCCATCAGCTCATTAGCAGAGCTCACTCCAGAGATTGCATTTATAAAAAGTGGAAAGAAAATCTCAGGCGTTACCGAATTCTGATCCAACATAAAGAATCAAGGGGGTACGGCGACAGCAGTCCTACTTCAAAGAACCTTGGAGTCTCAGAGGATTTGCACTCTGTACCCCAGGCCTCCCTGATTGCAGCGGTCTGTTAATATTTCATTTGCCCCCAGGTGGATTATTTCTTTTACCACACAGCATCTTCTCATGTATTAAACATGTTTATTAATATAGTTAGGTTTCACTTTCCTTCAAATACTGTTCAATGAGATGGGATCCCAAAAAAACTCCCGGAGACAAACTCGGCATTAACATAAATGCCATCAGGAAGGCTTAGCGAGGCCATCAGACCTGACAGTAGTACATATCCATGTAGAAATTTGCACCGCAAAAAACGTAATATAAAACATGACAAAAAAATCCCCTTTGCCAGAAAAAGACATTTCACGCACACTCTCTCTCTCTCTGTATATAAAACCTTAACTAGGCTTTTCATCTGCTTCCAAAGCAAAGCTAGTAGTGAATTTGAAGTATTTAGATATGCCTGTGCTTGAAAAGTCAGTAAGTGAAGGACAGTCAACTCTTGCTTATTGCGAACATGCTCAACTTGTGAGTTTAAAAAATAAACGTGGTGTTTTATGAATAAACACAGAACAGAATGGGCAGAAGGGTTGCTCTTTAAAACTTTGGTTTTTTTTCAGTGCTCCATCACCTTTGGAAAAAACAGGATGTGCAAACTCCACTTGTTGCACCTGTGCTCCAGGACTCCCGTGCAACTTCGACTTGGATTTTCCCAGCAAAATCATTGGTTTTTGCCCTCGCACGTCATCCAGCTCAGGCTGCAAACGACAGACAATATCTGGTCTGCTGCTCGGAGACATCACAAGCAGGGAAAACAAGCTGAGTGCAACGTTTCACTGCACACAAAACTAGGGGTTTCAAAGGGATCTTAATTTCGACAAGAATCCAACCTATCAGACTCGCAGATACAGAGAAAGCACACAGGCCCATGCAGCCCAACAGACTTTTCCCCACTAAAGGGACAGCGTCAGGGAAAACGCAGGAACATCATGAACGTGGCTGTTTTGAGAGCTGCGTTGTTGAAGCGGCTCTAGGAATGGTGAAATGTTTCATGCCACGGGCCTGCTATTTCTCTAGGACTCCTCTAGTTCCATGACGGAGCTACAGCATCAAAACAACCAGGCCCCTGTGCAACTAGAGAAGCTTTTTTTCTTACTACTGCACAGTTTGAATTACATTTTTTTTTTTTTAAACGTAAAATCAATAATGCTATCAGGCCTCAAGGACAGCAGCAAACTGATCCTGAATGCAATCCCAATTCCAAGAAAAGATCTTGGAATAACAGGAGTCCCTTCAATTACCCTCATCAAAGGGGAAAATAAACTTGTAAACAGATCCCCATATGAAAATCCCAGTTTCCAGTGGCATAATGAATATTTTGCTTGTTGGAAGTAAACCAAGCCTTGTGTAAGCTTAAGTTTTAAAGCCTTTCTGAAGGGAACTGTTTGTGTTGTTTTTTTTAATATTAAGAATCCCTATCAAAATTTACAAAGCCAAGTACTCTTACTTCCCCACACACTCTGCTCTCCAAAAAGATCCGATTTACAGCAGCATTGTCAGACCGCAGTTTGTCCAACATGTAGCTTAATTCTGAGAGCAGATACAATAACACGCTTATTCTATGAGTCAAGAGAGCAGACTGCAGAGCGCATAGTCTCCAATAATGCATTTATTCCACAGATCAAAGGGTGCGGATAAAGCCAAACAGCATGCTTCCCCTTTTTTTTTGTACGTGTGTTCATCTACTGGCTGCACAATTCAAGCAATAAACAATGTTCACGGCAAAATATGCAGTCTACAAAACTGAAGTCTTATTAAAACGAAGATAGCACTCAAAGCAAGCAAGGTGAAGAAACTGAACAGTCCACAGTTTACCGACATGAACACCCTCCGGCCTTCATTTTGGCACCACTACTGGTGGTCTCGAGAGAGGCCACCAAAATTGCACAACCACTGCAACCGAATGATCCTGTCACGCGCAGAGGTGGCATTGTTGTGACACAATCGCTAGGGTGGCGTGGTGTAGCTGCCCACGCTGTGCCTGTTCTGTAGTTACATGGAGGACTTGCAGGTTTCACAAATGCCGTAGGGAACGATTTTTAACATGGTTCTTGAACTTGCAAAAGTTCGCAGGTAACTTTTGCTGAACGCGCTTACAACTAATTTTAAAAGGAGAGATTACCCGTGCAGTTTCTCTTTGAAAAATCAGCCAGTGTTAAGAATGGGAGCTGAAAGCATCCATGTGCTTTGCTCTCGCTATATCTGTGCTGGTGGTCGAAGGGACAGAGGTAGAACAACATGTGTACTTTTGGAAATCCCCTGTGCATGTGCTGTTATCCTATCTCAGACCTAAACAAACCCCAGCTAAAAAGTATACGCACCATGGAGCCTGCACCTATTTTCAGACTCTCATATTCTCTGGAAAAGCTTTTTTTTTTTTTTTTTTTATTATTAAACAAAAGCAAATAAAGCAACAGAACTCATCCCTCATATCTTTATAAACACATAAAATAAGTACTGGCTGTAGCTTAATTACTTTATTGCCTGCTCTGACGGCGGTTACATTTCCTCTTTATATTTTTTTCTTCCTCTGTTTTGCTTCAGCGTGTGAACATTATTCTTCTTTGCACTGCTACCTGAGCAATCAGCTCCAGTTTCTTTATAAAGAGCTCCCTGTATTGTTCCGCCATGGTACAAAAAAAACCGTGCACCCTTCACTGCAAATGTTAAAACATCACTGCCGGTTTATGGGGACTGTTATCAGAGCTCCCTTGAGGCGCTCTTAATGCTGCTCACCTCCAAGCTTGGTCAGGACGCGACCGACGGCGCCTGAGCAGCCCTCACAGGTCATGTCTACGAAGAACTCTTGTTTCTGCAATCACAAGAGAGAAAAAGGTCAGAAAGAATTCTAAGACATTATATAAAATGAAAAACGTGGAGCTGAGAGATATCCACAGTGAATATGCATGAGAGAAAATCTGCATGTTATGGAGGCAGTGCATGCGGATTCTCTCTCATGCATATTCATTGTGGATATCCCGAAAACCCGCCTGGCTGGGGGCCCCCAGGACAGGGTTGGGGACCACTGCGCTAAAAAGACGGTGGCCAACTCCCAATCTTAAGAGGAGATTCATCCACTTATAAACTTGCAAACTTTTGGCCAAATAACGACCATCCTCAAAATACTTTCTATATACCGGGTAATGGAAGACTGAGGGCATAGCTCTTTTCCTCACCAACCCTCCTTAAGCTGTCCAGGGTTGGCCCTGATGCTAGAGCGGAAAGCCACTGTGCTGTAGGAGGCCATATTTTCCAGGAATACGCCTGATCTGAAAGAAAAGGAGGGTGCCATGGGGGTGTGTGTGCGCGATAGGCAACCGTCACTACGGAACCAGACAAAACAGAATGTATTTGATTTTATATTCCGCTGTTTGGGGCTTCAAAGCTGACTTCCCTACCCCCAGAGGGCTTACCAGTCTAAGAGCCAGATTTACCAAGCATTTTGCCTGTAGACACAGAATGGGGACACAAGCCTTTGAAAATGAAGCCTCAAGTCTGCACCTGAGCCAAAGGAGGACGAAGTGCCTTGCCTGAACTCACAAGGAGTGGCCATGGGATTTGAACCTTGGCTTCCCTGGTCTGCAGCCCACTGCTCTTAACCACCAGGCTACTACTCCACTGTCCAAAATACAACCGATTGCAAAATACATGCCTAGCTCTCGTCTGCCCACCTAGAGGGCCCTGGTGGGATTAAGCCAAGTGTTAAGGCTTTACACATTCTCATCAATACCCAACAGAACTTAGACCTGTTTAGTTAACATTCCCCTGCACTATTTTATTTTATATACGGATCATCTCCCACCCCTAATCTAAGCAAAACAGAGTGAGCTTCCTCAAAGACATGTCAGACTCCTCCATTACAGTTTCAAGGGCGGGCTAAAGTTAATCTGGTTTATCTGGTCAGGTGTATTGCCCCAGGGCAGGTGGCACAATGCTCTGTGTTTTAGAATGAAGTGTGGGTTGCCACGTAAGAGACTCATTGCTAGAAACAGCTGTACCAGCGTTCTCGTCACCAAGCAAGAGCGCCTGACGACACGGGAACAGCACTGGGCTTGAAAATGCCCCCCCTTAATTCATCCCAGAGGTGTCGACTGGAGCCAGAACTTGCACTGTAAAGGAAGAAGCAGGGCTGTGAATTTTGGGCTGAAAATGAGGGTTTCCCAGCACCTCCAAAGGCTGCTTGGCTCAGATCGGCAAGGCCCGATTTATTAAGCATTTTTTCCTGGTCTTTGCCCATGGGAATATTGTAGACCCTTTGTGGGGCTGACTCAGCAATAATTGAAAACCAGACTTACCTATTTCTTATTCCAGAGTTTGTTTCATACCAACAAGTAGTATCTGGGTAATTTAGGAAGCTCATGGTTCAGAAAATAAGAGGGACTTAGCTTGCTTTAAAAGTTCAGGAAACACTTCCTTCTAAGATTAAGCACCACTCTCCTACCTGCAGTAAGCATGGAATCACTTTAGGGAATTTGAAGAAATAAACTGCAGGTTTCCAGACAGTCATGAAAACAAGGTATTTACGTGTCGACAGAGGAATTGTTAGTACCTAAAAGGCTTGGACCAATATGGGAACCTCCTGAGAATTTAATAACTAAATTCAACAATCATGATTAGCCCCTCCTTGCCTCCTGCGAATTATCTTTAAAAAAAAAAAAAAAAAAAAAGGGATGTGCCAATGCTGGTCAATTCTTACATGATCAATGCTTTGCTGCTGCCAGTTGATCAAGGGGGCTCTCACCCGCTCTGTTCCACTTGGCAAGACACTTCTTGTTTTCGTAAATCTATTTAACCCTCCACTACCTCTCTCAACATAACAAAAACATTAAGTGTGCATAGTACAACGAAAATTATTTTCCAGTGGTGGGATTCTCGTCAGATTCTGAAACCCTTGCTACCAGGTCACTGCAGAGCATATCCAGTCACTAAACTGAAAATAGAAGGCTGTTTTACATAGAAACATAGAAACATAGAAATGACGGCAGAAGAAGACCAAACGGCCCATCCAGTCTGCCCAGCAAGCTACGCAGTTTATCCATTTTTATTTTTTTTTTATCTTCCCCCCCCACCTCTTTTTTCTCCCCCCTCCCCCGTCACTATTGGCTTCCAGCACCCTCCGGCCCCAATCCCTTCCACCCCTCCACCAATGCAGAGAGCAGTGCCGTATCCGCATCCCAATGAACATCCAGTTCAATCAGGGGTAGCAACTGCCCACAATAAACGGCCACACCCCTGCCCATACTCTTACCCACCTCTGTTTTGCTTGTTTGTTTTTTGTTTTTTTTGTTTTTTGGTTTTTTTTGGAGATGGCAGCCCTCCAACCTTCCGCTCCGTGAAGGTGGAACACAAACCACTGGCATCCCGCTCCGTGAATGCCTCTGTGGCTACTGCCGCTCCGTGCAGTATTTTGCTGCCTGAAGGTGGAACAACTACTTGCCACTGGCATCCCGCTCCGTGAATGCCTCTGTGGCTACTGCCGCTCCGTGCAGTGTTTTACCACCTCCTCTATATTTATGCCCACTAGACTTGATGGATCCACAGTGTTTTCTACCTTTGGTCTCAGTCTCTTTTTATGATTTCCTTTTGTCTGCCTTCTCCTAACTCCTTTCCATTTTACTTTTCTTCATCACTTCCTCCCCTCTCATTACATCACAATCACATCTGGATCTCATCCCTCCTCCCTGTCCCATGACTACTTCCCCAGTTCTCTTCTCATTCACCCTCTCTGTCTCCCCCTCATGGGGCTCCTCCCTCCATCACTCTCTTGCTATTCAGCTTTTCTCTCCCTGCACAGCCACATCCCCTTCTCTCCCACAACCAATTTATTTCACTCCTTTCCTTTCACATTCTCTCAAAAACTCTCTAGTCTGATTTCCTCACCTCTAATTATCCTCTCGTGTTTCTCCCATCACTCTCCCCGATTCATTCTCACCCTTAGTCATCCTCTTGCATCCTCTCCCCTTTTCCACCCAATATTCTCTTTAGCTTTCCATCATACAACACCCCCCCCCCCACCTCCATTTCTAATACCCTTCTTCCTCCCCATCACTAGCTTTCTCACTCCCTCCTTCCTTCACACTTCTGGCTATTCTTGCCCTCCATCACCAACTCTTTTTCACCCTTCCCACTTCACCACCTCTGGTTCTGTCACACCCCCCCCCCCCCCCTTCCATCACCATTTCTGCCCCACCCTATCTCTGGCTCTCTTCACACCCCCCCCCCCCCCCCCCCCAATTATCATCCCTTTCTTGTACAGACCCTCTCCTTCAGGACTCTTGCACCCCCACCTTATTTTTTGCACATCTAACTTAGGTCATGTGATCTTGTGCTAACCCCCCCCCCCCCCCCCCCCCCCACACACACACACACACACATGCATCCCTTATCCTGGCTCAGATCACCTTGTAGTGGTTTGTGTTGATTCTGCGACAATTATTTTATAAGAAGTCGTTTGGCCAACTGCCAGTAAATTCTAGTGTATTGCTTGCAAGAATAACAAGTGGCAGAACCTTGCTTCCTGTTTACATATCCAGTCTCTGAAGATCCCTGTATAATCATGTGCTATAATCTGATTAGTGATGCAATATGTACCCTTATAATAAAATATGAGTTTATTTAAGGTGACTTTCTGGTCTCAAAGAACAATTTGGTTTCACTGCAAGTCTAACTGCATGAACTGGCATGGTTACCAACCTTATAGCTAATTTACCCTCACAAAACTGCACCCTGCTCCGAACTATGGAGGGGCAGAGTACAAATATTTTAAATCTAAATAAACAAAACAAGCCTAAGCCTGCATTGCTAATTTCAGGGAGATGGAGGGAAGAAAACACATTCATTTTATTTTCTCATGCTCCCCAAAGCATTCAGCCCCCTCCTCCTCTTCCCAGAGTTCATGCACTTCTGTGCTGCTCCAGCTTCACCTCCAGCATTCATTCCCCTCTCTTCACATCACCTACCTTTCAACATTTACTCTCTCTCCCGCCCTATAAATCACTTCTAGCTGCTTGACTTGTGTTCTACTCTCAACTGAATGAGTCCTGGGATCACAGGTTGCATCAGTTTCTGCTCAGTCTCTCTTACAGTGCTGCCTGTTGAAACAGGAGGGGGAGGGTGGACGATGCTGGAGCTAACACTACAGAGAAAAAAATTGCTTTACTCTCTTATTTTGTCCCTGAGGGGAGACGTTGGAGCAGTCAAGGGTACAGCTGTCTTCGGCTATTTGAGATATGGGGCAAGAGCCCTGTGTGCCCATGGCTAGCAATGCCCCAGCTTGGTGAGCACCACTGTTTGGATGAAGTTCAGCAGCAGGTAAAAAAGCAGCAATACAAGGCCCTGGGAATTCAGAGAGGAAGGGCTGACCTCCCCATAAACAAACACAAACTCCTCCAAGCCTACTCTTATCCTCACAATCATAAAGAAAAATAAATGGAGCAAATTCTGTATCAACTTGAAGTTCTTTGCAATACACAGTATAAAACAAGGAGAATAAAATCACTCTCACTAATGCCTGAACTGCCCCTATACCCTTAAGACTCCTTCCAGGAAGCCAGAGCTGGAGGGAATGAAAAACAAAAAAAGTTATTCAGTGTGTGACATTTAATAGCTTTGGGATCACTTCATTCCACCACCACCACCCCAAAAAAAAAAAATCTTTCATTTTTACACTACTCCCCAATCTTTTCTTTCAACTATGGCTTCCCTCCCTAGCTGGGGACTCAGATCACCCCTCAGCACCGCTTTGACGCTGGCAAACCGCTCAAGCGCATCATCTCTTCTGCAGTCACAAGAAACAAACAAAAAGCAAAACCCCTGCCATTTGTGTTCAGGAAGTTTTGGGGTTTTTTTGTTTTTTTTTTTAGCAATTTCCTTAACAGGCTGGCAGTGCAAGATCTCTTTAACCTGCCTGCCTCTCGGTTTCACAGCCTTTAAACTCCGGTCTGTTCCTCTCCTGGCTGCCTGGAACACTCACCGACATCTTTCCCAGCTCCGGGCTGGAAAGCACCGCGGCCGGCTCTGCTCTCGCTCCCTTCCACTTCCTCCGTCGCCGCCGGATCTGCCAGGCGCCGGGTTCCTGCTGCACGCTTCCTCCTAAAGGGGGGCGGGGCTTGGCGAGGGAATCCGAACCTGGAACGCTACCACCACCTGCTGACGCGTTTTCACCTAACTTTATTGGCTCGACAGTTTGACATGTGTTGCCAAAGTGACGACCCTCTGCCATGCTCAGCAGGAATCAGACCTCTTCTGCTGCCCACTTTAGCCATCGCTGACTGAAATGTAAGAAAAAAACCTAAAATATTTCTGCTACACACAGTGAACAAACCCGTAGTCCAAAGCATACGCAAATAAATTATTTGAATGAACTAAAAGAAAATGTATCTCATCCCATGCTCATTTTGTATCCTGTGGAAATGTGACCAGGTTGCAGCACTTGGGGATTAACATTGGCTCTCTCATTCAAAATCCGGATTTAGGTACATTTTTTTTAACATATAATTGGCGTTATTCAAAAAAGGACCTTTTCCCATTCTATGCCTACTGATTAAAAATAGTTTATTGAATTAGACCCAATAAATATGCAGACTAGAGTTAACTAGGAATGCTCATCCATAGAATAGCATCCATTGGAGAAAGAGGCTGCTTGAGATCTGGGCGTCCTCTTCTCAGATGGATTTTTCCCTCTATGTCACAGTCAATTACCTCATGGCATCATTCACTACAGCTCAATTTTTTTTTTAAGTACATCCACCATCAGATAGCACTGAAGATGGGGAAGCCATCTAAGAGGGCACAATCCTAGAGGGAGGTCAATATATAGTGGGATTAAGGTTACCAGTAAAGATTTCTGGGATTAAGGGGGCCCATGGCTAGAGTACTGACTGGAGTTTAAAGCAATTTTACTTTATCTCTGATAAAGACAAACTATTAACTTCTTTTGCCACTAATCCTGTGTGCTGTATGTGTTGCAGCATGTATAATAGACATTTTTATATTTATTTATTTATTTTTCTATAGCGATATTCAATTCGAAATATCATGGCATCTTTCAAAAAGGACAATGCAGCATGCACCAATCAGTCCTGTACATCTTGTCACACATAACAATAGGGGGATGAATTATTCTATCCACCTGCCACTAGCAGGCTGCCGATCTTGTGTCTGGTGGAGGCTCTGAGATCCTAAGCAACTCCTTTGTGAAAGCTCCATTTGTGAATTATAAAATTGGTCTTATCATCTGTGGTGAAGATTGAACCCACTGAATATGTTTGGCAAGGTGCAGATGGCAGATTTGTGGCTAAGTGAATAGATGTACAAAGAGTTCAAGGGGAAGTGCAAAACTCCAGCGAGCCTCCTGAATTATCTAAGACAGCCCACACTGTGATAGGACTGTCATATGTTCTATGTTACCAAAGTGCTACGAGGGGCTGTATTCACGTCCCTGTCCTTGGTCATTTGTCACACATGCTATAACAGGCTGCACAATTAATTTATGGGCCGGCAGCTTGAGAAGGGCCCCTGTGTATAAGCAATAGAAAAAGAATGAGGCTGCGCCAAAGCGGTGATAGTAAATCTCTGTGAGAGAGAGAGAGAGAGAGAGAAAGAATAGACAGAGGCAGAAAAAGAAATAGAGAAAGAAGAGAGAATACCTCAGCTCAGCCCCATTGCAAGATAAGTCTAAATCAATAAATTAAGTTAATAAAATAATAATTATCACCCACCAGAACATTTCCAAGGAATTGCTCTCAGCGAGTTACAACAAAAACAAAACATCATAAATGAAAAATTACAATAACAGTTGGGTTATTAGAAACACAGAAATGTGACAGCAGAAAATGACCATATGGTCTATCTAGTCCGCCCCATCCACACCAACTATTGAGCTTTACTACCCCTTCCAACAAAAAAAAGCAAACAAGTTTGTTTTTACATAGCTACCACCAAAGCCCCCCTAGAGCACCCCTCCTGGCCCCCCACCCAACCATATACCCATCTGTAGATATAAAGCTCAGGTGTGTTCACCAGTCTATGCTGTCCTGCTGGGTGTCTCTTTCAAAATGGCGCCTGAGGCTGGCATCATTTTGTTGCATGGAGGTATATCTGTGCCTCCCTACAGAGGTACTGTCATACAACAAAACTGCACTGGCCTCAGGGCCCAATGGCGCCATTGTGAAATGGAGACCTGGTGGGGCAGGAGAGATTGGGGATCACCCCTGCCCCTTAGACCCATGGGTGTGCTAAGTGGTTGGGGGGGATCCGGGGGAGCCCAGGGAAGGGGAAGGGAGGTGTTGGGCGCTCTGGAGGGCTTTGGTGGTGGCGGCAGAGGAGAAAGAAGCAGACCGGCATTTTTTCTTTCTGTTTCATTTGTTGTTGGCTTCATTTTAAATAAATGAAATGAAACAAAAACGCTAAAAGAAAATAATGTAATAACAAACAAAGCAAAGCAAAAAAAGGTTGGGTGCACCTTTCAAAGGAAAGGTTATTCCAAGTTACTAGTGCAACCTCACTGAAGGCCCTGAGAGGCAGCAGCCAGCAGGGAGGCCTGTGAGGAGATATTGCAAAAGACGCATAGCCAAATAATCCAGTCTCTGGCCCTGCAATGCCAATTTAAAGATGGCACACAGACCAACTGGCAACCAATGCTAATTACAGAGAACAGGTGACTTATAATTCCTGTCTCTTGTATCTGAGAAGATACAAGTGGCAGGGCCAGTTGGAGACAGCATAGATCAGTGGTATTCACTCCCAGTCCTCAGGGGTCACAAAAGGGTCAGATTTTAAGGCTATTCCTAGTGAATATGCATGACATAGATTTGCGTACATTGAAGGCAGTGAATGTACATCTGTCTCATGCGTATTCATTAGGGATACTCTGAAAACTCAACCTGTTTGCGACTCGAGGATTAGAAGTGAATGCCACTGGTGTAGATACTTCTTTGGCAAACCAATCAAAAGACTATTACAATAATCTAGTTTGGTAAGCTCTAGTGACGTTAACACTGTCCTCATCTTTTCCTTGGCCATAAAGGGACCAGGTTGCCTTATTATGGTGAAATGAAGCAAACCAGGTACTACAGACACTATGGATGTGGTCAATCACAGACAAGTTGTTTTCTAAATTAACATCTAGGCTAGGGTGGCCAACCTGTGGTTTGGGAGCCACATGAAGTTCTTTCATGTGGAAAATGTGGCAACTGAGCACCACTGCAGGGGACAGGAGGGAAGGGGCATGCACAGGAGAACAGTCTGCTCCCTGCACCCCTCCCGCCCTCGCAGTGCTGCTGATTGCAGTGGACCCAAGAGGGAAGGGTGAGAGCAGGAGCAGAGGCTTTTCTCTGCTCATCCCTGCTCTGACCCTCCCTTTCCGTCTGCAACCAGCAGCTCTAGAGGACAGGTGAGAAGGGGGTAAGGTTGGGAGTTGGCAGGACAGCCAAAGAAGAGCCAGTCAGATCCCGGCTCCATCCCCAGCTGCTTCAAGGAATAGAGGGCTCTTCTGCTGTCTGGAGGGGACAGGCTGGCATGAACCCTGACCCAGGCCCAGCAGATCACTGTGCTCCCAGGACTAGGGATTCAGCTAACAGCAGGGGGGATGAGGGACTCCCCTGGAAGTCCAGTCAGGCCAGAATGGTTTGTGGTGAGGGGAAAGGAGTGAATCTTGGAGGGGCAATGTGAGAGTGGCAATGTTGGGGGACGTAGGCGGTATGAATAGTTGGGGGACTGCAAGAGGGAGTAAATGCTTCTTGGGGGGGGGGGGAGGGAGAAATGACATGAAAAGGGGGTGAATGTATGTTGGGAGAGTTGAGGAGGGAGCTGAATGCTGGGGTACAGGACAAGGAGGAGTTGAATGTCATCTCCCTGAAGTCAGAAATGCAAATTGGACTATCTGGCATTGTCAGGTTGGGGATTTCTGCAACACACTCACACTGCTCTTGGTGTATTAGTGCAGGTTTATTGTCAATAAAGGCAATAACAAAGCCTTCCTGACTTATGTAATGCAGGCACACTTAAACATGCAAGGTTGGGGGTAAAGCTTAATTCCCGTCCATGTAGGTTCCCAGCAGTTTCTCTTCAGAGACAGCACACAGAGCTGGAGACAAGCCTTCAGCTTACAAATGTGGCACAAACCCTTTAGGCTTAACATCACAATATAACGTGAATGTACATAAGAAGCACTCCTGGGTCCCAAACCGTGCTTAGGCATCAGAGCCATCTACATGCTAGGAACATGTCCTAGCATCCCTTATGAATCCCCCAAGGACCAATCCAGATCTTTAGGGGCAGGACCATACACCAAACTAAACTGGCCTTCTCTGAGCCAGTCTGCAGAGGGCACCAGCCAGACCCCGGGCAAGGCCAGCAATTACCCCAACAGGCTGTCAGGCATGGGATGGCCTTGAACTGGTCCCCTCTGGGGCACCATGCTTCTAGGTGGAGTTACTGGCCTTCCCGAGGACTCTGTGCAGCCCGGTTATTATTATTTGTGTATGTATAATATTTTCCTGTGTTCTGATTGGCCCAGGATATTTCTTCCCCACCTCAGGCTATGTTCCCTGTTGGTTTAATTGGTGAAAATTGATGGTGATTTTTTTTTTCCATGGATGCTCTGCTGTGTTGCCTGCCCTGAATCAAACCTCGTTTGCCATGTGATCTTGTGCCTTGTTTCTTGGACCTTTTCATTATTCTTGGACTTTGCAATGCCTGACCTTTTCTGCCTTGTTTTTGCCTTAGACTGTTTCCATAAATGTTCAGTGAAGAATAAAACCAACCTTCTTCCGTTCTTTGTCTAGTTCCTAGTCTGTTTCTGGCAGGTGTATGCCAGCAGTGAACCTCAAGGATACCTTTCGAAGGTGGCCCCTGTGTTTCAGCCCAGGGATCCCTGACAATGGCCCATTATTTCTTCCCAAGGGCCATACTGCCATGTATTCTGCAGCAGGGGTGAGGAGTCCAAGGCTAGGGAGAGGGAGGGAGAAGGCCACAATAGGGAGCTGCATTAGAGCCCTGTTAGGGGGTGGCTTGCCTGTGAAATAGTGGAGGAGGACTGGAGGGGGCATGAAAGAGCCAAGGAAGGTGACAGAACAGGTTTGAAAGAACTGAGGGAAAGACAGTTAAAGGGCTGCAAGGAAGCCAGAGGGGATAGGGGTGAAAGAGCCAGAAATGATGTCAGGCTGGGGCATGGAGAGTGATAAGGATGTGCGGGAGAAAGAACCAGCAGTGGTGAAAGGAAAAAGAGCACGACAGAGACAAAGTTGATGAGGGAGGGGGATGAATATGAGTGACAAAGAGCCATAGATAGTTAAGTGGACAGAAAGGGTGAGAGGGAAGGAGGGTGACAGAGCCAGGAATGGTGATGAAGGGGAGGGGGAGAAAATAAGAGCCAGAGGTATGATGGGAGGTGCAGGAGTGAGAGAGCCAGAGATTGTGATGGGGTGGGGTGAAGGGTTTTAGAGAGAGACACACACATAAGCGTAACGGAAGGTGTGTGAGACCCAGAAACAATGATGGTATTCTGATTTCTTGGCGTATGGAAGGCTGGCCACCTATGTCCTAGGCTCTTCACTTGAAGAGTTATAAGGATTGAGATATGGGCCTTCGAGGACAAAGACTGCATTCCTCAGGCCGAGGAGCCTTGACAATGTACACTCCCACTGCCTCTCTTTTCTGCAGAGAACTGCAAGGAGACACCAGAAAAAACTTTAAGATCTATAAGCGTATTTTATTAAAAAAAATCATACTTTACGATAGAGTTATATATATACACAATTAAAACTGAGAAGCGATGAAAAGGACAAGATCTTTAACTTTTGCAAATAGTCTTTATTACAGAACTATGTCACCGGAACGTAATGGCACTTCCTATAGATTGAATTAATTTATGCAACTTTCAAAGATGCATATATGTGCCTCACTGTAAACCGTTGTGATGGTATACTATTTAACGATGGTACAGAAGAGATTTTATCTAAATAAATAAATAAATAAATAAATCCTGAGGAATGCTGAGAAACTTCAGAGCATAGCTATCTCTTATCACCTCCAGAACTTGCTGGTTGGATGTGATCTCGACCCACCTCCGATAAAAAAGGAGAGGCAGACAACCCCCTATCTCCTGTTCCTGGGGGTAGGTCGGCACACCCTCATTGAGGGGGTTGGGGGAGGGGGGGGGGGCACCGCCACTCAAGCCCGCACTCTGTCTGGGCTGCCTGGGATTAAGGACCGAGACCCACCCAAAGGTTGAGCCCTCTGAGAAGTCGTTCCTCTGTAGGGTCGAAAAAGTCTGAAACCCCTAGCATGACCTCTTGTGCGGCGTCTACTTTTAATCCTCTGGTGACTGAAGTACCTGGGGCTCACCCCATTTATTGCCATTTTTTTTTCCAACTCACTCCCCAACAAGAGTGATCCTTTAAAAGGCAATTTTGCAAGGTTAGACTTTGAAATTGTATTGGCCGACCAATTCCTCAGCCATAGCTGACGCCTGGCCACTATCACCGAAGCCACCCTCCTGGCAGAAGTACAGACCAGGTTGCAGCCTGCAACCGGCAAAAAGGCGGCTGCTGGTTCCATCACTGCCCTGGAATTCAATCCAGACTCATCACTTCGAAGCAGCAAGAGGCTATCTGCAAACTCATTGCCATCGCCTAAAGACCTGCTTAAGGATAGCCTCAATTCTCCTATCCTGCGCATCCTTCAATGTCGCTCCCCTTATTCCCTTGTACAGGGATAGTTGTCCACTTGGTGATGGCACAGACCAGCACATCCACTTTCAGAAGACGCAACAGGCACCTCATTCAAAAGCAATGGCATCCATAATGCTTTATGCAAATAAACTAAAATGGAATCAGCATCCAGCACCCCTAGCATCTTTAGTGTCTGGGAGATCAGAGCCGGTAACATTGTTCTGTCCGATTCCAGCCCTGGAGGAATTTCCTCATCCTCCAGGGAGTAAGGATCGCCTTTATCATCCATGCCATCTGGGTCCTTATCAGCGTGACCCGCAGCAGGTCTAGACATAATCTGATGATTACCCTCAGCACCAGGCATGCGGGGATCCACAGTCTCTGATCCTGAACTCTTAGATTTGGCTGGCTCAGACTGTGCATGAAGAAACGTCTGCTGCAGTCCTTGGAAAAAATTCCACCCAAGAAAGGGTTGAGGGATCCATACCAAAGTCAGGGGGCATCGGTCCTGCGCCCACTGAGTTGCCTTCCCCTGCTGACAAAGCAGTTAGGGGAGCTCCAAAACCAGGCAAACCGTCTGATAGGTCCCTCTCTGGTCCCATTCCTGCATCATGTTGGGAAGGGCTGGGCGCAGCAAAATCAGCCAGAGATAACTCTCCCTGAGCCTCCAAGCAGCGCTGACACAAGTTAGAGGGGACGCCAGGCTGAGATGCCCTAATATGGCAAGCAGCACAAAGAATAAGGTGCTTAGGCTTCTTTGCTATTGGTGCCATGAATAAACACCCACTAGCAGCAAGCTCCCAAAGGTGTCTGAGAACTGTGCACCCAAGGGCACGTCCGCACAAGTGAATCCAGACAGAGTGCCCAAAAACAAGCCTTGTCCAATAAGTGCACACTACAGATGCCCAAAATTTAGATGCCCAATACACAGTCCAGGTAGGCTTGAGTGCCCACTTGAGTGCCCACCCTGGTTCCTTCCTCATCTGGACGCACAAGCACGAACCAATGTTGGACAATGTTTTGTGGCAGACTTGTATGTAGAAGAGTGTGCGAATGTCGCTGCGGCCTACCACTTGGATCTGAGCAAAACCAGAGAGCAGGGCCTAGCCAAAAGGCTGCTCAATCCGTCAAGCTGCCACGACTCCCTAACCTCCCTTGGAGGCAGCAATGGACATCATATAGGAGGCTCGGAGACCAGAAGGGTAAGGGAATTCCACACTCCTTTTTTTTTTTTTAATTTGCTCTTTACTGGAGCTCAGCCTGTCCTGGCCGAATATAGACATTCTACTGAAAGAGGGATCCGCAGGTATCACCTCAGGAAAACGCGACTGAGGGAGGAGAGCAGGGCAAATAAATGTTCTTCTTTTCTCCTTTTAATTTTTTTTTAAAGCAATCCTCAGTAGGGAAATGCACATCCATCATCTGCTGGAGACGGAGAATACTGGCAGGCTGATGTCAGTGCAGGCTGATGTCAGTACAGGGGTATTAAATACCATGACATCAGCTTTGCTCCATCTCCATTTGCTGGTAGAGGTGCATAACCCACTGCTGTGGATGAACCATTTCTGAATGCAGAAAGGGTCCATCCTCTTTTTCCTGTGCCTGGCAGCTAAAGAATCTTTCCTGCCCAGGGGTTGCATAACAAAAAAAACAAAACAAAAAAACCAACAACCGAAAGGATCATTTCAGGTTAGGAGAGACAGAAAAGTGTTTTCTCCCATTTTGTGTAAGTACCTTAACAGAACACTCAGGCCGATACAGTACAGTGCACTCCGGTGGAGAGCAGTTAGCCGGCATTTGGACGCGTGTTTTTGATGCGCTAGCTTTACTCCTTATTCAGTAAGGGGTAATAGTGCGTCGAAAACGTGTGTCCAACCCCCCCAAAACTAATAGCACCTGCAACATGCAAATGCACGTTGATGGCCCTATTAGTTATTCCCGCGTGATTCACTAAGTAAAATGTGCAGCCAAGCCACACATTTTACTTTCAGAAATTAACGTTAATTTCTGCCAGCACCGGCGATATTAATATCATGGCGATATTAAGTCGGAGGTCCTAAAAGTTAAAAATAAGTAAAAAAAAAAAATTCAATCAGCCCGCGGCTCGAAAACCGGACGCTCAATTTTGCCAGCGTCCGGTTTCCGAACCCGTGGCTGTCAGCGGGATTGAGAACCGACGCCGGCAAAATTGAGTGTCGGCTGTCAAACCCGCTGACAGCTGCTGCTCCTGTCCAAAAAGAGGCGCTAGGGACACGCTAGTGTCCCTAGTGCCTCTTTTTACCGCGGGCCCTAATTTGAATAATTTTATTTACTGAATCACGCGCACAGAAGAGCGGGCTCTTGCCTGCTCTCCCACGATTTTTACTGTATCGGCCTGACTGTGCAGTGATTTTGATCAACCAATTCACAACATTCCCACCTATCCCGCTGTCTCTTCACACTGCTCCTACCTCTCTCTATTTATTTATTATTTTATTATTATTTATCCACAATTTTATTTTATTTTTTTGCTCTCGGTTTGTTATGCTTCCTTGTTTCCAAATGTTTTTCTGAATGTTGCAATTGCTAATGTTCATTGTTTAATGTATCGCCTCCCAGCTAAAGTTCTGTTCCATTGTAAACCGGTGTGATCTATATTCTTTACAGGAATATCGGTATATAAAAATTCAAAATAAATAAATAAGGCAACTTTAGACCTGTGAATGCAACGGGAGCAAAACCAGGACTGAACAAAACTGTCGAAACACAGAACCACAAAATATGATGGTAGGGCAGATAAAGATTGCACGGTCCATTCAATCCATCCATTTACTACTCTTCTACTGTAGTTCTGAACAGGCCACCCCTACCCTCTGTGTTTATCCCAAGCTTTGTTGAATTGGTACAGTTTTTGACCCTACCATGTTCCCTGGGAAACTTAATGTGACATAACACATACTCATTCCGGGTAGGTCAGCACTGGGATTGAGAAATACAACAGCCGTCCGCCACTCCAGCGGGTGCAATACCGCCCCCCGCTCCAGCTCCGCACTCTGCATGCAAGCGGCGTTCCCTTTAAGAAACCACTTGTGTCAATCAAGCTAGAGCGAAGCCTCTTATTGGTGATCCTCTCCTCATTGTCGCTTTTGCCCCAGCCTTCCCCTTTTCTCTCGCCCAGGGTTTCCTGCTCAAGGTTACAGGGCTCCCCTCTACATGGAAACCACACCTGTGTGAAAAAATGTGCCGTCCTCGGAGAACGCCGCACCCAATCATAGGTGGAGCGGGACAGCAGTCAACCCTTACGCGCGAGCGCCGAGAGTCCATTGACTCCCTGGGATGCCAATCATACGTCCCCGCGAGCCGTTCCCTTTCAGCCGATAAGCACGCCTGGCCGTCACTCGCTTCGAGGGTCCATCCTATTCTCTGCCCAGTATCCAACCGAAGGCCGGAAACTTGCCGGCTTTGCTAGCTGATTGGTTAGGCGCTGTCGCTGCTCGCAGGCCGAGGGTTAGGTTGTGTCCCTGATATAGGTACCGGTGGCTGAACACGCCGCTTGTGTCGCTGCTGTGTGAGGTAGTTTCCTAGTAGACGTGCTTAGGCGTGTGCATCTTCCCCTCCCTCCCTCCTGGTCGGTTCTTCAGGTAATTAACACAAGGGAGACGAGGGGACCGCCGGGAAAGGAGTTTCGGGGGGTACTTACGCTGCCGCAGCAGGTCTGGGCTAGCTCGCGACGGTTCTCGAAGCGGTTGGAACGCTCTCCGGCGTTTTCTGTCGCTCTGAGAAGCAGGCCGTGTGTTGACGGGTCCAAGAAGCTAGGCGGCTGTCCCACTCTCTTGTCTACTCCTCCACTTCCCCCTAACTTCTTTATCTCCTTTATGCAAGATTTTTTTTTTAATTTTTTTTTTTTTTTTGGAGCTGGCGGGCCGGCCTGTGAAGAATGTAAATGCGCCACAGGAGACGACGGAGGGAGAGAGAGAGAGCGCGCGCGGGAGGGAGACCGGCGGGTGTGGGGCGCGGGAGCGATGCCGGACTCGGGGAGCGTGCACGCGCGCGCTCTTCCTGCTGTCTGTTCGCAGCCCCCCCCCTCCCCCTTTTCACTTGTAATAGTGCAGGGGGGGGGGGGGCAAAAAAGTGGTGGGGCCGCACAGAATAAAGAAAACGCGGCTTACCGTTGCGCGGGGATGACCGATGAAGGTAATCGTGTCTGTCTGTGGGACACGGTCTACTTTATAACGTGAGGTAGGTGATTGCTCGGGGCCTTCCTCGGCCGCTTGAGCTCCTGATGAAAAAGTGCAGCCTGTCCAGGGTTTGCTGCACGAGATCTGCGCGCTGCTGTTCGATTCGAGCTCTCGGGCACTACTAGACGTCTCATCTGTCAGGGCCCAGGCCATAGTTGTATTAGCCGAAAAGTCTTCTAGAGTTTGGGCTCCATTTTGAATTGGCCTCTTCTCAGCCCACCCTCGCTTTCCTCTAAAACAAAAACAGTTTCTGCCAGACCCTCAAGTTACCTGATCGCGGCTTTTCTTTTGTTTGGGATCTTTTTTTTTTTTTTTGTCCCCCTCTTGAAATCAGCTCGGCCTGTGAAAACTTTCTTTGTGTAAAATGGCGTTCTGTTTTCAAGGCCGTTCTTAGAGACGGTAATGGCTTTTGTTTTTATACGGTTAGTAGTTTTATTTAAGTATAATATCGGAGTTAGAAACTGAAGAAACGTATCCAGAATAGGTCCTGACCACCTGTTCAGACCTTCAGTTCGTATCTGGTTATTGGAAACGGACCTTGCTTGACATCTGAACATTTTAAAACCGTTTTCTTGGAATATTTGTTAGAATGGGTACTTGTAATCGGAACTACTGAATAGAGCTGTTCTGCATCCCAAACTATTTCTAGTTATTAAACTTTAAAATAGAAGGGGAAAACCATGCCAGGATGAAGCATCAGTGCTTTTGGAAGGCATTCTAGTCTTTATACAGTTGGAATATGTCAAAACACAGCATGTATAGTTAGCGTATATAAAGAATATATATTCTATTTTAAAAATCTATGGGGAAAACTGACCAGAACCCAGAATTGTGGCTGTGTAATATCTGGATACTTTTACTACCATTTATTTCCAGGCTTTTTAACTTTTTTTAGGCTGCATCCTGTAACTGGTATTTTAGCTGATTTTGGACTTCATAACTGTTCAGATGTTAGTCCTTTTGAAAAGGTTAATAGATAATGGGAGAATGGTCAAGGGTTTGGTGAGTGAGCATGATTTTGCATTTTATATTTGGAGTGTGAAAATCTGTTAGCCATGTTTCAGGGCAAGAATTGGAAAATTAAATGAGATCTAGGAGTAACCATCTCAGATAATGAAGGTAGCTAGTCAGTGTAACAGAACCCGAATACTACGATTGTCATCACTAGGAAAAATGAGGTAATATTGCCTTTGCTTGTGTCTCTAGTGAGATCTTTATCTTGAATACTGTATACAGGTTAGGAGACCCTTCTTTCATAATGACATGAGGTTGGAATCTCTTCAGAGAGAGGCTACTAAAAATGATACAGGGCCTACAATATATGGTAGTACAAAGGACTTTTAAGACATTTGAAAATGTACTTACTAAAGAAAAGAATGGAAAGGAGCAATATGATAGAAACATTTAACAAAATTAGACAAACTACACTATATTTTAATAGACCTTCCAAAACCTGTCCTGGTGATGCTCTACCAGTTACATTTTCAGGATAAGCAATGAATATGCATGAGAGATTTTGCATCTCCATTTTGTATTTAAATATCTCATTCATATTCATTGTGGATTTCCTGAAAACTTGACTAGCAAGAGGGTCACTGGGACAGGTTTGGGAATTTAAAATAACTTTTTATATTTTGCCTTTTCCACCAATAATTTGTCCAAGGTGGATTACAGCAAGCACATAAAACATCTTGCATTGACAAGGCATATACCTAGTAGGATTCTACCTTCTTATCTTCCAGTTGCCTCTTAACCTTCTCTTAGCCTATTGCAACTCTGAATTACAAGGTGAAATTTTCTGTAGATGAAAAGGAATTTCAAGGACACAGGGTAATGGTATGAAATTTGGAGAACAGAAGAAACAGGAGAAAATGCTTTACTGAGGGTGATGGATGCCTAATATAATTAGTGCAAATGTGGTTTGAAACCAGTAGTGTGACAGAATTCAAATATACTTTGGCCAAATAAGTGGTAGTAATAGGAGCAGGAGTGAAATGATGCAGTTTGCAAACAAACCACCCTTCACTCCCTCAAGAGCAGAAGCAATGGGAATGGTAAAGTGAAACTAAGGGGCAGATGAAGCATAACTTAGTAACATTGCAGATCATGGATAGCTTGAATCAGCAAGTTGCTACTCTCCAGAAACCAGGTTTGTCTTAATAGATGACTACAAAGGATAAAAAACGACCCTTCCTGTCCACTCAGCTGTCTCTGTCCACTCTTATGGTTATATATTGTCAGCCATAGTATGAGAGTTTTGTAAGATCTGTCCCTATCCCGGAGCGTTTTTTTTTTTTTCTTAGGCCACCATATTGGGTAGATGAGCTTTCAAGACCCCCTATTTAATTCACACCATATCAAACAAAGCTGTTACCCAAACATCTAGTCTTCTAGATCTGCTGCCAGACAGACCAGGTCATGTGAGCAATTGTATTTGTGCAAGGACTTCTGTTACTGTATGTATAGCCTGCCAGACCCATCTGCTACTTGAATTCTACCTCTCCTCTGTAGCTTTCCAGACCTGGCAATGTAAGCAAATTATTACTGTGCTTGTAGCCTGCCAGACAGCTTGTAGCTGTTATTGATTGCAGCCTATGTTCAGGTGCTGTGGTAATCTCCCTAAACGAGGCCTAGTATCATCTAACAAAGCAATAAGAAGAAAATAGGCAGCTAAAGGACCATTACCTAGCTGCACGCTACCCCTATGGGGTAGTGTGCAGAACCAACTGGCTGCAACTATCCAGAAGTCATCTGGTTTGATGCCATCAATCAGATTTTGGATAACAATCTAATTATGGTAACCAACATAACACTTGATAAGACATTGGGTGTGGAGAGCTGTTGGCTGCTGGATTTAAACATGGACATTTTTATATTTATCACCCAGGACAGTAGAGAACTAGAGGAAGACAAAACCGACTCGTATAAGTAATAATTATCCTATAATTGGTCAAGCTTCTGGGGCTGGCAGCTGGGATATATTAGCAACATAGACCTGAATAACTAGGCAGAATGGATGGGCCAGTTGGTGATTTGAAGGAAGCAGAAACCAGTTCTTAATGCATTCATTCACCACATAAAGCGAGCTGTCTTAATTTAGCACCTCTTACGGGCCGATTCAGTAAAGTCCACGGCTCGCCCGTGTGCGCAATTCAATATTAAAATTAGGTCTGGCAGTAGAAACGGGCAAAAGTAGGCGCTAGGGACACTAGCGCGTTCCTAGTGCCTCCTTTTGGCCCGGAGCGGTGGCTGTCAGCGGGTTTGACAGTCGATGCTCAATTTTGCCAGCGTCAATTCTCAAGCGTGCTGACAGCCACGGGCTCGGAAACTGGACGCCGGCAAAATTGCGCGTCCGGTTTTCGACCCAACAGCCGCCAGCCGACTTCAAAATTTATTTTTTTTTACCCTTCGGGACATCCGACTTAATATCGCCATGATATTAAGTCGGAGGGTGCACAGAAAAGCAGTTTTTACTGCTTTTCTGTGCACTTTCCCGGTGCCTGAAGAAATTAGCGCCTGCCTTTGGGTAGGCGCTAATTTCTGAAAGTAAAATGTGCGGCTTGGCTGCACATTTTGTTTTCTGAATCGCGCAGGAATACCTAATAGGGCCATCAACATGGGCGCTATTAGGTTCGGCGGGTTGGACGTGCGTTTTCCGTCCCTTACTGAATAAGGGGTAAGGGAAAACGCGCGTCCAATGGCAGGTTAACAGTGCGCTCTGTCGGAGCGCACTGTACTGTATCAGCCCATTAGTAAGCATAGGAAACTTGTTAAAGGAAGTCCCGCCCCTTCCAAAATATTTATTTTGAATTCAAAATGTCTGGGGGGGAGGGTGGTTCCTAGGATATTACCAGAAATGCTTTTGATAAAGATTAGGATTTTTTTTTCATGTGGTAAAGGATAACGCCTAAAGATTATTTTCATGTTTGCTGCAGTCTTTCAGTTTTGTGAAGAAAAACAGAATTTAGTTTTTTCTATGCATTTTATCTGGTGATAGTAAAATTTATTCACTGTGAGACTGAACGGAATTCCCTTTAAAGCCTGAAAGTAAATACAATAATTTTTAGTATCTGGTACTATACTGTTGTGCTATATATGTTTATTTACAGAATAACATTGAAAGGATAAATGGAAACACTATTAGGACTTTACCCCTCCATGCCTTCTTCCTTAACATGAGTAACATGTATGCAAAGGAGCAGTTAGCAATGGGGAGGAGTTGGAGGCTTGAAGGATTTTGGCCTGGGAATTAGCAAAATGCCTTTATGTAAATGGTCATAGGTAACACTTTGTTTAAACATGAAAAAATTGAAGGCCACATGTCAATGTCATAAAATGTTAATGGGTTTTGTTTCTTACAGTTGATCTAAAAACAGATTTAAGATTTGAATAAAATTATACTTTTTCTAATATAGGTCTTGTAGCTGCTGCATTCTGTGGTATCATTTGAGAATACGCATAGACTGATTATTTGACGTTAAGAATTTGCTGATTTTAGTAAAACCAGTTCCTGCATTGAAGCACTATTGTGTATTTTATTTTTATTTACATTACAACAAAATGGGAGGATCAGTTAATAGCATTCTAAATTGATCCATAAGTGAGTCTTTAACTGAAACAACCCATAGTGTAAACTGAATTTTTTCTAGTCCTTTTTACATGCCACAAATATGAATGACTAAAACTTCAGATCATTCTTTTGCTTGCCATTCATCATTAGTATTGTACTGGTCTGACCTTTTCCATGGAGAAAGATATGACAGTGGTGAGAAGCAAGCCGTACTACCAAGTATTGAACCTATCGTATCCAGTTGCTATAAAAATAGCCTTCCAGTGCGTCAGAGCAGAGCACTATTTCTAATCCCTAATCTTAAACTTGGTGCTGTTTTTGAGGCAACGGTAACTTTTTGGTGATAATAAGAATAAGATATACACATTTTGGGGTTTAGCATTAATTATTCTAGCAGTGAAAGACCAGTTGAAACCAATATGCATCTGTAGATATGAATGAAACGGGAAGGCAGTGATTGTAACACAATGTTAAGCCCTCCCAGCACAGAAAACATGAATACTCTTAGCAAATCTGCTCACCAGTGGTGTGAGTCCACTTCAAATGCTAATGGAAACCTATTTGTTTAGATGAGAACTTTTTTGGTATGACAACCAGTATTTGACAGGTCATTATTTGTCTGGAAGTGTTAATATACTGTCACGGAGTGGTGAGCCGAAGTCCAGGATTACTCCTGCAGAAGTGGCACAGGACTGAAGATGGTCTTTTGCCTAACTAGCTCACTCTGCAGGTTGTGCCCTTAGGTTCTGGGGGCTGGTAGGACTTGCCTTCTCGTGAGCATCATGGTTGTTGCAGGATTCAGACACAGGCTGGGAGCTGGATATAGGCAGGGCTGGAGGCAAGGACTGGTACTGAGGGTGGCAGAAACTGGATACAGGCAGGGTTTGAGACCAGGCTGGTATTGAGGGCAGGCAGGGCTGGAACACAGTTTAGGCTAGGACCAGAGGCAAGGGATTAGACTGGGTAGGGCAAGAAAAAGGACTAGACAGAACAAGAAACAATAAACAGGAAAGCCTAGTAGGGCATAACGCTGGCTAGGTGAACCTAGAATGCTGCAGGGCTGGGCGGGAAAGCCCGAGTGGGCACTGAGCAATTCGGGTAGGCCTGGAAGGCCGCAGACTAAGGCTAGAAGACCTGGGAAGGTACAGAACAAGGCAGGTAGGCCTGGAATGCTGTTTCAATTTCTTTAAGGCACTTAGTCTTATATCTGTTTACTTTGTATTACGCTTTTGTTTTTATAATATTTTATATTTAATTTTGTTTTAATTCAAGTTTTATCTATTGTATTATGTATGTTTTTAATTTGTAAACTGTTTTGACAGATACTTTTATTGAAAAAGCAGTATAGAAACAGTTTTAAATAAGAGGCTAAGGTGGGCCACAAGGGCAGAAGGCCTGAGTAGACTACCAGGCAAGGCAGAATAACAAGGCAAAGATGGCCAGGGCAATGAGCTGAGGTTACTCAATGAAGAGGCACTGAGGGAATGGACAGGCTGGTTAAGTAGGGCTGGAACTCTGGTGTCTTGCGATCAGCAAGTAGGTAATTTGCGCAGCTCTGAGGCTTGTTGAGGACCCCTGGTGGAGGGGAGGCTGCGCAACAGGTAGAACCTTAACACATACTTGACATTTTAATAAGAAACTCCACATTGTGTTACTATAGTAATTCTTAAACTGAAACCTCCTCTTTCTTGACAAAAGAACACAAGTTAATCCTAACTATAGAAAGAAAGTTTGGGGGGTGGCAAGATCTGGAAACTTCTCGTACTATGAGCATTAGTGTACATAGCTTTCCAGATCTAGAGGCAGTCATGGATGAAGCTGCTTTGGATGCAGAGGCTGTCATGGCGATATAATACATAGAAACGGACAACTGGGATATTTTTTCTGTTCATAAGCAGGGCTGTATTAGATATGATTGTGGGTGATGTCCTCAGGTGGCATGGGACAGAACGGTCTCTCCAAGCTAGTACAGCTTTGAGCTCTTCCCACATGGTTGTTGCTTCTAGAATCTCCTCAGTCTGTTTTTGTCCATGCTATCGCACAGATGACTGAACAGTCTCTCTCTGACTCTCCTCAGTTGCTTAAAGAAGATAATCCTCCTCTTGCTACTTGTAGCGAGTCCCAAACAGTACTTTTCAATACTATAAAAAAGCAAAACCCCAAAATAGGATAAAGTCGAGAAAACAGATGGCCACAACCTATGCTACTGCTGCCTTGGTCCACATTGTGACCAGTCAAACTGTGCAGCCTGTGGCTGAATGTCTCCTTGTTCCCAGAGGGCAAGAGCAACAAAAATTGCTTCCTTACAACCTTAGATGAAAAGCAAGTCTCAGTCGCAGAGTCACCATTCCTCCTCATTCTGAAGTGTCGACTTGGGACCAGGATTCTCAGATATGGAGACCCTTAGTGTCTCGTATCACAAAACTGGCAGTCCGCAGTGACCTCTGTTGTCGGACTTCAGAAGAGCACTATCGAAGTCGAAATGTTGATACCTAGACACATTTGATGCAAAAAGAGTCTGTGCCGTCTTTAAAAAAAAAAAAAAAAAAAAAAATTTCAATGTAGCACCGAAAGACATAAAAGTATTAATGACAGTGACATGTATTGACAAACCTGCACCGAAAAAACATACACCTCCTCATCAGCAAGGCAGCAAAAGCCCTCGAGACAGTACACCATCAATGCATGAGACTATTTCATTGACACATCAGGTGCTTGAGACTTCGATGCATGCATCACCAACATAATCTATGTTAACACCTTTGCTGCACAAGTCATCGACATATTCAAAGAAGCCTGCACTGGTGCAAACCATGCACCTTCCTCCACACATTTGGTACATGCCTAATCTACAAAACAATTAGCTGATGCACCACCTATGACAGGCCCATCCATTGCTGCAGGTCATCAAAAATCTTTCATATCCATGAGGCACCCGACCACAAAAGGTGATCAACATAACTCCTAACTCCGCACACTCTAGTTCTTCTGCAAGACAAAGAGAAGGGAGCAACATCTTCCACTGGTGCCCAGGGGAATGGTAGGACCACAAGGCATTAAAGGTGGCGCTGCCAACACAGTTCTAACCTCTTATGGCGCTTCATTAGCAGAGGATCAGATGTCAGCCGCCACCCCCCCCCTTGCTACCTTGCTTCCTGTGGCATAATGTTTATCTCGGGGATTTTGGCTACCATCCCCAGATCCCTGCTGTTCTGTTATGCATCTACCTTCTAAACCACCACTCGGGGTACCTATTTACAAGGATATAAATCCCCGTATTTTAGTCTTGAGTTTTGAAATGCTGGATACGTCTTCAGAATCGTTGGCTTTCCTGGCTAATGAAATTCTAATCAACTACTGAGAATGTGAGGATGCCAGCAGCAAGAAAGTTAGACCTTAAATTTAGCATGCATAAATCATCTGTTTCGGCTAAGCGGAAATGTGTCACGGATCCAAATGTGGATGGGGTATCTGAAGGTTCCTGGAAGGAAATGGGGTTGACCCATTGCCTGCTCTTCCCAAAAAACAATGATTGAGATAAGGAACTGCTGCAGGAGGGGGAGATCCCAGTGGTGGAAATGATAACCCAATTTGCCTTTTCCATAAAGAGGAGTTGTATACGATTTTTCAGGTTCTAAAGGAACTGGGAATAAAGGAATCCATAATGGAATTGAAGCATGAAGATGAAGATCCCATCATGGAGGAGCTTAGGGATCCTACAAAGGTTTTTCCTTTGCATTGTATGGTAAAGACCCAGGTTTGTTTGGGAGTAGGGTACGCCTGAAGCGGAGTTGAAAGTGGGGAGAGCCATAGCGAAGCTTTATCAGTTACCTGAAGAGGCCTTGCGGTTTTAAAATTGCCTAAGATCGATGCTTTTATTTTTCATGATTACTAAGATCACTACTAGTTCTGTTGCTGGGTTGACAGCTCTTCAGGATGCCCAGGATCATAAGATAGAATTGCATCTTAGAAAAACATTTGAAGTATTGGCTTTGGGGATCAGAATGGCAGTCTGTAGTAGCTTTATGGCCTGGGCCTCTCTGTGTTGGGTTCAATTGTTTCCGGTGGTGGGGTCTGGTGGATCTGTTTAGCCAAAGGAGGCTGAGCGTTTGGAAGCGGAGTTGGCTTTTATTGCAAATGCTTTGTATTATTTACTTTGGGATCCACCAGAAAGATGTCTGTGTTCTCGACTTGGAAGCCACTTTTGTTTTGTAATTAGGCTGTGGATGTGTGATCTAAATTGCAGCTGGGAAGCCTCCCCTTCAAGGGAAAGCTGATGTTTGAAGCAGCTGGTTAAGCACCTTGGAGAAACAAAGGGGCACAAAGCTGCCTGAGGACAAACCCAAAGGGAACCAGTAGACCTTCCCTAGTAGACAGAAGTTCTAGGAGCCTCGATGGTTATCAGCTGGGCAAGGCATTCTCCTTGCAGTACCAATATCCGAACAAATCGCAGTCTTTTGGAGAACCTGTAAGCCCAACCAGGAAAACTCTGGCTCCAGTTCCGGAGGTTCTAAGTGGACACAATGAAACACACTTGGTTTTTTCTTCAGAAGCCATCTCAGGGCGGTTGGTGCTATTTTACGAGGAGGGGCCCAAGATGACAATAGACCAATGGGTCCTTATCCTAAGAGAAGGTCACCCCTTTAAAATTTGCTCGGCCGGTGTGTGAGGCCTTTCTAATTTCACCTTGTGCAGACAGCAGCAAGAAGGCCATGGTCCAATGCAGGCTAGAAAGGCTTCAGAAGTTAGAGATGGTACCTGTACCCTGGGGGAGTGGGAACAAGGAAGATTTTCGATTTACTTCATAGTGTTGAAGAAAGTAATCTATCTGCTCATCCTAGACCCAAAGAATGTGAATGCGTCCCTGTGAGTGTGTCATTTTCGGAAAAAGATCTGCGCTCGGTTATGGCAACACTTAGCCATGTGCTCTTGAGCAACTGTCTGCTTTCTCCATGGTCTAGGTAAAAAAAGTGCTTTTTGTTAGTACCAGTAGACAAGTTCCATTTTGATTAAGATGGAACCCATTCTGCCAGAATAGTATCTCTAGTTCCTAATGAATCTGAAGCCCCCCTCCTCCCTGCAACAGTGTCTCTTCCATGCATTGACACTCCAGAGCTCAGCTTGCCTCTGGGGTCCTGTGCATGGAACTAGGTGCATTTCTGAGAAGGCTAGCATGGAGGTTTAGTTCTCAAATAAGACTTGTATGCTGTTAAACTGAGAAGGGTGGACTACCATTCATTTTGAAGATCGTTTGTGTGCAAGTTGTGTATGTCTGGCAGTACAGTAACTAAAATGAAATGGACAGTGTTAAGTAGATTACTATCCTTTAGGTTTTATATATAATCTTAAGACAAATCTTGTTTGTGAGACTACAAGGTTTCTTGAAATTTGTGAATTTTGTAATCATCCATATCGTAATGTTTGTGTGGTCTTTTATTTTTAATTTCAGTTTTCAGCTGACCAAAGAAATGGTGATGGAGAAGCCAAGTCCCCTGCTGGTCGGGCGGGAATTCGTGAGGCAGTATTATACTCTGCTGAACCAGGCACCAGATTACTTGCACAGGTAGGCTTCAGTGAATTGAACCATTACAACTTGAGTACATCCATTGCTTTCATCTTTATAGTATTAAACAGCTTCACAATTATGCTGTCTCTCACTGAAGAATAAAAACTTAAATGCAGTAGTAGTAGGAAATGGAAATACCCATAATGCTATTTTCAGAAGTGAAATAGTCAACTGTTTTGTTTTTTCAGTCTAACACCTATTTTTTTGGTTTATCATATTATAATTGGTGTGGTTGAGCAGTTAACTATATAAGAGATTTTTTATTTAAAAGCTCTATACCATATGTTTAATTACACTTGGGTGCCAGTAAGTTGTTTTTTTTTTTTTTTTTTTTCCTTTTTAAAGAGCTGAGGAAACTCATCCATTCTCCTCCTTCCCTCTTTTCTTCACTCTATCCTCTCCTTTTGTGTGGCTTGGTGGAAGAGAGCAGCCCTGGACCAATACTAGGTGCAGAATTTTAAGCTCCCAGGATTTTTCCAATCTTGCATTTAGGTTTAAGATGTCAGTCAGCCTTGTGCAGTAAAAATATTGATATTCTATTACATAGTTAAACTAGATACAATTGTCACACAAACCCAATATGTTCTGTTAACTTCTTGAGCAGTCTCACCAGTTGAATTGATATTCTGTCACTTGTGAAATTTGAGGGGTTTTCCCCAGCATTATACTTTTAGCCTCTATTTAACTTTGTGTGCAATTTGTTTGCTTATACAAAAACACTCATTTTATGTAAATAAGCTTTTCAACAGAATATCGGCTAAAGGGCATTCAAAGGGAACACAAGTCCACCTGAGAGAAAATTAGAGAGAGGTAGTAGGTTGTGGTAGAACTATTGAAATGGCTGGCTTGTTGCCGTATAGAAGATGTGTGCTTTTTGGATCATATTAACTGAGTCCTTTCCCGTTGATAGCAGGGCTGAATTAGCCATGCTGACATGGGAACTGCCAATCATTACTCATGGACTATCTCCATTCCCTTTACATGACAGGCTTGGCAACATCATCCATTAGAGTTCATCTTAGTGCCATGTCAGCCTACCACAGGCCAGTTAATAATCACCCTGTCGCTGGACATCCTTTGCTATCTCGCTTTATCAAAGGCTTAACGCATCTTCAACCGCCAGTTGCTAAACCACCGGTTCCATGGAGCCTCAACATAGTACTAGAACAGCTCATGCTTGCACCGTTCGAACCCTTGGATTCTGCGCACATGAACTACCTCACTTGCGGGCCGATTCAGTACAGTGCGCTCCGGTGGAGTGCACTTTTGCCCGGGTTTGGATGTGCATTTTTAATGCGCTAGCTTTACCCCTTATACAGTAAGGGATAATAGCGCCTCAAACGAGCGGCCAACCCCCCCCCTCCGAAAATAGCGCCCACAACATGCAAATGCATATTGATGGCCCTATTAGTTATTCCTGCACGATACAGAAAGTAAAATGTGCAGCCAAGCCGCACATTTTGCTTTCAGAAATTAACACCTGCCCAAAGGTAGGCGTATTTCTGCCGGCACCGGGAAAGTGTACAGAAAAGCAGAAAAAACTGCTTTTCTGTACACCCTCAGACTTAATATCACGGCGATATTAAGTCAGAGGTCCCGAAGGGTAAAAAAAAGAAGAAACATTTTTGAAGTCGGCCTGCGGCTGTTGGGTTGAAAACCGGATGCTCAATTTTGCTGGCGTCCGGTTTCCAAGCCCGTGGCTGTCAGTGGGCTCAAGAACCGACGCCATCAAAATTGAGCGTCGGCTGTTAAACCCACTGACAGCCACTGCTCCGGTCCAAAAGTAGGCGCTGGGGACGCGCTTTTACTGTATCGGCCAGTCAGTGTTTAATTCGAGGACTGCCTGGCTTGTTCTCCATTGTGTGTGTGGGGGGGGGGGGGGAGGGGGTGCTGCCACTTTTCTCCTCCCTTTCTCCCCCATTTCTAGTCGCTGTTGCAGCAGCGGTCCTGGGCAGAGGTACACGTGAATATAAGGCACCAATCTAAGTCGAACCAAAGGTTTAAGGAGCCCAGCAGTGATCAATCTGTGTCACAGCTATCCAGCAGGTTACAGAGGATAGATCCATTTGTTGTTGCTCACTCCTAGGGATATGTGGTGCTTTGCCAAGTCTGTCTTGCTACGACTCCTTTAGAGCTTGGTACAAGTCTGCTGATAGGTGTCGCTACTATTTACAGTACGTTCCTGAGGAATAGCCATTTTTTTGTGTTTGGTTTTTGTTCAGAAGTAGTAGACAATGAAAAATAAAACATTGCTGTTCTGATCATGTACCAGTGTTCAGGTGAATTATGCTATTGACAAAACAGGATTGCTTTTTAGAATTACATAATCCTGAAAAAAGAAAATGTTATGCCATTTAGGGTGTTCAGTCTCCTTAAAACAACTGTTGGATGTGAAATTTGTAAGTTGCTTTCATTAACTATAGAGTGGCAAGGGCAATTTTTGAAGGGGCTAAAGTTTTTCCTTTTAAAATGGTGTGGACCTTGATAACTATAGCCAAACGTAATTTACATTTTTTTTTCCTTCTGTCATAGGTTCTATGGGAAGAGTTCTTCCTATGTCCATGGAGGTTTAGATCCCAGTGGAAAGCCAGCAGATGCAGTTTATGGACAATCTGTAAGCTCAAAGTAAAATGTCTGGATGAACACAGTGATGTGAATACTTTGTTCCTTGAGATGGCTAGGATTTAGTTGGAAGGGATTTAAAATTCTGCTATAGGCTTCTGTAGGTATGCATCAGTTTTGTAGAGCTAGATATTACAGTTTTTTTTTTGTTGAAATAGAATTTTTGGTAGTTTGTGTTACACTGCATTGGAAGAAGTCACAGTGGCTTATTTTTAGTGCTTGTTTTGCATGTTGGTGACAATTTTAACTATTAGCCCAGGAACTTTTTTCTGTTTAGTTGAAGCATATGGGCCATGCTCTTAGATATCCTGTCAGAGAAATGGTTAATGAGTAATAACATCTTTATAGTTAAGCATTGCTTTTAAGGTCTCCTTGAGACAAGCATGATGAATCCAGCCACATAAGTGGGTGAAGACAGGACAAATGCAGGTGATGACAGCACAAATACGAAAGTCTTTCTTTTTGAGCTTAGACAAACTAAAGTCTCTGAGCATGCACAGGAATTCCTGCACAGCTGCTGCTGCACGAGCCTTCTCAATCTTTTTTTCTTGTGTTGAAGTGAAGGACTCATTGCATTCTCTCAGCTGCTGCTGTTTTGCAGTTTTTCTTCTGCAGGTTGTTTTCTTTGCATTTCTTCCCTTTTTATTGCTTTTCTTTAAGCCCCCTGAAAAAAAATTCAGTAGAAGCAGAGTTCTTAATTTCTCATGTTGAACAAGGGATCTAGTTCAGATGATTAAAAAAAAAAAAAGTTCCTGTTTTCAGCATAACGTGTCTTTTTTTTCTAGAACTTCATGAGTTATGCTTTTGTTGTCTTGGACCTACACATTCATCAGATTGTTCAGCATGGGGGAGAATGTCTCCTCAGACTCCAGTTAATAGAGGGTTCAAGGGAAAATACCACTTCTTGTCTCTCTTGAGAAGATTTTTCTCAGACCAGTACCAAAATCTAAATGGCCAGTCTTCTAGAGGACAAGGCAGTACATTTGGACAAGTAGTTTTGCATAACCTGTTCTCTCAGTAGTTACTCTCTATGGTAGGGTGTGGGTTGCTTCAGTAATCACAAATTGCAGCCATCAGCTTGGGGCTCCCCACATGTAATGGCTAATTCAGCCTGCTTATCGAACGAAAAGGAATGTGTTTTTCTCACCATAAATAATTTTCCACTCCCTGAAGAGTTGACTGCATTGCTAAACTCAGCTCTTATATAGACTGAGTAGACTCACAAGGCAGTGCTGGTGTGGGAACACCTGCTCATGCTCATGCTTGAAGCTCTACTAGCAAAGAAAGACGAGTCCGTTCTGTGCCACCGGATGAAGTCACTCGTGTGATGGCTAATTCATCCTTCTATCTATGGAAAATACTATTTACGGTGAGCAAACTTGCTTTTTCAGTAACACCCACTCGCCTCTGTTGGAGTGTGATAACTGAAGAACTACATGATGGGGTGTGGGATAGCTTTGGGAATTCTCAAGAATTGGAGGGGGAAATTTGTTTTGTATTCTCTACTCATTTTTGTACAGACTGCTAAAGTTAATCTTCCCACAGGAGATCCACAAAAAGGTAATGTCCATGAACTTCAAGGACTGTCACACAAAGATTCGCCATGTTGATGCCCATGCTACCCTGAATGATGGCGTTGTAGTTCAGGTGATGGGAGAGCTATCCAACAATAGACAACCTATGCGCAGATTTATGCAGACTTTCGTATTGGCACCTGAGGTATGAAATGAATTGCTTTTACTACAACCTTCGTATATAATTTGATGTTTAGTCCTAAGCAAGTTAAGATGAAGTCATGTTCCACATTCTGTCTTGCTAATATAATTACTGATCAGCATCCTTTGCCCACCGGCCATCTATTTGTATTAGTGTTTCTCAACCTGTTCAAGTTCATAGCACACCAACCTCCACGAAGCAGGCCATGCCGAGGAGATATGGAGAGGATTCATATGGTCAAAATAAGAGCTAAAGAAGCACTGAAAGCATTGCCAGTCTCTTCCAAATTTTAAAAGCAAGGGGGAAGCAAGGGGGGTGGCCCATATGCAAATGCGGAAGGGGGATGCTGAAGATTGAGAGGTTGAGGAAGGGGTGCGGATATTGGGAAGGGGAGAAGGATGTTCCATGTTTCCTCCTCTCCCTGCTTCCCAGGATAACTAAACGGGCAGTACCCCCATGTAAACTAGATGAAAAAGTTTTCTTACATGGTGTTGGTGTCTCTAGCACAGACGTGCAGGGACATATGCAACTCAGAGGAGAGCTGATGCCTGTCAAAGTACAGTCACAGTAAAATTAGGTAGGAATAAAGGGTGGAGTTATACTGATGGGGGGGGGGGGGAATTAGGGGGGCAAGATGGGAGAGGGAAAGCCCTTCTCTTTTCCTTAAAGGCAAGGCACTCTATTGTGCACTCTAGTTTCATAGGTCTTGGTGTGTGAAAGGTTTTACCTTTGCTTTTGGGGAAGCAGTTATCAGCTGTCATTCATTGATGGGGACTAGGGATCCATGTTAGCAGGAGGGACCTATTTGTAGCCCTGGTCAAGGACAGTCACCTCAGTGGCTGGGCTATGTTGGATGAAAAATATACAAATAGGGGGAAAAATCCCTAGATGGCTACAAATGAAGGTTTTGGTGTAGTAACCTAATAGAAGCTGTTTTCGATTGAGCTAATAGCTCCACAAAAAAAAAGCAGCAGGATATGGCCAAAAAGAATAAAAGTGAATTGGTGACCCCCAAATAATTTATTCCTGTGGAACTGTCCTGTTATGATATTCAGAGACCAATACAATGTCTCTTCCTAGGGTTCTGTGGCAAACAAGTTTTATGTACATAACGATATCTTCCGTTACCAAGATGAAGTTTTTGACTCAGATACTGAGCCCCCAGAGGAAGGTAAGTCCAGGAATTTTGTGTTGAAAAACATTTTCAGAGCATGGATTTCTATTTAGTCTGGAACAGTGCCACTGCTGTCTTGTCTCTATAGGAGGCTACAGTTCATGCTGCTTTTTCTAATTTGACGACTTTGAGATAGGCATGGAATTGGGGAAGTGGGGGGTGTTCAGTGCATTTTGACTGTTCCCTTTATTTTTTTGCTTTAGATTGCTGTAGCTCATGTTTTTAGTTCATTTGACTAATTGATCTGGAATTCAACTTCTGAAACATCAATATCCATTTTAGGCTTGGATCAAGTGGTCTATTAAATTAAAAATAAATGATTAAGCATAATTTAGATACACTTAATTATATCTATTTAAAAATGTATGTTCTCTGAAATCCAGGGTTTGTTACCTTAATGTTTTAAACAAAGTTTGCTCTTTCGGTCTGTAAATCTCAGTAATATCCTTCCATTTTATAAATTTCAAGTCCAAGTGCGTTGTGGTCATAGAAGTTTTGAAAAAATTGTAGCATACAGACACATGAATATTGTCCATAAGATGTAATCAGTGATTATGCATATCTGTTGCGCATCCCAAATGCTGGGCGACCTTAATTTTTTTTGTTTGGACCCATTGATAGTGTTGTGAAAGCAGTTTGCTCTAAAAAGCTTGATTTCAAAAAATTTTTAATAGCTTATACCTTAAGGGCTCTAAAATTGATCCTGCACTGTTTATTTAAAATTCTTACATTCTGCTTATTTTGAACACATCATTTTAAGAGGATGATAAAATCAGCAAATATGAAAACATTGCACTCTGAAAATTGTGTACTTTGGTATGGCCCACCAGATAAATATATATTCATGTATTTGATCTTATTCTATCATAGAATCTGATGAGGAGGTAGATGAACCTGAGGAAAGGTCTCAGACTCCTGAGGTAGTTGGTGATGTGGGAGATGATGCTGGGACCTACTATGATCCACCTGGCAGGTAAAATTTTAGTAGTGTTTAGTTTTGGGGTTTTTTTGAATGGTAAACACAGACCTCTTTTGTATTCTTGCTGTTAAAGCATTTATTAGGCTATCTTAGTGTGGCTTTTCTTTGTTGACCAGATCAGAATGCTACATTTCAAAATCTTAATTCCTGTTCATACCCTAGATCAGTCCAGACAAGTGGGTTTATGCATTCCTACCAGCAGATGGAGGCAGAGAACAAAACTTTGAGGCACTGCTACATAACTGAAAGTGCCACCTGCAGTCCATCATATTTCTCTCTCTCTATTTGATGGTAGAGGTGAAGGCCTGCAGTTTAAAAAAAAAAAAACAACTCAAAAAAACTTCTGCTTCCCGAGGTGTTAAGTTCCTTCGTGGGCCATCCCTTGGGTAGAGCAGGGAGGGGGGCGGTTGGTGATCCCTATACTAGCTTGGCCTTTATCTTCAGGGAGGGTGATAGCTGGTGGTTCCGGTTCCCTCATCCCATCTGGGTCCTTACTACCTCTTGTGCATAGTCTCCTTCACCAGAAGCAGGAAATACTTCATTTTGTTTCTCTTGTTGTCTTTTGGCGTGTGCCCCTTTTAATTTAAAAAAAAAAAAAAAAAGGGAAGGAGCAGCTTTAAGCAATGCTTGGGCGGCTAAGAGCAGTTTCTCTGCTAGGATGCAGTTCCAGGCGATCGGGGCTGATTCACTACGTTGGTCAGGGCCAGATGCTTGATCAGCACCGGGATAGCGCCGCAGTTGGGTTATTTTTAGGCCCATTTTTCGCTGGCATGGCACCTCCCATGCTGCGATTCCAAGTGGGCTCGCCTTGATTCGATTGCGTTTTGCGGGGAATGCGTCTCTGGAGGGGTTAGGTCCCCCAGGGGGCAGCAGGAGCACAAGGTCAGCTAGGCCGGTTCTAGAGGCCCCAGCGGGGGTCAGAGGAGCCAGCGGCCGTTTTTAGCTGCATGTGCTGGGTGTCAGGCTGCTGTTTTTAGAGCCTGGGGACTCCCCTCTCCTATGCTGTTGCCTGCGTAGCAATACCCTGCTGGTGGCAGGGGGATGCAGATCCGGTCCTTTCTTCTTCGCATCCCGAAAACTTTTCAACAGATTTTGTCCTTCTGCTTCATAAGGCCTATTTGGCCAGGAAGGGAGCAGGAGCCAAAAGGCCTTTGTCCAGGAAGCACCAGGCAGCTAAGAAGCCTAGGGATCGTAGCCATGCAGAGTCTGGAGGGATCCTGTGGGCCCTGGGTTTCAGGCGGTCCGCAGAGGAAAGAAACCCATCAGAAGAGATGGATGATCTAGGGAAATCCGATGGATAAGAACCCTGCTGACATGTTGGTGGATCCGATGCAGGATTTGGGCGAGGTTCCGATTGCGGAAGGTGACTATCCTCGGGTAGTCTGCCAGTTCCGTAGGGAGGAGCTGGGTCCGCTAATTCCCCAGGTGCTGAAGAGCTGGGGTTAAGTTTCTCAGGAAGACTCTGATAATGAGAGGAGGAGGGAATGTCTGTCTCAACTTTGTGGGAAGAGGATTCTCTGCCTGTTATAGCTCCGGTGAGGGAAGACCTCACCAGGGGAAATATCACCCCAGCCGACTCTCCAGTGGGGGAGGGGGACCAGGAGGGGTTTTCCCCAGAATTTGTACTCCTTATGCACCAGGCTTTCCTGGCAAGGAAACGCTCTGCGGTAAAGCAGCCCGGTCTCCTGGGGGCAGGTTCGGACCCGCCTGAGAAAAGAGGTCAGGGTACGGACCCTCGTCAGCACCTCTCTGATCAGGCTCACCCCACAGGGGATTCTCCCCAGGATACACAAGATCCAATTCCGGGGTCTGGGGCGACGCCAGTTTCTGGGTAGATGGAGCGGCAGACCTGGATCCGCGGCTGGATCCGGCTGATGTGGATACTGATGAGCCCGATGACCCTCCTGCGGAGGGGAATGACCCCAGCGTGGTGCGTTTGTTGAAGCAGGATGAGTTAAGACCCCTTATTCCCCAGGTCCTTGAAGATCTGGGACTTAAGGTTTCTCAAGAAGAGTCTGACAACGAGGGCGGGCGTCAATCCAGTCCTCGACGGCATTAGGGGTTCCACAACATCTTTTCCTCTGCTTTAGAAGGTTCGCAAACTAGTGATCCGGTAGTGGGAGACTCCGGATTCCGGCTTAAAGATGGGCAGAGCTATGGCAAAACTGTACCCGTTATCGTCTGATTTGGATTTCCTGAAGATTCCAAAGGTGGATGCCGTGGTCTCGGTAGTCACGAAAAAGACTACTATCCCGATTGCTGGGGCGGCTGCCCTTAAGGATATGCAGGACCACGAGCTGGAGATCCAGTTGAAGTGAGCATTCGAGGTTGCAGTGCTAAGCCTTCGGGCGGTGGTTTGCGCTAGCCTCATGCAGAGGGCCTGTCTGTGTTGGGTCCAGGAGTCGGCTGCCGGGGCCAGTACGGGCGATAGTGGGGCTCTGCAGTCTGCCCAGCTAGAAGCAGGTATCGCTTATGTTGCAGATGCTTTGTGTGATCTGCTGAGGACCTCAGCGAGAGGTATGGTGTCCTTGGTGTCGGCGCGGGGTCTCCTTTGGCTGAGAAATTGGGTGGCGGATTTCTCTGCTAAGTCTCAGCTTTGTAATCTACCCTTTAAAGGCAAGCTCCTCTTTGGGGAGGATCTGCATCAGCTAGTAAAGCTGCTTGCCGAATCCAAGGGCAATTGGTTGCCAGAAGATAAAAGATCTTCTAAGAGTGTCTTCCCTCCTCGAGCTAGGTTTCGGGACTCTCGCCGCTTCAGAGCGGGCAGATACTCCACACCTCCTACTTCAGGGCGCCAGCAGTCCTTTCGAGGGGGTCGTTGGCCCGGAAGAGATTCGGGACATTTTGGTGCAGGAAGTAGTAAAACCCCCCAATGAAGCCACGAGCACCCATTCAGTCTTTGAAGCTGCCTGAGGCAGATTATCCGACTCTTACACGGAATGGGCAAGAATTACATCAGACCGCTGGGTCTTAGATGTGATCAAAGACGGGTATGCACTGAAGTTTTCGTGCCCCGTCCGGGAGGTTTTTGTGGAGTCCCGAGTGGCCTCAAGTGTTAAGCGAGAGGCGGTCCGGGTGACTATCAACGACTTCTCAAGCTCAAAGCTATTGTCCCAGTTCCGGAGGCTCAACAGGGACGAGGTCGGTTCTCCGTGTACTTTGTGGTCCCCAAGAAGGAGGGCACATTTCGGCCCATCCTCTATCTGCAGAAGGTGAACCGTTGCCTTCGGATTCCTCGCTTTCGTATGGAAACCCTGAGGACAGTGATGGCCACGATTCGAAAAGGGGAGTTTCTCGCTTCTCTGGACCTCACGGAGGCGTATTTGCACATTCCGATCCGCCTGCCTGAATCACCAGAGGTTTCTGCGGTTCAAGGTCTTGGGACAACACTTCCAATTTCGAGCCCTCCCATTTGGTCTCGCAACAGCTCCTCGCACGTTTACCAAGTTGGTGGTGGTGGTGGTGGCGACCTTCCTTCGTCAGGAGGGAATCTTGGTCCACCAGTACCTGGACGACTGGTTGATTTGCGCAAAGTCTCGGGAGGACTGCGAGTGATCAGTGCACATGGTGGTGATCACATTGCGATCCCTAGGTTGGGTAATCATTGTGCAGAAGAGTCACTTGGAACCCACTCTGGAGTTGATTTATCTCTGAGCACAATTCGATACCTTGCTGGGCAAAGTGTTTCTAGCAGCGGACCGAATAGGGAAGTTGCAGGAACAAATACATTCTCTTCTTCGAAGGAACAATCCCACAGTGTGACATCTTCAGGTCCTGGGCTCCATGGCTTCAACCTTGGACTTGGTTCCTTGGGCGTTCACTCACTTAAGACCTTTACACCGTGCGCTTTTGTCTTGCTGGAGCCCGGTGTCAGAGCATTTCCATCAACCAATGCCTCTACTTCCGGAATCCAGAGCTAGTCTGTCATGGTAGCTGTCACTGGACAATCTGGAATGGGGGATGGATTTGGACACTCCAAATTGGCTGATAATCTCCACCGATGCCAGCCTCTCAGGTTGGGGGGTGGTGTGTGCAGATAGGTCCGCCCAAGGGCTCTGGTCGGTGATGAAAAGATCCTGGTCCATAAACTGGCTCGAGGCCAGGGCTGTACATCTGGCCCTGCGGGCTTTTTTTCCCTGGATCCAGGGCAGCATGGTGTGAGTCTTCTCAGAAAATGCGACAATGGTGGCATACATCAACCGGCAAGGCAGGACTCAAGTCCTGCCGTAGCACTGAAGGCACGTCTTCTGTTCATCTGGGCGGAGCACCATCTCGAGGGTATTGCTGCATCCCATATTGCGGGAGTAGAGAATGTGCAAGCCGATTATCTTAGCCGTCAGCAACTAGACCCAAGGGAATGGGAACTATCGCTCGAGGCATGAAATCTCATTTGCGCCAGATGAGGAACTCCTCAGCTGGATCTGATGGCAATGCAGGTGAACACAAAAACAATTTGTTTTTTCAGCCATGGCAGAGAACAGGGCTCTGTGAGCATAGGCGCTCTCGTGTGCCTTCCCGCCCTGGCCCCTCATAGGTCGGGTTTTCCGCATAGTGGCACCCTGGAAGGGTGTTTCTGGTGGCGCCGGAGTGGCCACGTCGTGTGTGGTATGCTTGTCTCTAGAGTCCACTTCAACTGACTCATCTAACACATCTGCTCCGTCAGGGGCCCATATTTTCGGATTGGGAGGATCGCTTCTCTCTCGTGGCTTGGCTTTTGAGAGGCGACGTTTATACTTGAGGGGTTATTCAGAACCAGTCATTTACACCCTCCTACAGGCGAGACGTCCAGCCACCTCTATGGCCTATGTGAGTTTGGAAGCTTTTTGAGACGTGGTGTTATCAGCGTTCCTGTGACCCTTTAGCAGTGCATGTTCCTCGGATTCTTGACTTTCTGCAACAGGGCCTCGCTAAGGGCTTGGCGTTCAATTCCCTTCGTGTACAAGTTGCAGCCCTAGGTTCCTTGTGGGGAAACTTTGACGGCTGTTCGCTGGCAGCGCATCCGGATATTGCTCTGTTTCTTAAGGGGGGTCAAACATTTGTGCCCTTCCATCCATTCGGTGTGTCCGAATTGGAGTTTGAATTTAGTCCTGTGAGTTCTATGTGGTGCTCCTTTTGAGCCTCTTCGTGGGGTTTCCCTGAAAGATCTGACTTTGAAAACAGTGTTTTTGGTGGCCATTTGCTCGGCCTGTTGGATCTGAGTTGCAGGCGCTGTCTTGTCTGGATCCTTTTCTTCGGATTTACGATGATCCGGTATCGTTACGTACGGTTCCGTCCTTTATCACTAAGGTGGTTTCATCCTTTCACGTCAATCAAACTGTGGAACTTCTGGGGTTCCCTAACTGGTCCCGGGAGTCTTCTCAGAACAGAGACCTTCATCTTTTGGATGTGCGGCGCGCTTTATTGCGTTATCTGGAGGTTACCAATGACTTCAGGCGTTCTGATCATTTGTTCGTTCTCTTTGGTGGCCCAAAGAAGGGGGACAAAGCGTCAAAGGCGACCATATCTCGGTGGATTAAGGAAGCCATTTGCACGGCATACATAGCCCGAGGGCGTCAGGTGCCTTTGGGTCTCAGAGCTCATTCCACTAGGGCTCAGGCTACCTCCTGGGCAGAGTGTCAGTTACTGTCGCCTCAGGAGATCTGTAGGGCAGCGGTGTGGTCGTCTATTCACACTTTTACGAAACATTACCGATTGGACGTTAAGGCTTCTGATGAACCGTCCTTAGGGGAGAGTGTGCTTCGTGCTGGTCTTTCGGGTTCCCACCCAGTGTAGGGTGGCTTGGGTACATCCCACTTTTCTGGACTGATCTGGGTATGTTCAGGAAATGAAAATTGGTTCTTACCTGCTAATTTTCATTCCTGTAATACCACAGATCAGTCCAGAGGCCCACCCCTTTCTTCAGATACTGAAAGACTGTCTTGGTCAGAACCTACTTAAGTTTTCTATTGTTGAAGCTCCTTTTTTGCAGATATGATTCATGGAGCAGCTTTTAGCAGTTGTTCAATCTGGCTTTTGCCAGCGACGAAGTGGTAGTCCGGAAATTTGGTTGGGTGCTACCCTTCGTTATTTAGTTCTGTTAGCTTGGGTATAGGCCAATACTGAGTGACTGCATGTGGCACTCTCATTATGTAGGTGCCCAAAGTTATAATTGTTCTCTGACTCCACCTGCTGGTAGGGATACACAACCCACTTTTTTCTGGACTGATCTGTGGTATTACAGAAACGAAAATTAGCAGGTAAGAACCAATTTTCATTTACTATCTGCTGGTACTAGCCGGAAACCTCCAAGTTGGCCTGCAGATGACTTCTGATTTTCCCTTCCCACTGTGCTAGGCTTCTCTTGGCCAACCCAAGTAGCACATGGGCACATTGGGAGGGAGCAGTGGAGTATCTTTTCCCATCCTATACTTGCAGCTGCAGGTGGCTTTTCCATGTAGTTATCCTTAATCTATTAACTTTTTAAAATATTTACACCCTTGCTAGCCATTTAACTTGGTGCTTCACAACAGAAAATAAACCCTCCGTTTTTGTAGGTAGGTTCTATAAACTAATATTCCATGTTCCTGTCTGATGTGATAAAATATTTGTTTACTTCCTCAGTGCAAATGACACAGATGAACAAGTGGAGGAGCAGGTGGCAGAACCAGACCCTGAACCGGAGCCTGAACAGGATCCGGAACCAGAGGTGCTGGAAGAAAAATCTGAGCCAGTCTCTGAGGAGCCAGCTCCTGAGGAGGAGGTGGTTGAGAAGTGTTCTTCTCCTGCTCCAGCAGACCCCACTCCAGCAGTACAAGAAGATTCTAGAGTAAGGCATCTAGTGGCATGTACCACTTTTTTTTTTTTTTTTGGCGCTTCTGGAGCCCCACTGCAAGGTATTAATTGCTTTGTTATTGAGTTTGTTGAATGAGGCTCTTAAGACAAAGAACCTTGAACAGATCTCATAGTATTCTCGCTGATGGTGATCTGCTTAGACTGACATTTGGTGATGTGGCTAAGCGGGGTTGAAGAGAATGTTTACAGTGACAATTAAGGAAACATGCACAATGTTAACTTAGCGTTTTTCAACTGTGCTCTTAACACTTTTTTTTTTCCTTTTTATAGACCTTCTCTTGGGCATCTGTGACCAGCAAAAATCTTCCTCCCAGTGGAGCTGTTCCAGTGTCTGGAATACCACCTCATGTTGTCAAAGTACCTGTGTCACAGGTGAGTGTTCTATGACTTGAAGTTCAGGCCAGTGACTGATTTTTTTTTTTTTTTTTTTTTTAAGCTAACATCCTTTGGGTTTATTTTTCAGAAAATGTACTTTGTTTGCAACTCATTTTTAAGTAGTAGTCACAATCAAATGGGAGTTAGAAAATTATTATAATTAAAATCATTGGTCAGTTTGAAGCCTCAAGAAATTAGATTTACCAGCTCAGACTTGCTAAATCTAGGTATTTTTCTGAAATCCTGACTTGTGTAAGCCTAATAATGCAGTGCATTAGTATAGTTTCACAGACAGTGAACTGAATGTGTACAGAAATTCTTAGAATGTGGGGTACTGGGAAATAGTTTGGGCAAACATTCCTCATCCTTAAATTGAAAACTTTTAAAGACCTTGTTTAAAGTTTTAAAATAACGCCTTACAGCTAGCTAGAACTAGTTTCTTCACATAATATTGGTTAACTTCTAGCCCCGTCCAGAACCCAAGCCTGAAACCCAGACTCCACCGCAGAGGCCACCACAAAGAGAACAGCGGGTGAGAGAGCAACGAACCAGTGTTCTGCCACCAAGAGGACCTAGACCAAGTAAGAGTGGGAGATTTGAATGTATACTATGTGTAAATTGTTCTTAATGTGGTAGATGTTTCCAAGCATAAAGATAAATTGTTTATAAAAAGAGTGGAGCTGTTAGTGAAAATTGTCATCTTGTGTAAAAGTAGAAATTTTAAAATTTTTCAGTATGGCATGGAAATTAGTAGTAGTGTGCTGCCTCTCTTTTAGGGGGAGGGGGGATTAGCATGACTGTCCCTCTCACCCCAACAACTTTTCTTTTGTTTTTAGTGTCCTGTTGACACCAAATTTTTCAGGGTATATTGGGCTTCAGAGGGGATCCTGATTGTGGGGTGGCCTTTTGGATCCACATATATACAAGAACTTATTTCTTTTCTATTCCTAGTTCGTGAAGGTGAACAGGGAGACTTGGATACTAGGCGCATGATTAGGTATCCAGACAGTCACCAGTTGTTTGTTGGGAACCTGCCACATGATGTTGACAAAACAGAGCTGAAAGAATTCTTCCAGAGTAAGTTTCCTTGCTATTATATTCAGAGAGATTATGCATGGCAAATGTTAACTATTTAATATTAAGCTTAGTGTGACTTTTGCTCACTCATTAAAAGGACATTTTATTTTTTTATGAACAAATGACTGGCTTTTTCTCTCCCCCTACATAGCTTATGGAAATGTCGTTGAACTTCGTATCAACAGTGGTGGAAAACTCCCCAACTTTGGCTTTGTGGTGTTTGATGATCCTGAACCAGTTCAAAAAATTCTTGGCAATAGGGTAAGCTTTCAAATAATGCCAGTATACTAATAATCATTTATTCATTTCCCTTGTTTTTAAATGACTACAAACATAGTACATCAAAGTATATAAGGGAATACTTTATACAGCTCTTGTTGGTTATTTTAAATTGATCCCAAGTAGCTATAACAAACTTTACAAATGTAGAATCTAATTTTTGCAAGGCTAAGGAGAATTCCCATTTTGTATAGAGATCCTCCACTTTGGCATATATCAGATTCACTGTACGTACCCAGATCAGTCCAGACTGCTGGGTTTTGCCTTCCTCCAGCAGATGGAGACAGAGAGAAACTTCAAGAGCACCCCCTTTTAACTGGGTATAGCACCTGCCTCTCCTCAGTATTTGTCTCCAGCAGAAGGAGGTGGTGCAAAACCTGTGGCTCTGAACATTGTTAGGGTTTCTTGTAAAAAAAAAGACACAGAGGGGGAGAGAGACAGATTCCCCCCACCCGTGCTCGTTTTAAGGGGCAAAGGTGCTCTGGGAGGCCCCAATCCTGGTCTCAATCCTTTGTGGATGCAGAAAAAGCCGAGATGGGGGGGGCCACTCGGGTTCCTTAGGTCCAAGAGCAATCCAGCACTTACTCAGTCTGGGGGCCATCGTTCCTGTTCCCCAGGAAGAATTGGGATCGTGCCTTTATTCCATTTACTTTGTGGTGCCGAAGGAAGTCACTCAGAGTCCCATGTTTTCGGATGGAAACCCTGCGCTCGGTCATAGCGGCCATACGGCAGAAATGTACCTGCACATAGGGATCCACAAGGATCACCAGAGGTTTCTCTGCTTTATGTCCAGACTTCTCTCCTTCAGTCTGGCTACAGCTCCGCACTTGGTTACCAAGGTGATGGTGGTGGCAGCAGCCCTCCGGCGGGAGGGAGTGCTAGTTCACCTGTATTTAGACTGGCTCATCCGTGTGAAGTCAGGGGAGCTGTTCAAGCAAGCAGTGGACAAGGTCTTGTTCTGTTTGAGGGTCCCTCTGTTGGGTTGTCAACCAGCCCAAGAGTCATCTTCATCCTTCTCAAGTTCTGCACTTCTTAGAAGCATGACTCCATACCCGAGTGGGAAAGGTCTTCCTAGTGGAGGACCGAATCCTGAAGTTGCAGTTTCAAGTTCAACATATTTTGGCAGCTTCAGTGCCTAGAGTTTAGGATTATTTGCAGGTCCTTGGCACCATGGCATCCACTCCGGAGTTGGTCCTGTGGATGTTTGCTCATGAGACCTTTACAGAAAGCGTTGCTATCCCGTTGGGAACCGATGTCCGAGGAGTTCCAGGTGTCCTTACTGCTCAGAGTCCGCCAGGTTTAGTCTTGGTGACTTCTCCACACACAAAGGCGTGGGGTGGACTTCGAGGTGCCTTGGTGGGTGGACGTGACCACGGGCGCCAGCCTCTCCGGTTGGGGGGGGGGGGGGGCAGTGTTCCAGTCCCAGTCGGTCCAGGGCCTATGGTTGACGGAGGAGGTTCAGTGATCTATCAATTGCCTAGAGAACAACGATCAGGCTGGCATTACAGTGGTTCCTTCCACTTGTGCACAACTGGGCTGTATGATTTCTGTCTGACAATGCGACGGCAGTGGCAATGGGGAACTAAAAGTTGTCAGGTCTCTGTGGAAGCGGAGCAGCTGATGTCCTGGGCAGAACAGCATTTAGTCTTACACACACAGTGGGAACAGACTATGTGCAAGTGGATTTTCTGAGCCTCCAAAGAATAACCCCAGAGAGTGGGAGCTGTCGTGGGAAGCGATGACCCTCATTTTGTGCAGATGGGACACTTCTCATCTGGATTTGATGGCAACTTGAACAAATGCCAAGGCATGACATTTCTTTAGTCGCAGAAGAGAACACAGAGTGGTGTAGGGGTCGATGCCCTGTTCTGTTTTGTGTTCCCTCCGTGGCCTCTGATAGGCAAGCTTCTGCGGAGAATAGAAGTTCACCCAGGGATAGTAATTCGAGAGGCCCTGGTTCACTGATCTAGTCATCTTCACAATGGACTGACATCCTACAACTGAGTCATCTTCCAAACTTGCTGCGGCAAGGCCCTATATTTTTCGACCAGGCGGATCGCTTTTGTCTAGCGGTCTGACTTTTGAAAGGAAGCAGTTAAGGGCTATCCAGAAGACGTTATTACTATTCTGCTTCGGGCCCAGAAGACCTCTACTTCTTTAACTTATGCCTGAGTCTGGAAGGTTTTCGAATCTTGGTGTCGCGAGCAGGGAGTCCTTCCCCGACAGTCCTCGGTGGCGCAGATGCTAGCTTTCTGTAGAGGGGGCTCAGTAGAGGATTGTCTTGCGGCTTTGGGATGCCTGAGAGGAAAGCTTTATGGGGCATCGCTAGCGGCTCATCCGGATGTGGTTCGTTTCCTCCAAGGGGCAAAACTCTTGAACCTTCTCCCCCCCCCCCGTTCAGCTGGTATGTCCATCTTGGAACCTTAACTTGATGCTAAGAGTCTTGCGCGAAGCCCCTTTTGAACCTCTTAAGAAAACCACCTTGAAGGATTTAACTCTGCAGACTATGTTTTTGGTGGCAATCTGCTCAGCTTTGAGGATGTCTGAGTTCCAAGCCTTTTCGTGCAGGAACCTTTTTTACGAATTTCTGATTCTGGGGTTTCCTTCAGAATGGTTCCCTCCTTTCTACCGAAGGTGGTCTCTGCTTTCCACTTGAAACTGTCAATGGAGCTTCCAGCTTTTACCAATGACTAGCTGGATGCGCCTCACGCTAGTGAATTGAGGCGTCTAGATGTTTGGAGGGCCCTCTTACTATACCTTGAGGTTGCTGATGCCTTTCGGGTCTCTAGTCATCTTTTTGTTCTCGGGAGTGGTGCTAAGAAGGGGCACAAAGTGGCCATAGCTTGTTGATTGAAAGAGGCTAATTTGTCGTGGACATCCTATCTCTGAAGGTTTGAAAGCACATTCCATAAGGTTGCAAGCATCTTCCTGGGCAGTGTGTCAATTGGTTTCACTGCAATAAATTGACAGGGCGGCGACCTGGAAGTCTTTACACACCTTTGCCAGACACTATCCTTTGAATGTTCAGGTTCCAGATGTTGCCAGTTTTGGGAGCAGTGTCATTCGAGCGGGACTGTCAAGGTCCCACCCCAGATAGGGAAGTTTTGGTACATCCCAGCAGTCTGGACTGATCTGGGTACGTACAGGGAAAGGAAAATTGTTTTTTACCTGCTAATTTTCGTTCATGTAGTACCACGGATCGGTCCACACAGACGCCTGCCCTTTGGGAATGGACACAATTCTTCTGAGAGTCTACTTGATCTGTCTTCATAACCTTCTTCTTTTTCAGCTCCACTACAGGATCCATTTTTTCCCTTATCCTGATCGTAGGAGTTCAAATATACATAGTTGCACTTTTTGTTTTCTTATCCTTGCTTGTTTGTCTTGGTGAATGGTTGCAATACATTTTCTGGTTTGAGAATTCTAATACTGACGCGAGGCAGGTGCTACACCCAGTTAAGAGGAGGGTGCTCTCTGAGTTTTTCCTCTGTCTCCATCTGCTGGAAGGGAGGCAAAACCCAGCAGTCTGGACTGATCCATGGTACTACAGGAATGAAAATTAGCAGGTAAGAACCAATTTTCCTGTCTGGAGAGTGTTTCAAGTCCTGGTGTGGTGTCCATGATGCTGATCCTTTGTAAGCGAACGTTGCTGAGGTTGTGGCCGTCTTGTAGGCGGGCTTATCAAAGGGTTTGGCCCGAGTCCAGGTGGCAGCCTTTGGTGGTTTCAGAGGGAGGTTGCAGGGAAAACCCTTAACATCTCACCCGGACGTAGTGCGTTTTCTGAAAGGAGCGAAGCATTTGCGTCCTCTAGTCCATAGACTTGTCCTCAAATCTTAACTTTGTCCTAGGAGTACTGTGTGATCCTCCTTTCGAACCTTTGCGAGGGGCTACTTTTGAAGGATCTTACCCTGAAGGCGATGTTCCTGGTGGTGATTTGCTCGGTGAGACGGATTTCTGAGCTCCAAGCTTTATCAGAATCTCTTTGCTGGGAGGCAGTGGATTTGGTCCTGCGGAGTCTACGATAGTTAGGAAAGTCAATCTGTCCAAAAATCGTCTTTATCCTTCCCAGATTTAGGAATCCCTGGGGGCATGTTTCAATACCAAAGCAGGAAAGGTATTCCTAATTTCCAAATTGCAAGCTCAGGTTTGTGGATTGAGGAAGCAAGTCCCCAAGGGCTGGGATTACTTACATATTCTCGGGTCTATGGCTTCCACTTTGGAGTTGGTTCCATGGGCATTTGCTCATATAAGGCTGCTACAGTCTGCCTTACTATCCCGCTGGGACCAGTTGTCAGATCTGTTTTAGCTGCCTCTTCCGCTTACAGATGTTTCTAGGACCCAGCCTCTCTTGTGGTGGCTCCATCCGGAGAAGTTGACAAGGGATGGACCTTAATATCCCGGTCTGGACGATCGTCGCCACCGACGCATAGAGGTCCATCCAGGCGATGTGATCTGAGTGGCCGAGGCGTCCGTAGTTTGCAGACATAATCAACCCAGTAGCGTTGCGGCTAGCTCATCTGCTGAATCTTCTGCGTCAACGTCCTATATTTTCAGATCAGGCGTCTCGCTTTTGTCTAGTGGCTTGGCTTTTGAGAGGCAGCGTTTGAGAGAGAGGGGTTACTCGGAAGGGGTCATCGCTACTCTCTTCCAGTTTAGGAAGGCTTCCACCTTCTTAGTATACGTGAGGGTATGGAGAGTTTTTTTTTTTTAGGTCTGGTATCTGCGAGCCTCTGTGGTTCATATTCTCGCTGTTCTGCAAAACGGTTTGGTAAAGGGTTTATCCTTTAATTCTCTCCGGATTCAGGTGTCAGCCCTAGGCTGTCTTCAAGGTAAAGTTCGAGGGTGGTCTTTAGCTACCCATCCAGATGTGGTATTCTCCGGGGAGTAAAACATTTGCATCCTCCAGTTCAGAAGCCTTGTTCTTCCTGGAATTTTAATGAGTATGTGTGCGGCCCCGTTCAAACCTCTAAGACGAGCGACCATGAAGGATCTCACGTTGAAGGTGTCTGTCTTAGTGGGGATTTGTTCTGCTCGGATCTTGGGAGTGTCAGGCCTCGTCTTGTAGGGAGCCCTTTTTGAGATTTTCAGATTCGGGCATTTCAGACGGTGGTGCCGTCGTTCCACTTAAATCATCGTTCCACTTAAGTCAGTGGAGCTCCTGTCCTTCTCAACTTTTGGATCCTTTGGCCCCTCAGGCAAGAGAGTTGCATGGTTTGGACGTGAAGCGTGCATTGCTACAGTACCTGAAGGTCACGAACGACTTCCTCTTGTCAGATCATCTTTTTGTGCTTTTGGAGTGGTACAAAAAAGGGGCATAAAGCGTCAAGAGCCACAATTACGAGTTGGTTGAAAGAGGCTATTAGCTCTGCCTATATCTGTGAAGGTTGCTTCTGTCCCAGAAGGGCTAAAGACACATTCTGCCCATTCCCAGGTGGCCTCATGGGCAGAGTATCAGCAAGTTTCGCCGCAAGAGATCTGCAGGTCGGCTACTTGGAAATCATTGCACACTTTCGCCAGGCATTATTTGGATGTCCAGGCTCCAGAAGCCATGGACTTCGGTGAAAGTGTGCTTTGAGTGGGACTCTCGCAGTCCCATCCCAGTTAGGGAAGCTTTGGTACATCCCAGGAGTCTGGACTGATATGGGTACATAGAGGGAAAGGAGAATTGGTTCTTACCTGCTAACTTTCATTCCTGTAGTACCACAGATCAATCCAGTTGGCAGGACTCTGAACATAAGAAATTGCCATGCTGGGTCAGACCAAGGGTCCATCAAGCCCAGCATCCGGTTTGGCCTCTGGAAACAGGATGCTGGGCTTGATGGACCCTTGGTCTGAACCAGCATGGCAATTTCTTATGTTCTTATGTTCAGAGTCCTGCCAACTGGAGGAAAGGGAGATTTGGATAGTCCGCTCGATCTTTGTAATTACTCTGAAGAATGGCACAGGTTTGTTAGTCCTACACAGGGTTTTGTGTGGGAACAGTTATCTGTTCCAGTTTTCCACTTCCCTCTGTTCAGGGAATGTTATTGGGTTTTTGTTTTCTATTTTGGGCTTGTATACAGATCAATACTGAGGGGACTGCAGGTGGCACCTCCATGTTAAGTGGCAGTGTCAGTAAAACTTTCTCTGTCTCCATCTGCTGGAGGAGTGGCAAAACCCAGGAGTCTGGACTGATCTGTGCATCTACAGGTAAGAACCAATTTTCCTTTTAGCCTTTTAATTCAGAGTGAACCACAGAGGGGTTTACAATTTCAAGCTGTTTAAATTCAGATCTCAATGTAGTGCATAGCACTTTCATACAGCCATCAAACTGGGTAGGCTGAAGAGTAATCTAAAGAGGTATTTCTTTACAGAAAGGGTGTAGATGCATGGAACAGCCTTCCAGTGGAAGTGTTGTAGACAAACAGTATCTGAATACAAGAGCATAGTTGTTGACAAATGCAGGGAATCTGAGGCAGTGGTAGGGGCTGTACAGTTGTGTGGATGGGGTAGACTGGGTAGACTGTATTGTTTTTCTGCCATCATATATTTATATAAGTTGGCATTGTAATATGCTGTATTTAGATATGACTTAGCATTGGACTATTCAATAATACAACAAAGATCCCTCTATAATGCCATGTTCAAGAGTTTACAGCTAGGAAGCTAAAGTGTTTTGCTTCTTTCCACAGCCTATCATGTTCAGGGGAGATGTCCGTTTGAATGTGGAGGAAAAGAAAACACGAGCTGCTAGGGAAGGTGATCGTCAGAACAGACCCAGAGGACCTGGGGGTCCTCGTGGAGGGTTAGGAGGGGGCATCAGAGGGCCCCCTCGTGGAGGAATGTCTCAGAAACCAGGATTTGGAGCGGGAAGAGGAATTGGAGGTCAACGCCAGTGATTTCATCATAGATGGCTCAAGCAGCCAGTGTCTCAAAATCCCTGTTTTCTTCAGCCTTTTGAATTTCATCGTTGGGTATTTTTGAATGTGGCCCTTGTCTGACAGACTGCTACATCTGATACTGTTTTCCTCACCATCCCCCTTTTGCTTTTTCTTTGTGTTCTTCCTGTCCCAGAATCCATCTTTTGTGGAACAAAACTCTAGGAAAAGTGGATTTTTTTAACCAACAAGAGAGATCTGTACTGCAAATAACCCGAACTGGATATTTTTCTCCCCTACAAGTGGCATGCTGTACTTTCCTAAAAGGGACATTTGTGTATCATTCTTGACTGAAATTTGGGTGCACTTCAGTAAACTGAATAAGCTTTTTTTTCACTTGCACATGGTTGAAAGCTTTTAGGAAACTCTGTACTTGACAGGCATCTTGGAGCCAATTTTTTTTTTTTTTTTTTTTTTTTTTTTTTTTAATATAGCCCTTTGAAGCTGTGAGAGCTTCTGAACTGGAGAGGTAGCCACTTAATTAAAACAGGTGCTCTTTCCCTTTGTGGCACTGGTAACGTGGAATAACAGAGGGTATTCATCACTTTTTATATAATGCGATCAAGCAAGGGGAAAAATTGTAGTGCTCCTGTTTTTACCACTCAGATTTTGGATTGTGGGATAGATTTTAAACGTTTAGTTACTTGACTCTTTAAAACACTTTCCTGAATTTGTGAAATTTTTTTATTGAAATTTAGGTTTGTTTTTTTTCCATGTTTTAGTTTGTATTTGTAAAAAACAAAAAAACAAACAAAAAACTAAAAAGGACTTAAAAAACAAAAAAAAAAGCAAAATTGTTGTGCCTTCTATTTATCTCTCATTCCAGTCTTGACAAAAAATGTTAAAATAAAAAAAGAAAAAATGAATAGTATAGACTTGGATTTCACTCTCCCTTCCCACAGATTAAAAAATATTTTGATGCTCTGCATTTATGTATTCTCCAAATCCTTGATTTGCAGGCTTCTCCCTTGTTGGCAATTTCATATTGAATATTCTAGAAGATACAACATTTTTCATTGGAACACTTGTATGGCTGCCAGTTCTGTTTCATAATCTGTATCAAGAAAGCTAGGTTTAGTATGACCCTTGCCAGTTCAGGTATCCATTTGATTCCCATTTTTCCCTCAGAGGTTGTCATGTCTAAGGTTGAACAATCAGTTTAATTTATAGACCTACTAAAATTGCAGCAACACATTTTTCTATTCCTTCTGGGAAAAAGTGCTCAACTGGAATCTTATCAAAGTCCAAAGCTATTAGATAGTTCTTTTTACAGTATGAGTGCTTGTAAAGCAAGTTTTTGTAACATGGATTAATTAAAAGCGAGACTGGAGACTGAAGTCTCACTAAAATTCCTTGGATACCTTTCCTTCTATAAATACGCAAGGAATGTTGGCCAATAACATGGAAAAGCCTCCTGATTGTGGCCACTGTGAGGAAAGGCGTATGTTAGTTCTTCCTCCTGCTAGACCAGTTCAGATGTGGGTTTATATCACCCTGACAGAAGATGGAGACAGAACCACATTCTTTCTGTGACTTCCATTCTAGTGGTGCAGACTGAATACTAATCGGTGTTCTTTGTCTCTAGCAGACAGTGGCATGTGTTGGATTGGTGCCTTTTTGGATTCTGGTTTTTCAGGCCATTTCCCTGGTAGAGCAAGCTCCCAGGGCAAGAGCTTGCAGGATCTTTGACTCCTAGAGCAACAGTTAATGACTTCCCTGGTTGAGCAAGGGCTCTCTTTCAGGCTCCTAAGGGAAATCTGGTGGACAGACTTAGGTTATAGACTCCAGGGGGAGCTTTTCCTAGTAAGAATGGATTGAACTGGGTGGCTCCTAGGGCTTTTGGGCTCTGGTTGAGCCAGGAATTATCAAGTGATTTGGGGGACACCACCTTACCTTTTCTATACCGGTGGCCATTTTCTCTTTATCTTCAATTTTTAGGCAGTATTAATTAAACTGTCTTTAAAAAAAAAAAAAAAAGAGTTGAGGAGAGAAACCTATGTTCTTTTGAGAAAGCGGTGGTTCAGGCACATCAGTGCTGCTGTGTGGAGGAGATGAATTTTCCTACAGGCAGCCTTTAGTCTCTGCAGGGGGAAATCCAACAGCAGAAAGTGATTCCACTGGCTGGGGAATGTTCCTGGAGGGGTACCGTTGCTCAGAGAACCTTTGACTGAGCATGGTGATGCAGAAACTAACGTGACAAATTTTTATTTATTTAAAAAATGTTACCTGCCCTTTCTACGTTCTCGATAGGGTAAGGATATGTCTCTCTGCCTTGTAGATACTCATTCATTTCTCCTTCCCTGTAAGTACCTGGATCAGTCCAGACTCCTGGGTTTTGCCTCCCCACCAGCAGTTAGAGACAGAGCAAGTTTAGACAGACTCTGCCTTATATACCCAGGTGCCACCCACAATCTGCCAGTATTACTCTATCTCCAGCAGATGGTAGGGGTGCAACACTCAGTCTGTACTAGTTCTTTAAAAAAGAAAAAAAAAAAGGAAAGCATTTAGTGTTGAGGAGTTAGGGCTAGGCCTTTTCATTAAAGTTATTTAAAAACAAAAAAGGAACAAGAGCAGTCCTTCAATTGGAGGGCATCTGTTAGGCTCCCAGAAGCTGGCTAGGTTCTGAGGGGACCATCCCTTCCGGTATGCACATCTGCTGTGGTTAAGGGTTGAGGGCCCTCCTCTACCACCAATGCACTAGAGCTTGGGGTGATACCGGGGAGCTCGGATCACTCACCTCAACAGGACCGCCTCAGCGCCAGGACCTGTGGGCTCCGTGTCAGGTTGGGGGGGAAAAATGATTTAAATAGTAGTATTAAAATTTTGAAGTGGCATTTCGTTGTTTGGGGCTCTCTTTTTTACTTTTCTGCGGCAACGGCTCGGGAGCGGGCAGTTTGGCGCTTCTTATTTTCTTGGTTTTTAGCTTTCACTATTTCCTGGGGATGGACTCATGCCGTGCAGGGTGGCCTATTGAGCATGCGGCTCCGTTCGAGGGCATTTTTCAAGGGATGGGCTGTGTTCAGCCTGCATCCCTGGTGGCGAAGGAACCTTCGTTAGCCATGGAAGGGTGGCTCTGCGGGGTCAGACCGTTTCAATGGGCTTTGCAGCCCTGCTTCTCTCTTCATCATTGCCCGCTGGGTGCGGGAAACAGCACCATCTTGTCCTCCTGCTCCACAGCGGCTCAGCTAGAGGAGGGGGAGGGGATCTCCTGCCACCATTATTGTCACAGCAGCTGCCTCTGCAGCCTAAATCTCCAGCTCGGCCGGTATCAGCTGCACAGGGGGACATCCCAGATACGGATTCAGACGATTCTTCGTCATTTACCTCGGACTTTGTTATTAATGCAAAAGCCTTGAAGGCATGGAAACTCAGTAAGAAGCACGAGGCTGACAAGGGGGAGTGTCTGTCCCACTTTCTCAGCCTTGGAAGCGGCCCCAGTCTGGGGGGGGGGTGCCAAATCTAAGCGCCCTGTCCGAACTATACCTCTGCAGGAGGATTCAGACACGCCCTCGGAGGACGCAGATCCAGATGGTTAGGATATTCCAACCCAGCCCCCGAAGGGGGGGGGGGGGGTAGAGGGGGGATGGGGACCTCAAGCAGAGTGCTGGCCGAGGGTCCCAGGCCGTCGAGGGAGATGACCCTAAAGTCGTCAAAGAGGAACTGGGCCCCCTTATTCCCACCATATTGGGGGAATTAGGGATTGAGGCGCCTCCGGCCGAACCTCGTTTGGGGTCTATGGATCCGGTTTTATTGGGCCAGAGAGTTCTGCCTACATCCTTCCCTTTCCATTTTTCGGCTACGGATCTCCTATTTAGGTAATGGGACACCCCTGATTTGGAGTTGAAAGTTACAATGGACAAGCTTTATCCTCTGCCGGAGGAGGCTTTGGAAATTCTTCCGGTCACAGGGTCCACGGCTCTCAAGGATGTGCAGGATCGAAAGTTAGAGCTGCAACTTAAAAAGATATTTGAGGTCTCTGCACTGGGAGTCTGAGCGGCCATGTGTAGTAACTTTGCTTTGCGAGCTTGGCTTTGCTGGGTGCAGCAGCTGCAGGCCAACGAGGGTCTATCTGATGAGACTCACCAGGCGGGTCGCCTTGAGGCAGTGGTGGCTTAGTGTGGATGCCCTTTATGACCACCTTCGGACGTCCGCTCGCTCCATGGTTTCCGCTGTTTTGGCCCGTCGCTTGTTGTGGTTATGAAACTGGTCGGCGGATGTGTCTTCCAAATCCCATTTGGGGTCTCTCCCCTTTAAGGACAAGTTGCTCTTTGGTAAGGAACTGGATAATATGATTCAGTCTTTGGGCAAGAATAAGGTCCACAAACTGCCTGAAGATAGACCTCTGCCAATGAAGAGTGGGTGACTCGCCAGAATGATGGCTACTGCCTGGAGACAATACCCTTAGTCAATAAACATACACATGGTTACTGTGACTCCAACATCACTCTAAGATTCAACAGCATGAGGAAATGTGGAAAAAAGGATTTGCACTCACAATGACGGGAGTAGCTGGCTTGTTACGGCGGTTACTACCCCAAACCAAATATCCAGATTACTACCTCCACCTTCCTCTATTCCTGATGCCTTTCAACTAGCTTGATCACTCCATTCTTATACTTCACTTTCAATGCATATCCAGCATAGTTCTCTGCTTCAACAGCAGGGGAAAAGAAAAACTGTTACTTCACACATCCAGCAGAGCTCTCTGCTTAAACGGCAGGGGAGAAGAAAAAAGGGTTCGCACTCACAAAGCGGGGAGTAGCTGGCTTGTTACGGCGGTTACTACCCCAAACCAAATGTACCTGATACTTCACTCTCGACGCATATCCAGCATGGCTCTCTACTTCAACGGCATCGGAGAAAGACTGATACATCACGAATTTCCAGCATAGCTCTCTGCTTCAACGGCAGGGGAAAAGAAAAACTGATACTTCACGCATATCCAGCATAACTTCAACGGCAGGGGAGAAGAAAAAAGGATTCACACTCACAAAGCGGGGAGTAGCTGGCTTGTCACGGCGGTTACTACCCCAAACCAAATGTGCCTGATACTTCACTTTCGATGCATATCCAGCATAGCTCTCTGCTTCAACAGCAGGGGAGAAGATAAACAACCAATAAGGGCTGTATAACATAATCTGGGTAAAAACAAATAAGCATGGGTGTAGCTTGCTTATTGCGGCGGTTACTACTCCTACTACCTCTAACTAATCAAGCTAGATATTTCACTTGGATGCAGCTCCTCCACCGCTCTCTACATTAATGGCGGGGGTGGAAGGGAATTAGAACCAAGAGCTAAGAGAAACAGATAAGTATGGGAGAAGAAATGAGGGAAGCTTGCTGGGCAGACTGGATGGGCCATTTGGTCTTCTTCTGCCGTCATTTCTATGTTTCTATGTCCAGAGGATCCTTTTCGTCCAGATCCCGTTTTTGGGGGGAGTCGCAGGCCACTCCATTTTTCTGGCAAAATGCTGCTCGGCCGCAAGCCTGGTTCCCATCCTTTCAGGGCTGGCGTTTTTGGTAGGCCCAGCACCTCCCAGTCCACTCCAAGCAGAAAGTCTACCCAATGATTGGCAACGGTCCACTCCTTGGTTCCGATGGTCGGGGGCAGACTGTCTCTGTTTTTCAAGGAGTGGACCAAGATCACTTCGGACCAGTGGGTTCTGTCTGTTATAAGACATGGCTATGCTTTAGATTTTGCACGCCATCCGCGTCTACAGTTCCTGATATCTCCATGCGGGTACGCAACAGAGGGGAGCAGTAGAGCAGATCTTGCAGTGCCTCCTTGCTCTCTGTGCCACTGTCCTGGTTCCCAGGTCGGCTCAACGTCAAGGACATTACTCCATTTATTGCATCGTGCCAAAAAAAAGAGGGGTCCTTCCAGCCCATTCGCAATTTAAAGCGGGTCAACTGGTGTCTTTGCATTCCGCAATTCCACATGGAAACGTTACGGTCAGTCATTGCGTCAGTTCGATCGGGGAAATTTCTTGCATCTCTAGATCTGACGGAGGCATATTTACACATCTGAATCCAAGCGGATCACAAGAAGTTTCTGAGGTTTGCTGTATTGGGTCAGCACTACCAGTTTCATGCCTTACCCTTCAGTCTCGCTACAGCCCCCAGGATGTTTACCAAGATCATGGTGGTGGTGGCGGCTCAGCTCCGCAGAGAGGGGTTGTTAGTGCATCCGTATTTGGACGATTGGCTGATTCGGGCAAAATCGGAAGAGCTTTGCCAGCGAGCGATCCAGCGGGTAATGCAGTTGTTGACTACGCTAGGCTGGGTGCTAAACGTGGCCAAGAGTCATCTTGTTCCTTCCCAATCCCTGGGATTTTTGGGAGCTGTGTTCGACACCCGGCAGGGGAGAGTTTTCCTAATGTCCGATTGCGTGGTCAAATTGGAAAGTCAAGTGCGTGCGTTTCTCTCCAAGCATCCTCCAAAGGTTTGGGATTACTTGCAGGTTCTAGGGTCCATGACTTCGACTCTGGAATTAGTTCCCTGGTCTTTCGCTCACATGAGCCCTTTGCAATCCGCTTTGCTCTCCATTGGAATCCTGTTTCCAAACAGTTTCACTGGTCCTTGCCGTTGACAGTCCGCTCGGTCCAGCCTGGATTGGTGGCTTGTTTTGGACAATTTGACCAGGGGAGTTCCCTAAGTGGTTCCCAACTGGACAGTGGTCACCATGGATGCCAGCCTTTCTGGTTGGGGAGAAGTTTGTCTGTGGCAATCGGTGCAGGGGCTGTGGTCCCAGGAGGAGACTCGATGGTCCATCAATCGCTTGGAGACCAGAGCGGTCCAGGGGAAGTCGGTCAGGGTGCTGTCCGACAATGCAACCACGGTGGCTTACATCAATCGCCAGGGAGGTACCAAGAGCAGTCCAGTGGCAGAGGAGGCTAGTCTGTTAATCAGCTGGGTGTAGCGGAACCTGCTCAGCATTGCGGCATCCCACATAGCCAGGGTCGACAATGTTCACACGGATTTTCTCAGTCGCCATCGTCTCGATCCCGGAGAGTGGGAGCTGGTGGACAAAGCGTTTCAACTCATCTGCGACAAGTGGGGAGCACCTTGCATGGATCTAATAGCGATGTTCAGAAATGCCAAAGTTCCATGCTTCTATGCCTGCCGAAGGGAGACAGGGGTAGAAGGGGTGAATGCCCTGGTGCTCCCATGGCTGACAGTACTGCTCTACGTCTTCCCTCCTTGGCCTCTGATCGGCAAGGTGCTCAGGCGGGTAGAAGCACACCCGTCAGAAGTGATCCTGGTGGCTCCCGAATGGCCGCGTCGTCCATGGTTTGCGGATCTGGTCAATCTGGCGGTGGACAGTCCTATGCGGTTCCAGTGTCTGCCGAATCTTCTTCATCAGGGGCCCATATGTTTCGACCAGTTTGATCGCTTCTGTCTAGCGGCATGGCTTTTGAGTGGCAGCGTCTAAAGTGCAAGGGATATTCTGATGCAATGATAGCTACTTTACTGAGATCGCGTAAGCCTGCCACTTCCCTTGCTTACGTACAAGTCTGGAAGGTCTTTGAGGCCTGGTGTGTAGCTTGGGAGGTGGTTCCCACCCAGGCATCAGTCTCTGATGTTTTAGGTTTCCTTCAGGCAGGGCTAGCTAAAGGTTTATCATGCAGGTTCCTTGAAGGTGCAGGTAGCAGCCCTGGGTTGTTTGGGCATTTCCAGTCAGGGGTTCTCTTTGGCTGCGCATCCTGGTGTGTCTCGTTTCCTTAGAGGGCCGAAACATTTACGTCCTCCAATACATCTTCCCTGTCTGTCGTGGTATCTGAATTTTGTTTTTTCCGCTTTGTGTACGGCACCATTTGAACCTTTAAATCGGGCAACGCTAAAGGACCTCACGTTGAAAGTGGTGTTCCTGGTGGCGATTACCTCTGCTCATAGAGTATCTGAGTTCCAGGCCCTGTCCTGTCGTGAGCCTTTTTTGCGGATTTCGGATTCGGGTGTTACCTTACGCACCGTTCTGATTCTTTTTCCGAAAGTGGTGTCCGCTTTTCATTTGAACCAATCTGTGGAGCTTCCGTCCTTTTCAGATCTGGATAGGTCAGATCCCTTGTCTCCGGACTTAAAGAAGTTGGATGTGCGCAAGACCTTGCTCCGTTATCTGTCACTAATGATTTTCGGGTTTCCAATCATCTCTACGTTCTCTGGAGTGGTCCGAAAAGAGGGAATATGGCATCGAAGGCCACGATAGCTCGGTGGCTCAAGGAGGCGGTAAATTCGGTATATTTGTTACAAGGCAGGCCTTTACCGATAGGTCTACGGGCACATTCTACACGTTCTCAAGCGGCTTCTTGGGCTGAATGCTCTCGCATTTCGCCACAGGAGATTTGTAGAGTAGCTACATGGAAGTCCTTGCATACTTTTTCAAGACATTACCCACTGGATGTTCAGGCTCCAGGTATGGGGAATTTTGGGGAAGGAGTGCTCAGAATGGGTCTCTCTGCATCCTAAGTAAGTAAAGCTCTGGTACATCCCAGGAGTCTGGACTGATCCGGGTACGTACAGGGAAAAGAAAATTGGTTCTTACCTGATAATTTTTGTTCCTGTAGTACCACGGATCAGTCCAGAGTCCCGTCTGTTTGCAGTAGAGATGTAGAGTCCGCTTTTTCCGTAACTTTGTTTTTTTGGGTCTGCAGATTATTCTGGTTACCTGGGGGGGGGGGGGGGGGGTTGCTTTTTGGCAGGCCTCACAAAGGAAGAAGTAGCTTTTAAATTGCTGTGCATCAGTCTGGTTCAGTGTATTTGCCAAAGACCCTTTAAGAGCTTGGGAATTTTTTTAAGTTGCTGCTCCGCAAGATCTTTGTAAGACAACCACTTTGTCTTCCTTACTTTCATTGCTTCTAACTCTAGATTAGATGAGCAAGCCAACAGTGATGCTGTTTTTGAGGGCAGGTGTTCTCAGGGCAGCCTGGTCTTCCCACCACATGAGAAGGGACTTAGTACTTCCCATACATCTGGACTAGTCTAGCTTGGATATAAGGAAGGAGAAACTTAGACTTGCCTGTTTAATTACCTTCCCTTGAATCCTGCATGACCAATCCAGAATCCTCTCAGGAAGTCAGCAGTTGTATTCTATTGACCTTGGCTGAGAGGCTTTTGGGTATTTTGGAACAGATGCTCTCCATGTAGAGGATTGGAGGATTATCTGATCCACCTTTCTGTGGAATTTTCCAAGCAGGATTTCCCCCCCCCCCCCCCCCAAAGGTTTTCATAGTAGTGTTATGGTTTCAAGAGGTTTCTTACTCCCCTGCTTTGACATAAAGGTGCTGACAAGTGCTCAGTCTGTACCACTCGTTATAGGCAGTGATGATGTCACTGAACAGTGTGGTTCTGCCACCATCTATTGGCAGGGAGATATAAAATATCTGGACTGCTCTAGTAGGATTCAAAGAAGAAATTTAACAGGTAAGACTAAAAGTCTCCCCTTTTTATTAGAAGATGAAAATGTTTATGCTAAAACATTTGGAAAGACTAGAATTCCTTTTATTTAAAGGGAAGAATATAATTCTACATGAAGGGATCTGATAAATGTGCAGGTGTTTTGAAAATGCCGTACAAAGGTTTATCCTGAGGGTTATGCTTCATACTCAGTAAGGGGCCCCAACTGGAAACTCATGGAAGGCTGCATGCACATTAAGTGTTACCTGGTTCTTTATGGGGTTAATTTATATTCTTAATCATTTGCCATGAGATGCAGTTGGTAACTTTTAAAACTTTTTTTTTTTTTTGACACCACACTTGTAATCTGTTCTAGTGGTTAACTATTGGAAGTTGTACTGGTGTGTCTGCAGGAATGCAGCTGCATATATAGACATAGTGATGTTACTGTAGATGTTTCTTATGTGCAGTAATAAGCCAAATTCCCACTATCATGGTACAATACTAAAAGCTGTTTCCAAATTACAGCCTCATGTAAATGAGCATTAATCAGTGATTTTAAAAAATTGCAGTAGTCCTACAAAGCAACCAGTGCCTCTTAGTGCCAAAATGGGATGGTGCATAGTGTTTTAAGTACAAAAACAGCCTGCAGATGTTAAATATGGCCGTCACTTGCATTTCATTCCTGTATTCCTCCTCCCCTCCGGCCCCCAAGATCAATCTGTAGCATTATGAAAGATGTATATGCAGCAAACTCCAAACAAATGGTGTCCTTGGGTTCAAGGTGATGTACCATGTAGTTTTTATTCACATTACCATCAAAGACTGCCTTAATTTGGGTTTTTTTTTTTCAGCTTGGTTTCTTTAGCTGCCTTTCCTGGGGCATTTTAGAATACTGTATATTGATTAGCAAAACTCAGCTACTTTAGAAAGGTGAGACTTCAAAAGCTATTTTACAGATGTAACAAAACATGCTTTTGAAATAGCTTGCCTTTTCTGAGCAAGGGTACCTTTTCCAGGTTGCCTGTTACTTGCTCTGTTTTTACTGTAGTAAAGTACTCTTGTAAAATGCAATAATGCTTAAGATTGTCTTTAGTTCATAGCAGTCTTCTGTGTATTTTCCCCTAAAAAATCAGATGGTAGCTGTAGGCTAAATTGATTTCCCAGTATATCTGCAACATATTGCTGGACTACCTTGCTTGGAACCACAAAACCTCAGCACAGAAGACACCACTGCTTACCAGTGCACCGAGACCAATGCCATTGATAACATGAGCCTCTACAGCTTGGGCCAAGGATCTGCACCAGTGATGCACTGAGCCTCTGTGCTACTGATGTAGCTTTTTTTTTTTTTTATTTTATCTTTATGCAATTTTACAAGTTTAAACAAGATTACACTCTTGATTGGAAATACAAAGAAAGAAAAGAAATACATCAATTATTTGCAGGAAAATTCCTAACAATAAGTACATTATCATTCCTCTGAATTCTGGTCCTCACTATATATGAGGGGTGGAATAAACACAACCTAAAGAAATATGCTATATAACACATCAAAGAAGCATTTCAGACCCTATCATTTAAGAGGAACCAGGTACATTATCTCTGGGTTCTGTGGGGCCTATGAGTTTTCCCTACCAGAAACTGAGACAGCTGTGGGGGATCAGAAAATACCTAAGAATTACCATTATGCTTAACCAAGCATTTGCAGGAAATTACCTGTGGTCGCATTAGGAGAAATGCCTTTCTCCTCTTCTGGGTTTCCTGTGCTATGTCCGGGAAAACCCTAACATTACAACCTAAAAACTGATCATTCCTATGTCTAAGACAACATTTTAATACCCAATCTCTATCTGGTTCTAACATTAAATTCACAATCAAAGTAGCTGGTGTCTGAAGTCTCTAAGAATGTAGAGATATTCAGAGGCAACTCAGCGGGAACCAAAGATGTTAGTCCTCCATTTTGTTCCGTTGATCTCTTTAAATTTGGAAAATAAAAAATCTTCGAGATAGGTGGCATTTCTGTATCCCCAATATCTTTTAAAGATATCTCTCGGGGGAATTAATGAAATCTGTGGAAAGTTAATGAATCTTAAATTTTTACTTCTGATTGCATTTTCCATCTGTTCCAATTTCATTGAAATACTCTTCCTTTCTTTTATAATCACGTTTAGAGTTAGTTGGATATTCTTAATTCGATCCCTGTTGGCCATAATCTGCTGCTCCATATCCGCGTGCAAATTAGCCACAACTTTAACTTTATCCTCCAATTCTTTTTCCGAATCACTTAAAGATTTTATTTGTGACATGATAGAGACTTTCAAATCCACTAGTGTCTCCCATATAGTTTCTAGTGTAAATACAGCTGGTCTTACCGCAGCTGGCATCGATCTTTCAGGGGTACCTCCTTCGGCTCCTCCAGTTCCCCCAGCAGTGCACCTTTTTTCTTCTCCAGTCTGCCCCATTGATATTCCTGGGCTCAAGGTCGCAGTCTCCTTTGTCGTGCCCTGCTGAGCGCCGTCGGTACACTCCTCTGTCTAATGACTATTCTCCTGACTCCGGAGGACTCCCTATTGCGGCCGGATTCCCAGGTGGAGTTCCTTGAACAGGGCTCAAAGGTGATATCGAGCCAAGGAGTTGAGTGTAGCTCTACTTCCCCTCCCCCTCTCTCCAGCGGCTGAGCTCCTGCATTCAGGTCTTTTCACACCATGTGTGCGTCCATAGGACCAGCGACAAGTGTTCGGAGGGGCTGCAGGGTAGGGCTCACTTCTCGGTTTACGCTTTCGTCCCATAATTGAAGAAACTGCTGCAGGAAATTCTGTCCTGAGGAGCTCAAACACAACGCTCTGCTACAGGTCAGCCATCTTGGTTCCGCCCTGAAGCTACTGATGTAGCTTTTAATCAGATTACTGAAGGGAGATATGCTCCATTTATTTATACCTATTTCAAGGGTGATGTCCCCATCAAAGCTGCTGGAGTAAGGGCCTATATCTGTCACACCAGATCCCATCTTCTACATACTACCATGAATTTCTAACCAGCCACCTGAAAAATGTTTACAGGCCAGAGGATGTACAAGAAAGTTTCATTTTGGTCTCTGAAGAGAATGTTTCACTTCCAATACCTAACCAGAAGGCGTGGCACAGTTGAAGACGTTTGCCTCCCTGATGACAAAGAGGGTACTTGTCAACCTCTCCTTTCCAGAATCAGATTTCCTCAAGAAGTTACTTGCATTCCTGGTCTGAGGGGTACTCCATTGGAACCCCTGCAAGATGGCTCAAGTTCTTACCCCTCTTGTAGCAGAGTCCAGCCAATCGAAGGCATCCATCAGACATACCTCTGAGGTGACCAGGGACCTCTTCTCAGTCACCCACATGAATAGGGTCCTGGACCAGTGTCTCTTCTCCCTTTTGGTTCAGAGGTAGGTTCCAACCCTCCCCCCCCCCCCCCCCCCCCCCCCACCACACCACCACCACCTGAGCCTCTGGAACTTTTGTCTCTATCTGAGGACCTCTTATTCCAGGTTCCTGGATAAGTTTGGTAAGGTGCTAGGCGTGAACATCCGTAAGGACAAGGATCCTCACATGGATGTCCTTGGACTTCTCCAGATATTTGACATCTTGGTGAAGCCACCAGCCATTCTGATTAATTTGATCCTGCAAGAGTTACAGACAAGAATGTGGGAGAATCCAATTTCCTACACAGCAGTAGCAAGGAAATTAGACCTACAGAAAACTCTAGGGTTTGGGGTGGTATAGCTGCTTTACTAATGATTTGTGATAGAATATGCATTAAAATGAGCAAATAACTATTTTCCAGCAATCCACGTGGAAAAGATCCCACACTGACAATTTTGGAAAAAGCGTTTTGAGTTCCATGCTTAATTCTCTCATTTTTGCACACCACTTTTATATTGGAGAAATTACTTACCTGATAATTTTGTTTTCCTTAGTGTAGACAGATGGACTCAGGACCAATGGGTATAGTGTGCTCCTGATAGCAGTTGGAGATGGATCAGATTGAAATCTGAAGTCAGCCCTAGTACATATACCTCTGCGAGACGCCATGCTCTTCAGTATTCTCTTCGAAAAGCAATTGTGGATAAGTGTGACTGAACAACTTGATTAAAGTGATTAACTTGAACTGGTTGATGTGGTTATAGCTGGAGACCGCCAGTGCACTCATCAGAAAAACGCCGACACCCGGTAGGTATGGGTGTCCCAATTAGAGGAAAGCTTGGCTTACCTGTGTTTGTCTTGTTCTCAGGGATTGTCCCCCTGAGGGCTCCGCCATTGTCGGCAGCCGTGGGCGGGATGCTGAGTCCATTTCTACACTAAAGAAAACAAAATTATCAGATAAGTAATTTCTCCATTTCCTAGCGTCTAGCAGATGGACTCAGGACAAATGGGATGTACAAAAGCTACTCCCGAACCGGGTGGGAGTAGCTTTTGTACAGATAGTAGCTTTTTTGTGTCCTCCTTAGCCTGAACATTCAGATAATAGAACCTAGAGAAGGTATGAATGGAGGACCATGTTGCCCCTGACAGATCTCGGCGGGTGACAGCATCTTGGTTTCCGCCCAGGACACTGCCTGGGCTCTAGTGGAATGAGCCTTGACTTGTAGAGGTGGAGGCTTGCCTGCCTCTACGTAGGCTGCCTTGATAACTTCTTTGATCCAGCGGGCTAGGGTTGCCCTTGAGGCTGCTTCCCCTTGTTTCTTGCTGCTGTGAAGGACGAAGAGGTGGTCCGTTTTTCGTACGGATTCAGACTTTTCCAAGTATCTGATTAGGAATCTGCCGACGTTAAGATGGCGAAGGCTGTGAGATTCCTCAGAGTCTTTATGCTCGTCCGGCGATGGTAACAAGATGGTTTGGTTTAGATGGAAGTGAGAAACCACTTTTGGTAGGAAGGAGGGGGGACCGTACGTAGCTGTTTGGATCCCAGTGTGAACCCGAGGAACTGTTCTCGACAGGACAATGCTTGGAGCTCAGAGATGCAACAGGCCGAGCAGACTGCCACTAGAAATGCAGTCTTCAAAGTTAGTAGCCGGAGGGACAGGCCTCAGGTGGGTCTGAAGGAGGCTCCTGCTAGGAAATCTAAGACTTGGTTAAGATTCCATAAGGGTACCGGTCACTTTAGGGGTGGTCGAATCTGCTTGACCCCTCTCAGGAAGCGGGAGACGTCCGGGTGAGAGGCTAGGCTTCTTCCCTCCACCTTGGCTCTGTAGCAGGTCAGCGTGGCCACCTGTACTTTGATGGAGTTGAGGGACAATCCCTTCTGTAGGCCGTTCTGCAGGAATTCCAAAATCGTGAGGATTTTGACTGCGGGAGGATACCACAGGCTTCGAATATTCTCCATATTTGTATGTAGGTTAGAGATGTGGAAAACTTGCGTGTTTGGAGCAGAGTGTCAATCACCGCCCCCGAGTATCCACTCTTCTTCAGGCGTGTCCTCTCAATGGCCAGACCGTAAGAGAGAATTGAGTTGGGTCTTCGTGGAGGATCGGGCCTTGTTGGAGCAGATCCCTGTGTGGAGGGAGAGGGCTTCCTGTCAGCAGTCTTCGCATGTCTGCGTACCACGGCCTTCTTGGCCAGTCCGGGGCCACTAGAAGTACTGGTGGTCTATCCTGCGTATGATCCCGCCCAGTAGCAGCCACGGAGGGAAGGCGTATAGCAGGACTTCTGTGGCCAGATCTGTGGGTCCCGTCTGCGATTGAAGAAGATGGGAACTTGGGCGTTGGACTGGGTTACAAGGAGGTCCATGGCTGGTGTTTCCCAGTGGTTTATTATCAACTGGAAGGCTGTGGCCGACAGCCTCCATTCCCCTGGGTCCAGACTTTCTCTACTGAGGTAGTCCGCAGTGATGTTGTCTTTTCCCACAATGTGGGTGGCTGAGATCTCTTGTGGGTTTGATTCTGCCCACTCCATTAGGGGTTCTATTTCCAGGGACACCTGTTGGCTTCTGGTTCCTTCCTGTCGGTTGATGTAGGCCACTGTTGTGGCGTTGTCCGACATGACTTTGACCGGTCGCCCCGGAGCCTGTGACTGAACCACAGGCAGGCTAGCCTGAATGCCCGTGCTTCCAGTCGGTTGATGTTCCATCCTGACTCTTCCTTGTCCCATTGCCCCTGGGCGGTCAGTTCTTGGCAGTGGGCTCCCTATCCTTGTAGACTCGCATCCGTGGTGAGCAGGATCCAGGTCGGTGGGGATAGCCTTACTCCCTTGCTCAGGTGGTCTTCTTGTAGCCACCATTGTAGCTGGGTTCGAACCTCCTCCGGGAGCTGTAGTGGAACGGAGTAGTTCTGGGACATTGGATTCCATCGTGACAGCAGAGAACACTGTAGGGGGCCGCATGTGCGTTCTTGCCCATGGGACCCCTTCCAGTGTGGATGACATGAGGCTGAGGACTTGGAGGTAGTCCCACACCTTGGGGCGAAGACTGATTAACAGGTTTCGCAACTGGTTCATCAGCTTTGCTCTCCTTGTAGGAATCAGAATAACCTTGTCTTGTTTGGTGTCGAACCAGATTCCCAGGTATTCCAGAGATTGGGAGGGCTGCAGACAGCTCTTGTTTGTGTTGACCACCCACCCGAGGTTCTCCAGTAGAGTCTTGACTCTGTTGGTTGCCTGATGGCTTTCCTCTGGGGATTTTGCTCTGATCAGCCAATCGTCCAGATATGGGTGTACGAGGATTCCTTCTTTCCTCAGTGTTGCTGCACTACAATCATGATTTTGGTGAACCTTCGGGGAGCTGTGGCTAGCCCGAAGGGCAGTGCCTGGAACTGATAGTGGTGGTCTATGATCGCGAAGCGTAGAAAATGCTGATGCTCGTGGTGGGACCGGTATGTTCAGGTAGGCTTCTGACAGATCCAGGGATGTGAGGAATTCTCCCAGCTATATTGCTCTTATGGCCGAGTGCAGGGTTTCCATGCGGAAGTGAGGGACCTTCAGGTGACGGTTGACCGATTTGAGATCCAGGATGGATCGGAACGTACCCTCTTTCTTGGGAACGATAAAATAGATGGAATAGTGTCCAGTATTTTGTTGTTGCAGGGCTTGTTATGGCCTTTAAGGCGAGCAATTACGGCCACTGTGGTTTCCACTGCCCTCCTTTTGGAGGGGTCATGGCAGGGAGATTTCACAAATTTGGCCGGAGGGATGTTGTGGAAGTCAGATAATATCCCTCTCGAATGATGGTTAGGACCCATTTGTCCGAAATTCTCGACCCATCTATGGTAGAATAGGGTAAGCCTGCCCCCTATGGCTTCTTCCTGTGGATGGGCCGGCTGATTTTCATTGTGGGGTGCGGCTAGGGCCTGGGCCGGAGCCGGCTCCCCTTCTGCTGTATTTGTTCCGAAAGGACTGGCTCCTGGCTGCGGGGCGAGATGCTTGATATGTATTTTTGTATGGTTTGAAGCGCTGTGATCCCTTGGCCTTAGATGTTCGGGGAGAGGGGCGCTGGCTACTCTTGTTGTCCTCTGCTAGCCATGGTACTGGGGATTCGCCCCATTTGTTGGCTAACTTTTCCAGTTCTCTTCTGAACAGGAGGGTTCCCTTAAAGGGCATTCTCGTGAGTCTTGTCTTGGAGGTCGCGTCGGCTGACCAGCTTCGGAGCCAGAGTTGCCTTCTGCCTGCCACCACGGACGAGACGCCTCTGGCTCCTTCCTGTCGGAAGGAGCCAGAGGCGTCTCGTCCGTGGTGGCAGGCAGAAGGCAACTCTGGCACCAGGTCAGAGGTTGCATCCGTGAGGAATGATACTCCTGGTTCTAGTGCTTCGGGTGTGGTGACGTTCCTGATCTTTCTATACTGTTTTCCCATACCCAGTACCTGTTTGATGTATTTTCTACGTGCGGTTCTAATGTAAACCGGTATGATGTGTCCACTAATACGGTATAAAAAAAGTGTTTAAATAATAAACAGGTGCGTCTCACCATGGCGCAGCAGGCTGCGATCTGTAGCGATATGGCTGATACGTCGAATGACTGTTCGTGTATGGATTCCAGACATCTGTCCTGGGCATCCTTGAGTGCTGCTTCTCCCTCGACTGGGATGGTAGTGTGCTTAGTGACTGAGCAGACCATGGCATCCACTTTGGGGAATGCCAGGAGATCTTTTGCTGCGGATACCAGGGGGTACGTGGCTGTCAGGGTCCACCACCCTTTGAACGTGGCCTCCGGAGAGTCCCATTCCAGGTCAATCAGCTGTTGGACAGCTTGTAGCAAAGGGAAATGACTGGAGGCCTGACGGAGTCCCTCGAGGAGGAGGTTCGTCTTAGTTTCCCCTGTAGCACTTGTACCTGGAATAGCGAGCTCTTTCAAGCTGTATGCCACGAGGTCTGAAAGCTCGTCTTTGGCGAAGAAGCGCCTCATGGTTCGGTAGGGTTCCGTTCCTGGAGGGATTTCTCCTTCCTCCAGGGCGTCTTGACCCTCATCAGAGGTGTCCATGTCCCCAAAGCTGGAGCTTTTGGGCAGGCGAGGCACTTCTGTAGGTTTAGAGGGTCCCGGGACGTTAGGTTCCTCTGGGGGAGGCTGTGGCTGTATCATCGTAGACACCGGTTGCATGTGAACAAAGGTATGTAGGCCTTTGAAGAATTCTACCCAGGAGAAAAATGCTGGGACTAAATTGAGAGGCACTGCGTCCCCGGGAACCCCATTTGAAGGAGGCTCCTGCTGGGAGTAGCGAGGTCCGGTGTACTGTCAGTGGAACCGGATCCCCGTATTGCTTGGGGAGGACCTTGGGCTGAGTCACCCAGGGCCGCCTCGCACTGTATACATGAGGCCGTGACCTCTTCGTGCTGCGCCGCTCTAATGTGGCATGCTGGGTAGAGGCCCTGGGCCTTAAGCTTCTTGTCCGGTGGTGCCATGGTTGTGTGCGCTCAAGCGTACGCCAGGAGGCTGAGATATGTGCTCAGGGTGCGCCGAAGTTCTGTGTGTAGGTCGGATGTGTGTGCAGAGAGATGCGCACGGGGTTTTTACTTATGCGCCCGGCACAATTGAGTGCGTGGTTGTGCGCCCTTGCACGCGTCGCTGAACTTATGCGCGCTGGTGTATGCAGAAGTGAATTTGTGCGCACAGAATGAATTGGTGGACAGGGCAGCGAACAAATGGAAATGGTGACGGTGACTACGTGGGCAAAATGGAGACCACCTTGGAGGGTCTCCTCGGGGGAGGACCCTCGTATCGAACCGGGGGTCTAGCCCTGGTAGGGCTGATCAACCTGGTAGCACTTACGCCAGCTGGCTATCTGTGCGGCTATTCGAGCCTCTGAGACTTTTAAGAAGTTTTCTACCTTACCTTGTTGCGGCGTTTCCCAGTCTCGTTCCGGGCGGTCTCCGGCTGCGGGGGAAGAGGGAAAATACCTTCACAGCCGTGCTCGAATTTGCACCTGCTGCCTCTCAGCCAGGGGCTAAGTCTATGCTGGGAACCGGCTGCTGGACCGAGGCTTACCTCTGAGGGATCGTGGAAATCACCTCAGGAGGGGCCTGTAGGTATCACTGCAGGAGAGTGGGGCTTGTCTGTAGAGGTAAGTTTTCTTCTTTGTTATGGATTTCTTTGGTTAGAATATTCTAATGCTGTGCAAGCGTGTATAGAGTCCCGAACAGCTATGGAGACGGAAAATACTGAAGCACATGGTGTCTCGCAGGGGTATATGTACTAGGGCTGACGTCAGATTGAAATCTGATCAGTCTCCAACTGCTATCAGGAGCACACTATACCCATTGGTCCTGAGTCCATCTGCTACACTCTAGGAAAGGTGCAATACTGACATGATCACATTCAAAAATTGAAGCCACTCCTTGCTCCTATGGATAGCAGCTTAGAAGGGCTTATGACTTTTAAAATGGAAACTATTTTTGTCCTAGTATCAAAGTTCCTTGAGCCTATTTGTAAGCGAACCAAGACAGCTGCTTCATTACTGGCTCTTTCTTTCCTCCTCTGGTCTTAGGTCTTAGTACCTTGCCAGTGCATGTTCATCTTGCTGCCATAGCAGCCTATTGTGTTCAGGTAAAGTAAGGGTGGCCAACTCTGATCCTCAAGAGCACAAACAGAATGAAATAGCCATGTCAAAATCTTCTCCATATCCCTGGAGAATCAACGACCCAGCTAGTTAGCTCCAACATCAACTGAGGGGCTCATGAGGCAACACCCAAGCAGGAACTCCTGTACCTACTCCATAGAGAGAAGGGTCTGATTTGGAGCAGTTGGATGATGTCAGCATGTCATGGTTAGTCCATCCTTCTCTCTATTTAAATCACTGTATGATAAGCAAACTTTCTTAGCGTCTAGTCAGATGAATCCAGAACCAGTGGGTTATGCACCTCACCAGCAGATGGAGACGGAGCAAAGCTGATATCGCAATATATATGTACTCCTGCCAGCATTCTCAGACTCCTGCAGATGGGCACCGACGCTTCCAACCTTGGGTGGGGAGCCCACGTGGACAATCTACAGACACAAGGGTCTTGGTCTCCAGGGGAAGCCAAACATCAAATAAACTTCCTAGAACTTCGAGCAATGCGATATGCTTTTCAGGAACGCCTGTCAAATCACGTCATCCTGATTCAGATGACAACCAGGTGGCCATGTGGTACATCAACAAGCAGGGAGGCACAGGCTCCTTCCTTGTGTCAGGAAGCTGCGCAGATTTGGTTGGAAGCGCTCTCCCACTCGATGTGCCTCAGGGCCACCTACTTGCCGGGAATGGACAATGTCTTGGCAGACAAACTGAGTCGTGTCTTCCAGCCACACGAGTGGTCTCTCAACCCTTCGGTAGTGACCTCAATCTTTCGCCAATGGGGATACCCCCAGACACACCTCTTTGCGTCCCCTCAGAACCACAAAGTGGACAACTACTGTTCCCTCATTCGGAGCGAGCACTCTCAGCCCAGAGATGCATTCTCCCTCTCTTGGGCATCCGGTCTGCTCTATGCATTCCCTTCATTTCCTCTTCTTTCGAAGACTCTTGTGAAGCTACATCAGGACAAGGGAACCATGATCCTGTTAGCACCTCACTGGCCACGCCAAGTGTGGTTTCCTATACTCCAGGATCTCTCCATCTGCAGGCACATTCCCTTGGGAATGGACCCACATCTGATCACTCAAAACGACGGATGCCTATGCCATCCCAATCTTCGGGCCTTGTCCCTGACGGCATGGATGTTGAAAGGTTAATCCTTCAACCACTTAACCTTTCAGATTCGGTTTCTCGTGTCCTGATTGCTTAGCGAAAACCTTCCACAAGAAAATCTTATTCCTATAAATGGAAAAGGTACACATCATGGTGCACTTTGCAGTCCCTTGATCCCTTTTCCTGTCCAATCCCAAGGTTTTTGGACTATCTCTGGCATTTGTCAGTCAGGTTTAAAGACCTCTTCAATCAGAATGCATGTCAGTGCGGTAGCCGCCTTCCATAAAGGTGTTGGGGATGTTCCTATATCAGTACAACCCCTCGTAACACGCTTTTTAAAGGGTTTGCTCCATATCAAGCCACCTTTACGTCATCCAGCCCCTTCTTGGGACCTTAATCTGGTTCTTGGTCGGCTCATGAAACCACCATTCAAGCCTCTTCACTCCTCCTGTGACCTAAAATATCTCACATGGAAAGTGATTTTCCTTTTGGCTATCACTTCAGCTCACAGGGTTAGTGAATTACAGGCCCTAGTTACCTATCTGCCTTACATTAAACTCCTGCAGGACCGGGCGGTACTCTGCACTCACCCTAAATTTTTACCTAAGGTAGTTTCGGACTTTCACATTAATCAATCCATCATACTACCTACCTTCTTTCCCAGGCCCCATTCCAATCCAGGGGAACAGGCTCTGCATACCCTTGACTGTAAACGGGCTCTAGCGTTCTACCTAGACCGTACAGTTGCCCACAGGAAGAGTACTCAGTTATTCGTTTCTTTCCAACCCAATAAATTAGGGCAACCTGTGGGTAAGCAGACTCTCTCCTCCTGGTTGGCGGACTGCATATCTCTTTGCTATCAGCAAGCAGGCATTCCTTTTCAAGACCGTGTCAAAGCACACTCTGTGAGGGCCATGGCGACTTCAGTAGCACACCTACGATCGGTGCCGCTTCCTGACATTTGCAGGGCTGCCACCTGGAGTTCTCTCCACACTTTCACAGCCCACTATTGCTTGGACAAAGCCGGAAGACAAGATTCCATCTTCGGCCAGTCTGTCCTGCGTAACTTATTTCCAATGTGATGTACCAACACCCTTCCACCTGCTTGGTGGGGTTCAGGATGCCCTCTACCAAATTCCACCCCAGTTGTTGTGCCTGTTGCACGCCGTTTGGTACATTTGGTGCATATTCGTACATCCTCAGCTCTGTGCTCACCCATATGTGAGTACTCACCCATATGCTTTTCCTCGGCCTCCTCGCTCCGTCCTTCACTGCTGCCGCCGACCACGTCGCTGCCGCCGACCCTGAGACCACGCCGCCGCAGACCTCCCTTGAGCTCCCGGATCATCCAACCAGTAAGAGGGAGCTGCGCTGACGTCAGCGCCTAGGGGGGCAGGCCGAAAAGCCCTTTAAATCAGGGTGCTATTCAATGGCGCCGGGCGTCGCGCGCATGAAGGAGCGCGACCTAAGGGGCCTGCCCCTTAGTGCGCCCCTTAGTGCTCCCCTTCAACACGACCCCACTCCCATTCTCCGCACCCCAGCCCATCGCTGCAACCCGCAGAGCCAACTCTAGACTCTATTGCTCCCCATTGTAAAGACTTGTGTACGCTTAAGCATTTTCAGGACTTCACCGTAAATACCTGCGGGCTAGTACGGCCTCTAACATTGCTCTATATTACTCTCAATAAAGCACTGTATTACTATCTTAACTGCTGTACCTAATACCACTGCATTGTAACATATTTTCCTGCCTAGTACCAACCTTACGAGGTTAGTACGATCCCCCACCCACCTATTCCACCCTCGCACTCCACCACTCCTTTCCTCCACCCCATCTCCCTCAGTGTCCTCACGATACATCACAGACTGCCACTTACCAGGTACAACCCCTGGAATCGTATAACCGCAAACCTGCCCCCCCTTTCCCCGCAATCCTTAACCTGTGATTTCCGCCCACTTCCCTACAGTCAGCCCCCCCCCCCTCTCCTCAATTCATTCTCCTCCCCCTCCTACGACCAGGAACCCCCTACACCGAAATGTGCTACCTGACCATCCCTACCCTACCACACACCTGCCGGCCCACATTCAAAGCTACTTGCACCCATCTCTCTACTTCTCGCAAATCGCTTGTACCCATCTTGATCACGCCCCTCTCCCAAATCCTAGGCCTAGCATCTCTAGCCATATCTCTATTTAATGCACAATCTATCCTTAAAAAAGCTCCCATCCTCCACGATCTCCTCACAGATGACAACCCTGACATATGTGCCGTTACTGAATCATGGCTAAAAGACACAGATCATGTCTTCGTTAATCAACTACCCTTACAGACCTACGACATCTTTAATATCCCACGAAAAAAGGAAAAAGGTGGAGGGTTACTTTTAGCCGCTAAAAAACACCTCAGCCTCAAACTCTATCCCTCACACCCACCCCCTAGATTAGAAATTGGGCTCTTCAAATCTAAGACCCTGCAGATTTGCCTCATCTATGCTCCCCCAGGTCTAATTGAACACGACTCATCCCCCATTATAGAATACATTACAGACAACATTAAACCTGACACACCTGCAGTCATCCTCGGAGACTTCAACCTCCATGTGGACGTCAACCCCATTACACCAACCTGTGAAACCCTCCTGATCAGTCTCCAGGCCTTAGGCTTCCGACAGCTCATCAACTCACCCACACACAAAGCTGGTCACACCCTTGACCTCCTCTTCATCAACACTCACATCACTTCACCAACCACCCCCTCTGCCACCCCCATACCATGGTCCGATCACTTCATTATCAACGCCCACCTTATTATCAACACCCCCCTCTCCACAATCCCCCATTCACAGTGTAAGACCAATACCTCCAGCAAGACCATCGCTTTCCGTAAATTCTGCTCTTCGGAGGACCTCACCATTGCCTTTGACAAAACAGATAAAAACCTGGACCTCACTAGCCCAGACACAGCCCTGCAATCCTGGAACAACATCAACACCAGGATAGCCGATGAACTCTGCCCCTTGATACACAAAAAAATACCTCTATCAACCACCGACAAAAAGCCATGGTACACTAACGAACTCAGACTGATCAAACAAGACCTTAGAGCAAAAGAGCGCACCTGGCGCAAACAGCCCTCTCCCACACACAAGTCCACATACAAACACATGCTACACATTTACCGACAGGCCACCATACAAGCAAAAAAGGATTTCTACGCAACTAAAATCCACAACTATCAATTCAACTCTAGTGTCCTCTTCTCATATGTTGCAGAGCTCACTAAGCCCCCAATCCCCATCTCCCAAGAAGAAAACTCTAAAGAAAAATGTGTTGAATTGGCTAAATATTTCCAAAACAAAATTCATAATATTCTCCTTCGATTCACCACCAAACCCTCCTCCACCCCTCCCCTACCTACCAAAACCAATGGAATCACCTTTCACACCTTTGACAACACCTCCACACTGGAAATAGAAACTATACTAAAAAAGATGAAACCTGCCTCCCACACTGCTGACATCATCCCCTCAAAAACCCTCCTCTCCATTCCCACTTCCATAACCAAACTCCTTGTAGACCTAATCAACTGCTCACTTACATCTGGCAAAGTCCCAGACCCTCTTAAACTTACTATTGTCAAGCCCCTCCTTAAAAAACCTACCTTAGATGCTAATGACCCCTCCAACTACCGGCCCATATCCAACTTGCCTTTTGTATCCAAAATCCTTGAAAAAGTAGTCAATACTCAACTCTCTGACTATCTTGAAGACCATAACATCCTGCATCCTTCCCAATTTGGCTTCCGGAAAGGTCGTAATACTGAAAACCTCCTTCTAGCAATCACCAATACAGTTCACATAGGCCTGGACCAAGGAAACTCTTATCTACTCGCCCTCCTAGATATCTCTGCGGCCTTCGATACTGTCAACCACCAAATCCTTCTATCCCGGTTGTCAGAGATTGGCATATCCGGCCCTGTACTCTCTTGGTTCACATCATTCCTCACCCACAGAGAATACCTAGTTAAAATTGACCATTCTCAATCCCCACGCATCCCCCTCATGCAAGGTGTTCCACAAGGTTCCTCCCTATCCTCCACCCTTTTTAATATCTATCTCCTCCCTGTCTGCTACCTACTTTCTGACCTCGGGCTCAACTTCTTCCTGTATGCGGATGATGTGCAGATACTCATCCCCATTCAAAAAACTATCAAAGACACTCTGCAATTCTGGGACTCCTGCTTAGCCTCCATCAACGCTCTCTTAACCAACCTCCAGCTTGCACTCAACACAACCAAAACAGAAATTCTCCTCATATCTATCAATCCTGAACTCACATCTCAGGCCTCAGCCAACGTCCCTACCCCCACTCACCCCCTCTTGCCACTCTGCCACCCCCTCGTGCCATCCGTAAGAGACCTAGGTGTTGTATTAGACCAACACCTTAATTTTAAACCCCATATCAAATCCCTACTAAAAGGGGGTTTCTTTAACATAGAAACATAGAAATGACGGCAGAAGAAGACCAAACGGCCCATCCAGTCTGCCCAGCAAGCTACGCACTTTATCCATTTTTTCCCCTTTTTTTTTTCTCTCCCACCTGTTTAAACTACACATTCTCCAAAAAATAAAACCCCCTCCTCCACGCCCAAGATTTCCGTCTAGTTTTGCAGTCCACCATTCTATCGAAATTGGACTAGTGCAACTCCCTCCTCCTAGGCCTCCCACACTCTACTTCAAACCCTTACAAATCCTGCAAAGCTCCATGGCAAGAATCATCACTGACACCCGTAAAAGAGAACATATCACCCCAGTCCTAAAGGATCTGCATTGGCTTCCCATCCCCTTCCATATAAAATACAAAACCCTCACCGTTCTTCACAATGTGCTCTTATAACAACAACCCTGCATGGCTCAAGGAAATGCCATGTTTCCGTGCCTCCAATCGTCCTTCCAGAGCCACCTTAGCTGGCACCCTCCACACCCCACTGCTCAAAACTGCTCATCTCTCCATCACCAGAGATAGAGCATTTACCATTGCAGGACCCACCCTGTGGAACTCACTCCCCACCTCTCTCCACCTTGAACCCTCCCTACTCAACTTCAAAAAAGGCATCAAAACATGGCTCTTCTTGCAGGCCTTCCCTGATACCAACCAAACCTAAACTCTCTTTCTCCCGCCACACCACGTCTTGCCACACCACCCTCCAACAATTATTTATCATAAGAAAATGTTAATTATGTAATTTATTGAAATGTAAGGATTATGTTAATACTGTTATTCCAGTTCCTATCTACTTTTATCTCTTTCTCTCCTACTCTTGCTTTTCACGCTCCTCATGCTCTGGCTTTCTCCCTACCCCCAATCTCTCCCTTTTCCTCTTCTGCTCCCCTTTCCCCCTTCCCGGTTATTTGTAATTTCTATTTCCTTATCTCCATGAGTTTATTGTAAACCGGTATGATGTGACCTACGAATATCGGTATATTAAAAGTTCATAAATAAATATGTGAGGACTACCATCCTGCTTGTCCTGTGAGAAAGCAAATGTTGCTTACCTGTAACAGGTGTTCTCAAAGGACAGCAGGATGTTAGTCCTCATGAAACCCGCCCGCCGCCCTGCTGTGTTGGGTTCGTAACGTTTTATTTTTCGGCACTGCCTGTAGCTTTCAAATAAGACTGAAGGGGGACCCCTGCTGGCTGCAGGGTTAGTGCCATGCTGGGCATGCGCAGTAGGGGCCAGTCAAAGTTCTGGAAACTTTGACAGAAGTTTTCCGTGATTGGGCTCCATCCTGATGATGTCACCCATATGTGAGGACTAACATCCTGCTGTCCTGTGAGAACACCTGTTACAGGTAAGCAACCTGCTTTCTCAGCAGGGAGAATCTGGACCCAGGAGAATGGGTATTGACAGATGAGGCGTTTCAGCTGATAGTGGGTCACTGGGGCCTTCCGTTTCTAGACCTGCTGGCGGCTTCTTGTGAAGGTTCCTTAATTCTTCAGTTGCAGGAGAGATCTGAAGTCAATGCGTATCAATGCTGTTGTGCAGGAATGGCCAGAGGACAAGCTGATAAATGCCTTTCCCCCATGGCCCATGTTGGGCAGAATGGTTCGGAGGGTCAAGCATCACAGAGGGATGGTGCTTCTGGTGTCATCAGAATGGCCCAGGAGACCATGGTATTTGGATCTGTGAAGACTCCTGGTAGACTCCCCCCTCTGGTTTCTGGCGCACAAGAATCTGTTGTGGCAGTGGCCTGTTCTTCATGAAGATCCAACTCTATTTTGTCTTACGATATGGCCCTTGAGAGGGCTCGCTCGCAGAAGCATGGATATTCTACTGCGGTGATTGCCACCTTGCTAGAAGCAAGAAAGTTTTCCACTTCCTTAGCCTATGTGTGGGTTTGGTGTGTTTGAGGCTTGCTGAGAGAATCGGTGTTCTTCCTCATTTTGGAGTGTTTACAGGATGGATTGAATAAAGGTTGGCCCTTAATTCCTTAAAGGTGCAAGTAGCGGCTCCTGCCTGTTTCAGGGGTCAGGTGAATGACTGGTCCCTTGTCAGCTCTTCCAGATGTGGACGTTTCTTGAAACGAGTGAAACATTTTTGTCCTTCCTTGTGGTTACCGGTTCCCTTATGGAGTCTTAATCTGGTTTTGGATTTTTTAGCGGACCCTACAGTCAAACTGAAACGTAGCCTTAACTTGTGGTTACTGACCTTGAAAATGGTGTTTCTTGTTCTGCGTGTCATTTCCGAGCTGCAGGCTTTGTCTTGCTTGGAATGTTCATTCGAGTGACTCTAAGGGCGAAACAGCTCCTTCCTTTTTTGCCAAAAGTCTGATTTTTCACTTTAATCAGTCCATTTCCCTGCCATCTCTGGATAGTGAAAGAGATGCGGAGGAATATCGCCTATTGCGACCCTCGGATGTTGAGACATTGTTCTGAGGTATCTGGAGATTTCTAAACCTCTCAGACGAATTGCCTGTTTGTCCTCCCCCTGTGGTAATAAACAGGGTGAGCTGGCTTGCAGGCTATCATAACTCGCTGGATTAAGGAGGTAGTCACAGCTGCATACATTGATAATAGGAAGCAGTTACCTACTCAAGTTAGGGCTCATTCTACTAGAGCTCAGGCAGAGTGTCATGGACGGAAGTTAGATTGTCTCCCGTGGATATTTGCCGAGCTGCGACGTGGACCTCCTTATACACCTTTTCCAGGTATTATCATCTGGCTGCGCAGGCCCGAGAGGACGTGTCCTTTGCACGTGCGTTGTTTGACTGGACCGTGGACAGCATCCTGCCCTGTATGGGAGTAGCTTGGGTACATCCCACTGGTTCTGGATTCATCTCACTAGATGCTAAGAAATGAGAAATCACTACTTACCTGATAATTTCCTTTTCTTTAGCATAGTCAGATGAATCCAGCTTGCTGCCCTTGGCTGCGAAATGATTGGGCTATGGTGGTCCTGCGAGGCTACATGTTCCAGGGGTTACTGGTAAGTGTTAGTTCAGTCCCTAGACTAGGCTTGAAGCATTTTTTTGTCTGAGCTCAGTGTTTCCTGTTGGCTGAGTACTGACATGGTTATCTATTGTTAATCAAGTTTTTGCTAGTCTGTCCACAGTTGGCTTTTGAAGAGAATACTGACAGGCTGATGTCACTGCAGGAGCATATATACTGTGACATCAGTTTTTGTCAGTCTCCATCTGCTGATAGAGCTGTATATTGTATAACTCACTGGTTCAGGATTCATCTGACTATCCTAAAGAAAAGGAAATTCAGGTAAGTAGTAACTTCTCATTTTGTTGTGAACTTCTGTATGTACATCTGTGTTGGAAAAGCCTAATTCAGTTGGCCTGTTAACATTATCTGGCACATGTTCCTATCTGGGACATAAATAGTGGCAAGGATTGTTTAAGAAGACAGTTTTCTTGCTTTGCAGATTTTTATTTGTTTACTTTGTTGTAAAACAGGGTATTCTAGAATGAATAAATGGTAATTTGGGAATACCAAAATTCAAACTTTTTTTTTTTTTTTGCATTATTTTAGTTCTCAGTTTCATCAGGACACTGATGAAAGTTATGACAACTGAAAGGTTGATTTATTCTAAAAGTGATGGATCCATTGCTGAGGATCTAGAGCACCTGCTAGTATAAATTTAATTGAGAATGTTACAAAATTGCAGTTGTTTCTTTAGCTTCACAAGGTGAACATTGACATGAACGATCAAAATGAGGCAAGAAACTAAGGGGGTTGAGTGACAAGGTATTAATGCATGTAGGTTCTCAATTTCTGCCACAAGGCCAGGAACGTTATGTACAGTCTTCAGCTCATAGCTCAGACCCTCCACTTTGATCTTAACAAAAAGACTGAAAAGTAGAATTATGAATATCCCCAGCAGGCTTTTTTTTTTTTTTTTTTTTTTTTAAACAGTTACAAATAACAGGTCATCCTCTAGGCAATTGTTTCATAGACTGTTTTTACACCAAATGTCACAATGCACATTGTATTTGGTGACTGTAGATGTATTTCTAAGATGCATTTCTCACTTGTAATGAGATCCCTAAAGATTATAAAATGAAGTGCGTGCAGTGTGAGCAGTCTCTCAACCTGGTGTTTTGGCAATTAAGCATCTAAGGAAAAATGAGATTTAAACACCATAGCATGCATGTGGTAAGTACTCCCATTATGTGTTCCTGAGATGAGTTTTGACCACCTTTACACAGGTAGGAGAGCCTGAACAACTCAAATTTGCTGTAGAGTACAAAACTGATAAAAGGCTAAACCAGTAAGACTAGGATACATTGAAATTGTATTGCACCAACAATGTTTGTTTATGCATTTCTAGGGCGGAACTGTGTCATTGGTGCAGCATGTGAGCTCTAAGTAGTAAACTGCAGAAGGACCATCTTTCTCATCACCAAGATCAGTCTCCAGAGGGGTTGGTTTTTTTTTTTTCCCCCTGGTGTTACATCTGAATGAATAGTGTTTTGGTCAAGTCCTCTAAAATCTAAAAGTATGGATTTAGTAAGGGCTTTAGTACCAAAAACCAACCAGTTAATTTGGAGCTAGCAGCGGCATGGGTTGATTTGAGTGTGAGCAAGAACAGGTAAGTGTGGTGGATCACAGCACACCGAATACAAGATGATAAATTCACTAATTTGATTTAGTGTGGAAACAGTGGCGAGTTGCTACTTGAGTCTCTTCTGTGAAATGTAGTTGTCTTGTACTTCCTAGTGTGCTTAATGTTGATGATAATCTCTGCCCCCCCCCCCCCCAAAAAAAAATAAAAATTACTGCATAGAATTGGGAAATATAATTTAGAATACAACATTTTCTCAAAATGCTGCTTGACATGATTTTTGCTTTTAATCTATTGATTGAAATAGCTAATATAGCAAATGTATGTTAGAAATTGCCTAGAATTGTAGATAGGTGATAAATCTATGAATGAATAAATAAATCCTATATATATGTAGCTTTATACAATGTGTACCGCCAGGTTTTGAATGAAGTATTTCTTGACTCTGTACATTTTTACTTTAACAGTTGATGCTGCTTGTGAATGCAATATTTACTGTCCATATTTCAGAACAGTAAACCACTTTTGTTTCCAGATGTTATCTGTAGTGAGGGTCATAAGTCAATTGAAATTTTGTGGATTTTTTTCATATAGTCTTTTTTTTTTTTTTAACCGATTCTTGTCATGGAAATCCCTGCCTTGTTTCCTGGAAGTCTAGCTTCTTTTTAAGTAGAAGCATGACCTATTAGAACACTAGACTCATGGCTGCAGTTCTAAGACACGAGTTAAATAATTTCCTCTGCCATTGACTGAACTTACGTCACTTAGCTCCCTCTGCCTCCTGTACACAGTTGAAAACCAAGCTTGTTTTTAATCTGTCTTTCATGATGAGTACATTCTATAACTATTTTCTATTTCTGGAAAATCCTCAGGGTTTAAAAAAAAAAAATTCTTGCAGTTGTATGGCTTACTGATTTTGGGGTTTAGATTGCTTCAGAAACCCCTACCATTGTAACAATTTGCTGCTACTTGGATGAAAAGGAAAATGTAAAACATTTGAAATATTTACTTTACCAACCCCTGTGTATGTGATGGTACGGTTGGTATGGAATTAAGTTTTTTGAATGAAGTATGCTGTGAAGTACTGTTAGGACTTAAAAGTAAACCATCTTTATTTTCAAAACTGAAAGGGTTATATAAGTAAAGTTACTGTTTAATTCATATTTTATCCTTTTATGGTTGCTATTGTTTCCAAATTGTCTGGTCTTTCTTTTATTTTTTTATTGAGGTCTATCAACAGATATACAAATACACAAGTTAAGTATGCTTGGAACAGACACAGGGTGGTGCAGGTCCCCAGAGGCAGGTAGAGTGCTGGCGTCTCAATGTGTGGAAGAGATGATGGTGCAGGGAAGAGGGATTCGGTTTTTTAAGGAACTGGGCAACCTTCCAAAAGACTCCACCAGAGTGGAACAAGGCTGCTGGTGCTAACTTTTAAAAAGGAGAGAGCAACAATCACCAGCAGTGCATGGTTTGGAGGAAAGCAGGAGAGTTAGGGCATTCCAACAGAGAGGTAACAATAAAAGCACAAGTAGTCCATGTGCCTATAAGTAAAGAATCACCTGAGCTAAAGAATTCCAAATTATCCCTATCAACTGAAGAGCAGATTGTTAATGCAAGCAAAAAACACACTTTGAAATGTCTTTATGCCAATATCAAAAATATAAGAAGTAAGAGGGTAGAGTTAGTGTATAGCAATGAATGATGAGATGATAGACATAATTGCCTTCTCAGAGACCTGGTGGAAGGAGGGATAGTGCTATATCAGGGTACAAATATTGCAATGATAGGGATGATCAACTTGGTGGGGGTGTTGGCACTTTATGCCCAGGAGGCTATAGAGTCCAACAGGATATACAAGAGACTAAATGCTCAATAGAATCTATATGGGTAGAAATTCCATGTGTGTTGGGTAAGAGTATAGTGATATGAGTATACTACCATCCACCTGGCCAAAATGATCAGACAGATGATGAAATGCTAAGAGGTCAGGGAAGCTAACCAATTTGGCAGTGCAGCAATAATGGGAGATTTCAGTTACATTTACCCAGTCAATATTGGGGTAACATCAGGACATGCTAGAGACATAACGTTCCTGGATGGAATAAATGACTTCTCATGGAGCAATTGGTTAAGGAACCAACGAGAGAGGGAGCTGTTTTAGATTTAATTCTCAGTTGAATGCAGGATTTGGTGAGAGATAATGGTGGTGGGGCCACTTGGCAATAGTGATCATAACATGATCAAATTTGAACTAATGAGTGGAAGTGGGACAATATGTAAATCTACAGCTCTAACACTAAATTTTCAAAAGGGAAATTTTGATAAAATGAAGAAAATAAACCTGAAAGGTGCAGCTGCAAAGGTTCAAAGTGTACAACAGGCATGGACATTGTTTAAAAAAATACAATCTTAGAAGCAAAGCAAAATGATTACCGGCATGGTTAAAAGGTGAGATGGAAGAGGCTATTTTAGCCAGAAAAAAAAAAATCCTTCAAAAATGGGAAGAATCCATCTGAAGAAAATAGGTAAAACATTGATAAGGCAGGCTAAGAGATAATTTGAAATGAAGTTGGCCGTAGAAGCAAAAGCTCATAATAAAACCTTTAAAAAATATATCCAAAGCAAGAAACATGTTGTCTGTTGGTTTCCGATGACCTCTCTCCACCCTCCTTACCTCTTTGGCGCCTCCCTCTTTGTCTGTGGGAAGATTGGCTGCTGTGGCGTCCTTCTGCCGAAGTCCTCTGGCATCCCCAGACCGGCAAGACGCTGCAAACCACCATGTTTCCTGGAGGCTTAGGGGCGTGCGTGTGGCGCAGCCCCGACTGAAGTACGAGTGATGACGTGAACCTCGGGGGCGTCCCCTGAAGATGACGTCACCCGCGACAGATATTTAAGGTCTTAGATTTTGCTAACACATCGAGTTAGCAAGGAATGCCTACGGACTCACTTCGACTTTCCAAGCTACTCTGCCTCCTTGGACTTACTAGGGGTACCCGTTCCTCAGGGGCCTCGCTCTCCTTTGTTTTTCAGGTGACAGTCTGGAACAGGTACTCGCTCCTCGAGGGCCCTCGTTCCCAGACTTACTCTGTTCTGCCTGGAAGTCATCACTACCAACTACATCAGTGAGTAACCATCTCTCTCTCAGAGCTTTCCCTGGAACCAGGTACTCGCTCCTCGAGGGCCTATACATTCCAGCTCCTGGGCTTCTGTGAGACATTGTGAGTGTTACCATCTGGTTCAGTTCATGAACCCTGCATACCCTGCCTACTCACTATATTTCAGTTTCTCTACAGCTCAGCCTCCAGGGATCACTGTTCCAGTGTCTGAGGGACTACTGCCCAGCTGGGCATTCCAGCTCACTACTGCCACCTCTTGTGGTTTAGTATACTGTCTAATAAAAGAACTAGTGTGTGTCTGTCTCCATACTCTAAGCCTGACTGGTGGTCCCTCTCAGGATCTTCCCCTGGGGGCATGGTCATCTGCCACTGGTCCAAGGATCCACCCACAACTCTCCTAAATCACAACAGATTGCTAACTCCATTCACAACAAAACATGTGAAGGAATCGGTTGGACTATTAGATGACCGAGGAGTTAAAGGGGCTATTAGGGAAGATAAGGCCATTGCAGAAAGATTAAACAAATTCTTTGCTTGTGTGTTTACTAATGAGGATGTTGGGGAGATCTTGGTTCCAGAGATTGATTTATTTATTTAAAATCTTTTATATACTGTCAAGTTATTTACCATCACAACGGTTTACAAGAAGGCACATATAGTAACATTAAGTATCTAAGTCAGATAAAAAGTTATAGAAGTGCCAAAAATGGTTTGGTAACAATGTGTATTCTAGTATACAATTAAATGATGAGTTTGTCTTGTCCTTTGATACATGTGTCAGAGTTTAACTTACATGTAGGTCTCTCTTGCAATTCAAATATTATCTAATGTTATCAGTGAGATATTGGGTAAAAACGACCATTAAGCACAAAGTAACCTGAGTGCTGAGTGTTGCTTTCATGATGCTTGCCTTTATTTACTTTCTCTGTTCTCTTTGTAAAATGCTTGTTTAAACAGCCATGTTTTTACATTTCCTTTAAATAGTTTGAAATTTTTCTGCAACATTATTTCAAGAGGCATTGAATTCCATAAGTTGGGTCCTGCTAAAGACAAGGCTTGCTCCCTGACTTTTGTGTAAGTCGTGCTGTCTTAACACAGTGTACAGTCAGTAGTGCTGATCTCAGGTTTCTATGTGGCACATGTACACGTAGTGCTGTGTTAAGATGGCTTTTCAAGGGTGATGAGTCAGATGAACTAAACCAAATCACTGTGAATCTGGAAGATGTAGTAGGCCAGATTGATAAACTAACGAGTAGAAATCACCTGGACCGGATGGTATGCACCCTAGGGTTCTAAAGGAATTTAAAAAAATGCAGATCTATTAGTTAAAATTTGTAACCTATCATTAAAATCATCCATTGTACCTGAAGGGTAGAGGGTGGCCAATGTAACCCCAATATATAAAAAGTGCTCCTGGGGTAGTCTGGGAAACTATATACCAGTGAGCCTGACTTCAGTGCTGGGAAAAATAGTGGAAACTATTCTAAAGATCAAAATCATAGAGCATATAGAAAGACATGGTTTAATGGAACACAGCATGGATCTACCCAAGGGAAGTTTTGCCTCACAAATCTTCGTTTTTTTTTTTTGGAAGAGGTTAATAAACGTGGATAAAGGTGAACCAGTAGATATAGTGTATTTGGATTTTCAGAAGGTGTTTGACAAAGCCCTCATGAAAGGCTTCTAAGAAAACTAAAAAGTCATGGGCTAGGAGGCGATATCCTTTCGTGGATTACAAACGGGTTAAAAGACAGGAAACAGAGTAGGATTAAATGGTCATTTTCTCAGTGGAAAAGGGTAAACAGTGGAGTGCCTCAGGGACCGGTGCTTTTCAATATATTTATAAATGATCTGGAAAGGAATACGGAGGAGGGAGGTAATCAAATTTGAAGTTGATACAAAATTATTCAGAATTGTTAAATCACAAGTGGATTTTTATAAATTGCAGGAGGACCTTGAGAGACTGGAAGATTGAACATCCAAATGGGAGATGAAATTTAATGTGGACAAGTGCAAGGTAATGCATATAGGGAAAAATAACCCTTGCTGTAGTTACACGATGTTAGGTTCCATATTAGGAGCTGTCACCCAGGAAAAAGATCTAGGCATCAAGGTGGATAATACATTGATATCATCGACTTAGTGGACTGTGGCAATCAAAAAAGCAAACAATGTTAGGCATTTTTAGGAAGGGAATGGTGAATAAAATGGAAAATGTCAATGCCTCTGTTTCACTCCATGGTGAGACTGCATTCTGGTTGCTGCATCTCAAAAAAGATATAGTTGCACTGGAGAAGGTACAGAGAAGGGTGACCAAAATGATTAAAAGGAGATGGGAACATCTGCCCTATGAGGAGGTTAGGGCTGTTCAGCTTGGAGAAGAAACAGCTGAGGAAGATATGATAGAGGTCTTTATAATCATGAGGTCTTGAATGGATAAATATGCATTGGTTATTCACTCTTTCGGATAATAGAAGGACTAGGGGGCAGTCCATGAAGTTACCAAATAGCACATTTAACGCTAATCTGAGAAAATTCTTTTTCACTCAATGTGCAGTTAAGCTCTGGAATTTGTTGCCAGAGGATGTGGTTAGTGCGGTTAGTGGTGCTGGGTTTAAGAAAAGTTTGGATAAGTTCTTGGAGGAGAAGGCCATTAACTGCTGTTAATCAATTTGACTTAGGGGATAGTCACTGCTATTACTGGCATCAGTAGCATGGGATTTACTTAGTTTTGGGTTCTTGCCAGGTACTTGTAGCCTGGATTGGCCACTGTTGGAAACAGGATGCTGCGCTTGAACCCTTGGTCTGACCCAGTATGGCAACTTCTTATGTTCTTGTAGGGATATAACTCAGATCAAGTTGGATCATGGGATGGGGCAGCTAGGTGGACCAAGAAGCTTTAATCTACAAGTGGCTGTGTACTTTTTTACCCTCTGCTGTACTACATGGCTTAAGTTCTGCCCTACCTGACCAGTTAAGTCTAAACAGTTTAGCTTAAGAGGGCAGAGCCAGCCTGGAGCCCTATCAAACTTGCTGAACAAATATACTCAGATTACGTCAAAGTGGGGTTGAAATAGTTAAATGTAAACTTAAATTGTGAATTAAAACTTCAAAGGGGTATAATTTTCCATCGACAAATCATAGCATGTAACTTAATTGCTCCTTTTTGGATGTTGCTGGCTTTGCTGCTTCAGTTTCCAGGTTAGCAACTGGGAAGTAGCCCATCTGAAAGGCAGCAAAAGCAAATCGGGTTTAGACAAACTGCATGTGATACCTTTAAATGTGAAAAATGAGTGTGCAGGTAACTTATCTTAATGCGATTCCTTGTCCTAATTTTAAAACCCTTGTCCAGCTGACATATTTTGGCTGCATGGTCTTGCTGCTTTTTGCTGGATGGGGTCATGGGGAGATTTAAACAGGGTGAGTATCTCAGCCCTAAGACCTGAATTAACAGGTAACTTAGGGTCATTCAGCTGTGATGATCGTTGTATCCTAAGTGCATTGTAAAATGACTTCCAATGCTTTCTCAGTCCACAGAGAATTTCAGAAAATCTTTTTTATTTAATTTGAATTGCATGAATGTATGGTTCAATAAATCTTATATACAGTTACGACAGAAATGTTACATTCCATGTTTAAATAGCTTTTTTTACAAGCCAAAAATATCTGCCATTTTCTCTTATTCATGCAAAAGAGGTTACTGGTACAAGTTAGATTTTTTGCTCTGAAGTTTAATGTTGCTTTTAAGGAAGCAGTTGCTTTGCGTTCCATGCTAACCTTTTAGTTGCAAAACAAAATCCTTAAGTGGATGTGAGGCCATACCAATTTTATACATATATACAAAATCGATATATATAAAAGACAAGGGGTTGCATTGCTCTTGGGAAAAAGATTTTCTTTAACCGTGTTCCTCTAACATAGCACTTTACTTTGGTTGTCATAAAGAATGAGAAGCGAGTGCTGTTTAAAAAAAACAAAAACCAAAACAAAAGCTTCCCCAAGCTATCCAGTACCTTTTACAGCCAGTTGCACATTGGAGACTCAGTATATGCACTTTTTGCATGCATATTCATTGTGTGTTCTGGAAAAGGACTGGCCGTGTAATCACTAGTGCACGTTTGGGAAGTCCTTAGCTAAGCTGCTCATGACTGCCTCATCGCCCTCGGTGTTGCAGCATCCTCTGAGTGTCTTCACAGCAGAGTGTACCCTATTACAGGTATTTTTTCCCTATTTCTTCAAAAAAATGTACTATTTCTTGATCTTCATTTTATGAAATTCTACATGAATTAGCTTAGGCTTGGCCCCATATTTGACTTGTGAACCTAAAACCAAATTACTAGCGGTTGTAATATTCTTGTTCAAAATCCACATTGGAGATGCATGCAGTTTGCTTTTTTTAAACTGAATTTTGAACAATCTTCAGTAGTTGTTGTTAGTATGTGCCTGTAGAGCCATAAAATCCTGCCTTTTATTTGACACTAGTCTGAGTTGCTTAGAAGGAAGACTTAATTAACAAGTATCCTATAAAATAGTGGCTTTTCTGGGGCTGTGGATTCCTGGAAAGGCCCGCACTCTACAAATGGGCGGGATTATGAAATCCTGCTCTCAACCTCAACACGTGCAGCCTAATTTTTTTTCAGATCCAAGTGTCCCACTTTTTTCCTTATTTCATTTTACTACCTTTAAAGTGCCTGATTATAATTACCCTTGTAATAAAACCTCTTTGCTATATTAAAATACCCTGCTTCTAAAAATCATGTAAGTAACGAACGGAGGGACAGGGGCCGACCCTATTAATTGGGATGTTAATGATAGCAGTAGGATGGTGGACCTTCGTTTTGAATGGCCACCACCTCTCCCTGTCTGACAGCCCTAGTGGTTTCTGCTTTTTTTTTTTATTTTTGTGCTCATTATGCAGAACACAAGCAGGCCGATGCAATACCGTGTGCTGGCCATGGTGCATGGCTCAGCACACTATTGGACGTGCGCTTTGGACACCAGTCCCTGAAAACGTTGATGCAAAATGGGGGTTAGCGCGTCCAAAATGCGTGTCCAATTGAGCATGTAGATAATAGCGCTCATCACATGTAAATCCATGTTGCGGAGGCTATTACCTATTTCTCTCTGCTTGCAAAAAAAAAAAGTGTGCCCGACATTTTATTCTACAAAAATTAACACTTGCCCGGATCAGGCGTTAATTCCTGAGGAGCCCCAAAAAAATTACAGAAGAGCAGGAAATACTGAGATATTAAGTTGGAGGAACCGAAATAGAATTAAAAAAAAAAAAAAAAAAAAAAAGTGTGCCAGCGGTCAGATTAGGAAAAGGGACCCTCAATTAATGAGCGTCCATTTTCCTAATGACTGACGGCCCCCTCTCCTGGGCGCCCACTGTCAAGGAGGCGCTGGGGTGCGCAATTTCCCCAATGCCTTCTTTTTACCTTGGCATCTGATTTAAATATTAAATTGGGCACCCGGGAGAGGTGGATCGGTGAGTGTTAAGGGATCGGGCGCTCAATCATGAGCGCTCGTTTAATGCGTGCCGTTTATTGCATCGGCCTGAAGGTGTAACTTTCATAGTCCTTAATAGAAGAGTAAAGCCTGTGAAGAGACTTTTTGTATTTAAAAAAAATCCTTGGCATTTTGACTGTGTGGTCTTCCTGTCATGGGGCAAGAAATATTGTTTTCTGTTTATGCACAGTTAGTTAGCAAGAGCAATGTTTTATCATTTAGTTACTTTAGAGTAGTATAAAATAAATGAAGTTAAAGTACCTTTTGAACCCAGCAGAGGGTGTATGCAAGATGCCTATTATATCAGACTCTTCTGGTCCATGAAGGAAAAACTGATAGGCACTAGCAACAACAGGTAAATCACAGTATACAGCAAGAGATTAAAGTCCGTGGTATTCACTCCCAGCCCTGGAGGGTGATAAACGTGTTCCGTTGCATATGCATGAGGGATTTGCATGCACCTGGTCTCTGTATGCAAATCAGTTGAGCATATTCATTAGGGATATATTGAAAACCCAACCTGTTGGCAGCTCTCGAGAGCTGGAGTGAATAACACTGGATTCACTTTTAACAATGGGGCACGGCGTTCCAAATCACTGTGCAGAAACAGATTACTACAGTATTCGATTGCAAACAATATCCCTTTTTGGGTCTAGATCAACTTGCCAGATTTAAAAAATATATATTTCATAGGATTTCTCAGCAGTCTGTCAGGTTATAAAGATGGAGTCTTTATAACCTGACAGTGATGCTAGTTTCTCTGATTTTTGTAATTACCCCAACACCACACATGAAGGCGTCCCAAAACTGACCTGCGGGCCCTTCAGCCAGTTAGGTTTCAGGATATCCAGCATGAATATGCATGAGATAAATGTGCATATTATGGAGACTCTGTATATGCAAATTTATCTCCTGCATATTCATGCTGGATATCCTGAAACTCGACTGGCTGTAGGGCCTCCAAGGCAGGTTTGGGAAGCTCTGACACACACACAATATACTTCAGAATTCTATAGCAGGGGTGGCCAACTATGGTCCTCAAGAGCCACAAACAGGCCAGGATCATCCACCATAAATATGCATGAGATTGTATGCAAATGTACCTCATACATTTTAGTTGTGGATGTCATGAAAACCAGGCCTGGTTGTGGCTCTCGAAGAGTGCAGTTGGCCAACTCTGTCCTGTAGGGTGTTTAGGGCTGGTGCTTCCATTAGACAAACTAGGTGGTTGCCTAGAGCGCCAAATTTTTTTTGGGGGGGGGCAGCAAAGTCCTGCCAATGTGAGGCATAAGAGGGGCACTACTAAGGAAGGGAGCACTGTGCTGGAGCTGCTATCAATTGGTAAGTTGAGGAGGGGGTTTGCCTAGGGGGGTCCAAGTACTCTTGCACCAGCCCTGAGCGTACTTTGTATTTTGAACCTTTTATTTCAAAATTTAGGAGTACTACTTTATTAATCAGGCATCCTTATTTTGTGGCCCTTTTATATCCTGGTGCATTTTGGTATACATAGTATACTAATATCAATATATCCAAAAATCCTTCCAATAGAGCGTGCACCCTCGTAAACGATAGGACCATTTTTGAAAATGTTTTAAGATGGGCATCATCTGTTGCTGCAAATTTCACTGCAATCAATAGTCTTGCCACCTCTTAAAACATTTTTCAAAAATGGTCCTATAGTTTACGAGGGTGCTCTCTCTATTGGAAGGATTTTTTTTAATATAGTGTTTCCAATCCCGGACTTTTTTTTTTTAATTAGAATTTTGTATACATAGTATACTTACATTGCTTTGGTGCACGGCTTCCAAACCTGTCCCTGGGGACCCACATCCAGTCAGGTTTGCAGGATCTCCGCATTGAACATGCATGAGATAAACTTGCATATACTGAGTCTTCATGATATGCAAGTTTATTTCATGCATATGAATTGTGGGTATCCTGAAAAGCCGACTGCCAGTGGGGGGTGTCCCCAGGCCAGGTGTGGGATGCCCTGCTCTAGTGTAAAAGTCTCCCTACCTATTATCTCCTAATAAATTGAATGCTGTAATAGTTGAAGGTATTCGTACCCTATCGTAACTTGATGGTCACATACAGGCCTTGTTTTTGAGCTTGGCCAGCTCATTTAATGGTGTGGTTGCTTTATAAGATTACACACCATTGCAAGGAAGAAGTTTATTAAAGGCTTATGGGTGTTGTCCTTGCCTATGCGGGAGCCCGCTGGAAGGCTTAGCCGATGGTGTAGGAGGAAAGGTATTTTCTAAGCATGCTCCTCCTGACTTTTTTTGAACTTTCCAACAAACTTAACAGCCCCCCCTGCTTGAGTGTTCCATTTTCTAGAGATCAGACTGTAAAATTGCATAGTGTTTGGTCACTGTATTCCTGCATGGCCTTGCACGATGAGGAACTTTGCATTCATTGTTTCAGCCTGGAAAGGAAAACTTTCACCAGTGAAAGTGGCAGGTGTAGTCAGCTGGGACCCATGAGAGTGTAATGTGCGCACACCCACATTTTCTTTTTTTTTTTCAGGCAAAGAAGAGAATTTAAATGTTATAACGGTACCGAGTAATGATTCTCCTGTCATCCCATAGCCTAGGACCGAGATGGGTTAACAATCTTATCAACTGAAACTTCTAGTTGTCTAGTATTTTTTTTTTTTTTTCGTGGTTCTCTCGCTCTATTTTAATCAGTACTTTGGCTATAGCAGCCTGAGCTTTCATTTTCAGTGCCAAGGTTTTCCTCATATCTAGCCCAATTATTGTGCTAATAGGGGCCATCTGCTGTGGCTTACTCTTAAGACGTGGCCTGCCTGTACCCTGAGCCTAGCCTGTAAGTGTTGAGTGATGGATGGGACTGACTCACTCCTCCCAGCAGCTATGAACACTGCCTTTACTGCAGCCCTGGCCTCCTATGTCACATGAATCAAGATCTCTCACCTTGTAGCTTACAGCACTGTCAGTGAGCCATTAAACCAGTGTCCCTCCCCCTCCCACTGGCCTTTCCAGTGCTCCCATTCTCTCACTTGTTATTGCTTCAGCCTGGTAGAGGAGAAATATTAGTTACATTTCATGCGAAATGAGGCACCATCAGAAACTACCCTCTTCCTTTTTAGAAAACGGAGCAGTGCCATTGGCTGGTGTGAATGTTAAAAACCTGATTCGGACTTCTGCCTGTGCTATTGACTGGGCCCCTCTTTCCCCCTTCCACCAGAGTTACGCTGCCACAATTGCAAAGCGATCAGACATGTTTATAATTTCAGGCACTAAGAAAAAGCATTAATTGCCTCACGGTTCTGCACGGTGGGTGGCCCAGAAGTACTTGCCCTTTGCATGGCCTTGCCCCTCTCTCTGGCTTGCTCTTAATACTGCACCTTGAATCTTCCAACACCTAGATATTATTATTGCCTGTGGGTTTTCAACTAGTATTGCTCATTGTATATCATGTTAACTAATAGGTACCAGTCTGATTCCTTTATCACATACAGACCTCTCCTTCTGCTAAAACTCTGCTAGGGCTAATGATTTCCACAAATTTGAAAAATAAAACACAAAACTTTCCTTTTGAGCATTTACTAAATTAGACTTTTTTCCTCATCTTCCATCTTTCTCCCCCCCCCCCCCCCCATTGCATTTTTTTAAACATTTAAGGGGCAATCTTCAGCTGGTAAGAAGTACCCACAGGCACTGTACCAAATTTTCAAAGAAAAAATATGCACGGGGTGCAAGAATGCTTTCCCCTGCATTTTGTGCAGATAGGATTTTATCTAAAGCATATCCATGGAAATATGAAAATGCAGTATCTGCCGGTACCCATCCAAATGCCTTCCCTGCCCCCATATAATGTGGCTTAAAGTATGCCCATCGTGGAATTGTAGTTGCATTGAGAGGGGGCAATTTACCAGGGCAAAACGCTGTGTAGCTCCAAACGTTGCTGTGAAAGTTACCACCTTAACGTGCAGTTTGGACCATCGCTATGCAATCATTAATTAAATAGCAAAGGTTCTGTCTTCAGTGAGAGAGAGAGAATTAAAACAACCGTAGCTGCGCTCTGTGCTGTGAGGGAAAGCTAGGCTAAAATACAAAAAGTCAAACTATAGAAACATTGGCTTCCACCTCATATTGGTCTCAAGGCTCGACCAAGGTGCCAAGCTAAGAACAACCAGCAGAAATAGTAAAATGAAATGCGTTTTATTTGAATCCATAAAAATAAATAGAAGGGTCCTTTAAAAGGACAAATTATGCGCAGTGTAGTTCCTTTGAAATCGGCTTTAAGGTGAGAATAAAAAATATTCCAGTTTGCCACTTGTTTTCTGCCTTTGTTTGACACTAGATTATGAGTGCAAAGTGTGTGTTTCTATAGTTTTCCATCACGCCTCAATCTGTATGGTGTATGGAACATGAACTTAAAGCGTCATTGTCCTTAAGTCTTCCGCGCTGCCTGTAATACATTTGTAAAAGTGCTAACGTTCTTTCAGGCGCTCATACCAGTAACCTAGAGACTGCTGGTGCAGAGCCCATTCACGCATGGGGGATTGTCCTGTCTGCACTGAGGGTCGGATTTCATTCAGGGATTTTTTTTTTTTATCATAGCCATAGAAACTGGTTATGAATTGATTGTGCCAAGCTGCTCCGTCACTGGTGCAGCTCAGTTCATTTTTGCAGCACTGGATACAGGAAAGAGGCAGGGGCCCTAACTCGTTTTGAAGCCAGAGTTACAGCAAACTTTTAGAAGTCAAGAAGCAGAACCTATTAATAGCAATTTTACAACATGAGCTGCTTAAGATAAGCCCAGATTTGTTACTACATTAGTACTAGCTCATCTCACAATTTCCTTTTAATAGGGTTAATCAATTGAAAGCAGACCTTTTAAGATGTGGGTTAGGATACCTTGCATCCTATTCTGTGCTACTTTTTCAATTTTCCAAAAGCTGCTATCTAGCCAAACTAATTTCAGCAGGTTATCTTTAAGCAACAGTCCATCCACATGAGCTTAACTCCTTGCTATAAGATTTAGACAAAATGTAGGCCTGTAATGTGTCGGAGCAGAATGGAATGGCAAAACTTAGCTGGTCACCACTAAATTTTCAATGCTCAGCTCCAGCTCCAGTGAACTTTCCCTACTTGAAACGATTAAAGCCATTGCTGAACTTAGCTAATTTTCACACAGGGTTACAAAGTTATGATATTTTTTTTCCAGTTTTGACTATTGTTAACACCTTGCTAATGCGATGGTCAGCATCGCCCTTGAGATCTTTGCAGCTGCTACAGAAGGCAGCGGCCAGAGTGTTGACCAGGGGGAAAAAGAAATACGATTATATTGTCTTGACCTTGTTACAGTGGCTGCTAATAAAATATCAAATTCACTATAAGATTCTAAGCAGCATTCCCACAATTATAAATAATCAAGATGCAACTTGGCTGGGCGCAACACTCCATTTCTCTACTCCCCAAAGATCAGCTAATTATAGACCTGTTGCACGTATCAAACATTCAAAATGCCCGTTTATCAGAAGTACGAGGTAGAGCACTCTCAATTGCTGGGCGTGGGTTGTGGAGCTCGCTGCCTTGAAGAGTTAAGAATACAAAAAGTTCAAAAAAAACTTTTAGAAAAGGATTAAAACTTGGCTATTTTAAAATAGCTATTGAACCTGATCAGTCAAAATGTGAACAGCCTGCTCTAGAGTATAGTATGAGCAAAGGTTGAAGTGTAGTAACTTTGTGATTTTATGTATCTGGTTTTCTTTTGATTTATGAATCTGAATTCTGTGCACGGCTGGGACTTGATCTATGGTATAGAAATAAACAAAATAAAGGTCGGGGATAAGCAACGTCCCCCTTTTGAAGTCTCAAACAGGTTCAGTTTTCAGGACCTCCCCAATGTATATATACAGACACAGACTTAATATGTCTACCCTGGAAGCATGGAGCGAAAGGGGAGCTATGATCGAGACTGTGTGTGCAATACCTCCAAATGCATAAAGGCACAGGAGTCTGGTCTCCTGCAATGAAAAGGAGGCTCTAGCATGAGTTTTCATGGATTGAGGTTGAAAAGGGGTAGAAGGAGATGTAATCTAAGGAAATATTTCTTTATAGCAAGGGTGGTGGTCTCATGAAAGAGCTTGTGGTTGGAGATGAGAACCATTTCAGAATTCAAGAAAACAGGGGCTCAGTATGGAGCCTCTCTGTAGGATAAGAAGGGACTAGAACCCTACGCAGGAGATCTGGATGGGTCATGTGGACTTTATCTGCTATCCTGTTTTATGTTGCTAGAAGGGGCAAGATCATCTGTTTTTAATCCATTTTCCCCTTTGGTGAGTGTGATTATAATCACGCTTGGTTTGTGTTTACTTCCCCTTCCAACCTGTTTGTCTTTTGTTGCCTTATAGCCTGGAAGAAAAATACATTAACTCAATGTTTGTCCCAGCTAGCCAAACATCTATCTCACACCTGTCAAGTGAAAAATATATTCCAGAATGCCTGAGAAAATGAAGTATCCAGCCCCACTTGTACTAGAAACTTAAAACTCTGCTGCAATTAGTGGGCTTCAAAAACACACAGCAAGTGAATTGGAAGACAATTCAGCCATTCTTGTTGGTTCTCGGGGCTGGGACAAAGGTGGAGAGAGTCATAGATCTGAGAATGGGTATAAAAGAATTGTAAGGTCCTTGGAGCATGGTCAAGATTATTAGGAAGTGGAAATTGTATGGCACCACCCGGATCTTGCCTAGATCAGGCCTTTGAATCCTGTTTGAAGTAGGCAAGAACACCTGCGAATCCAGGAGCGGCTGCATTTTTTTTTTTTTAACCAGAGCAGTTTCAAAAAAGCTCTCCATGTAATCTGGCTAACATGCATTTCTAGACTAAATCTAGTTTCTCAACACCATGCACCCAATTAACAGTTTTCTATCCACGCTTAATCAGTCAGTAATGACTCTCAGCCAATCATCACAAAGGATTAACTGCTGCTTTAACTAACCAACTCTGGATATAAGTGCCATGTCCTATGGATGATTAATACAAAAGAAAGGGACAAATAAGAACAAGACTAGCCAGGATCATCAAATATTATGTGCCTTATATTTTTCAAAGCCATGAAAAATTGTTTAGCCTAGATGGCACAGATTTAGACATTTAAGCCCGGGCACTTAAAATATGACCCCTGGGTAGGTGCAGCTTGATGTGATAATTAAAGATATTACAAGCTTGGTAGTATAAGGATTAGAAAAGGCATTAACTTCTGGCACATGGAGATACCTTGGATGAAAAGGCTTGTGGGGAGGCTGGGATCAGGTTTGGCACTGGCTTTATGTCACAAGGAGCAGTCGAACCCAGTTCTGATTTTGACCCCCACTGCATGCACGGACTTGTAGTTCTGATTTTTACATGGGCTTCTCCGAGAAGATAACCACAAAGCCATGAATTCACTGAGCTGAAGGCAGCACTGGAGTAACCTTAATTGAATAGTCTAAGGGTGGGAGCCACGGAGCAAATTTAAACTAGTAGAGTGCAAAATAAGCTCTGGAAAGGGGAAGTTGCTTCTCTCTTGCCTTTTTCTTAGCGAGGCGAATGGGAAGACGTGAAGGTGAGGCTCCGTGCATCTGTGTTTGAAAAGTGAGACGCTGATATTTTCAAAGGCTTTAAGTGACTGACTTTTAGGAGTTAGGATCTTAAATTTGCTCTTTTGAAAATTGAGTAGGGCCGATATCCTAAAATTTAAGCTCCAGTTTTATAGGTGCCAAAATTTTGGATTGTAAAAAGTGGGTGGCTACAGGGGAGGAGTTAGGATGGGGAAAAAAAGTTAGGTGCTTAGCATCTACCTTAGGGGGTCATTTACTAAGCAGTTTTCCCATAGACACAAAATGGGAGAAAAACCTTAGTAAATGATTAGTGACTGTAAATTTAAGACTAAGTTTTAGGACTACATTTAGGTGAATATGAAGCTGAACATTTAGACTTTTGACTGAAAATAGGCAGCTAACTTAGGAGCTCAGCTTTTTTTTTTTTTTTTTAATCTGAGTATCTATATCACGTTAAAGTACATATTTGCATCATAGTGCTAAGTGGGTCCAAGCTCGGGCGAAGGCTTTGGCATTATCCAGGGACATTTATACAGATATTGTACGTGTTGCTGGCAATTGCATAGGCTGTTGTGGAAAGATCGTGTGGCTTGCAGGCCAACCTTCGTTTCTTTATGCAAACCAAACCCATTTCTCATGGGCTTTCACTAGCTGCTTCCAGAAAAGGCCACTGCAAGCCACAGAAGCCTTTCACACATTTTTTGGCTGAAAGACTTGCTGGAAGCTTCCGTTCCTCACTCACCAGAACCAAAGGAGGAAAGTTCATCAGGACCTGACTGGGGGAAGGGGGCAGAAAAGGAAGTGTGGATTCCTAGTCTATAATAACACGAGTGCGTGTTACTTCAGGCGTACATTTAACAATGACCAAAGCCAACTTAAATTCTCAGTATTAGACACCACAACAGGATGGCAAAAAACACCCCCAAAAACACATGGAGCAAAAGAAGCAATTTCACTTAAGGCCCAATTCAAAGTATGTACACAGTTGAGGTGTGGCTGCAAACACTGACTTTATTTGCAAGAAAGGTCAAAATTGCCTGAATCCAACTAATCTATTCATGATTTTCCAGCAAATAAAGCCCCAAGAGGCGACATATCCGCTGATAAATAATTTCAATCAGGCCTATGGCATCTTGATGAAAGTGGGATCTGGGCTTTTGTAACTAATTGAGATTGTATCCATCTACTGGCCTAGGTTCAGCAAAAAGAAAAATTTGTTTTGCCCTCTCTCTTGTACCCAAGGTAAATAATATAAAAAGACGTTTAGTAGTAACGTGCTGGGAACAGAATCCAGCAAAGAGCAAAAGGAGCATGCCGTTCAGCTGGTGGCTTGGAGACTTTCAGCTCCAAGCTGATGCATTTAGGGAATGGGAAGGGATTTTGTTCCTTTCGATGAAAAGGCAAACCCCCCCCCCCCCCCCCCCAAAAAAAAACCCTCATTCTGTGCCCAAGTAGAATGGGGCTAATGAGCAACTCCTAGAAGGAAGAGAACTGGGCCTGTGCCAGTCCTTCATAGGTTTAGGTGTTCAGGAGAAAACTCCCCTTAGAGTTGACAAAGCAGCATAGGATGTTTCCCCCCCCCCCCCCCCCCCCCCCCCCCCCCCTACCTTGGCTGGATTCTTGGTACAGGACTGCATAAAATGCAACGTGTTCTGTTTTCTCTGTTTTACCGATGGAAACCACCATGCCACCACTATCCCAGGGCCACTGAGTAATTAATCACTAGTGGTATATGCCAACTCTTTGTCTGCAAGCTGTAACCTCCATGGGTGTCAGAAAATTCTCTCTTTGGGGTTGGGAAATGTACAAAACCCCCAAATCATAGAAATAGTTGCAAAATCGGTCAATAAAATCCAGGGGCAAATGCCCCTTATCCCCTGTCCAACCTTCACCCCCTCACCCTTCCTCCCTGCCAACCGCATGCATCCATGATATTTTTCTTTTCTCTCAGGCCCTATATGTCCATTTCTTTAATTTTTATTTCCTGCCCTTGCCAAGATACTTCCACCTTTTTTTTTAAATATCTGCATTTTTCTTTTAAGACAAATGGTTCATACCAGGCTGAATTTCAAACAGAAGAAGAGAATGTGGAAGGGAAAAGGAACTGAAAAACACATCAAAAGTACAGAAAACCTTCTGGTTATGCTGCACGGGAAGGTTCAGAGCTTTTAAGAAGAAAGCATGTCAATTGTTCATACAATGCCAAGTGCTATGCTGGCCCTACGTGCTCCGTCCTGGGCCAGGCACACAAAGAGTGGCACAGAGCTCCTCTGAAGATCTCAATGTGCAGTCCCAAAATGCATCTTAAATGTATTTATTTTTTGTATCACCTGACTCCAAATTAAATGTAAAGAATATTTTGCAAAGATGGGGTAAGACGGAAATCAAAATGGCTGTGCAAGTGGAATTGGCCGGGACACGAGTTGAGACTGCCAAAATGCTGGTGATTATTCACACCTAGGGTGCTTTTCACTACTGCTTCCCCCCCCCCTCTCTGAGATAACTAACAATTATATTGGCAATCCTTCACAGTCAATGCATGTGGCCTGTAAACACGAAAAGAACTGGGAACCCTGAAAACCGAGGGCTTAGACTGTGTTTCGGGTGTCTGTCCTTGGCTAGACTCAAGTGACCAAAACAAAACAAAAACACAGCATTACAATACCGCAATGTTCGATTCAATAGAGAGTTCTTGGACTATTCTAGATCAGCTTTGGTGAACATAATTCACTTCCTTGCTTTCAATAGTGCTTTCCTTTCCAAGTTGAACTTTGCAGCATGAGTTCTATCGTTTTGTGCCTCTAAGTGCTCTGTCCTCCAATAAACTTTTTCAAATAATGTACTATATATATATATTTCTGATAGAGTTCACTAAACTAAATAAAAAAAATACATTTTTCTTAAAAATCTTTTCAGCAGCATTCTAGCCTAAAGCATGAGTTTTTTTTTTGTTTAAAAATAATTGTATACAGTCAACATTTGCAAAATTTAAGCAGGGGGAGGAATTCCCTTGAAGGGCGCGTGTGTTTGACATTCTTCTGGGGCAGGTGAATGGGGGATGGTTTCTCGTCCACTTTAGGTTGCCATAGTGTACAGACAATCTTTCTCAGAGGTGAGAAATTCAAGCAGGTGAGCTGCAAAATTCTCTTTTAAAGTGAACATCTCCCCCACCCCCCCAATAATAACCCCTGTTTTTTTTTTGCATGTTTCTTTTGAAACTGGTATGGCCTTCTTAGAGCGTAAGTCAGATACAAGCATAGTTGTAATAACCTCATCACTTGGATCCATTCCAGTGAGGTTAAAACGTAAACTGTTAATAGGCTAACAAAAGTTTTTTTTTTGCATTATAATTATGCATGAATATATATTGAATATATTACACTGCTTTCACCCTTTGATTGCAAAGTGTTCTTGCCGCAATAGTAACTCCTCCACTCTTAAGTCAGCCTACCTGCATACCCTCCCCCATCTTCCTAAAGTCTTCCCACCCCACACAACCCTTCAGTTAAACAGATTTGAAAGTTCCCCCACCCCTTTTTTTGAAATTAGATATTGCCACATTCTTAAATGCATGCATTGCTGCATTGCTATTGCACTGGATTACTTCTCCTTCTTTCCATCCCTTTATTCTTCCATTAGCTGCCTCCCATTCCGATCACTGCTTGTGGACATCCTCGCTGCGAACAATCTTGTAGATGACCCAGTAGAAAGTGTTAAAGATGAGGAAGACCAGCGGGAAGCCAATGCGGGACACCTTGTCAATCTTTTTGGCACGTTGGATAAAAAGCTTGCGCATCTCATCCGGCGACTTGGAGGGCGGGGGAGCTGAATTGGCGGTGTTGTTGGTGGTGCCCTTCACTGAGATTCCATCCTTTGCCTGGAGGCAGGCCGGGCCCATTCCGTAGGCAGCAAAGCTGAACCTGCCTTCCCCGGCATCATCCTCCTGCAACAGATTCAACATCGGATTCTACTTAAAACAAGATATAGACACTGCACCCTCTCTATAAGGCTTTCTTCCTTCATGCAGACGCTTTGATTTTGATGAGCCCTATAGAAGGGTGCAAACCATAAAACACATGCAGGTGCAAAGCAGGGGATCTTCTTAACAATATAGAATTTTTGTTGTTGCTTAGTTAGGCCAGAAATTTGAACATAAATTCTCCCGTACGCACTAAACTGGAGCAGGGATACATTCCGATTGTGATTAGCAAGAGAAGAAGGGAACATTGTTGGAAATTGTATCCCTTCAACATGTGCCATCCTATAACCTATGGGGAGATTGCTTCTCTGTGCCTCAGACTGTATAATTCAGTGGGAAATTATTCCTACAGACTCTGGACCCTATTAACCAGAGAAGTTAATTTTCAATAAGTTTAGGCACTTAACTTTGGGAGTTAGGTACCTAAATCAGTCCCACTAAGAGCTGACTAGGGCTGCACACACCTCAATTTAGATGTCTAAAAAGTGGGCAGCAAGAAGGGATACAGTTAGAGGGGGAAGAAATGTGAGGCACTTTGCACTGGTTTTCAGTACCAGGCACCCAAATCTAGGCAAATGGAGGCCAACTTGCAGTATTCATTAATGGGCCTGCAAGGCAATTTTGAAAGGGAATAATTCCCTGAGGGCAAGCTGGTGCTGTGGGAATTTTGCATTCTTTGCAGGCGCAAAGAATGTGGGGTAAACGTCTTACAGACAGAAGGGACAATGATTTCAAAATGAAATCCTCCAGCGGACTTTTTTTTCCAGCCCACTCTGCTCTTGCCCCTGGTCCCACCTCAGTGGAGGGGGAGGGTAATTTTCCAAGGGCCCTTCTCCTCAGGTAAGCACTCATTTACCTACAAAGAATATCTTCGAAAATTGCCCCCATAAATTGCTAGTCTAAAAGTAGGCCCCTAAGTTTTAGAAACCTGAAAATCTGTCTAAATTCGAGCCTAAAATTTAGGCACCTAATATGGGTACTGAGCAATGAACATTTTTTTTTGAAAATTGATCCCTTAGGGGTGTTTTTTTCCCTCACTTTGAGCCTAATTCGCTAAGCTTTTTTCCCCCCCCCAGAAATAGAAAATGGGAGTAAAGACTTGCAGCTTGATTTATTAAGGCTTTTTTTATTCATTCTGTGTCCATAGGAAAAAAAAGATTACTAAACCAGACCCTTAGTGAATCATTTTTTTTATGTCTATGAGGAAACCTTTGCAAATAGAGCCCTCTATCTAATTTATTGGGAGAGGATTCTTTTAACACATGGACATTTTATCCCTGCAGACTATTTAAAGTAGTGAAGATTAATTCTTTCCACTGACACTCAAATTATTGTCAGAGAAATCTTCTCTTTCCATATATTGTTGTACCCTAGTGGAAGATTAACCCTTTAATTCAGGATTGATCTAGTGAGAAATGAATAATACATTCCTGGGTATTTCAAAGATATTGGATAATAAATTCATCATAAGAATCTTTTATTCATGGTGACTTGATTTAATATAATTGAAGATGAATCTTTTGTTCTCCTTGATTTATGAGAGTTAAAGCTTTTATTCATGCAAGGCAGTTCTAGAGGCTTGGAAAACATTAGTGCCTCTTGCCAAGTGAGCTCTTTTCTTGAAAGCGACTGGCCTTGGGTATAAAACTCTGCTCTCTTCAATCTGGGCACCATTTTTTTATAACCCTATTCCCATCCCCATCAAGACACCAGCACTGCAGCCAGGAGGAAAGGCAGTATCCTCTAAAGCTATCATGCCACACTTGAACTGAGGGCTGGGGGCACAGTATGCATCCTCCGTTTCCCCCAGACACTATAAGTATCATTTAGGCGACGCCTTGCCTAGATGGCCCAATACTACCCCAAAGAGAGAAAGAGACACACGCTTAATCCTGAGTTCCCTGCCTTGTCAGGATTGGCATTTGGGAATCATTACCGACTGTTTTTTTGTTTTTTTTTAAATATCCCCTGTTTTGCCTCTGCTCGCCATCCACTAGCCACCACACACACAGAGACACAGCAACCAACACATTTTCATGTTTGCCATTCTGGAACATCTGCTGAGGAAGAGGAGGTAAAATAAGAATGGTGTGCGTAATTACCTGTGAATTCGGCCATAGCTACTTTTGTGTGATAATGCTGAGTACTAAAGATTTCGTCTGTGCTTTCTATTCCCAAATCCATTTGTCTGGTTGTCTCTCTTGCTCGTGATCATGTGGGCTGGCAGCAACCACAGCGAATCAGTCCTGCAGCACTTTCTCACTCAGTACTGATGGGATAACACTCTAGGGACCTTCATTCAATAGGCAGTTTCTCGCTCTTTTCCCCCCCACCACCCTCCCAACTCTTTCCTAAGTTTGGTAACGGTGATCACTGGGTCATCATCAAAGAAACACTTTGGAATATATCAACTTTTAAAAACCAAAGCATTTAAACCATAAAACAATTCACATTGGCCAATGCGTTCTTGGCATTTATCTTGACATCATGGACATACTTCAAGTTTAAACATGAGCTTCATTCCTTGAAGATTGAATTTCCCCCCTAATTCATGACCTGATGTTCATGCCAACACATTTATTACCAGGAAAACATGGTTGGCACTCCCACTAGGCCAACTAGTGGGCCAAATCTCGGGAGGGGGTGGCAAAATCTCACCAGAGCCAGGCCCTAGGGCCACCAGTGGAACCTATCCCTCTGGCAACTGAAGAGCGGAAGAGGGCACAATGTAAGGGAGACACTAAGCATTAGAAAAAAAGGGGACAGGAAAATAAATTGAACTTTCAATCCATTAGGCTACTAATGAGTGAACGTTTTGAAACTTTCAGTAATAATAGGAATTAATTTTCAAAGAGTTATGCGGGGCTTGTTTGCATAAACTAAATGTCCGCATGTAAGTAGCATGTACGCACGTATACGCTATTTTATAAAATTCAAGAGTATTTGCCGTGTCATGTGTAAATATGAACAAGGAAAAAGGGGTGTATTAGGGGCCATGCCAGGGCGGAGTTCAGAAGTGATCACACATTGCTACTTTGTAAGTGGTATTTGTGCATATATTACTGAACTTGATCATAGTAATTTTACAACTACTAATTGACTCGCAGCAACTCAAATTGCACTTGTCTTTCATCTGTAGTTTTTGGGTGGGAGGTCTGGGTGAACTAATGAGGGTTCAGCAGCCATTTGCCGCTGTACCAGGGAAGGGACTGACAGCGCACGCAAGTTGCTACTGCTCCAATGGAGCAGTAAGCAATGAAATAAAATTTTAAAAAAGGTAGGAGATGGGAAGGGGAAGGGAGGTTAGGGTAGGGGTTAAGGAAGTTCTCTCCATGTCTATTCCTTAATTGGAGCGGACTAGGAGGAAATTGGGAAAGGCCGGGATGCGTCGCTGCACGAAATTTGTGCATGGACACGCGCGCACCTTTCAAAATCTACCTGTTAGGAAAGAGTAACCGAAATTATAGCTACACAATGCAAGGCTCCACATTAGGAGTCACCACTCAGGAAAAGGATCTAGGTGTCATAATTGATAATACATTGAAATCTTCTGCTCAGCGTGCAGCAGCAGCAGCAGCCAAGAAAGCAAACAGAACACTAAGGTTTATCGCTCCATGGTGCAATCTCATCTTGAATATTGTGTGCAGTTCTGGTCACCAAGTCTCAACAAAAGATATAGCAGAGTTAGAAAAGGTACAGAGAAGGTTGGCCAAAATGATAAAGAGGATGGAACGAGTCTCCTATGAGGAAAGGCTAAAGAGATTAGGACTCTTCAGTTTGGAGAAGAGAGGGTTGAGGGGAAATATGATAGAAGTCTATAAAATAATGAGTGGAATGGAATGAGTAAAAACTAATCAGTTTACTCTTTCAGAGAGAACAAAGACTAGGGGACACACAATGAAGTTACTAGGTGATGCATTTAAAACTAATAAGAGAAAATATTTTTTTTACTCAATGCATAATTAAGTTCTGCAATTCATTGCCGGAAGATGTGTTGAAAACTATTGGTGTAGTTGTGTTTAAAAAAGGTTTGGGGCAAGTTCCTGGTGGAAAAGTCCATAAACTATTATTAAGGTGAGCTTGGGAAATTCACTGCTTATCCCTGGGATAAATGGAGGTGGGGGTCTATAGTTTTCAGGCATTATCTGTGTTCACGTCTTCTCTTGCACTTTTCATTCCCCCCTATGTTACTATAAGGCAGGCACCATGACGATCCGCTAGCATCAAGAGAGCAGCTTGCTGCATCCTCAGAAAGTCATCCATTAATGTTTTATATCTGACCAAAAGATGCTGCTACTTCCATGGTGCACAGTGCTCTTGTCTCTCAAAGATAATAAGTGCTCTCTGCTCTCTCTAAGCACTCCCAGCCCATAATCACCTGATCACTTTTGGTCTTCGGTGTGGTACTGTGCAACACTAACACTGTACTATCAAGTCACTGCAAAGAATCTCTGTTTATATAATACAAATGTTGTAGCAAGGAATTTCTATCAGCATGGAAGGAAGGCGAGGAGAAGTAAGGAAAAGGACAGAGAGTATCAGGATAGCTTAGTGATATGGTAATGCCAGAGAAGATCAGAAAATGTAATTATGATGTCCGAGTCTTCGTTTTCGTGATTTAATGTGTTTCATTTGCCATTCAGCCTTTTAAAAACAACTCCACAATTTGAAAACACATTCTAGAGAACTATTAAAAGCAGGGGGTTGGGGGGTGGGGGGAAGGCTGGCTATGGAAATAAAAGCATTCCCGTCTGCAGTAGTTTGATATCACTCTACATTAATTATTTCTTTCGGGAAATTCAGCGCACACAATGCACTGGCTTTAATTTATGCAGAGACAAATGAGAGGAGCTCATGCAATAGTTACCACATTCCATTCTGTAACACCAAGGCATTCAGTTCACAAGCAGATTCAGATAAGCTACCTTTCATAGTTTAATTAGTTATTTCATCAATTCTGCCGCATTTAATGATATTTTGAGGAATGTGAGGCTAAGAGAGGATATTTTTACCCTGTCCATAAATACTTTTTCCTTAGTGAGATTTGACTTGTGAAGTCTGAGAAATGGTTGTGAGCAATAGGGAGCAGCCTCCCGGTCGTACCGGTGAAGGCCAAACCAGCTAGAGCATAAGTTCCCAAATTCGTCCTGGAGGCTTGCTATGGAGGAAGTGCTTGCAAATTTATCTCATACACTATTCATTATGGGCCAGATTTTCAAAGGGGTACGCGCGTACCCCCCAAAAGCCTGGCCGAAGTACCCACTGCGCGGGCCGAGCCTATTTTGAGTAGGCTCGGCGGTGCACGCAAGCCCCGGGACACACGTAAGTCCCGGGGATTTCCTGGGGGGGGGGGGCGTGTCGCGGTGGCGCGTCATTTGGGGGCAGGGCCGCGGGCGTGGTTCCGGCCCGGAGGTGTTTCGGGGGCATGGCCGAGGCTTCCGAAATGGCTCCCGGGCCTGGGAATCGCGCACTGGCGGCTGGCCCGGCACGCGCAAGTTATGCCTGCTTCGGGCAGGCGTAACTTGTACAAGAGGTAGGGGGGGTGTGGGTTAGGTAGGGGAAGGGAGGGGAAGGTGGGGGGAGGTGGAAGGAAAGTTCCCTCCGAGGCCGCTCTGATTTTGGAGCGGCCTCTGAGGGAACGGAGGCAGGCTGCGCGGCTCGGCACGCGCAGGCTGCCGATTTTGGGCAACCTTGCACGCGCTGACCCCGGATTTTAATGGATACGCATGGCTACGCGTGTATCTATTAAAATCCCGCATACTCTTGTTTGCGCCTGGTGCACGAACAAAAGTATGCGCGGGCGCAGATTTATAAAATCTACCCCTATGCGTATCCTGAAAACCCCGACTGCCTGGGAGTCTTCCAGGATGGGTTTGGGAACCACTGAGCTATAGAATTCAGGAAAGCCTGGGCTGAGAACAGAAGATTCTTAGCAGTGGCAGAGGTATTGGGGGTGGGGGTGGGGGTGAGATTAGGAGATTGGGAAGCTGGAGCAGCTGCACAACCGCCCAAGTTGTGAAGAGGTCCACATTGTGATCGGGGGGGGGGGGGGGGAGAGCACTCAGCTCAACCAACCCACACCTGCGTGACTCCCGTACAGAAAAGGGAACCTTATGGGTTCTAATCAAATGAGCTGTGCGGGATCTACTTGATTGATATAATCACTTGTCTGCCTCCTCCTTCCCACTTCTGTTAGTTCTCGTCATTAAAGAGGAGCCCTCTTGGGCCTAAACCAGAGTCCAGGTGCTCCACTACTGATCTGAGGATGAGAGGGCAAAGCTTGAGGAACAGTTAGACTGGGTGGGCTCTTGCAATCCTTATCTGCTGTCATTTTCTGTTATTATGAGTTTTAACTCATTGTGCGCAAGGGACAATTAAAATGTAACAGCATTAATTGCTGACAAGTAAATAAGGACCTTCGATTTCAGTTTTTATTTTATTTTACCTAGGAATTTCAGTGTTAGAAAAAAAAAGAAATCAGTGAAAAATGACTTTTCCACAGATTTTTCTCCTTCGTGTCATAACAAAGCAGGGGCTTAGGGTGGCTGCTGAAGTTGGTGGTGCACCAGAAAATTTGCTGCTGCCATGTGCTCTAGAACACAGTGCATGCTCCTGCATTACCTTGTGAGCACTACTTTCTCTGATGCAAAAAGCCTATCAATTTTATGCTCACAGCAACCCAATTCTTAGAGGGAAAATTAGTTAAGTCCAACCCTTAAAATAATCACCTAATCTACTAAGAGCAGTTGCAATAAATTATGCGAATGAAAAAATATTTTCTGCAAGAACATTCAAAACCGCTTTCTGCATGCAAATGAAATGAAAGAGCAAACTTCTGCTTAAAATAGAAATGAGGAAGTGAGGACCATAGCGCCGTAAAAGCCAGTGATAAGCACCATCATTTTTACAGCAAGAATTCAAGTTACACAAGAACTGGACCTTTACAATACAGGCAGACCGTCACCAAATACAAAATAGAAATGTGCCAACAAAAACTGTACTGGAAACCACAAGCCTGACTGTATTATGCAGTGCAACAATGGACAAACAGGAAACCATCATTCCACACAAAACGTCAAGTAATAAAATCAAGAGATAAAAGACATCATTCATAATATTAAAACCATACTAATAAGAAGAATAAATGTCAAAACAAATAACAAACATCCAATAGTTTAAAAAAACTTGCATGAATTTGTTTCAATATTTACCAAACACCAATAACATATTTCAAAACATCTGATGAATAAAACATCCAATAATTATAAATGTTCTATTTCCCCCAAACAAAACTATAAAATATTTCCAAACAGAAACATCAAATTACACCCAATAATTAAAACTAATAAGGCTTAAAATATCTCCTGCTCTCCATAGCTGGGATCTTTAGATTTCCACTCACCCTGAGATTATTATAGATTGTGGGAGGTAGTAAGGCCACACAAACTATCTCCTCTCTCTCTCATTCACACACACATACAATCACATTCATTCTTTCACACACTCCCTCATATACATGCCAATGCTTTCACACACACATAGGCTCTCTCTTCCTCACATACACATTATGTGTACGTGTGTGTGTGTGCATGCACCTGCATGTGCATGTGAGAGCCTCTGTCATACATGCGCCTATCAGACAGACCCTTACCTAATACAGAATAAGGGAGTACAAATTAGAAACATGCAGCAAAACTAAAATGGAAAGCCAGAGAAACCAGACTCTGTGAACTCTGGAATACTGAAGAAAAAGCAAAATATAAGAAATGCACATTCCCAAAGATGGCATATTCCAATCGCTGAAAGGCAAAATATTTTTTTTTACCTTTGCTGTCTGATCTTATTTTTCTAATCAGTTGGTCTCAGTCTCTTTTTCCTCCTTGTCTGTCTTTTCTGTATTCCTTTTTCAAGGTCTCTTTTATGCTGTTTCTTCTCTTGTTTTTTTTTCCTTCCTCCTTCATACACAAACACACACACATGCTCTCTCTCACATGCGCGGTCTCATATACAAGCTTTCTCTCACACAGGATCCCACTCTTGCATGCTTTCTCTCACATACACATAGGCTCCACTCTCATATGCTGTCTCTCACATGCAGGGTCTCACATGCTCTTACACACAGGCTTCCGTTCTCACAAACACTCACACACAGGCTCTTGCTCTTACATGCTCTTTCACACACAAACACACAGGCTCTCACATGCTCTCTCTCACATGCAGGTTCCCACTCCCAAACATAGATACACACATAGGCTGTCACTCTCACAGGTTTCCATTTTCTCACATACACATGCACACAGGCTCTCACACTCACATGCTGTCTCTCACATGCAGGCTCCCGTCCCCCCCCCCCCCTCCCCACAGACATATACAGGCACTCACTTTTACATGCTCTCTCACACAGCTTCATTTTCCTATACAAACACACAGGTTCTTACATGCTCTCTCTCACATACAGACTCCCTCCCCCCCCCCCCCCCAAACACAAAGGCTTTCACTCCCACATGCTCTCTCTCTTTCTCTCTCTCTCTCTCACACACACACATACACCCACACATCTAGGTAGGCTCCCATTCACATCTCGCCCCCATTCATCCCCCCCAGGCAAGCTCCCATTCATACACACACACACACACAGAGGCAGGCAGGCTCTCATTCATACCCCCCACATACAAGGCTACTGTTCACATACTCATACACACACACACACACACACACACACACACACACACACAAAGACAAAACACAGGCAGGTTTCCCATCAGGAGCAGAAGGGGGAATCCTGTTCTGCTACTGCTGCTCCTCGTTGTGCCTGCCCCATGGTATTCGAAACCTTTGAGGCTAGCACTTCCTCCATACTGATCTCGCATTGCACGAGATCAGCATAGAGCACCTACTGGCCACACGGGGCTGGAATACCAGCGGGAGAATGGGCTTCCTTCCTCTTCTCAGCCACTGGCGTCCTTTCGAGCCCGCTCCTCTGCCTCCAGCTGGATGGGGTCCAACCACAACCTCCCGGTCCTGTTCCTCTTCTCAGCCACTGGCATCCTTCTGGGCCCGCTCCTCTTCTCTGCCGCCAGCTGGATGGGATCCAACCGCAACCTCCCGGTCCTGTTCCTCTTCTCGGCTACTGGCAAGATGGGGGTCCATCTCTTCCTCTTCTCTGTCGCCACTTCCCTGGATGTGCGCGCTGCAGCCCTGTGACAGGGCCTCTCTTCTTAGGCCGCCAGGCAGTTGGTGGTGCTACACCCCCATGTATCAAAGTCATTTTTTCCACTGACATCTTTTCTTATAACATCGAAATTCGCAGGCAAAATAAAATCAAAACTAAAAACAATTGTCCCTAAAGTAATCAGCCAGTGAAAATGCTGTTCAACAAGATTGCCAGCAGATGGCAGCAAAGTATACACCATTAGAAGAAGAGCCTCTACTGCAGTGAAATAATACAGATATACAGAAGGTTTGAGGAAATATTTTGGTTCTTTTCAGTTCTATAAATACAATAGCTGCTATTATATAGGTACAGAGATTTAAGTTCCCCTCTTTACAGGATCCATGTAAGCATATTAGTTGACATTAATGCTTTTCTGGGGGGAAGGATTGCTCTTTGAATATCATCATGGGGAAGACAATTTTCAAAGCCGTTTATGTGAGAAAATAGAGATTTTCACTGTAAACTGGTTGTCCGAACATTCCCTCCCTCAATGCGGCTAAAAGTATGTGCGGGGGCCGATGTACTAAGACCCGCGGTGAAATCTGCGCTAGTTGTCTGAGCGTATTTTTTTTTTAGCGTGCACCACAAAAGCAGGCGCCTCCACGGGACGTCATAAAGGCCACGTATGTAGACGAGACGCGCGCAAAGAAAAAAAATCCACGCTGATGCGAAACCCTCACAGAAAAGCGCGTACAAAGATGTGCCCTCAGCCCTGTGGAACAGACCACGCACAGAGCAGAGCCAAAACCCCCGTTAATTGGGTGACCCGTGAATGATTCTTGGGGGGGGAGGGGGAAGATTTCCCCCTTTCAATAAAACCGTGAAGAAATTACTGAACTGAAGGTGGGTAGAGCAATGTCTATCCCCTTCATGTTTCGCCTCCAACCTCGTGGCAGCTGTTCCGGCGCAGGCCAATACGTACGGGTAAGGTGGCAGCGATTTTTTTTTTTCTGACGACCCGCAGAACGAACTAAACATCTGGAAGAAGTGAAGGTAATCCACGATTACCCCAGACCTGCACGGATAACCACACTAATGCCAGCAAAAACCGTTCTCTAGACAACGTGCTTTAACTCAACTCCTGCCATGACCCGGGCGCTAAAAAATAAACCCGGGTACAAAAACCCGCACTAACAGACGCGTGCCTCGCTGCACAGCCCGCAAATAGTTAATTTGCCTGATTTGCATCCACTAGCACTGAACCAGCCCCGTGCTTTTAAAGCGGGTTGCTGAGCACGTTCTTCCCACGCCGAATATGTTATTACATGCACGCCTAAAGCTAGCACGGCGGAAAACTCTCGCCGAAACCTGCGCAGGTACACGCAAAAACCCACGGCAGCTTTAGCGCTGCTTATTACGTCGGCCCCGCAGACTCATTTAGAAGAAGAGAGACTGCGGAATTCCTTCAAGGGGCTCTGCTCAGACCAATGGTGATGGAATCTACATGGGAAGGGGCACAGTAACAGAAACGACAGCAGAAAAGAACCAAATGGTCCATCCAATCTGCCCAGCAAGCTTCTAATGGTAGTATGGCAGGGGGTCATACTGCACCTGCGACTTACGAATGGAGGAGGTGTCTCTAATGTCTGGGTAGGTGCCCACCTGAGCACCAGTATGGTTTGATAGGGGACCTAGTGCTTTACCCACAGAGATGGCCTTTTATAAAATTGTGTGACTGATATGCGCGTAAAGTGGCATTGCAGATATTCACTGCTTATTCTTGGGATAAGCAGCTTGGAATCTTATCTACCCCTTGGGATCCTGCCAGATACTTGTGATCTGTCTTGGCCACTGTTGGAAACAGGTTACTGGGCTTGACGGACCCTTGGTCTGACTCAGAATGGTAAGTTTTATGTTCTTACGTTCTTAATTATGTGCATACACACTGTATGCGTGCACTTTTTCTCTAGGGGTAGAGTCCGGGCGCAGTTGGCACATTTGCGCACTATTGGCAAAATTACGTGCACACACTTTTGTGGGGATAATTTTCAAAGAGGACTTATGTATACAAGCCCGCCTTGAAAAATGGCGTAACTAATATGCATATTTGCCGGCTAACATATATGCAATGTTACAAAATTACTGCCACAATGACCAAGGCGGACAAGAGTAACATAAAGAAAGTCCTGGTTTTCAAAGGGGGAAGTACCTTAAGGAGGTGCTACCAAGGTGGGAGGAGATAGGTGAAGAGTAAATTTAAAGAAGATATAGTAATGGCAATTAATCTTTGTATCAGGAAAATAAATACAAGTAAGAGGAAAAGGAACCTGTGATGGTTCTTCAAAGAACTGGCTGAAAAAGTAAGGGCTAGAAAAGTAGCATTAAAAAAAATGCAAAGGATCTCAAACAGATGAACACAGGGAAGAATTTGTGCTAAAGCTGAAAGAGACAAGGAAAAAAATTAGAATGGCAAAAGCAAAAGTGTTAGAAAAGACAGCTCAAGAGTTAAAACAAGGTAACACTTTTTTTTTTCAGGTAAATTAGTGAAAGAAGGAAAGCCGGAGGTGGAACTATAAGATTGAGAGAAGGTGAGGAGCAATGTGTGGAGAGAAATGAGGAAAAAGCACCGAAACAAATAATTCTATTCAATATTCACTGAAGAACAGTTTTGAGGGGGACCACTGATTGTTGGTATGGGTACATATGAGAGTGGGGTGGATACAAAACTGTTTACAAAAGAGAGTGTTTGTGTAGAACCAGGAAAACTGGTTTTTGATTATTAACACTGAATGGCTATTGCAGTATCTTTTTCTTTTCAGGTTTTGTTTGCCCGTTGTGTTTGTGTGCTTATTTATCGAATTTTATTATTCTTGCTTGCTTATATTAATTGTATTTTATGTTTAGTTATTTTGTAAACTGCCTGGTTAAACCTGCTTTTAAAGGCAGTATATTAAATTCAGATTCAATAAGATAAAATAACCAGCAGAAAAAAAAAATAGAATTGATAAGGCCTCTGTACAGGTTGTTGGTGACATCTTTACTTAGATGATGACATAAGAATACAAGATTTGCCATATTGGGTTAGACCAAAGGTCTGTCAAGCCCAGCATCCTGTTTCCAATCCAGGTCATATGTACCTGGCAAAATCCCAAAAGGTTGATAGATTCTATGCTGCTTATCTCAGGGATAAGCAGAGGATTCCCTAAGTCCATCTTAATAATGGTTTATGGACTTTTCCTTCAGGAACTTGTCCAAAGCTTTTTTAAACCCAGCAACACTAACATCTTTCACCATGTCCTCAGGAAACACCCTGGAGGAAAGGTGAAATAGGGGAGATATGATAGAGACGTTCAAATATCTTAGTTTCCTTGCACAGGAGATGAGCCTCTTTCAACAGAAAGGGGGCTCTAGAACGAGGGGTCAAGCAATGAGGTTGAAAGGGGGTAAATGCTACGAGAAATCTTAGGAAATATTTCTTTACAGAGAGGGTGGTAGAAATGTGGAATAGGCTCCCAGTGAAGGTGGTGGAGACAAAAACAGTATCTGAATTCAAGAAAGCATAAAGGGTATCTCTAAGGAGGTGATGGGAATTATAATGCTAAATTAATTGAATGGATGGGAAAACTGGATGGGCCATGTGGTCTTTTTCTGCCATTATGTTTCAATGTTTCTATGTCTCAGAGCTTAATTATGTGGCAAGTAAAATATTTTCTCCTATATGTTTAAAATGTAATACTTGGTAACTTCATTACATGTGCTCTGGTCTTTGCACTTTTTGAAAGAGTAAACAATCGATTTGTGTTCACCCATTTCATTCCACTCATTATTTTATAGACCTCTATCATATCTCTCCAAGCTGCAGAGCCCTAACCTCTTTAGCCTTTCCTCATAGGGAAATTGTTCCAACCCTTTTATCATTTTGGTTGCCCTTCTCTGAGCTTTTTCTAATTCTGCTATACCTTTTTTTGAGATGTGGTGACCAGAATTGCCCACAATACTCAAGAAGTGGTCACGGAATGAGAGAGATGCATTATGATACTCCATTTTATTCTCCATTCCTTTCCTAATAATGTCTAGAATTCTATTTTCTATCTTGGCTGCTGCAGCACACTGAGCAGAGGATTTCAACGTTTTATCCATGATGACACCTAGATCCTTTTCCTGAATGGTGACTCCTAATGTGGAACCTTGCATTGTGTAGCTAACTAGCTACATTTTAGGTTGTGCTTCCTTATGTGCTTCACGTTACACTTTTCCACATTAAATGTGATCTGTAATTTGGATGCCCAATCTCCCAGTCTTGCAAAGTCCTCTTGCAATTTCTCACAATCTTCTTGTGAATTAACAACTTTGAATAATTTTGTGTCATCTACAAATCTGATCACCTCACTCATTGTTCCCATTTCCAGATAATTTATAAATATATTAAAAAGCAGATACCTGGGGTACTCCACTATTCACCTATTGCTGTTCCATCCCCTTTGTCATTTTCGTCGCCCTTCTCTTCACCTTCTCCAGTGCAATTATATCTTTTTTGAGATGCAGAGACCAGAATTGCACACAGTATTTATGGTGTGGTCTCACCATGGAGCGAAACAGAGACATTATGTCATCCACCGTTTTATTTGCCATTCCCTTCTTAATAATTCTGTTTGCTTTTTTGACTGCCACAGCACACTGAGCTGATGATTTCAATGTAATATCAATTATGACATCCAGATCTTTATCCTGGATGGTAACTCCTAATATGGATTCTAACATCGTGTAAATCAGCTCTCAATTCACAATAAGGCATTGCCTCCTACCCATGACTTTTTAATTTCCTTAGAAGTCTCTCATGAGGGACTCTGTCAAATCTTTCTGGAAATCCATACACATATATCAACTGGCTCACCTTTATTCACATGTTTATTTCTACCTTCAGATTGCTAAATCCATATTAGCTTTGCCCTATTTAACTATGACCACCTGCCATTTTGCCTGGCACAGACAGACATCAGACTCACTAATCTGTAGTTTCTTGGATCACCCCTGGAACCCTTTTTAAACACTGGCATTACGTTGGCAGAGTTCCACATTAGGAGTCACCCCTCAGAAAAAGGATCTAGCCACAATGGGGAAAGCAATTTCAGACAGCTAATCTATGGTCACATTGCTCTTTACATGTGCCCTCCCTGCGTGTGTGTAAGTTGCATTAGAGGTCATTTTCAACGGAAAATGGAAATGGGCTTAAAAGTGGAAAAAATAGTAATGAAATAAAATGAATAAAGGATCTGGCTTATTTGGGTCACGTGATGGCTCGAACAGCGAGTATTCTGCAGAATCCAGCTACTCTTTGTGCAGACAGCAGGGGGGGGGGGAAATTGTCGGTGATCTGGGCCTCTGGCCAATAAGAGTCATTGACCCCTAACCATCCATCTGAGGCTAGGGGAGAGTGTAGTGGGCCCTCAGGCATTGCCCTATTGTGCGAATGGTCAGTCTGCCCCTGGCAGACAGTACCACTAATTAGTCTCTAATATGCTTAGAAAGAGGTGGTCGCCTCAAAGTAGACAAGTTTGTTGATATTTGGACATGTGGGCAGAATGGAAGGATAAGAAGACTCATTCTTCTGGCTTTAGGAGTACAACCAGCGTTAGGAATCTCGGAGCCATTATGTTTAGCTGCCATGGTTGTGAGACAGAGCAAAATCAGCAGGTCCAGCTGGACACTCGGTGGGGAAGTAGCCAGACTTTTTTATACATGTGTGTTTGAAGCAGTGACATTAAGATTAGGCTGGAATACACACCTTCTTTATCAAAATAACTATACAAATTAAAATTTTGGCAAAAAAAACAAAAAAAAACGCCAGCATGCATCAAAAGACATAGTTGGCATGAGCTCTGATGCCTGCATCAGGCCGGGCTCCGCAATGTGCAGTAAGCGTTACCTTGTGATGTCTCCTCTTCCTCCTGAAGCGGAGCAGCTCTTTGTGCTGTCGGGATACAAAGTTGACAGCGGCATATTCCAGCAGGGCTGAGAATACAAACAGCAAGCATACGGCCATCCAGATGTCAATAGCTTTGACGTAGGACACCTGTGGAGAAGAAACAGACACAATGGAAAGGCCATAGAAAGGGATCAGATAGACACAAAATGAGAGAACATCTTAAATGAGTCAAGTGCTCAGATAGTTGCATAGGATAAATGCATCTTATTGGTGCATAGGGACGGATGTACTAATATGCAATGACATGTTTAATGTGAGAGAGATACTGCACATTTTTTATTTCTATTTTTGCTTTACTTCATTTACCATCTTTCCAGGAACCTACCCAAGACAGTGTAAAACAATAAAAAAAAGTCATAAATAATAACAAAAACATAAAATATCTCAAACACTTTTTTAATTTCATTTTTTGTTTGTTTTGTTTTATTTTAAATGAAAGAAACAAACAACAAAAAGAGAAAACAAAATGAAATAAAAATGGTGTCCCATCCAAGGCTGGGACCATAGAGCAAAATGGCACTGGCATCATTTTGAAAAATAGCAGTGGCAGGGCAGCAATGAGTAGGAATTGCTTCCGGCCAATTTTGAAGCCCATGAACAGTCATATTTTCAAAGGAAAGGAAATGAAACAGGAATATTTGTCGAGATCTCCAGTTTTGTTTCCTGTTTATTGTAGGGGATGGGGTGATATGTATTAGGGACATAATTTACGATTCATTTGTTATTTGAATTATTTGATTTTTGATATATTTAAAACATATTCTGCAATCTCCAGTACAACTGTTCAGTTTGCATTATAATTTTATATTTCTGTTCCAATATAACATTCATATTCACAAATAACGTCATTGAAAATGCATGTGTTATATCATGCTGTTCTGATGTATTACATTGTATTGCTTCTTGTGATATATTGTTTTTCTGTAATGCTAACTGCTTTGAGTCCCTCTTTTTTGGGAAAGACAGTCTATAAGTATGAAATAGAAACTGTATCCTTTATTTAAAACATAGACCAATACAATAGGAGTGGTCATCTTTTAGCTTCACATTAGCGTTCTTTCATTTCCATTTCCCTTTATAAGGGTTTGTTCCATACCTTGGGTAGTGATGCTCGAGAACCAGAACTCTGGGTGGTCATGGTGAGTACAGTGGTGATCCCCAAGCCAACACGGGCTGGCGCAGCATCCATGTTAATCCAGAAGGAAACCCAGGACAGGATGACTATCAGGAGGCTGGGGATATACATCTGGATCAGGTAGTAACCCATCTGCCGTTCCAGGTGGAAACGAGCCTCAATGCAGGTGAATTTTCCTGGGAAGATAAAGCTTTCATTTGCAGTTTTATTTACACTTAACCCTGCTTGCATCAGCCAGAACTGACGTCATTCAGCTGCCTGGTGCATTTTTTTAAACAGTTATCTGTGAGAAGCAGGATGACCTATTTCAACTGTATTTCTTCTAGAGCTACCGCTGTTTCCAAGAGTTGTTGTTTTCAGGTATGGGACTTCCTGGTAATATTTAATCAGAGAGGGCAACACCTACTGGTCCATATTTTGATTACATAAGCAGGCTGCCCAAACCACCAGCATGTTCACCATCCCTGTGTTCCCCTCTAATAAAAGACGCATGATTCAAGCAGAGGTCAGGTTTGCCAATGTAAATCTTTTCTTGGACTGGGCTCAGAAAACAGATTATTTGTTGGTCCGGTTCATTCACTCACAAATTTAAATAAATAAATAAATAACTGTCACATGCAGACGGAGAGGCAGCCATCTACAAAGAAATGAAATAGATTTAGTGCGAACCACCCAAAGGTGAGGAAAAGGTAATCTGGAGTCGTGGATATTTCCATATCCATGAAGTTTGTTTGCCTCATGAGTCACATGCTTCTAGCACGACACCACTACTTATGAGCAAGCATGGTGCCAGTAACTAAAGCAGGCTGAACAATTAGAAGTCAACCTTGAGCCAGATGGCTTTCAGCCTGAACTGAATTCAATGAAAATTTCAGATTTTCCCCACGTCTTCTGTGGAAATCAATATCTTTTTTTTTTTTTCCCAGCAGTTTGGGGAATTCTGAAGCAAAGCCATTGAAATTTAAAACTCATTTGCTGATTCAAAGAGATCCACTCTGCATTTCTAAAAATCACTTCAGATTTCTTAAAGATCATAAGCGGATTTTGTCGCAAATGTGGGTTTTCGTTAAAAAAAAAAAGGATCAAATAGATTTGGTGAGCATTTGAAGCATTTTTCAGTTTCATTAATTGCTTTGTGGATCTATTTTAAAGAAGCTTTGACATCTCTACCAGTGACTTCCATACCAGTCCATAGTAATGACATATATCAGGTGTTCTTTAGAATGTCATTAGAATTTCACAGCTGTATCTATAGGGACAGATTTTCAAAGGGATACGCGCGTAACCCCCGAAAAGCTGCCCCTTCCATCCCCTGTGCACGCCGAGCCTATGTTGCATAGGCTCGGCGGCGCTCACAAGCCCCGGGACACGCGTAAGTCCCGGGGCTTTCCTGGGGGGGCATGTCAGGAGGCGTGTTGCGGCCGGCGCACCATCTGGGGGCATTCCAGGGGTGGGACCGTGGGTGTGGTTTTGGCCTGGGGGCATTTTGGGGGCATGGCCGAGGCCTCTGAAACTGCTCCCGGGCCAGGGAATCGCGCGCCAGCAGCCGGCCGGCGCAGGCGTAACTTTTATAATAAAGGTAGGGGGTTTAGATAGGGCTTGGGGATGGGTTAGGTAGGGAAAGGGAGGGGAAGGTGGGGGGAGGCGGAAGGAAAGTTCCCTCTGAGGCTGTTCCGATTTCGGAGTGACCTCGGAGGGAACGGAGGCAGTCTGCACGACTCGGCGTGCGCAGGCTACCAATTTTGCTCAGCCTTGCACGCGCGTATCTATTAAAATCTGGCATACTCTTGTTTGCGCCGGGTGCGCGAACAAAAGTATGCATGCGTACTTTTTAAAAATCTGCCCCATAGTGCGCTACCAACTTGAATGGAAGGGGAAGAAAAGAAATGGAACGGAAGGAAAAAAATTTCAAATATTACTACTGACCTGTGTTATAATGCTTGGTACAATATCGCAAATCCTTTTCTTCCTTCAGGATAAACTGAGGCAGAGTCAACCCATCAGCTACCTGCACAGCACCTACTTCTTGCCATTCAAATATCACGTCATTCATCGTGTAACCAACTGGGATGGAGAAAGTAACATGACAATACACTGTAAGTCAGATTTATTGAGAATTAATTGTTTTGTAAAGTTAATTCTCAAAGATCAGCCTTTATAGTATGAGGTTAGAGAATTAAAGGAGTTAAAACAGAAAAGAGAACATTGTTTTGACATTTTGAGATCATGTGTAAACAGGAAGTTCAATGCAGAACTAATGGAGCCTACTTTCTGGAATATGAGCATGAGTGTGCATCTGGGCAAGTATCTGGAAAAAAAAAAACATCTGACAAGATCTCCTTGCACCCCTTGAAGTCTTGAAAATTTGATGAATTTAGGATACTAAACAGAAAAGCTAAGCGGGTGGAGGAGGGGGAACTCTCTCTCTCTCTCTCTCTCACACACACACACACACAGTGATCTCACTTCCTTTTGGGACTTAGGCTAAAAAATAAGACAATCCATTATTTAATCTGGAAAGGAAGCAAAAGAGACGGACTTCCACCTTCAATGTTATGAATGCATCATCCGAGCTAACAAAGCAGGAGCATGCTGGTGGGACTCAAACTACAAAAATATGAAATCATTCATTGGAAAATACCATCTAGATTCTTTTGCTGCATACACTAAAGGCAGGCATGTGATCAAAATCATTTTAGAAAAGATATGCAAAATCAGGATGGGTCAAAGTCAGCTACCCCATCCTTAAAAAGACTAATAATGCAAATCCTGAGAAAAACGGGGGCTGTTACAGGGATACCAACACAATCTGTCTGTGTACGCATTAATGTGCAGGTCAGGCAGGGTCTGTTGTAGAAACTGTTCAGAGAAGGAGTGGTCAAGAGGGAGAACTTAAAATTGAGTGTAAAACAAGCACAAACAGCATGTTCCAGACAGAATATTTATAGTCCTCTAGCATGATTCTTAGTTGTAAGAATACACCTGAGATTAGTTTAGGGCAGAGGCAGAGCGCTGGTTATTTTTTCAGACACGCCCTTGAGACTCACAGCTCTCCAGCTGCATGATGCAGGTCTGGACATCCATAGGGAAATTCTTCAGATCCATAGGACATGCCAGCGTCAGCGTGATCCTAGGAAGAGAGATTGAAGAACTCATACTGAAAAGTGAAGTACTTAAAGAAAGAGATATTAGAGTTTCCAGTGATGCCTACTGGCTCTCAATCAATGAAAGAACTTTAAGCATACTGAGTGTAATTTTCAAAGGCATTTTTTTTCAAGGGTAAAACAGTGATATTCATACCGAAATGGCTTTTGCAAAATTGCCCATCCGCTACGCTGGTAAACTTACGGGCGTATGCCATGTTTAGCTGAATTAAGTGCATGCATTCCTGGGGGTAGAACTGGGGAGGAGTTTGCAAATGTTTGCATACTTCTGTATTTTAAACAGAATCGGCCCGATTTAAAAAACCCAGCGCGCATTAAAACCAGGAGATATAACGTGTGGCCGGGCCGCGCAAGCGCCGCGGGGATTTTCAAAGGCCTGCGGCCACACGTATCCCCCGGTGCATGCCAAAGAATGGATTAAAGAAAAAGGGGTGGGGTCTGGGAGGGACCCGGGGAAAGGTCCTATCGTGCCGCTGCGCACCTCTTATAAAATTTCCTGCCTTTATGCACGCCAGTCGGCACTCGCGCGCACCGATATAATATCGGGCGCGCATGTGTGAGTAGGTAGCAGATTTTGTAACATGCGCGCGGCTACATGCGCATGTTATAAAATTGGCGCGTCCATGTGCGCGCGGGATTTAAAATGTATCTTTAAGTGTGTAAATTTTCACACATTTGAGCAGGGGTTTTAGTAGGTGTAACTTGAGTGAGGGGATTTGGTGGGATAATTTTTACAGTGGACTTGTGCACATAAGTCCGCTTTGAAAATCGGTATGGTTATGCATGTATTTTGCAGCTAATGTTTGCACAATGTCACAAAATTGCCCCGCACAAAGCTTTCTATGCCCAGATCAGGGTTTTTCAAACCTGTTCTGGTAACTCCACAGTCTGTCAGGACATCTACAATGAATATTCATGAATTAGATTTGCATATATTGGGACTGCGGTGTAGGTGAACTTATCACTTGCATGTTCATTGTGGATGTCCTGAAAACCCTGGCCTATATTCCTTTTTCTTTTAATAAACTGAATAATAGCTGAGTGTGCTAGAAAAGAAAGTCCTCTGATTGTTCATAAAACAGGTAGAGTAAGCTCCCTTCCTATTGTCCCGTCCATGTGCCGTAGCTCTAGCCTGAAGACAGAAACTCCAAATCCTGGCAAAACTGTTTAGTTCTGCTATTTTCAACAGGACAAGAGAAATTCTGAAGACTCAGGTAGCAGAGTTTTTTTTTCTTTGCCAGAATCTTCTCTTTAGTAGAAGAAAGACATACAAAAAAAAAAAAAAATAAGAAAAAGGAAGTTGCAACTAATAATTGTGGATTTCTTGAAAATGATGTCTTCATAATCTCAGCACTGCTGATCAGCATTTCTTCTGAAAACAACCCTCCCTTGCATCCATTTTAACCTCAGTGTAACCATTCCCACTCCTGTATCGTTGTTTACATGAATATAAATTGTTGTTTCTTCCCCCTTCCATGCAAATCAGAAATGGCAGATCGCCTTTGTCTGATGATTCAACCAGTCTCTGCACCCCTTTCCCTCAGACCTATCTATCCTCCCTAACTTACCTGATACTGTAGAGGACGTTGCCATTCTTGAAAATGCGCAGGAGTTTGTTGTCTGTGGTGATTTCATGAAAATGGGCCCCTTTCTCGTTGGCAAAGAACAAATCAGGTTTCCAGATGGAGTCCAGCATAGACGGGTCCAGGTCCAGTGAATCATCGGGGTACTCACTATATGCCAAACGGGGATCATTCCACTGCTGCCGCAAAAAGATGTTCACCCTATAATCCTACGGTCAGAACAGAAAGCAGAGCGGGCTTAGCATCATCAGAACATTAAGACGGGCCATGCTGGGTCAGACCCATTGTCCATTGAGCCCAGCCTCCTGCCTCTGACAAAGGCCAATCCGGGTCACTTGGAGGTATCTGGCAGACCCTAATGGGCAGATCCAGTCCCTGCTGACTGTTGCTCATTTCCATGAACTTGTGTTCATTTTTTTAGCACTAACTATTGAAATGCAGGTCTTCATGGTGCTGCTGGCTACAACATAGGCAGCATGGCATAAATCTTTCACCACCTTTCTAGAGGTTAAAAAAAAGAGCATGGTTTGTGATAGGCGAAACATTTTCTTTCTCAGCAAAATTCTTTCTGCTGTACTTGCTTGTGGCTGTGCTTCTGATGTTGCTTAGCACATGATGAAAAATGCATTGGTTTGGATACAGTAACTGCATCTTTATTTTTCAAGGGTTGCTGGTGACCTGCAGGTCATCAGGAACAAGTAAACAAGGCCTGGTGTTATTCCCCATGTATCACATCCTGGTATATGTGATCTTTCATATTCTGCTAAGAAAAGAATGACTGTAAACAGGAAGCACCAGGGTTTATTATAAAGCACTATGAGATGCACTTAAGTAGCTTAGATATTTATTTATTTCCATTATAACCTGCATTCCATAAAAATTGCTTAAGGCAAATAAACTGTAAAATCAAAATAAAAGAAGCAAATTTATAAAAATATCATAAAATAAAATTTATAAAATAAAATAATATAATACAAATAAAATATAAACAAAAAGTTAAATCAAAAGGTAAAGAGACTAATAAAAGAGAGAAAATAGGATCCTAAAACAAAATACAGGGATGGTAACTTTCAAAGAGGCATGTGGGAGTACGCTGATGCATGTGTATCGGTGTGCACCCAGGGATGCAGCTATTTTATTGCATATGTGATCGTACAAGCGAACGTTACAAAGTAGCCTGGGCATGCGTATGTGTACGTCCTATTTTGCAATTGAGCATGCACAGCAGTGCACATCTGGGTATGAGTTGTGTAAGGGGGGAATTTTATTATTGGCGCCCGTGTACATAACACCAGTTTTACCAGTTTGTTCACCAGTTCACCCAGTGTAGAGCTAGGCCTTCCAAACCCCCCTGGATTAATAGCCTGCACTCCCCCGTTATCCTAGACCCTTTAAACCCTCAGAAATGACTGTTTTTTTTTAAAGTTACACATCCTCCATAGCAAAAGTAAAGCTATGCGACACTGGACCTGGGGGTGCGCCCAGGCGAGTAAGTAGTTGTGCGTGCACGTCTCTTGGTCCTGCTCCAGAACGCCCACAGAACATCCACACGACATCTGTGGTGTCCTCGCTGTGTGATTATAATCATTAGAAGGTGTCATTCCCAACCTGTGCACATGGACAAGCACTTCAAGTTCCACAAGTCTGGCCCATCAACATTAGCATCAGAGGCATTGACATTGTGAGACTCAGGAGCTGTACCGACAGCTAGTGGTGCATTGACATTGGGAGGGTATCGAACCTCTGGGCTGCGAGCATAGATAAGACCAAGGGGACAGGTCACGGTCTGTATCTTCCCACCAAAAGAGAATGAATGTATTAGTCTCTGTTTCCAGCATCATGGAGACCCAATAACATGTGTTGGGTAAAGGCCAAGAAGCATTGATAGTGGTCAGTCTTAGATATTTTAGCCAATTTTCAAATAGAATTTAAAACGCAAAAGTCAAGATTTTTTTCCCTGTACCTTTTAGCTACAAACAGCCACTTCCTGTCTATGGACCTTGCATAGAAGCTAGAAGCCACAGCAGGGTCCCGATGGGAGGTGGAATAAATGAGTAGGATACATTTGAATTCAGCTGCTTGTTATGGAATTATTTCTGACTATTGATGAACTCAGAGCCACACACAAACAGAATATATAGACAAGCATGCAGAGAACTGTTCTGACATCTAATCCCCCACATAATTACTGCTTGCATAATTACTTTTCTGCCTGCATAGCCCCCAACTATTTCCTAATATTTATAGCAGTAGGGAGGTGTCTCCAACATGTGCAGATGCTGTTGATTAGATTTGTCTCAACTACAGTGCCCAAGCATAAAGATACACATCAAAGCAATATTAGAATCTGATGTGCTTCACTGTGGCACCAGGACTGATAAGAAAACAGAGCAAGGAAGATCCCTTCTTCCTCAAGTAGTTTGCTCTTTCTCACCTTCTCTATCTGCCAGTGTTGGATTTCTCCTGATAGATTTCTCACAAACTGAATAAAGGTTAGTAAAGTTGTAAGGGATCTAATCAACAGAACATGGCAGGACAGATGGATCTCTTGGGTCCTTATTTTACATAAGAACATAAGACTTGCTATACTGGGTCGGATGAAAGGTCCATCAAGCCCAGTACCCTCTTTCCAACAGTGGCCACCCTAGGTCACAGTTACCTGGCAAGATCCCAAGGGGTTGATGGATTCTACTCTGCTCATCCCAATAATAAACAGTGGATTCTTTAACTCTACATTAATAATGCTTAATGGACATTTCCTCCAGAAACTTGTCCAAACCTTTTATAAATGCAGCTTCACTAATAGCTTTCACCACATCCTCTGATAATGAATTCTAGAGCTTAATTATGCATTGAGCAAAATTATATTTTCTCTTATTAATTTTAAATTTATTACCTAGTAACTTCATTGTGTGTCCCCTGGACATTGTACTTTTCAAAAGAGTAAACAACTGATTTATGTTTACTCATTCCATTCCACTCATTTTATAGACCTCTATCGTATCTCCCTTCAGCCATCTCTTCTCCAAGCTGAAGAGGCCTAACCTCTTTAGCCTTTTTTCATAGGAGAATTGTTAATATAAATTATACAGAAAACAAAAAAGGAGCACTACTACACACAGACAGTCAAATAAATCAGGAAAATGTGCAGAATAAATTCAATGTCCACACATAATTTTGAGTAAGGAAATGTATTCTTTTGAAACGGCAACTCCACAGTGTTGTAACAGGAAATAATTTAGAGTGGGTCCTCCGACACGGACCCGTGTTTCTCCATGAGGCTGCGTCGGGAGGGACAAACAGTACTTTATTTCCTCTGTAACTCCCAGTGACGCTGAATGTGAAACTGGTTACAGAAGAAATAAAGTACTGTTCGTTCCTCCCGACACAGCCTCACGGCGAAACATGGGACCGTGTCAGGGGACCCACTCTAAATTATTTCCTGTTACAACACTGTGGCGTTGCCGTTCAAATTTATTTATTTATTTAACATTTTTCTATACCGACCTTCATGGTTAAATACCATATCAGGACGGTTTACATCGAACAGGGATAAAAATAATTAGGTAAAGGAAGAGACAAGTTACATTAAACGAGGACCGTGAACTTGGAAGCTTAGGTAGCTGGAAGAAAAGAGATAAAGTTAAGTAAAGAAAAGAGAAATAACAAATTCCGGACTAGAGATAGTTCAGAATAGAATTAGTCCACATGTTAGAGTTGGTATCCATGCTGTCCAGGAATCAGATGAGGGGAGGTATAATTGTTCGTGAGTAGATAAAGTCTAATGTGTATCCCAGGGTTCTGGGAAGGCTAGGCGGAACAACCACGTTTTGAATACAATACCGCGGTTCCACTCCCAGACCCCTCGTTGGACACAAACGGAAATTTTGGCCAGCTTGGGGAGGTCAGGAGGCCCCCCAAGCTGGCCAAAAGTTCCGTTTGTGTCCAACGAGGGGTCCGGGAGCGGAACCGGGTGGACCACGTGACGGCCACGTCATCGACGTGACGCGGCCATCACGTGGTCCTCGCAAAGGAATAGAGGAATGGCTTCCTGACTCCCCGCTGGACCACCAGGGAATTTTGGTAAGTCTTGGGGGGGATTAAGGAGGGTGAGGGGTTTAAATTTTTATTTAGGATCAACGATCGCGATTTCCAACTTATTCAACATAGCTATGTTGAATAAGTTGGAAATCCGATCGTTTTCGCCTCATCACTTTTTTAAGTAAAAAAAAAAAAAAAGTAGCGTTTTACATATAAGTTCAAAACGAATGCACACCCCTACTTAAAAGCGTAAGTAGAGGCGCCTGGAGAAAATGAGCTGAAAATCACCAAATTCCACCACACAAGGCCTATGTTCTTATATGTTCTGCCGTTCTCATGCATGAGGCATTATTTTAAGCCCTGGGGAATTGCATCAAAGCACAGAGAGCCTCTTTTATCGATTTCCCTTAAATTTCTGTAATAACTTATGCCATGGGATTTCCTCATATTTTACAAAGAGAGGCCATTTGCTTTGTTCCATGACAATAAGAGCAAAAAAAAATGAAAGAGTAGCGATTGCAGAAAACCCACAGAATAATAATGAGCGGCAAGAAAACGTCTGGCTACATGAAAAATTAAACCATGTCAGATTGAAACACCAGTTTTAAACCCCGAAAGAATGTCACAGAAAATTCTTCACAAGGGTGAAGAATAATATTGCAACCCTTTCAATTCAGTATAATAAATAATATAGGTACATACACAATAGCTAGGCAACTCTAGCATGCTAGCACCAAAGCAACCAGTCATCCCTGCAGCTAAATTTCCTGGAGGAATCAAAAGTAACTGTTAGATCTCTCTTTTGAAAATCCAATTTATTTTGTCTAAATTTCTCAGATTTAAATGTTCTAATCTTTTTAGATTTCTTATCTAAAGTAAACTCTTCAAGCTCAGCTTGGATTTTACTGGACTCCATCAAGGCCAATAAGTGCAAAGCACATTTATTTAATATTGCACTCCACCAGCTGAGAAAATTTGTATTCTCAAAGTACAATTTATTTTCCTTTCTTTCTGTATTAAGAATGAACAAAGCAAATAAATTGTACTGTGAGAAAATAAATTGCAAATCCAACAACACTCCAGCATTGTGGTGATGAACAATTCTTTTTAAATTAATCTCTTATGGCATTTAGAGATGGATTTCCAATCATTCTCATCACTGGGCTGAGCAATCTTAGAAAATAAGTTTTCTTCTTTTATAAATAAAGTCAAAGTGTGGTACTAAGTTTCTTAGTGGGTGTTACAATTTCACCTGCTATGCAGCCTCATCATACCCTGGCTTGGATGCAGGGGTCCCCTTGGAGCACTGTTCCATGCTATCCCCATCAGTTTTTCACTGCTACTCAAAGCCTGTGATGCAGCCTCCTTGCCAGGGGTGGTTCTATAATGAGACAGGGTGAGGCGGCTGCTTCAGGTGGCAAGATTCTGAGGCGGCAAAATTGGCCCCTGAAACCTTCCTGCCACAGCCTCCTCACCCTTCATTCAGCCAAACAACTCTGTTGGCAGGAAAGCCTGCAGTGCTGGTGGCATGGAGCAGTGACATGTTGGCGGGGTTCCCACTCCCTGCCAGCAAAAGGAAGGTCCCAGCAGCACGGAACTGCGATGCGCTGGCAGGGTTCCCACTCCACGATCCAGTGGCCGAAGAAGAGTCACTGTGGTGCCGCCAGATTTTCCCCTGCAGCCGGCGGCAGGAAAAGGTCCGAGGGGCTGCCAGCGTTTTCCCCACAGCCAGTGGCAGAAGAGGGCCAAGTGAGAGTGTCTGCATGTGAGAGAGACTTTAAGAATGTGTATGAGAGGGCGTATGTATGCATATGAGAGGGTGGGGGTGTGTATGTGTGTGTATATATGAAAGGGTGTGTATATAAAAGGGTGGTGAGGTATGGGGGTGTGTATGAGAGGGTGATGGCAGTGGGGGGGTGTATACATGTGTTAGAGTACCAGTGTATATGTGTGTGAGAGAGAGGTTAAAGTTTGTGCACCCTCCTCCAATCTACGACAATCTCAGGAGGACTGGAAATCTAAAGATCCCAGGTATGGATAGTGGGAGATTTTTTTTTTTTTTATCCTTGTTAGTTTTAATTATTGAATGTGATGTATCTGCTGTTTTGAAATATTGTATTAGTTTTTGGCAATATTTTAAACATTTTTATATGTGTTTTTAATTGGCTGAATTTATCAGCGGATTTGGCATTCTTTTTATTGGTATGTTTAATGTTTTTGCATTGCTTATAGAGTTTGGCTTCTTGTGATTTCCAGTTCAGCTTTTGTCTGCATGCTTCAATTTATATTTTATGATCTCTTTATTCTGTATTTGGTGAGGGCCTGTCTGTGTTCTGCATGTGTGACTGAGTCTTTAGGTATTCTGCTAGCATGTAGTTTCTGTGTAGGGATTTACAACAACCTGGCTTTAATCTGTTTTCCTAATAGAAGGTGTATTAGTGTTTAGGGCCTGATGTAATATTTGCAGTAAGGATTTTTTATAGGTTGAGTGCTGGCAATTATGATATGGAAGGCCTACTATATTGGAATTGTAGATCAGTTTATTCCTGGCTTTCTGTGGTCCAAGTCCACACCCAGTGCGATTTACTACAGGCCCAATACCATATGGGATCCAGTAAACCGCCTTGATTACTATGAGAAAGATAGTTTTATTAAGTCTATTAAACTATTACTATTGAAAGTGTTTTTTTGCAGTGTATGCCTATATAATACATATGTTGCTGTGATATTTTTACTTCAGAAGATTGTACTTCGAATGTCTATTTTCCATATGTAATCTGCCTTTTTAGGTTGGGGAAAGTTAATACATTTTAAAATGGAAAAGAATGCATAAGTTTTACTTGTATGGGGAGGGAAGGGGAATGAAGACCAAATGACTGCTAGCATGGTTTAATAGTGAGGTGAAAGATTAAGTTAAAGCCAAAAGGACATAAAATGGAAAGTAGATTGTGAAAGCTTTATAGGGAGTTATGAAAGTGGACTGGAATAACTTTGCATGCACAGTTGGGATAATAGTGGAACAAAGCAATTACCAATAAATAAATTAATAACTGTGGATCACTGTGGATCAATATATTGCACAGCCTAGTATAAATTCATTAGCCATGAAATTATAGCATGATATCTCTTTTTCTTTCTGTAGTATGCCTAGTAACCCTTTCCCCCCACTTTTGGTTACCCTCCCTTGGTACTGCCAGTTCCCTCCCCCCCCCCCCCTTCCTGCCATTGTACATAGTAAGTTAAATTCAGAACATAAGTACTGTTAGTATAGCGATTATGTAAAACAGGTTTCGTTATATTTACTTGGTTAATCTGTTATACTGTATCATGTCACCCAAAGGCCTGCCTTTGAGACATCCTGCTCTATGTAGACCGGTGTGATATTTTGAATCGGATATCAGTATAGAAAAACAAACAAATAGTAGTAACAAGTTGAGATAAGAACATCTTTTTTCCTTCTGATAAAGTCCAGTACTTGAACATTCTAGAGCTACGCACTAACAGGATGCATTCTACTTATGAAGAAATTTTGCTGAAATTGTAAGTTCTAATTAGAACAACTGGCTTTGCAAACCCTGACCTAGAACCAGAAAATGAGAATATAAAATTAATTGTAATTAACAGTATTTTTCAGATTTCCAGAGGGAGAGCGCTGCTAGCCATCCCATGGTCTTTCTCCAAGCTCATGTACCTTTATTTTGTTTTTCACAGATACGTTGACTCACAACAGAGAGACTGTGAGGGTGGTATCTATTTATTAATCTTTATCTCCTTTGTATAATTGAATAATATCTTTTATTATTGTAATGCTGTTTGCTTTTACTGATAATCATTGTAATTCTTTTTCCTTTGCAGAGTTTTACTGTATTTTACAATATTTAGTAAATAAGTTTTGCTTCTACAAATCTATGTTGTTTGTTCTAAAATATAATATACCACCACTCATCCCACCATTTTGAAAGATCCAAATGAAGAAAATAAGCAAGAGCATAAACACTGGCAAATTAGATGTAAAATAGCTGTAAGAGAGAATTTGAGAATAAGCTTTCCAGAGAAGCAAAAACTAATAATACAAACTTTTTCAATAACATTTGAAGCAAAAGGCCTGCAAGGGAGTCAGTTGGGCTGCCAGATAATAGAGGGGTAAAAGGGGTGCTCAAGGAGACAAGGAAACAGCAGAAAAACCGAATGAACATTTTGCCTCAGACTATACTGAGAAGGATGCTGGGTTTGTACCTTCACCTGAAACATTCTTTGATGGCGATGATTCTGAACAACTAAAACAGATATCTGTGATAATGGAGGATGTGATAGATCAAATTGACAAACTATCAGGACTGAGTGGCAGCCACCTCAGAATTCTAGAAGAACTCAAACATGAAACTGCAAAGCTGTTACTTGTCATTTGTAACCAATCATTTCAAATGGACATAATTTCATAAAACTGAAGGGGGCCAACATGATGCCAATTTTTGAAAAGGGTTCCAGTGATGATCAAGGAAACTGTAGACTGGTCAGCCTGATGTTGATACCAGGCAAAATGTAGAAGCTATTTTTTAAATCAAAATCATTGGCCATGTAGATAGAGATGGCTTAATGGGGAAGAATCAATATAGTTAGCAAAGGGAAATCTTGCCTTACCAATCATTTAGATTTTTTTGAATGTGTAAACAAGTAGATTAAAGTGAGCCAGCTGATATAGCATATTTGGATTTTCAAAATGCCTTGACAAAGTCCCGTAAGGGAGACTCCTCAGGAAATTAAAAAGTCATTGTTACATTTTCCATGTCGATGTCTGATTATATATCAGGACTCAAAATATGTGTTTAATCAAGCTGAGCAATTGCACTCTTACCTTGACTCTCATTCCTAGAACCCCTACTAAGCTGGTAAATTTGTTTTTGGTGGAGTGAACACTAAAATTGAATTAAGAATAATGTTTCTTTATAACTGCTCCTTTTATTTTTGCCTTGATTAACTCCCAGATGTTTCCAGTTTCCTATGATATAATGATTGATATTCACAGAAAGAAGTATTTCTTAACATTTGTTTAAATTGCATAATTAGTGAATTTTCACTTACTTTCTGTTATATTGTATTCTTCAAAAAGTATTATATTCAATAAAAATAAAATTTTAAAAAAAGTCATTGTTTAGCAGGCAGTGTCCTATTGTGGATTGGTAAATGGTTAAAAGACAAGAATCAGAGGGTAGGACTAAATAGTTTTCCAAAAGGAGAAAGGTCATTAATGGAGAACCACAGAGATTAGAATTAGAACCTGTGCTGTTTAATATATTCATAAATGATCTGGAAAAGGGAACAACTAGTGAGGGAATCAGATTTTCAGATGACATGAAATTATTGAAAGTGGTTAAAACAGCAGTGGATTGTGAGGAACTGCGAAAGGACCTTATAAGACTAAGAGACTGGACTTCTGAATGGCAGATACAATTTAATGTGGAAATGTGCAAAGTGATAAACATAGGGAAAAATAATCTCATCTACAGGTACACAGTGTCACTGCTGAGGAAAATACATTGGAGTCTTTCTGGACATTACATTGAAATTCTCAGCTCAATGTGTGGTGGTGGTCAAAAAGCAGATAGAATATTAGGAATGATCAGAAAAACAATGGAGAATACAATGGAAAATATATTGACTCTATATCAATCCATGGTGTGGCCACACCTTTAGTATTTAGTGCAGTTCTGGTCATCTCACCTTAAAAAAGACAGAGGAACTATAAAAGGTGCAGTGGAGGGCAACAAAAATGATAAAGAGGATGGAACATGTCCCCTGTGATGAGAGGCTACACAAATTATGGCTCGTCAGCTTAGAAAGGAGATGACTGAGAAAGGACATGATAGAAGTTTAAAAAACATGAATGGGTAAATAAAGGACGTTATTTACCCTTTCAAATAATACTCCATGAAACTAACAGTCAACAGATTTAAAGCAAATCATAGCAAATTTTTTTTCACACAGCATAAAGTCAAGTTATGGATGAAATCTTTTGCCAGAGGACTTGGTCAAGGCCACTAGCATAGCAGGATTTAAAAAGGTTTGGACAAGTTCCTGGAGGAAAACATTATTAGTCAGGTAGGCTAAAGAAAGCTATTGCTATTCCTAGGAGTGAGGAACAGGATCTTTTTGGGATTTGCTGGGTAATTGCAAGCCGTTATTGAAATATTAGGCTGTTCTTATGTTATGTTCAGTTGAAATGGTGGACTTGAGAGGTTGTAGTTCATTATTGGATGCAGAAAAATCAGGAATATTTCAGTTGAGTTTGGAATGTTTTGGGAAACTGGAGTTGTGTTTGATTTCTGCAATTTTACAGCCAATGTTTTGGTATTTTTTTCATTAGCGCTTTTTTCAATATTGGCTTCCATGCTGGTGTGGAAGACTTGAGTGGTGTTTCCCAGGATGGATGCACAAAACCACATGAACTTCAGCTTTTTCTAATGCAGATAAAACATCATTCAGGTTACAGTGCTTCAGCACATTGGAATTACTGCCTATCTTTGCAGAACACTTCCCACTCCCCGGGATTTTGGTCAGCATAGATTTACAGGAGCTTCCTCTCCTGAAGACGTGGTTGCCTTCTGAACTCAGCTGGGCTTAGTCCCTTATGCACCCTCAGGCCCTACCCCAGCAGGGTCTCACCCACAGAGCTCTTTCCTTGTGGGATTTAAGGTGGACCTGGCATCTAGCCTGGTCCTGCACATGCAACAAGGGGGAAAACAGGATCGCTCCGTTACAGCTGGGTTGATGATTACTAAGTCATAAAAGCAGGATTCAGCATTGATTTCAAGCTTATGATTTCCCACCTTTTAAATATAAGCCTTTACTATTATGCTAATTTGGTTTTGAATGTTTGTTTTTTACTCTTTTGTGGAATTTCCTGTAACATTGTTTGCAGGTTTAAAATTGATGTTTGACTTTGCTGTGGTGTAATGTTCTCTACCCATAGATTTCTTTTCTTTGTTCCAATATATTTCCAGTTTCTCCTAACATTTTACAAGCTTGTCCTAGACATTGAAGGCTGTCCTAGGAGTACTATATAGAATGACATTTGTTCTCTAATCTCATATTTTGGATCTCTGCTGGGACTTCAAGGACACTTTGTAACGGATGGTTCTAAACTCTTCCGTAGACTGATCTCCCTTCATATAATACATATGTCTGTCTTTTGCACGTGATCTCTTTCTCTCTGTCTCTCTTATTTTAAATCTCTGACGTCTTCTGCTTCATTTCTTGATTTAACACAAAGGAAACGCATTATGGTCATTATTTTATTCACAGAACCTATCAGTGTATAGAGCACAGCATTTGGATTCTATGACTCCTGACATGAAGAGCTTACAGTCTAAATCTGAGCACAAGGACATTAGGGGACTTGTGCAAGATCACGCAGTGAATCACTGACATGGGATGGGAATGTCGGTCTCCAGGTTGCACATCACAGTTTGTACTGCCACCCCTTTCATCTCCACATATGTAAGATGTACAGCCTGGGATCAATTCAATTTCTCGTGCACCTGGTTAAGTATTACCATTACCAGGGCCTAATGCATGTTTTGCTCTGAGTTTCTCTCCTAAATCACTGACAGCCTTCTGCCCTGTGCTACCTAACCTAAGGCTCCCTACCACTTAATAAACTCTCTGACATGACATGTCAATAAAGATCGTGCCTTTGCAGAGAAATGACTAAGATGCAGGCTCCAAGAGTCACTTAGGACCAGCTGGCACAGTCCTGCCTCATTAGTTCTCACCCAAATGTGCCGATGGTTACAGTCATCATCAGTTCTTCCTGATTTTTTTTTCCAGAAAACGTCAAACATGATGTAGCACGATGCCTTTTCGTGTTCATCGGCACGCGTGACATTGCATGATGAAGTGTGCTGTGATCCCAGGTGTGATGGCGTTATATCAGCCTGACTGTATGCAGTAATGTGAGGTTGGTAGATTTCAGGCTGCAGTGCTGCTTTATACAACAGAAAAGCAGGACTTAAAAATCTCAGAATTGGTTGGGATGGAAGGAAGGACAGCGGGACAGACCCAACTTCTTCCTAATAGCCCAGAGGCTCTGTAGTCACTCTAAATTGTGGCAACCCACCCAGCCTGTGAACTGTCTCGATAAAGGTTGAAAAAGATAAAAGCTCTCCATGGGATAAAGGAAGAAAAACAGTTCACGAACCACGTAAGCTGCAGTGAGCACTGTAACAACAGCACCTGAACAAGCTGCTGGCATTGATTTTTGCTCTCTCTCTCTTTATAAAGATCGTGAGTGGTTGCAGTCAGGGGAAATCAATGTAATTGGTCTAATAGACAGAAAACACACACATGCACATGCCACAAATAAAACCAAGGTGTTTTTTTTCCCTGCTTATTCAGCCAAGAGCAGCACAGAGCATCTGGATCAGATCTGCTTTGGAATGGGTTTCATGTGCGACAAGTCTATGGTCTTATCCGGAGACGACACCCCATGGCTGGCTGTGCTCAGCCAAGTACATCTCAAGCAAGCTTGCATTTCTGATAGCTTACATTTGTCATCCCTGTCTACACTGCCTCTGTCATTTAAAGCCACAGCTGAGAGCACTTGCTAGAAAAAAAGAGACTGCAGTTGGCTTAACAATCAATAACTAGCTGACTAGATTTAATCTGGAACCTAGTGGTATGACGAGGAAGTCAGTAATTGGGCATTCATGCAATAACCAGCCACCATGGGACAGACATGAAGCAAGTACCTTGTGGATTGTGCATTTTTTTCTTATGCTCTTGTCCCCAACTATAGAATTTTTATTTTAGTGTGCTGTAACATAGCAGCCGACCATTATGCAAAATAATGTATCCCTAACTACACACAGAGGCCATTTAATTTAACATATTTTTGCTAGTGAATTTGGGGCTTGTGAACAGTGCTAGTTTGACAGCATTAAAAACCCATATCCTCCACTGAGCCACAGAACAAGTTCAGCATAGGTTGTGACAGTATAGGCTTCTCAACGTTGCCTTGCCAATGTGAATCAGATCTGTTCTAGAACAACTGCTTTTGAGGGTGATGGGGTAATTCGGTCTCCATGATCAGGAAATCTTTGGCCTCTCTGGTCAGATTACTAACTATGGTGCTAATTAGTGCTAAATTGTGATGGTGATTTTACTGATGTGGACACCTGTCCACAGGGAACTGCACTGAGACCACCACATTGTTTTTCACAGAGGCCACCATTCAGATTTCCGATGATAAGGATCGTTGGTCACTATTGACCTGAGCAGGAGCTGAATTGGTGAAAGGCTCTATAAACCTATGCCAGGTCCTTCAAGTCATTCAGTCCTAAGAGGTTCCAGTGAGGTCACTTTTTTTCTTCCTATTGTTTGTGAGCACAGACTTAGCCTATTTTTAATTAATGGTGCATGCAGTGCTAAAGCTCCCGTCATGATACAGAAGATGTGATAGCCCAGTCTGCTGCCCTCAGATTGAAGAGTGAAGTCACAAGGCACACGAGGAGAAATGCTCATCGCTTTTTCCTTACCATGGTAGTTTCAGCAATTGAGCCAAAGCTGTTGATAAAGATATTGCAGCTAACATTCACTGGTGGACCTGCATGAGAAATGAAAAATAATCTAATAAGCAATAATGACCACTTGATATAAGTCATTCAATATGATTGCCTTAGGTAACAACAGAAGCATAATATTTTAATTTACATTTTACTGGAAATTGACCAATAACTTTATGCAGCATTGTGATACAAGAAAATTAACGAGAAACAGGGAACAGCAGAGGGAAACCTAACCGATACTGTTAAGTATCTTTTAGTAACAACACTAGTATGGTTTCAGCAGTTCCTTTAATAACAGCCATAGGGTCAGCAATATGTGTTTCTGAGGAGGATAAGGATAGTGGATCATTATTGATTCCTTCCAGTTTAGTTTGGGTAAATACTTGGAAAGGATGGGATGAAAAGGAATTCCTTTATAATAGATTGTGGGACCACAGTAGAGTAAAAGTAGGGTTATAAGCTAAAAGAAAAACAATATGAGCTGACTGGCACATTACTGCTTTAAAGTGGTAATCTCAAACTTGCAAACTGAGTACATGAGAAGGGGATGATCTTGGAATCTGTGCCATCTCATTAAATATAGAAACAATTCAGACCAGGATTGAAATGAATAGCAGAATAGCTGCAATGGCAAACAAGATTTCAATATCATAAAATGTTACAAAACCTGAGTAATAATTCAAACAGTGAAACCCAGGGCTTTACTGGGCTTTGTTTTAATATCTGGAATTACTTTACAGGTTTGCCTTTGGAAGATAAAGAGGATTACGAAAAAATGAAATTTGTTTTCAAACGAATGCAATTTTGGATGACTGCTGATCCATGAAACCTATTATACAAATCAAGCAGTATTTCTAAAACTAGTTACAGCTAAGATTACTTGAAAATGTCATAATCCTTTTAATTCTACCTGTGTCCCAACATCTCAACAACTCGGTTCCTCTCTTCAAATCCCATCTCAAGATTCATTGCTTTTTTTTTTGTCTGTGGATAAGATATGCCATATTGGGTCAGACCTAGGGTCCATCAAGTCCAGTATCTGTTGGTATTTTTTAACATTGTCCATGCCTGTTGGACACTCTTAACCTTTGTTGTTGCACCTTTCATTTTTTTTTTTAACTATTTTTCTAATTTTATAAAAGTTTCCCTTTTGAAAGATTAGTGCTAGAGCCGAAGATTTACTTATTGTTCCCCTTCCAGTCATTAGTTCGAATTTGATCATGTTATGATCACTATTGCCAAGCAGTCCCACCACCATTACCTCTCTCACTAAATCCTACTCTCCACTATGAATTAGATCTAAAATAGCTTCCGCTCTCATCAGTTCCTGAACCAATTGCTCCATAATACTGTCATTTATTCCATCCAGGAACTTTATCTCTCTAGCATGTCTTGATGTTACACTTACCCAGTCAATATTGGGATAATTTAAATCTAAAAGAAGGTGTAAGCAAGCCAGATGTTGTGTGTGTATATAAACAAAACCAACCGGTCTTCTCAATCATTCACCTTCTTTCAAAAATCTTTAATCCAAACTTTTTTTGATTGATGTATTTTTCTAAGTTTTTTTTTTGGGTGATGATTCTACTCTTTTGGGTAACTTTTGGATTAAATATAATTTAAATCTCCCATTATTACTGCACTAACAATTTGGTTAGCTTCCCTAATTTCTCTTAGCATTTCACTGTCCATCTCATCTTTTTGGCTAGGTGGACGGTAGTATACTCCGATTACTATACTCTTCCCAACATGCAAGGGATTTCTACCCCTAAAGTTTCAATTGTGCATTTAGTCTCTTGCAGGATCTTTATCCTGTTGGACTCTATGCCATCTTAGACAAAAAGCACCATCCCGCCACCCAGTTGCTCCTCTTTATCATTGCGATATAATTTATACCCCGGTATAGCACTGTCCCATTGGTTATCCTCCTTCCACCATGTCTCTGAGATGCCAATTAAGTCTATGTCATCATTCACTGCTATACACTCTAACTCTCCCATCTTACTTCTTAGACTTCTGGCATTAGCTCAGTGAGAGAGAACAATGCATTACCTGGAGAGCAGGTCCTTGCTACAGGATCACTTCCTGCTGCATCAGGTTGATGCTTTCTGACCAGGAGAACTGCCTTCTTTGAGGCAGCACCAGGCTGCCAGAATCGAGTTGGGACTTGGCTTCTATGTCCCTGAAGGTCTCATGTATAAACTTCTCTGTCTGCCTCAGCTCCTCCAGGTCTGCCATTCTAGCCTTGGTCTGTGAGAGGCAGGAGCTCTTTGCACTGGGTGTACACATACAATCTCTCACCGGCAGGTAATAAAAAAATCATACATGTGACATTTGATGCAAAAGACTGGAAGGCCCCCCTTTTACTGCTGGAAATAAGAATACTTTAAATGTATTTAAATACTTTAAAGAATACTTTAAATCCCTATATGCAATATACAACCCCTATCCCCTCTATACATTCTGTCCATCTTCATCCTCCCTCTACCCCTTTCTTTCTTTCCCCCCACTCCATCCCCCAACCATTTCTCTCAATACCATCTCAGTTATCCAACAACCTCTATTTAAGTCTTTCTATTTAAGCCTCGTTCATTATATAGTTTATTTAATTTTGTTTTATTCACTGTTTTCCTATAAGTTCTATGTAAAGCCTCTGTTTTGCTGATTTTGAAGTTATAATGTAAACCGAACTGATGTTATCCTACGAAGTCCAGTATATAAAAACCTGCAATGGGATAATTAAACTCTTAATAAGGCTGGGGCAATCCTGTGTTTTAGATAAAAGACTAATTGATATTTAATATAAAAATGTCTCCTGTTTATAAATCAAAGGATGAGTTAAAGGTGGGTGGGAGTGAAGGAGTGAGGGAAAGGAAAACACACACAAATTCTAAGCTTTTCCCACCTTTTGGCTAGCTTTTTATAACAAACACACAAACTCTAAGCTTTTTTCTACTTTTTGGCTAGCTATGTATAACAAACACACCAACTCTAAACTTTTTTCTACCTGAATAAATGCATCTTCAATAATACCTTAAAACTTTCGGTTCAAGTTGTTAGACACAACTCTTGAGGCAACAGGTTTCATTGTGTTTGGGTAATTGCCAGGTTCTTGTGGCCTGGTTTTGGCCTCTGTTGGAAACAGGATGCTGGGCTTGATGGACCCTTCGTCTGACCCAGCATGGCAATTTCTTATGTTCTTATGTTCTTATTATATGAGCGGTGACAGATGTGCATGATGAACTGTTGGGACATTGAGCAGGCCCTTTTGTGAGGAATGTAAAGTTTGATGAATTATATATTCATAGCATGGTATTTGCCCATGGAAAATTATCAAGAGCAAGGAGTTTGTGCACAAGCATTGCAGTCTTATGTGTCACTCACCTCAAATGGCAGCCAATGAAGATGGCACAAAACTGGAGAGATATGATCTCTCACGGAACTACCAGAAATTAAATGGGCTGCAGCATTTTGTAAAAGCTGCAGTGCCCACAATGAAGTAGCCAGCAAATCCAAGTATAGGGCATTACAATAGTCCAGCATAGGTGTAATCAGTGATTGTAGAACTGTACGAAAATCACCACTCATCAATAAAGATTTTAAACCACACAATCTAAAAAAAAATCTGCTTGTATAACCAATCTGATTTGCTTTTTAAAGGACAAGTCGGAATCAATGACAACTCCTAAGCTCTTGATGTTAGTGGACAGCTGAATGTCAGAATTCTCAATCTTCAAAGATGGGGTTATAATGATGGAGCTCCCATGATGGATGATCAAAAGATTCGTCTATGACAGACTGAGAGCCAGCTTGTTGTATGTCATCCATTGTCTGATGATTGACAACATCAAGAAATGAAGTATCGGCCCAAGAAGAACCAAGCTGAATATAGAACTGTATGTTTTCAGCATACAAATGGTACCCCAGACACAACCCTGTGAATAATTTACAAATGGATAACATATATATGTTTTGCAATGTAAGCAGATGGTATGACATATGTAAGAGCACCCCTATGGGAGGCTGCCAGAATAGATTATACTCTGAATAACACACAGTTTTCTAAAAGGAGGCCTCTGATACAGTGGTGAGCAGAGAGATTACTCTTCTTTTCTTCCTTCTTGCAGTAAGCTGAAGGGAGGGACTCAGGCAGAAGAGTAGCTGCAGACCTCAGCAAGGGATCTGTAGGCTTTTTCCTTATTTTTGGATAGTTAAAAAGAGGGAAAGCGTGTCTGAAGTAGTCCATTTGTCTCTTTTCTACTTTAAAGGACTGAGGAGAGGTTTCCTAGTTGTGAGTGATAGCTCTCATTTATAGGATTTTTTTCTTAGGGAAGGAGACAGTCCTCTCTCTGAGCTTGAGTGAGTTCTATTTTTTAAGTGGCCAGAAGGAATCTGGTTAAGGATGCCAACTGGCTCCAGATTTTCAGGACAGGCTGATCCACTTCTGGTTTTACCTGCTGCCTGAATGTATTTGCAGTCTTGCATTTCTTATGGAAATCATTCTGTAGGGACACCAGAACTAGAAATCCAAGGCAGGGAGTGGGATAAAACCAGGCCAGGATCAACTTGTCTTGAAAATCTGGTTCCAGTTGACAACCCTAGATCTGGAACCCACACAGCAGTCAGCTGTGATACTCTTCAAGGGAAAAGGCGTTTTCATTCTGAACGCTCCAGCCAATGTGACCCAGTGCCAAAACGGTGCTACACCCTGACAAATCACATTCTGGATGATATTCAAGCTTAAATATTTACTGTTTAAGTTGGAATATCATCCAGCGAGAAGAGTAATTTGTCAGAGTCCAAATGTGAAAACCCCAAGGGCTTAGATGTGAATCTTCTCCCCTTGCTCAGAGACAAACCTGTACCCTCAGCCCCCCCCCCCCCCTTTGCAGTGAGAAAACAGATGGGGGAAGGGGGGCTACATACTGTAATATATTGTTTCTTGTCCAAGATAATATTTGTCTTCCTCATTTGTATTCTGCTAACTACGAAAATAAGCAGAGAAGATGATCCACTTAGTACACACCCAGAGTTCCTCCGTTCCTGTGTCTAACCACAGAGTTATGCAATGATCTAAATAGTGCTAGTAATTTGAATAGCTGGGTCTCTAATGTCCCACCCAACATACTGATTACAGTCCCAGGAAATGGCACTTTGCCTTTAAAGTCCCCCCTTTTTTCCACTCCTGATGAAGAATTAATCTGGCATAGGCTCTCTGTTCTTTTCATTTAGCTCAGACCTATTAAAGTGCCTTGACAAATAACTGGCAGCAGCTCAGTTAAATGACATGCTCCGAAAGCTAGGAATCGGAGCTCCACCATGCTGTGGCCGTGACTTCCATAGAAATTGGATACTGATTTATGTGTGGGCGAGAAGAGCTAGCAAACTGCCCCTCTGGGGAAGGTGCAGTTCATTGAAATAAATCTGAAATTAAATTATGTTGGATAAAAATTACAATACAGCTGGCTTCAGCAGAAGGATAATATATATGTTTCATTAAATATTAAAGTTTCATTTCATTTTTGTTTTGCTTTGTTTGTGGCATTGAGGGAGCCGGGGAGACATTTCGTTAACCTCTTGTCTTCTGGCTAGATTGTTTGGTTTGGACCTGCTCATTGATCCCATAAAGACTTTCCTTGGGAGTCTATGACATGTTCTTGACATCTGAGCTCCCTAGCTGAATCACCCAGTTGTTGGTGTTAGGGTATACAGAGAGAGATGCAACCAACCAAAAAAAAAAGGAGGTTGATAATTCCTCTGTACAAATCATTGGTGAGATCTCATCTGGAGTAAAATGCCCAGATATGGAGGATATAGTTCTGGAGAGACAGCCCAGGAGTAGTGGGGGGCTACCATAAAGATGCAGTGTCTGCATCATAAGCCCTGTGAGGAAAAACTAAAGCAACTAACTATGCATACCGTAGAGCAGGGATGGGTAACACCGGTCTTTGAGTGCCATAGACAGGTCTGGATTTTAGGATATCCACAATGAATATGCATGAAATATATTTGTATACAATGTAGGCAGTGCATGCAAATATATCTCATGCATATTCACTATGGATATCCTGAAAACAACTTGCTTGTGGCACTTAAGGACCGGAGTTGCCTACCCCTGCTCTAGAGGGAGAGAAGGAAGATGGGACTTAGGGAACTGATTTTATTATAGGGTTTTATCTTTCTGCTATGAGAATTGCTTGTCTATTTTTAGATGGTTTGTGCTATTTGTATGACTCCTTGGAGTGATATTTTGGGTATTCATGTTCAGGTCTATCTGATTAAGGGGTTTATTTATTAAAGGCTTTCTCTCATTTTGTATCTATGGGAAAAATGCGTAGTAAATAACCTCTATGTTTGTTCTGAATTTTGTCATAATCCATTGATGTGATATTTGTGTTGATGCTATTTTACAGACTGTAACTCACCTTGAGCATGTTGTGAGTTAGGTGAGAGAGAAATGGAAGTAATGCATAAGTGGCAATCATTATTCAGTAGAAAGAAAGTTCTAGAACAAGACATCACAATATTAGGCTGTAAAGTGGTTGACTCCAGGGTAACAAATGGAAATATTTCTTCACAGAAAGGTTGATGGACACATGAAACAGTCTCACAGTGGAGGTGGTGGAGGTACAAAAACAGTATTGGAATTTAAGAAAATATGGGATAAGCATGGAGGATTAAAAGAGAAGAGGAGCGTAAAGCTGGAGATCATGAGTCTCCTCCGGGGCCTCATGGCACAACTCAACACTCAGCCCTCAGCCCTCGAATTGCCAGGAACATTATGGAGTTCCCAGCAATCTCTTTTGAATACCCTGAGGACCGATTTGGAGCCTCAGGGGTGGGGCTTGGGAGATCAAGCCCTTTATGCCTGTTCAACTTCCTTTCCATTTAGCCACCAGTTATCTCGGAGACAATGCTCCCTCCTCTCATCTCAGCAGTTTGCTGATTTGATACTGGCTCATGCTCTTTTGCTCTGATACTACAGGGAAAGAAACACTACAACCATAAGCAGTTATCATATTCTTTTTAATTTCTAAAGAGAATGTACTTGTATGGTAGATGAAAAAAACAGTACTGGATCAAATGCATATGAGATACTATTTCTGACATTGTCATAGGAATAAACTAATCCAGTCCTGGTTTTACCCAATTGCATGTTAGGCATTTGTAGCTCTGATTTTCTTAAGTGAAACGAAGGGACAATCAGAAGTACAAGTCCCTTAGTGTGATAGGGTAAAATCAGGACTGGATTAATCTATTCCAAATGACATGAAGCCAGATGGCAACCTTACTACAGGGGAAATTTTCAAAAGTATGTGGGCAGGTGCAAATTCCACAGCTCCTTCCCCCATCTCCCTCTAGCCATTGTATCAGCTCTTGACAGGAAAGGATAAGTGAACTTTCCCCTTGAAAATTTCTTAAGGAAAAATGACCCACAGAGATCTGCACCCATTTTTTCTGTGTATCCATTTTCCCTGAAAAATAACACCTTCAGGAAAAGAGCTATCTTGGTGTAAGGATATCTTAGGGCTGAAGCACGAAGTCTGGTTCAGGTTAGTTTGGGAGAATCCAGAGGGGACGAGGGCAGAAAGGCCGTTGGGAAGGATTGAAGTTTTCTTGCAGGTGTGCTTTTCTACTTTTTGGTCATGGAGGGACCACACTTTTGTCCAGGGAAACCCTTAGCAGATACATGGGGGCATTTATCAATGTTTTGCTTCTGTACAAAAATTGTTTCAGTCTTGCCTCTGCCTTTCCCCATTGAAAATACTGGGCTACTTTCACTTCCTGTATATGGAAACATTTTTGCATTGGAGCAAATTTGCCCCACAGTCCATTTCAAACCAGTGACTCCAAGAATACGTGAACGCATCTAGGCATGCTTGTCTTTTTCTCCATTTATCTCAAACTTGTCCTGCTTTTGATCCTACTTTTGTCATTGAGAAAATAGGGCCCAATAATCCACTGCCAAGAATTTCAGGATTCATTTCCTAGGTATTAGTGGTCTCACGCTTGCTTACTGTCACACCCAAGTACAGTAATTTTTATTTTTATTTCAAATCTGAAATAAATTTTTAAAAAAATCTTTGATGGAAACCAGAAATCTCTGACATATGATTATAGACTGCCAAATTTTTTTTTTTTTAAATAAAGAACAAGCATTGTCCCCAAAACTTCAACCATGCATAAAGTTATTGAGAGGTCAATATTCAGTAAGCTGGCAAGTGACAAAAATATCTGGGCAAAGTTAATTTTGTAATGTTTCACAGATTCTCAGTGGGACTTACGCACACAAGTCTGCTGCTGAATATATGTGTGTAGAATTATTCACAGAACATTATCCAGGTATTGGAGTGAATTTTCAAAGGGGCTCTGAGAGCAAAAATATCAGTCAGTCCACATTGGATTTAATTTTGCATCTTTTTAAATATTCATTGTAAATAATTCTGTTCTCAATCTATCTCTGTTCTTCTATGCTCCCAGTTGTATTTCCCTGTTTATTGTAACTACAATTCCTGCACCAGTTATTGTTGCTTGAGTTCTCTGTACAATGCACGCCCTGCTAAATGTAAACCGGTTTGATGTGACCCGTGGTCGTGAAAGCCGGTATAGAAAATAGTAAAATTAAAAAATAAATAAATAAACGTGCTTAAGCATAGCATATACGTGCGTAAGTAGCATGTATATGCTATTTTATACACAACGAGAGTACACGCACATTTTCAGTTTCACGGGTACATTTTACTGGGGGGAAAAAAGGGGGCCATCTAGGTGCTTTCTGGAGTGGGGTTCAGAAGTACACATGGCAGTTGCTAATTTGTAAGAAAGAGACATACGCGTATACATTAACAAACTTGCTCGTACATTTTTATACCTGCCAATTGACTGGCTCAAGGGAAATCAGAATTGTCTGCAGTTTTTAGGTGGGAGGTCTGGGACACCTGGAGGGGATTCAGGGTGAACTGGAAAAATACTGGGTAAACTGGTAGAGGTATGGGTGATCTGGTGATTGTGCATCCTTTATAAAATACCTGCCTCCGCATTTAATTCCGGGTGTTTGTTTACGCAGTGTCACAATTATTTCCTGTGTAAAGTATAATCATAAATGTTTGTAAAATGGGCGAAGCATTTTCTTGCATTGGAAATAAATGCACATACTGGGGTAGATTTTATAATTTAGCGCGAATGCGTACTTTTGTTCGCACACCAGGCGCGAACAAGAGTACGCGGGATTTCAATAGATACGCGTGTATCCATTAAAATCCGGGATCAGCGCGCGCAAGGCTGCCAATTTTGGGCAGCCTGCGAGCGCCGAGCCGCACAGCCTGCCTCCGTTCCCTCCGCTTCGAAATTGGAGCGGCCTCGGAGGGAACTTTCTTTCGCCCTCCCCTCACCTTCCCCTCCCTTCCCCTCCCTAACCCACCCCCCTGGCCCTATCTAAACCCCCCCCCCCTACCTTTATCACCGGATTTATGCCTGCCGGAGGCAGACGTAAATCTGCGCGAGCCAGTGGGCTGCTGGTGCGCCTTCACCCGACCTGGGGGCTGTTCCAGAGGGCGCGGACACGCCCCCGGAACGCCCCGGGCCAAAACCACGCCCGCGGCGCCGCCCCCGAAACATCGTGTCACCCGTGCCATGCCCCCGAAACGCCACGTCACGACCGCCACGCCTCCTGGCACGCCTCTCCATGCAAGCCCCGGGACTTACGCGTGTCCCGTGGCTTGCGCGTGCCACCGAGCCTATGCAAAATAGGCTCGGCGTGCGCAGGGGGGGTTTGGGGTAGGTTTTCGGGGGGTACGCGTGTATCCTACGCGCGTACCCCTTTGAAAATCTACCCCACTGAAACCATATACATTTATTTATTTATTTATTTAAATGCTTTTAAAATATACCGACATTCATAGGACATATCATGCCGGTTCACAATCAACATTGTAAAGGAGGAAGAGGAAATTACAAATAACAGGGAGGGGGGAGGTGGAGCAGTGAAGGAAAAAGGAGAGGATGGGGGTCAGGTGACAGTAAGCGCAGAAGTTGCGGGAAGGAGAAACATGTATGTTTGGAGCAGAAATCCGCAGTATTTGATAAATTTTGCAGCTCCCTCCACAGAGTTCAGAAAATACTAACAGTACTCTCGATGTATCCACTTGCTCGTGCAAATGCTGTACTGTGGATAGGTTTGAAAATTGAGCTCATAGTTAGAACAGCTGTTTTCTGATCAGACTTGTGCGTACAGCTTTAGCTTGAGAGCACTCAATATGTGCACTCAACAGCTAAAGTTTAGTCACACCCCCGGAATGCCTTCGTTGATCCCCTTTTTGCTGGGGAAAAGTTTGTGAGCAGAAAAAGTTGTGCACACACAATTTATGCAGACAGCAGGGGTAAAATTTCACAATTCATTTTTTGAACATGTAACTTGTAAAAGCTTTGACTATCAATCTTTAAGAAAACTTCTATAAATACAAGTTTGCCATTTACTTCCTGCAACAATAAAAGACATACCTTTAAAATTTGGTCTGATTCTGGCATCGTACCCTGAGATTTTCCCCATCAGCTTATCTAGAAAATCTGATGGGGACATGAGCTTGGGAGCATTCCGGGCTGAGGCACCAACTTCTTTGGATGCTGCCAAGCTGAAAAAGATAACAAAGAAAGAAATTCAAAGAGTAATTTATGGTGAATCAAGATTGTTGAGTTGACCTCTTGTCAAATGCTGCTGGCCTTGGAATCAGGATGTGGGAATGGAATGTATTATTCTGCGGAATTAGCATTAATACCTTAAAATATTCCTAATGAGGAAGCTCTTGGTTGATTTGGTAGCTATCTTAATATTTCAGAGTTCAGAACCAGGCTATAAGTCAAAATTTTGCTCTTCAACCAATCAGTTAAAATACTTTCTGGATAATCTACCTAAGTATAGATCTATGGTTTACTAGATTAGAGATCATTCTTTAACAATCTATTTTGTGGATAAATGTTCTGGTAATTAACTTGTAATGATGAACCACATCATTACAATTGATTTACAGCTAGTTTGGTTTGAGGTATAATTCAAATTGGTGTGGTAGTAATCTTTTGCAAAATTTCACATTAACCCTTCGCAAGTAGTAAACTCATGCATAGTCTGATGTGTATGAAAATTCACTAAAATTCTGAATTAATGAGCTGCTGCAATGCAATATCATGCACAACTGCTGATTATTTCAGAATTCAGTGGAAACCACTGAATTCTGAAATAATCTGTCTTCATGAGCCAGATTTCACAAAAATGATAACTTCAGACTTCTCCCTGGGAAATTTTGCTTGCCACTTTGCCACCAGTACAGTTAGCAAACTTGCTTGTGAACAAGGCCACCCAGATATTTTATTTATTTATTTATCTATTTGTTTACTATATATTCAGTTTATACCTAGGCCTTAGGCAGCATACATAAGAACATAAATATTCAAAACAAAACAAACATCAACTACAAAAATCATACATTGATCAGAGTTCAGGATGCAGCCATCCTGCCTGTACAGGGTCAATCAAGATTTTATTAAAAAAAAAAAAAAAGCTTTCCTAAAGAATAAGGTCTTTAACCGTAACAGTCAATCAGCCATAATTCCTGTGGCAAAGAGTTGCAGAGGATGAGAGTAGCTACAGAAAATGAATGCTCCCTGGTGTCAGCTAGCCAAGCCTAGCATGTAGATGGAACGTCCAACAGGCCTTTCTGTGAAGCTAGCAAAGTCCACATGGGACTGTATATCTGGAGCAAGGCATTGATCCAGGGAAAAACATCAAGAGATAATGTATGTACAAGCACTGCAATTTTGTATTTGAACCTTTCACTGGATAGCAAAGAACATATGAAAAAAAGATATGAGACTGAGACCTCTCTGGACAAAGTTTGTGAGGTACAGACTAATATGATTAAGGATCTCTCTTCATCTTCTCGTAGGTTTGAAAATACTGAGAACCTGAGAGTACTTAATTTTCCTCAGATTTCCTTGATTTCGCCAGCTGAGCTTTTTATCTCTTATTTAAAGGAAGCCTTGTTAAATTCAGAGACTGCATTACCTCCCACTGAGAAAGTTTATTTGCCATCTTCCAAGAGAGCTGCAGTTGCTGCCAGGATGGACGTTCCCGCTGACCTATCTAACTTCCTGGAGAATTATAGTGAAGAAAATGTGGTCGGGTGAGCTATTCGGCTTGTAACATTTGTCTTTAAACAGGACCATATTTTTTTCATCATAAGGATGTCTTGTTTAAATTTCAGAAAATTTGGATGCTCCCTGACTTATCTAGAGTGACACAGAAAAGTAGGAGGAAGTTTTTAGTTATGACGCAGCATTGTATAACAGTTTGTTTTCTGACATGTTGGAATTCTGTGTTTAATGTGTAATGTTTCTGCTCAGAAGATCCATCTTTTCTTTATTGTATTAATTACCTACTTGTAATGGTCTTAACCCATGGTCTTTTCTCCCCCCCCCCCCCCCTTTCTATTGGGATCTAAAGTTGGTGATATGCTAAGGTGAACATTTATATATTTACCTTGTTTTTCTTTTTCTGTTGTATTGGTTTGGCATGTCACCTTATTTTCTTTCTCAAATATGTTGTATATTTTATTTGTATTTAAATGCATAAATAAAAACTTGAAAAATGTAAAATTGAATTTTTCCCTCCTATTATTGTGCTTTCTAATGGTAAATGGAATCTACTCTGAAAAGAGAACCATGTTAAGTGGAGTACTACAGGGATTGGTGTTGGGATCTTTGAGAGCGACATTGTGGAAGGGAAAGAAGATAAAGTTTGTTTATTTGCAGATGATACCAAGATCTGTAACATTAATGATGCACAAACGTCAAACCTTTTCAGTTGGAAAGAAATCAGTAGAACTAGGGGGTCTGAAACTCCAGGGAGGACAAGAAAGTGCCAACATCAGGAAATATTTCTTCATGGAGAAGGTGGTGGATGCCTGGAAGGCCCTTCCAGAGGAGGTGCTGAAGAAAAAAAACAGTCAAAGAATTCAAAGGGGCATGGGATAAACACTGAGGATCCCTAAAGGCTAGAGGATGGGAATGAAGAAAAGGGTGCATGGGGGTAACTTGCTGGTGCTGCGTTTACTACCCTTAATAGAAAGTATGGGGAATACTATCCTTAACCAAGAAGCCTTCATGCTTTGATGAAACTGTAACATTGCTCTCTGCTTCAACAGCAGGGGGAAAAAGGGAATTGGATTCAGACAACAACCAACGAGGACCATGACTTTCATGATCTGGGGAACTAATAAACATGGGAATAACTTGCACGGAGCAGTAGTTACTACCCTTAACATAACGCATGGGATTACTGCCCTTAACCAATAAGCCTTGATGCCTTTGATGCAACTGCATGACAAAACTTTTATAATAAAGATCACTTTCCTGGGTTTAGCCTCAAACTTAAACTCATATAATACCCAGTGTATCATACCTCAAACTGTATTGCCGAGATCACCTATAGTTTATCAAAATATAATTTTTATTAAAAGAAAATGTTTTAAGGTGAAATGTGGTGGTTTCATATAATGTTTGAACGGGAACCCTCCGGGTTACCTCGTGATTAGTATAATCATAAACTTACCACCTCCACCCATAAGAAGCTTCCTGGGCAGACTGGATGGACCATTTAAACCTTTTCTGCCATCATTGCTATGTTACTATATTAGGACTGGACAAGACAGAATAACAGAAAACAGGGAAGTCCAACAGGGCACAAGGCAGACTAGAAGACCCTAGCAGGCTCGGAGGCCACAGAGCAAGACAAGGAGGCCAAAGAGGCCATAGAGCAAAGCAAGGAAGCCCAAGAGGTCACATGGCAAAGCAAAAGACCAGAAGGCCACTAGGCAAGGTAAAGCAGAAGGCCCGGAGGCTACAAGGTAAGATGAGGCAGAAGGCCGGAGACTGCAAAGTAAGAGAAGGCCTGGATAGGCTGCAAGATAAGATGGAATAGCAAGATAGAGGTGGCCAGGTCAGAGAGCCAAGGTGACTCAATGAAGAGGCACTGAGGCATTAAGCAGGCTGGGTTAAGTAGGACTGAGGCTTGGGTATGGTGTGACCAGTGAAGAGGTAACTGGCAGAGCTAGGAGTGGGGCTTACTAAGGACCCCAGGTGGAAAAAAGGTTGCACCTCCAGGTAAAACCTTAGGGGCGGATTTAGGCGAGCAGGGCCCTGCGCGCCGGTGAGCCTATTTTACATAGGCCTACCGGCGCGCGCAGAGCCCCGGGACTCGCGTAAGTCCCGGGGTTTTTGGAGGGGGGCGTGTCGGGGGCGGGCCCGAACCGCGCAGCGTTTTCGGGGCGTGTCGGGAGCGTTCCGGGGGCGGGCCCATGCCCTCCGGACCCGCCCCCAGGTCACGTCCCTGCGCACTAGCGGCCCGCTGGCGCGCTGGGATTTACGCCTCCCTCTGGGAGGCGTAAATCCCCCAACAAAGGTAAGGGGGGGCTTAGACAGGGCCGGGTGGGTGGGTTAGGTAGGGGAAGGGAGGGGAAGGTGAGGGGAGGGCAAAAGGAAGTTCCCTCCGAGGCCGCTCCGATTTCGGAGCGGCCTCGGAGGGAACGGGGGTAGGCTGCGCGGCTTGGCGCGCGCCGGCTATACAGAATTCATAGCCTTGCGCGCGCCGATCCAGGATTTTAGTGGATACGCGCGGCTCCGCGCGTATCTACTAAAATCCAGCGTACTTTTGCTGGCGCCTAATGCGCCAGCAAAAGTACGCCTATTCGCGTTTTTTGAAAATCTACCCCTTAGCATGGGAAAACTGTACAGCAGTTGAAACAGTGACACATTAATTATGTTAACCCACAGGATATCTCATGGATTAGTACATCAGCCCTCCTGATCTTGCCAGGTATTCTCCCATTTACATGCTAGCCAGGCCTGCCTCTGCTTCACTTCCAAGTTTAAGTTTTCCCATGCCAGTGTTGTGGAGTTAGCATGTTTTAGTCTACTATTTCTCTGAGTTGAAAGTATAGAGGCAGTTCTATGGCCAACATCATAGAAATTGTAGCACAACAATGCCACAGATGCATGAGCAGAGATTCTTCTGCTTGTTATTCAGAGTCTGATCAGGCACATACACCTCAATTCCGCAAACTCCCTGAGTCATGGAAATAAAGATCACAGTGTCAGGAGAGATTTTAGCTAGTTGCGGTTTTTCTCGTGCAGCAAAAAAAAATATTACGGCTGACTTGGACATGTTCAGGTCTTCTCTGCACGTCTTTAACCTCTGGCACGCCTTCAAAATTAACATACTCAGCTTGTTAGTCTATATATCAATTTTCCTGTTTCTCGTCTAAGTTGCTTCTTCTAGTGATGTCCCCATATTTCCTTACTTTTTCTCCTAATATATTTTATAGCCTGAATCTTTACACATTTTTGGAATAGGGCACAATGGAAGAGTGTTGCAAGCAGACATGAGACGGCTAGGCAGCCTGGATGGGCCATTGGTCATTTGCCATAATCTGCCTTGGTACTAGTTGCAAGCGGAGGAAGTCAGCTGAGGTGGTGGTGTATGGGCAGCTGAAAATAGAACATCTAACATATCTTCTGAGTAAGAGAAACGAGAAAACCCCCTGGCCTGGATTTAGCCATAGGCAAGGTAGGTAACTTCCTCTGGCATGCAATTTTGATAAGCGCTGGAGCGTTGCCGATGCCGCTGCCATCCGGGTCTTGCTTCACTCTTCCCTTTGCATAGGTCCCTGCAGCACTCTGCCCCCCCTTGCATGGGTTTCCCTGGTAACAGGAAGCCTCTGCGGCCGCACACGTGCTGGCTCGCAGGCCCCACGCCGAGTTCATCTTAAGCTCTTGTGGCGGCCTGGATGAAGAGGAAGGGTCTTGATTACCTCATGAGGGGAGAGGGGGAATATCTGGGCAGGGACCCCACACTCTCTGATGATTTCTGAGGGGACGAAGGGAGATTTCTCCCTGCATCATCCGACTCTTCTAGGGGAAGGAGAGATTCCCTCTTTCCCCTAGCAACCTCTGATGATATCTTTGGGGGGAGATCCGTCACTGAAAATCCCTGGGCCCAGCAGGTTTATTTTATATTCACTAAGGGCTTGATTCACTAAGGCTTTTGCCCCATATTGTATCTCTGCGGAAGAAAAGCTTTGTAAATCAGGCTCTTCTTTTAGCGATGAATGCAAAAATGCAGTAGTGTGGTCTCATTGTTAATCCACTGTCATAAGTAGAAACAGAGGTCAATACAATATGTTGTAGGGGACAACGTTTTAGGGGCACTAACAATACGTTTGTGACTAGTTTTGAGATCACATTTAGCCCATTTTGCATTGGCCCGATGAAGGGCGGGGGGACCTAGCCTGGGTGGTGGTAGGGGGCTGGCTGAAAATGGGACACCTATCCGATACAAGTCACAAGTAAGTCTGATGAAAAAAAAAAGACAGTGGTTCCCAACCCTGTTCTGGCAGCGCACCTAACCAGTCTGGCTCGCAGGCTGTCAGCAATGAAAGTGCATGAAATGTATTTGTACACATCGGAGGCCCAGTGCATGCAAATCTATCGCATGCATATGTTATGATGGCTATCCTAAGAAGCAGACGGCTCAGTTGCGTCTCCAGGAGTGGCTTAGGAAATACCGAGCTACTTATTTGTTGACTTCTTCCCTAAATACATAAAAATTTTAGTCTCGTATATGATCTCTGATTTTGTAACATTCAGTGTGATTTTTATAAGTCTTTCCCCCTCCGATCTGTTATCAGGTTCAAGAAATCCCTGTCCGAATTCTACTAACTATATAAAGGACAGATTTGTAGTTCGCAATCACAGATTGCAACGTTTTCATTTTACGCTTGTAAAATTTCAAGGATATTTGCTTTTGCTCATTTCCGTTGAAAAGTTAAATGGACATTCTGCAGAGCATTTAGATTAAATACAGCAAAAAAATAAACATATCAACTGTATTTGTGAAGTGTGAATTAAGACGTGCCCTTTTAAGAATCCTGCAAAGAAACACTGAAATCACTAAAGTAAACAAGCATGACACTTGTGGATGGAATATTAATTAAATAATGTTAGTGTAGTTCCTTAATAAGGTCTTAATTCCCTCTCTCTGCACCATCTCATTAGCAAAACATTTCTAATTCTCCTTCCCTCCATGCTGTCTGATTTGCTCTGCTGCGGATGTGCCCTAACCCTACAGTGTCTGAGCTGCTTTTTAAAGGTGACCATTAATCTAGGAGAAAAACTGCCCTTTTCCTGTGGCCAATTGTTAATCGGGTTTCTCCAATATGCTAATGAGAGGGGCAGCCCCATGGTGCAGGCTTCAATGCAAGACTCACATTTGAGTCTTGCTGGCTGACAGGGTCAACAAGGGTTAAGGCATCTTGGAGAAGGAAGGAATCAGGTCTGCTGCTACTGTGGCCACTGCTGTCAGTCTTTGCAGTCCTGCTGAGGCTATGTCTCAGGACCTGCCTGGGCAAGCTGTCTGGGGAGTGCAAAGTGATTAAACCAGAAAAAAAACCCAAAAGTACAAGTAGACAATAAAAAAATGTACAATATTATGGCATCTGAACCGTGGTTTTTTTTTTTAACTATTGGTTGTGTGTTCCTTGAGAGCCAAAGATCATTAACTGCTTTCAAAACTGTTTTCTTAATGTTGCTGCTCTGATCAGGAATCAACATCTAGCAAACAAATCAAACAAATACAATTGAAGGTACAGCAACTAATGCTGTACCTGACATACCTACCTCATGCGGCCCCTGGTTAAGGTTAAGTATGTCCCAATCTTCCCACGACACTAGACTCCTGTGCTAGAGACCTCCAGTGGAGTTTGTTTAGAGTGAGCCTTGAGAAGATTCTGGAGAGTTGGAGGCCAATATTCAAAGTCATTTAGATAGATAACTAAGAAATTATCCATCTACATTCCAGGGGCAATTCTGAGAGAGCTTTAGTTATATGGCTAACTTTGCTGAATTTAAGTTCTATCTAGCTAAGTTACCTGGATAACTTTAGACTTGTTTCAGAGCAGGTCCAAAGTTATCCGGCCTTGTATGGTCGGATAACTAACTACTTAACTGGATATCTTCAAAGCTTAAACTGAGAGTAACTTATGCTTCCAGCGCTGCTTCTGACAGAAATAGTGTTGAAGTGCTGGGAGTGGGTGAGTTTAAAAATCACTTAAGCAGATATGTTTGAATATAGCTGGTTAGGTTTTTTGAAGATATCCAGCCTTGTGTGGCTGAATAATTAGCTACTTAACCAGCTATATTCAAACATATCTGCTTAAGTGATTTTTTAGTTATCTGGATACATATAGCAAATGTAACACCTACTTGCTGAAAGACCTATCCACGTCTTTAACTAGCAGTGTGCGTACAACGTGAACCCTCCCAACAGAGTAGAAACTGCAGAAAAATGTTTTTCAGGTCCAGGGATCTTGGTGTGAATTGAGATCCAGAAAGGGGCCACAAAGGTGACTGCTTCATAGGGAGAAAGGGAATCAACCCACTGCTAAACGTGCCCCTAATAAATAATATTTCTTGTGGCGGTTACATAGTTATACAGGTTATCTTGCTAGTGTTAGTTTTTGTACGCTTTGTTCCTGTTCTATGTAAAGGCATCACCAAATAGTTACAAGTTATATGTAAACCGATACGATGTGCAAACGGCTGTCGGTATATAAAATTCTCAAAATAAATAAATAAATATATAAATAAATAGTGAAATGGAACAATACTCCCCAGCTTTCCATTTGCCATTGGGGAATATTTTTAGAAATTCAGTTGAGGACTTTTACAACCCATTGTTTCTTGTGGGATGAAACCTGTTCACTTAGCCTTGGAAATAAAGTCAGCCCAGTCTGGAACTACACCAGCGACTGCAGCCACAGAGAGGAATATTCCCTTCACTTTGAGTTTAATCTGTGTAAGGTCCACCACAAAATCTGTTTGACGAAGTTGCTAAAGAACTTTTAAAATCAATCATGTATTTCTAAGTTACATAAAATTGTGGTCCATATGTTGACCCAGGTGGAATTTGTGCATGTTTTTAACCATTTAACTGCTTTCTGATGGGGTTGCATGTTATGGTACCAGTTTCAGCAATTGCCAGCAAGATGATCACACTTCCTGTTTTTTCCCCCTGCATTAACAGCGTGGCAGAGGGAGTGAGGAGGAAGCTCTCATGGGGCCTAAGTATGTATGAGAAGATTCTTGTGCTGGGGAAGGAGGAATTACATGTCTACATTTTTTTTTTTAATTTAAACGATTTTTATTAGCATTTTTCAAACAAAATACAAACATCTAGGAGGTGGTTGGTTCTTAATCCCCTCCTAGTCAAGCGAACAGAACATAAGCCAGTTACAAAATACCCCCTGAGTACGCCCCTCCCCCCACCCTTATCCCATCACTTTTCTTCACACCCCCTGAATTCCTGATAGGTGCGACATAGGCCATCGGACAATAACCTCAGGTGCGATAAGCGTTGTATCAGTCAGTGCCAGAATCAATCTTCAAGCAGTTTAATGGTTAATCATTCAGTAATTGGCGCCGAGCTCTGTGCAGCAAAGATTGAATGTAGGGCTCCCACACTGCCAGAAATTGTTGACGTTTGCGAGGCGATCCTCTGGAAGAAAGAGACTCCATCTGCATCAGGGAATTAAAGAGATTTCTCCAAACCCAGAAGGAGGGTGGATCCACCTCTCGCCATCCCATTAATATAACCCTCTTCCCAACCAGACAAGCCTTTTGAATCAATAGACGATTACCAGGATCTTGATACCAAGCTGAAGGGATATATCCAAACAAGAGCCACAAAGGGGCAAGCGGTATAGAAACCAACAAAATAGTGGCTAAGTATTTGGCTATCCTTGCCCAAAAACTCTTAATAGCTGGGCAAGACCAAAAAACATGGGTTAGTGTGCCCAAGACTGCCGGGCAACGGCCACAACCAGCAGAGCCAGCAATACTTTGATGATACATTTTAGCAGCATAGACCAGCCACAAACATGGAGGATGCTCATGTGATTTGGAATGGGTGAAGGAGTAAGGTATGCCAAAGAATGAAGTGTTGTTGTGAGTTTGCGGGAGCTGTGCAGAGTAGTTGGACATGGATGTGACAATGCCTGAATATGTCTCAATGAAGCCTGAAATGGCAGAGACAGATGAAGATCTGATGCTCTAGACGGAGCCCTTGAGTTAGTGGTCAGTATGGATACAGTGGGGATTCAAGGCACGGGAATAACTAGATCAATCCCTATAACCCAAAGAAGGTGTCCAAGATGAGGGTTATGAGCAAGTCAGCACCCCAGTGAAATATGAGATGAAAACTGCTTCTGACATAGGTATGGATGGTGGGGAGAGCTGAATGTAACATGGCCAGCAGGGTGGTCAAAGAGCATCTCAATCTTCAGAGACCTCAGAGGATCAATGCAACCAAGGTTTGACATGTAAAGATGAGATTTTTCACTTTACAGGTTCAAAGCGGTGAGAGAGATGAATTGCTGAAGATACTCTGTAAGACTCTTATCCAAGAAAAGAGAAATTAGGAAAGTTGCCATTAAATCCACTAGGATGGCTTCATTGCAGTTGTTGTGTTCACCTTATTAGTGCTCCTAGCAACTTTGGTGATTATTCTAATCTTGAGAGAATTGCAGCACTGTGAATATTGTCATCCCCCGTTTGCTGTTTTCTAAAAGTTGTTCCTGAGTTGTTCTTGAGACATTAAGATCTATGTTCTGCATGGAATCTAATGGAGGTTCTGATGATGCCTGCCTCCCCAGTTGGGGTCTGGCCTATAAAACAGAATGGCCTATTTTTTCCTTGTGGGGTTTGCCTGGGTGAAAAGATCAAACACAGAATTTTCAGGATGGGCTTGCCTGGATCAGGAAGTATAACTGAGCCCAGAAGTTAAAGCTTCAAGAAGCACTTATTCATCTTCCAGAAACAACTAGGCTGATATTCAGTGCTATTTAGCTGGATAAATAGGGCGGTGGCTGAATATCCAGTCCTGTTTAGCAGCTGCCACTTAGTCAGATAACTACTTATTCTGCTAAGTAGTTATTCAGATACGTGGTGAGTCGGTTAAGGTTGTTCAATGGAGGAACTACTTATCCGGCTAGTATAGCTGGATAAGTAGCGATATTCAAACTTAACCAGTTACCTTAGCTGGATAAGTTAGGCCTGCTCAATAGCAAATCTTATCCGGCTAACTAGCAATTTCATTGAGGATATTCAGCGGCATAGGCATGCTGCTGAATATCCCTTGTAGGTTAGCTGGACAAGTCTTATCTAGCTAACTAGTAACTTAAATTCATCTTTGAATATCTCTATCCCATTGTGACTAGTCCTGAGGATTCCTTCTACAGTTCTAGTTCCAGTTTATTCCTGCATGAAGTCTGTGCAGGTGCAGGATTTCATATAACCCTTTTAGAAGGAGGACTGGCGTAAAAGGGTTAACGTGAAAGAAAGCAATTACTAAGCGAGAAATGCATTATGGTTGCCCTAAAACAGTCATGTTTTGTTTGCCTTAAAAAATACAAAAATAGAAAAAAAATGATAGAATTTCATAGAAGGTTCATGACTGAGTGCATTTTTTTCTGTAAATATTATAAATAACTCTTCTCTCACTCTTTTTTTGCTGGCATTGCAAATGAGGACAGAGTGTTCTTGTACGTAAGTTTGAATCCTTCTACAGATATTGTACAGCAATCCAGGAGAGAAGAGACCTCTGATCTATGCACTCCGCAGGATCTGTAGGTCTGCTTGGATATCCCCAATCTAGTGATTCCCCATATTCCAAAGCAGAGACAAGTGTGCATACTATATATTTTATTTTTCAGGAAACGCTGATGCTTCTGAAGGAGAAAAAAACCTGATGTAAACCGATGTGATATGACCAGTCATGAATGTCGGTATAAAAAACGAATTCAATAAATGTCTGTATCTCTCAGCTAAGAGTAACAAGCAGGTAAAAGGTTCCTTTTAAGGGGGAAAAGGGTATTTAAAGTGCACCCTCAAAGAAACAAGGAGAGAGAGCAGAGCTTCAAGGGAGAGAGGTGACCAGACCAGCAGAGTCCCCAGTGTCCTGATCCTCTGATGTACCCTGCAGTTCTGTTTAAGGCCCCTCACCAACTCAGTAGTTTTATAGCCCAGTGCAGAGGATTTCCTGTGGGCATGTTCTGATGACATCATCACTACTCGCCTATAAAAGGAAGCTTAGTCGTCAGAGTCGATGCATGAGCAACAGGTTTTGGCTCTGTGTGGACCTGTGCATTTCTCTTCTTTTGCTACCTTTCTCCTGTGACCCGGCTTGATTCCTGACTCTGCCTTGTCTGCTGCCTGCCCTGACCTGTTGCCTGCCTCCTGATGTTGCACAAACTCTGCCTGCGTTGACCCCTGCCTGTCTGACCATGCTTCTGCTTCCTGATGCTGTTCTGGTGCTTTGTCCTGACCCTCAGCTGCTGTGAGTCCACCCTAAGGTCTGTGACATTCCCATTATGGAGGTGATTTTCAAAGAGTTCTGCATGTAACAGCATATACACATGTACTCATGTACTAGCTATTTTATAAAAGTCAAATGTGTATGCATACTTTATGTTTTTCTACACACATAAATGCATGTGAAAAAGGGGTGGTCTAAGGGCATTCTGGAGCAGGTCCAACAGGTACATGCACAAGTTGCTATTTTGGAAGACATTTATGCATGTCCGTAATTTTACACCTGCCAATTATCTTGCATAATTGATATCAGATTTGTTTGTAGAGGTCTGGGTAAACTGGGGAAGGGAGAGTTCAGGCGGAAGAGCCAGAAGGGTCTTGATGACCTGGGGAAGGACTGGGTGAACTTGTGGAGTAATTGGTAAACAGGTTAATTTCAATGAAGCGCTCATGTTTTAAAATATGCAGACTGACACTAGGCGTGTAAATCTGGTTTTCTGTAAGTCCTACTTTAGTTTTCATACATAAAAAATATGCATGCATATTTTTAAAATAGGTAGGAAAAGGTTGCAGTTTCAATGCATTCAGATACTTGCTTTTAATGCATTAAATATATTTGTGTATAAGCAACATATATACGAAGGTACTGGAGTAAAGATATGAATATTTTATAATATCCACATCCAAGATATGTGTGGATTATAAAATACTACCGTTGATCTACACACAGTCATATACACATGTACAGTACATACTGCCACATATAGTTGTTTGAAAGTTATCCTCCCTGTTATTTTTAGTTCCTGCGTTTACCATTTGGAAATCAGCATTGCAAGTACTGGAATGCTGAATGAAATTGTCAGAAATTCAGGACTAGCCCAAAATATCCCTCCTTGCACTCCCTCCTAGCTCTGTTTTTGTGTTCCTTTCCTCCATGTGCTAAACATATTGACGGTAACTTTCAAAGCGACGTGTGGGCGCACAGTGGGGCAGTTGCTCCCAGGGACAGGGCAATTTTATAACTAGCGAGCACATATGTACGCATGTTATAAAGTAGCCTGAGTATGCACACACGTGTGCCTAATTTGAAGTGGGCATGCACCTAGGCATGTAAATCTTATTTCTAACGTGTAGTTAGGGTTATTTTAAAATCGGCGCATGTCCACACCATGTCTAGTTTCACCAGTTGATCCAGATAAGAGCTAGGTCCTCCAAACTCCCCTGGTTTTATAGTCCCCTCAGTTACCCCAGACCCATCCTTCCAAAATGGTTGTTTGGGTTTTTTTTTCCAACTTTTTTTTACTTCCATAGCAGAAGTAAACTTACATGGCAGTGGACCTGGTTGTGCGCCGGGATGCAAAAGTATTGGCGCTCACATCTCTTGGTTACACCCCAAAATGCCCACAGCCTGCCCAGACCATGCCCCTTTTTGAAATTGAGTGACATTTGCGCGCAGCCGGATGATAGGGATTCACAGTTCTCGGGTAGGCTCCGTGAGCCGCGGTACTCACCCCCAGGATGTTGACACGTTTGTCACGCTGCTGGCCCCTGTACAGCAGAGACATTGCCAGCAGCAAGGCCCATGACACAGTTCCATGCAGCATGGGATACTGCTGACCGCTGCTCCTCCCGGCCTCCCATAGGCACGCGCGCACCCAGCAGCCCCACACTTAAAGGACTCACGGCGGGAAATTGATTGTGGCTCCCTTTGATGGCATCACGGCCTCCTCTGCAAATAAGACTCCTCAGGAGGAGCATCAAACACCTCAGCATTAGGTCTCCTGCTTGCAGTACACGTTGCTACTTCCTGCATTCCTGGTTCCTGCCCTGCCTTCCAGCCTCACCTCGTCCAGCCTTATCTTCCAGCCTCTCCTTGTCTCCCTTACTCGTCTCAGCCACTGTCTTCGTCCACCCTTGGCTTGGGGGAGGTGGCTGGTAAAGGTGAAGCTCCAGACTGTCCCACTACAGGGCGCGTTCGCCAGCTGCTGGCCTAGGCCTCGGCGAGGTTCGCCCTCGAGTCTGCATCAACCACGCTGCAGCACTGAGGGCTCACACACCCGCTACCCTTCACACGGGAGATACACGCTCATCTGGGTAGCTTTCAAAGTCTGGTGGGCACGTGTGATCCCGACTTCTGTACACATCTCCCGATTTTGGTGCGCACCGGGCTTTTAAAATCTCCCTCATTAGGTAGAAGACTCTGGGAACTAGAAGCACGCCTATTAAATTAACTGACGGAAGAGGAAGCCATTCCTAAGGCAAAATGTACCAGGTGATAGAGAAGATTTGGGCTCAATTTTCAAAAGATTTATGCTGTTACATTTGAATTTTAACCACATAATTGTAACTGGTTAAAATCTCTTCACCCCCTCTCCACCCAGTCTGGCTAAAATCTGTGTGCTCAAAATTGCTGCGTGCACAGATTTAACCAGACAAGAAAAGGGCCAGATTGGGGCATGGCTGCGTGGGGATTTCAAATTTAGGGCTTCACTTACTATGCATTTTTCCCATAGACACAGAACAAGAAAAGCGCCTTCATAAATCAGGCCCTTAGTCGGATAGCACGATATTCAGCTCCGACTGGCTAGATTTGATTTCCTAAGGGTGGCCACTCAGGCGCTTCCCTTAAATCTATTTGCACAAGTTTTGTGCAATGTCCGAACATCCGGACAGACTTGACCAGTTAAAATTATCCAGTTTACTTTGCTGCTCAGCGGCTCTTTATTTATGTATATCTTCTGATTGCCGTTCCCAGGCTCCTGGCGATGTATAGCATAAAACATCATGCAACAAAAAAGTTCAAAGCCAATCACAAAAGCAAAGCAGCAAGTAGAAAACATCACAAGTGAAACAGCGTACACACATGGTGACAAATAGCACAAATACTAGTCCACTCTTTGAAAATCTATTCCTTTATTTCCATTCTTAGTGATTACTCAACCTTTTACTAGAACAAACACTGGGGTCTATTTAGTAACCTGGGATATGCAGTAACTTGCATTATTCACTGCCGCTCCTATTATTGGCAATGGGGGTCTATTCACTGATAACGTGATAACCTGTGTTAATGAATGTCATAGGTTAGCAAATAGACTGCCCTGAGCTCTAAAAGCAAACTGGCAAAAAACCTTAATGAAATAACTTGTTAAAAAAATTGTCTGTTTTTCCCTATATATTTATATAGATGTCAGCCCATCACCAGAAAAAGAATGTATGGTTGCAGGGGATGCAACAATACTGGGATTACTCTAGTTTGTATTCTATGCATTGCAATTACCTTATTGTCCTAATTGTCATATGGAGTCCATAGATTTAAAATGCAGACAGGGCCATCCATTTTGAAAATGTATATTTCTGATTTGTGGTTACTTTGGGAAGTAGGGGGGGAATCAATACTAGCTGCACAGCTGCATTCAAAATGAGTTCTGAGCATGGGAGTGATTTCATTTCCACAGCAGATGACACAGCACCTAAAGGACTCTGCCAGGGTAGCAAAGAGGTGCAGAGCCTGTATGATTTACTGATACCTTCTCATTAAGCATGGGCTGTAACAAGTACAGCAGAAACAGCAGAAAAATGAAAAGCAAGAGAAACAGGAAAAGTGCACTGCCCAAAAGATGCAGGGCAGGGAACTAAACAAATATGTGTTGTGCGCTTATAGATGATGAATTATCTTATGTGAGCTTAGGTGGGAAGACCAGGAGACAGGGGGATTATCTAACCAGATAATATGGAACAGGTGGGCCAGTTTTGGATTTTCAACACTTTTTGCCTTTTTTGCTGAAACTAAGAAGCTTGGAATAAGACTCTGACTCCTGATCTAAAACTGGGTGATCACCCTAACTTGAAATGAAGTGTATAAGAGGGTTTTGCTGTACAATTCTTACCTAGTATGCGCATACTGCCCGCAAAATGCATTTGCCGATCATTCCCTTCTAGCTATGCATTAGATCTTGTATTTATTTTATTACAATGTTTTGGAGGAAACAAATGCTCGTTGCCTTTCGTAGTGGTGTGGCCTTGCTGCAACAGGGGAGGAGGCTGGGAGCCATTCTAGCAATCTGCTTGTCCACATGCCCCTTGCTTGCATTTCGAGTGTGTCTGTTGTGTTTGGGACACAAGGCGACAGGTACTCAAGTTGATGTCTGCTTTCTTTGTACAGTGGAAAGTAGAGAGAGAAGATTCCTGAAAAAAAAAAATGAAAGCACTAAAATGGAACTGTGATGGGGAACCCGGTGATCCCTTCAACGATCAAAAGGTCTTTGCAGTCTGATGCCACAGGCAGTGTTAAGGGAATGCAGAGAAACGTTTATCTTGCAGGCAGGATTTAATAAGGCTAAAACCTTTATTCCCTTCGAGATTACAATATTTGGACTGTTGGGGGTAGGGAAAAGACTTGTGGCAGGCCCAAAACAAGATCCACCTCTTAAGTTATTCTTTAAGAAGAATCTTTTTATATTTAAGTTGAATTGGCTTGGCCCGGCAGCAAATTCCATTTGAAAGCAAAGTTTTCAAGTATTGCTGCACTGGTGGTGCCAAGACTCCTAGGTAAACAATGAATGCTGTATATACTTCCTTTGTTGAGCTCGATGAATAGCTGCATCGCCACAAAGAATGTAATTAAAACTGCATTTCTCTGTGCTAAAAAAAAAAAAAAAGCCTTTTGGTAATCTCATGTCCTGATGCTTCATAAAACATGTCTTCTTCATGAGATGCTTGCCGAGCTGAATAGTTCCATTAATGAAACCCGGCTGCTGGAAATGAAGCTGCTGGTGTTCTTTCTTCTGTACACATCATCGCCAGCAATAATCCTTCCACCACAGAGATGTTGCTGTTGTTTTGCTCTTTCTCTTGGATGCTATACAATGATGGGATGTGTCTCTTTAGCTTTTTCAGCTGACTTTTCTTGCACAGGTCTAACATGGAATAGTAAACGGAGAATAAATATTGAGACCCAAGACATGTAAGATGGCACCATGGGAATATCTTTAGTCACTTATTTTTCTGGTTAGATCTATTCATTTTAACATCTTTGCCATCACCATGGAGAAGTAACATTTAGTGTCAATGCTAGGTTTTTAAAAATCTTTTTATCGTACAATCCAGATGAGATCAACATGACTTATTTTCTGGTAAAAGAGCAGAGAAACCCCACTGTGTCTCTCTTGGCATACTGATGTATCTTCATTTGTAGAATGAGTGATCTCTCTGTGCTCAGATCATTATCTTGCAAGCCCCCTTCCCCCACCAAGGATGATTGGGATGCCATACTATTAGTCAACCACTCCACTACTTATGCACTAGTATAACGGATTGAATATGATATTGCAGGAACTGCATTTGATAACAAGTATTTGCAATTTCAAGAACACATTGCTGGATTACTAAAAATAAACCATACCTGGTAATTAGGGATGAGCAGTTGTTTACAACAACACTGAAAACACCAATGGCGTTCATTAGTTCATTTCATGTCGTTTCCAATCCAAAGTGACACAAAAAAAATCCCAACACATTTTCATTTTCTTCCTTTTCTGTATTTTAGTGCAAGCCAAATAGTATCAGCATGCACTAAAACAATTACAAATGTTAAAATGCAAGAACGAAACAAAATGAGAAAAGAATAAACAAAATAGTGAAAGAAAAGCAAAACTAAAGCTTTCTCATGCACACCTCTATTGATAATTAGGGATGTGCATTCATTTAAAATTTTGTTTCATTTTGTTAGAACCCCAAAACAAAAGAAAAAAATGCCAAAATATTTTTTTTAGTTTCATGTTATTGCACACTAACCATGAAATTAGGGAAACTGAAAAACCCCCCAATTAATTATTTTAAAAATAAAATCAAGCAAAAAACACAAAACAAAAATCACTCAAAAAAGAAAATACTGCATACCCTATTGATAATGTGATGTCACAGCAAATATCGTACCTAGCTGGTATTTCTGTAGATGTTTTATGAATGAAATTAATTATATACCTAAAGATATATCTACAAGTATCCATTTATGAGAATCACTTTGAAAAACATAGAAATGACGGCAGAAAAGGACCAAATGGTCCATTAAGTCTGCCCAGTAAGCTTATGGTAGTATCTGCTGCACCGTGCAGGTTACACTCATGCTTTTCACTTTCCCAGACCGTAAATGTTAGGGCCCTCATTAGTTGCTGTTTGAATTCAATTCTCTCTTACCCCTTACCGTTGAAGCAGAGAGCAACATGGGAATTACATCAAAAAGTATCAGGCTTCTTGGTAAAGGGTAGTTACCGCCGCATTAGCAAATTACCCTCCTGATTATTTGTTTCCCCAGATTGTAGAAGTCGGGTCCCTCATTAGTTGCTGTTTGAATCCAATTCCACTTTTCCCCTGCCATTGAAGGAGAGAGCCATGATGGAGTTGCATCAACAATATAAAGGTTTATTGGTTAAGGATAGTAATTGCCACACCAGCAAGTTTCTGCTGTGCACTTTTTTCTTCTTTTCCATCTTCTAGCCTTTAGGGATCCACAGTGTTTATCCCATGCCCCTTTGAATTCTTTCACTGTTTTCATCTTCACCACCTCCTCTGGAAGGGCATTCCAGGCATCCACCACCCTCTTCATGAAGAAATATTTCCTGACGTTGGTTCTGAGTCGTCCTCCCTGGAGTTTCATTTCATGACCCCTAGTTCTACTGATTTCTTTCTAATGTAAAATATTTGTCGAATGTGCATCATTAAAGCCTTTCAGGTATCTGAAAATCTGTATCATATCTCCCCTGCACATCTTCTCTTCCAGGGTACATATATTCAGATCCTTCAGCCACTCCTCATAGGTCCTCTCATACAACCCCACACCATTTTGGTCGCTCTTCTCTAGACTGCCTCCATCCTATATTTGCCCCTTTTGCGATATGGATTCCAGAACGGAACACAGTACTCCAGGTGAAGCCTCACCAAGGACCTGTACAAGGGCATCATCACCTCCTTTTTCTTACTGGTTAATCCTCTCTCTATTCAGCCCAGCATTCTTCTGGCTTTAGCTATCACCTTGTCACATTGCTTCACATTTTCAGATCTCCAGACACTATCACACCAAGGTCCCTCTCTTGGTCTGTGCTTATCAGTCTTTCACTCTCCATCACATACAGCTCTTTTGGATTACTGCACCCCAGATGCAGGACTCTGCACTTCTTGGCATTGAATCCCAGATGCCAAATCTTTGACCAGTCTTCCAGCTTTCTTAAATCCCTTTTCAATCTCTCTATTCCTTCAGGCATGTCCATCTATTGCAGATCTTAGTATCATCTGCAAATAAACACATTTTACCTTCTATCCCTTCCACAATGTTATTCACAAAGCTATTGAACAGAACCGGTCCCAAAACCAAACCCTGTGTCATGCCACTTAACACAGTTTTCTTTTCAGATTAGGTTCCATTTACCATTATACTCTGTCAACTAGTTTGTAAGCCACACCCCCACATTAGCACTCAGTCCAAAGCTTCTCATTTTATTCACAAGCCTCCTATGTGGGACCTTATCAAAAGCTTTGCTGAAATCCAAGTGGATCACATTGAGCACTCTTCCTTGATCCAATTCTTTAGTCACACAATCAAAAAAAATTAATCAGATTTCTCTGACAGGACCTTCATGATGCCTTGGGTCCAGCATCCCACCGAATTGTAGCTAGTTCACTATCCTTTCCTTCAGCAGAGTCTCCATTAAGTTTCCCACCACTGAGGTGAGGCTAACCGGCCTGTAGTTTCTGGCTTTTTCTCTGCTACCACTCTTGTGAAGCAGAACCACCACCATTCTTCTCCAATCCTGTGGCACAATTCCTGTTTCTAGGGATCTATTGAACAGGTTCTTCAGCAGATCTGCCAGCACATCTCTGAGCTCTCTCAGTATCCTGGGGTGAATCTCACCGGCCCCATGGCCTTGTTCACTCTCAGTTTGCATAGCTCCTCCCATACTTTCTCTTCTGTAAATGGAGTTTCATCTGTTCCATCCCCATCTACGGTCTTGTTAACCAGCAACGGTCCTTCTCCAGAGCCTTCTTTAGTGAATACAGAACTGAAATATTTGTTTAATATTTCTGCCATTTCTTTGTTACTCTCTACACATTGCTCCTTGTCACCTTTCAATTTCACTATCCCACTTCTGACCTCTCTTCTTTCTCTGAAAAATGTTTGCCTCCTCGCTTTACTTCGTTGGCCATCCTTTCTTCTGCTTGTCTTTTGCTTTCCTTATTTCTTTCTTCATCTCCCTCAGTTTTAACAGATATTCTTCTCTGTGTTCCTTTTTTGGGGATCCTTTATATTTCCTGAATGTTATTGATTTTGTCTTTATTTTTTCAGCCATCTCCTTAGAGAACCAGATCAGTTTCTTTTTCCTCTTACTCTTGTTTACTTTTCTAACATATAGATTTGTTGCCTTTTAACTTGGCCCATTGTTGTTTCACCTCACCCATTTTCTCCCAGCCTTCCAGTTCTTCCTCCAGGCAAGTCTCCATTTTGACAAAGTCCGTATTTTTGAAATTCAAAACTCTGGTCTTTAGTGAATTCTGTGTCCTCTTTGCAAAATCAAACCATATTGTCTGATCACTGGTGTTCAGGTGAGCCCCTACCTGAACATTACATTACCACCATTAGTGACCACTAGATCGAGTATTACATCCTCTCTTGTGGGCTCCATTACCATTTGTTTGAGCAGAGCCCCTTGAAGGACACCCACTATCTCTCTACTTCTTGTAGATTCCGCAGATGGGATACTCCATTCTACATCCAGCAGATTAAAATCTCTGAGTAACACTTCACCCTTCTTTCCCACCTTTTGGATGTCTTTAATAAGTTTTCTGTTTGAGTCGGTGGCCTATAACTCACACCAATAAAAATGGAAGCACCATCTTCTTCTTTTTTTTTTTTTTTTTTTTAGGATGGTCCACATTACGTTTTCTCTAAAAAAGACAAAATATCTCATTTATGACTCATTATGACTAAAAGAACGCCACACACTGAGGAACTATGAGTGATTGGAAATAGATGACAACTGAACCTTAAATAAATATTCATGCTGTTATTATGTGATCTCAGAGATAAAGATATCCATTTATTCCTTTTTAGTTCAGAGATAGTTGAATTATGTAAGACACTGTATATATTTAACTATATTACCATCAGCAGAAACACAGTAATGAACATAAAAGCTTACACCGGCACTGTCATATGTTCTATGGGACAGCAATTATCTTTCCCAGCAGTCTACCTGGGAACTTGTGGTTACAGATAGATTATAAGTGTTTTAGGAAAGCTTTAAAGGTTCATTTATACAGCAAATCTTTTACTTGCTAAGTTTTAAATATATTATTGATTGCGTTGTTGTTTATTGTTATGGTGTATTTTATTTTATTTGATTGTTCCCAGCCTTGAACAGATTTTCTAGTAATGAGATGGGCAATAAATTTCTGTCAATAAATAAATAGAATTTAAAATCGTGAGTCTGTGTTGTTGGGAGTTGGGGGAGGGTGTGTTAGAAATCATATGGTTAAAGTAAATGTAGGGAAGCTTAGGTCAGAGCTTCCCAAACCTGTCCTGGGGACCCCACATTGCTATTTAATGCTGTCCTGGGGAAGCATGCGAAGGCAGCTGGTCGGCGCATGGAGATTACTTCTGCTCCCGAGGAGCAGTAAGTAAACAAAAAAAAGTAAGTAGCTAGGAAGGAGTTAGGGCTCAGGGAGGGGAGGGGAAAGGGTAGAAAGGTTAGGTAGGGGTATAGGCAAGTGGGGAAGCCATACTCCCATCGCCAATGTGCACATGTTATAAAATAGCTGCGTCCATGTGTGCGAGCCGGGAACTGCACGCATATGGATGCACGTGCATGTCTTAAAATCGACCCCTATATGCACAATTAAGCTGTGGAATTTGTTGCTGGAGGATGTGGTCAAGGCTAGTAGTACAGCTGGATTTAAAAAAGATTTGCATAAATTTTGGAAAACATGGGGATTGCCACATTTTACTTTTGGGAATGAGCAAGGGGGAACTGATCTCCATTTTAGGATTGGCTGGCTACTTCTAAGCCTTGGGAAGATGGCTGCTACCGGGTCTTCATGCCACTCTCTCTGGTGTCCCCGGATCGGCAACGGCAACAGTGTTCACTATGATTTTCCTGAGGGTCTCCTAGTGTGCGCGCGCGCATGCCATCCATGTCTTTATCCATGTCATGGCGGGAACCTCGAGGGTTTCCTCTCTGAGTGATGTGATCACATCCTGGTATTTAGCCTGCTCTTCATTTGCTAACAAACTGAGGCCTGGATTTATCAAAATGCAATAGCAAAAGGGGTGTGTTTTATGCAAATAGACAGTTTATCACTAATACCTATGTGAAAAGCTAAGTTAACACAAATTGCAATAACTTGTTCACACTTTGTGATACATGCCAGACCTGTTGTATTTCCTGCATACAACTACTGGGAGGGAGGGAGGGAGGGAGGGAGAGAGAGAGAGAGAAGCCAAAGTGTTCTTTCCCTAGATAGGTATTTGTATCCCTATGGGAGGCCCACCTAGTAACTCGAGGTGAGGTTTGCGTATTAGTGTAGGGGGTTAGAGGCTACTTTGACATTCAACGTGAGACGTATGAACAGAACAGTGCTCTCTTGTGAAGATTTGATGACCTTTGGAGAGAGGAAACTCACCCAAAGATGAGATTTGTGCAATGTTCTCTCCACCTAGCTTGATGTTACCCAGGTAGAGAGTCCATCAAGCTAGGTGGCAAGAACATTGCACCACTCTCATCTTTGGGTGAATTTTCTCTTTCCAAAGGTCATCAAATCTTCACAAGAGAGCACTGTTCTGTTCATACGTCTCACGTTGAATGTCAAAGTAGCCCTTAACACCCTACACTAATACGCAAACCTCACCTCGAGTTACTAGGTGGGCCTCCCATTGGGATACAAATACCTATCTAGGGAAAGGACACTATGACTAGTCTGTCTGTCTGTCTGCCTCTCTCTCTCTCTCTCACAAAATGCACTAACAGCTTACTGCCCTGTAACACACAGCTTAACACTACTGAAAAAGGTATAGCTAAAAACAGCATTAAGTCCATGCAATAGGACTTCACAAACTGGTAAACCCACCCCTAACTGCTCCTCTTTTTAAGATTTGCATCGCACCATACAATATGGTGATATCACATGTGTTAATAGGGCTTTTTGCATATGATAAGCCCTTAATGCATGCGAAAACGCCTTAGCGCATTTTGATAAATGACCCCCTGGGTTAGCAAGGATTGGATTGAATGCCTCCGGTCTAAGCTGCTCTGCTGCTTCCAGCTGTCACAGGAAGCTCTCTCTGCCCTTCAGGATATTCTTCACTAACCTGGGTACCCGCTCCTCGGGGGCCCTTCTGCTCTATTTCAGGTACCTATCCTGGGATACCAGGTACTCACTCCTTGAGGGCCTGCTCTCCCTAACCTGGTGCCTGCCACTGAACAACTTCTGCCTGCTAGGACCTTCTACAATACAGCTTCTGCTCAGTGAGTACTACCTTCAGTCTGTCTCACCTTCAGCTTCAGCACTCAAGTTTTTCATCCAGGACCTGCCCCTGCTATGCCACACTGCCTATCACTTACTCGAATGTGAGACTGGCCTCCTCTGCTGAGGACCCCTGGACTACTTCACTGGACTATCTTCACTGATGCCCACTCCAGGCAGTACCATCAAGCTGTACAATAAATACTACTTCTCTGTGTCTGCATGTATAGAGTTTAGCCTAGTACTGTGGTTCCTCACGGGGCTCCTCCCCATGGGAGTGGCCATCACCGCAGTACCCAAGAATCCACTCCAACACCTCATAACCATAACAATATTCTTGTGTAAGAGATCAGTCTTGCTTCTTTACTTGTATTGCAAGGCATTCTGGGGTTTAACAAAACAGATTTTGCCATAATTAAGTTTACAGTTCCCATAATACATTAATATAGGAAGTGGAAACCAATTACTAACAGAAAATCACACAAGTGACTTGGATTCTCTTAGAAGACTCCTTCAACAGACTGCTAAAATAATGTCCCTGTTATTAGCCTTCACTTCAAAAGACTTTGGTTCCAGATTGCTTCATATCTTCCTCTTCATTTCTTCTGAAACAAGAGGCCAAATTCACATAAAATTAGAAGTCAACCTGACTTCAGGTTGTAAGAAGAATGTGAATCCTTCCTGGTTTTTTCAACATCACACTATGCAAGGGGTCTTCAGTGCCATAACTTTAGCTGGATATATCAGCAAAATGCAAATCTATGGGACAAAAATGCTCAAAACATGGAAGATATGCAACATTTTACCCATATGTCAAAGCTTCAACAGACGTAGAAAGACCAGGGTTAACTAATTTCTGGACCTAGGGAGAGGTGGTCATTTTACCTAACATATTTTAGTTATGAAGGACTCTTCGTTCTTCTAGTCTATACTTCTTAGACATTCCCTCTCCAAAAGATGTCCATCTCATTGTAACTAGGGATCGTTCTGACCTTTTCTATCTTTGGACCAACCTTCTGGAATTCTCTTCCAAATAACATTTGGCTGACTAAAAACCCAAAGCTGTTTAAAAAAACTGCAAAAGATGCATCTCTTTCAGCAAGTATTTCCCAATATTCTGGTTAACTGATGTAACACCTCTTTTTATGCACCTCCAGCCTGAAATTTGTACACTGGTAGAATGTCTATTTATCATCTATTGTAGACACAATTTGGGGTCACCTCCATAAATATCACCTAAATATGCATCATGCAGATTTACTTTCAGCACCCTCTACCAACTCTATTTTTCTTCACAAACATTTAAAGACTATTATTGAGGGATGGCAAAATCCAAAATTTAAATCTTGAAAAACTTTAATGATCCAAAGACTACAACAAACCTTTTCCATCAGAAAAAAATCAGCAGAACCAGAGGTCACGAGCTGAGGCTCCAGGGAGGAAGACTAAGAACCAATGTCAGGAAGTATTTCTTCACGGAAAGGGTAGTGGATGCCTGGAATGCCCTTCCGGAGGAAGTGGTGAAGTCTAAAACTGTGAAGGACTTCAAAGGGGCGTGGGATAAACACTGTGGGTCCATCAAGTCTAGAGGACGTGAATAAAGAGGAGGCAGCAAAACACTGCACGGAGCGGCAGTAGCCACAGAGGCATTCACGGAGTGGGATGCCAGTGGTTGGTGTTCCACCTTCACGGAGCGGAAGGATGGAGGGCTGCCATCTCCAAAAAAAAAAAAAACAGGGGTGGGTAAGAGTATGGGGCAGGGGTGTGGCCTTCTTGTTGCAGCGGTTGCTACCCCTAATTGAGCTGGATGTTCACTTGGATGCAGATCCAGCGCTGCTCTCTACATTGGTGGTGGGGTGGAGGGGAATTAGGGCTGGAGGGTACTGGAAGCCAATAGCAACAGGTGGGTGAGAGAAAAAGATGAAAAAAAAAAAAGGATAAAGTGCGTAGCTTGCTGGGCAGACTGGATGGGCCGTTCGGTCTTCTTCTGCCGTCACTTCTATGTTTCTGTGTTTCACTTCTATTGCATTGTTGGTTTTAATTATGTGTATTTATTTGTACCCAACCCCGAACTATTAGGAGGGGTAGGTATAATAAATACTTTTAAATAAATACAAATAAATAAGGGCAAAGGCTGACAACAGGCAGGCATATATCTTCCCCATATAGGGGAAATTAATGCTAGAGAATGATGAGAGCCTGGCCAGATCTTCAGTGAAACCATTGCTGGCAGGATAGGCAGAGTGATCCATCCTGTGTTTAAGGGAAGACCAGAAAGCTGGGAGGGGAGAGACAACGGCTAGCTGACCCTGAGATTTTGTCCATTTTCTTCTGTAACTGAGCAAGCCAGGAGAATAAAGTTTTATGCTTGGAATCCAAATATTTTGCTGCCTGTATGGTAAGTGTAAAATCTGTAAAACACACTCTCAAAACAGGGGCAACGGAAAAGGTTGGATTAGCCATGTTTATATTTTTTACCTATCTACCAGTTTCAGTCAGTAGAAGAACATCGAAGGAGACGTTACAGCATTTTTACTGACTCAATGGTGAAAAAGCAACAAAAGAAACCCCAAATGTGCTTTCTATATTTGTTATAATGCATTTTTATTTAACTTAAAGTGCATATTAGTAAAAACATGAGAACATAAGAAATTGCCCCACTAGCTTAGACTGAGGGTCCATCAAGCCCAGCATCCTGATTCCAACAGTGGCCAATCCAGGATACTGGTACCTAGCAAGTACCCAAACATTAAATAAATCCCATGCAACTAATGCCAGTAGTAAGCAGTGGCTGTTCCCTAAGTCAACTTGACTAATAGCAATTTATGGACTTCTCCAGGAACTTGTCCAAATCTTTTTTAAACCCAGCTACACTAACTAGTCTAACCACATTTTCTGGCAATGAATTTCAGAGCTTAATGGCGCGTTGAGTGAAAAAATTCCTTCAAGTTGTTTTAAATACGCTACTTGCTAACTTCATGGAGTGCCCCCCTAGTCCTTGTATTATCTGAAAGAGTAAATAACTGATTCACATTTACCTGTTCTAGTTCTCTCATGATTTTGTAAAACTCCATCATATCCCCCCTCAGCCAACTCTTCTTCAAGCTGAACAGCCCTAACCTCTTCAGCCTTTCCTCATAGGAGAGCCATTCCATCCCCTTTATCATTTTGGTTGCCCTTTGCTGTATCTTTTCCAGTGCAACTATATCTTTTATGAGATATGGTGACCAGAACTGAACCCAGTACTCGAGGTACTATGTGATTACTATTATTAAACTTCAAGAAAAACAATTATTGTGTCAGATGTACTCAGCTGTTTTCCCATAGGTCCAAATTAAAAAAAAAAAAAAAGTAATACTTGATTTAGTTTCTTTCTTGATTAGCCATAAATCCAGTACAAAAGTTCAATGTAGCTTACAATCATTAAACATATAATTATGCTATATACATCAAATATAAAATAACCCAACATGAGAGTGGCCCTTCTAAGGATAAGTGTGACGAGGGTTAAGTGGAACCTGGGTCGACCCCGCTTACCTTGAGTCTGGGAGGCACAGGAACAGAAGATCCTACAGTCCAGGTCGGAGACGGTGGCACGCAGAAGAATCCAAGGCTCAGTCCGGGTCAAGGCAGGCAGCAAACAGAATAATCCAAAGTAGCAGTCCAGGTCAAGGCAGGCAGCAAACAGAATAATCCAATGCTCAGTCCGGGTCAAGGCAGGCAGCAAACAGAATAATCCAAAGTAGCAGTCCAGGTCAAGGCAGGCAGCAAACAGAATAATCCAATGCTCAGTCCGGGTCAAGGCAGGCAGCAAACAGAGTAAACCGATGAAAGAGTCCAGGTCGGGGCAGGCAGCAGACAGGAGTACCAGAGCAAACCAGATCCAGGAAACAGGGAGCAGACAGGAATCCAAAAAGGCAGACCAAGGTCAGGGCAGGCAGCAGGCAGAGGAATCCACGAAGCAGTCCGGGTCAAGAGCTGTAGCGACAGGCAGGGCAGAGACAAAAAACTCACCAAAACGCACTGTGGCCGAAGCGAAGGGCTCAGCAGGGAGCTCTGTTTAAATACAATCTATTCCCGCGCAAACCGCGACTGGCCGGCGTCTGACGTCAGGGGGCGTGTCCATGGCGCGTAGTAGCGCGAGATTTGCCCGCGGCATCAGCCCTGACCACGGACGTTCCCGGAACACGTCGGGCCCGTGCAGAGGGAAGACGCGCCGCCGGCGCCACGGGAACAGCGGGAACGGAGGTAGAACCCCGCCGACCCCGGAGGACAGCCCTGCCGACCCGGGAAACGGTAACAGTACCCCCCCTGCAAGGGCCCCCTCCCCGCCTCTGCGGACCGGGCTTAAGAGGGAATCGAAGGTGAAAGCGCTGAAGCAATCGGGGAGCATGCACATGGCCCGCAGGTTCCCACGTGTTTTCTTCTGGACCAAAGTGTTTCCAAGAGATCAAATATTGTAACTGCCCCTTCACTTTCCTAGAATCCAGGATGTCCTGTACCTCAAATTGATCATCACTTTGAACTATCTTGGAATTGACCGTACGCTTCCTATGTGGCCAAGTCATGACAGCAGGTTTCAGTAAGGAGATATGGAAAGCATTGTGGATACGTAAGGACGGAGGCAAACGTAGTCTGTAGGAGACAGAGTTTATCCGTTTCTCAATGGGGAAAGGTCCAATGAAGCGAGGAGCAAATTTCGCGGAGGGTAAACGTAGTCGCAGATTGCGAGTGCTCAACCAGACGGAATCTCCAACCTGAAGAGAGGGAGCCATGCACCGTCCCTTATCCGCTTGGGTTTTCATCTTGGCCGCGTTCCGGAGCAACAAGGCCCTAGTCTCCGTCCAAAGACTGGACATGGATGCAATGGCAGCGTTGACCGCAGGACAGTTGGAGGACTCTTCAATAGGCAAAGGAAGACGAGGATGCCTACCAAACACCACAAAAAAAGGGGACTTCCCAGTGGCCTGAGACGGGAGATTGTTGTGGCACATTTCGGCCCAAACCAGAAGAGATGCCCAATTATCCTGTCTTTGATTAACGTAGGCACGCAGAAAAGTCTTTAAAGATTGATTCGTCCGTTCAGTGAGACCATTGGACTGGGGATGGTAGGCAGATGAGAAGGCAAGCTTGACCTGAAGAAGTTTGCATAAATTAGTCCAAAATGAGGCAGTAAACTGTACCCCCCTGTCAGAAACAATACTGATGGGAAGACCGTGAAAGCGGAAGATGTGTTGAATAAAAAGGCGGGCTAACTGGGAGGCAGAGGGTAGTCCAGGTAGGGGAATGAAATGCGCCATCCGGGAGAAACGGTCTACTACAACCCAAATAACAGTATTACCCTCAGAGACTGGCAGATCCGTAATGAAATCCGTAGCCACATGAGTCCACGGGGAAGCAGGAATGGGTAGAGGTTGCAACAAACCGAAGGGTTTTCGTCTGGGAGTCTTCTGTGCTGCACAAACGGGACAGGAATCCACATACCGTTTGACATCCTTCTCCCAGCGAGGCCACCAATAGTGTCGGGAGAGGAGATGCTTGGTCCGGGCAATCCCGGGATGACCAGCTAAACGGGCATCGTGAGCCCAGTGAAGGACCCGGGGGCGCAGGCGTGTAGGAACCACGGTCCTCCCCAACGGGACAGTAAAGGTGGCGGCTATCTGAACGCGAGCTGGATCTATGATATAGCGAGGCGGGTCCGGAGTCTCATCCAGATCAAAACTGCGGGAGAGCGCGTCGGCCCGAACATTCTTGGAGGCCGGTCGAAAATGGAGGACAAAATCGAAACGGCTGAAGAAAAGCGCCCATCTGGCCTGTCGTGGGTTCAGGCGCTGAGCCGTAGCCAGATACGCCAGATTTTTGTGATCCGTGTAGATCGTAACTGTGTGCCGAGCGCCCTCTAGAAGATGACGCCATTCTTCCAGAGCTAGCTTAATGGCGAGAAGCTCACGATCCCCGATGGTGTAGTTCTTCTCTGCAGGGGAAAATTTCTTGGAGAAGAACGCGCAGGTCATCAAGCGGTTGTCGTCGGTTGCTTGCAGAAGAACCGCCCCGACCCCTACTGCGGAAGCATCGACCTCTAGAATAAATGGCCTGGTGGAGTCGGGGCGCCGGAGGCATAAATCCTTAGTGAATTCGTGCTTGAGTTGAAGAAAGGCCTGTACTGCTGCAGCCGGCCACGTATGTGTCGGAGCTCCCTTTTTGGTGAGCATCGTGAGGGGGGCAACCAACGAAGAAAAGTTGGGGATAAACTGTCTGTAATAATTAGAAAAGCCCAAGAACCGTTGTAAGGCTTTCAAGCCCACAGGTTGAGGCCAAGTCAGAATGGCCTTCAGTTTATCGGGGTCCATGGATAGTCCTTTATTGGAGATGATATATCCCAGAAATGATAACTCGGGTACATGAAAAACACATTTCTCTAATTTAGCGAACAATTTATTGTCACGAAGACGTTGAAGCACCTGTCGAACATGAAGTAGATGTTGTTGCAAGGTCTCCGAAAAAATGAGAATGTCATCTAAGTAAACAATGACATGTGAGTACAACATATCCCGAAAAATGTCATTGATCATATCCTGAAAAACGGCTGGAGCGTTACATAAGCCAAACGGCATAACCCTGTATTCGTAGTGGCCGTCATGGGTGTTAAACGCCGTCTTCCATTCATCTCCTTCGCGAATTCTTATCAGGTTGTAAGCCCCACGTAAGTCCAGTTTAGAAAAAATTTGGGCTCCTTTAATGCGATCGAATAATTCAGAAATAAGCGGAATTGGATACTTATTCTTCCTCGTGATGCTATTGAGACCTCGATAGTCGATGCAGGGTCGTAACGACCCATCCTTCTTTTTGACAAAAAAGAACCCTGCTCCAGCAGGAGATGTAGATGGTCGAATAAACCCATTAGCTAAATTGTCCTTGATGTATTGCCGTAATGCCTCGGATTCCGGCTCTGACAGTGCATAAATCCTCCCTCTGGGTGGAATCTTGTCCGGAAGAAGATCTATGGCGCAATCATACGGTCTGTGAGGTGGCAGGGTCTCAGCTCGTTGTTTACTGAAAACATCCTGGAAGTCTTGATAGGGAGCAGGAATATTAGGAGAGAGTTGCGTAGTCTGGATGGAGGTTCTGTGGATAGACGTTAAACAGTTCTGAAAGCAAAAAGGACTCCAAGAGGTGAGTTGCAACGAAGCCCAGTCCACCAGGGGTTGATGAGTCCGTAACCAGGGTAGACCTAAAATGATTTGATTGACAGAAGATGGAAGTACATATAGCTGGATGCGTTCTTGATGCAAAACGCCAGTGGTAAGTAAAATGGGTTCGGTGATGTAGCAGATTCGCATACCTACAGAATGCCCGGAGACTGAAGTAACAGAGAGGGAAATGTCTAGAGGCTTGACCGGAATCTGGTAAGACTTAACCATTTGCTCCTGAATAAAATTACCTGCTGCTCCTGAATCAATGAATGCCTGGGCCGAATGTACTTGCTCATGAAATGAAATGGTAACAGGAAGGAGTAGTTGTGGAGAGGAGCCAGTGGGACCCAGGGAGGCCTCTCCTACCCGTCCTAGGTCCGAGAGTTTCCCGCCTTGTTGGGACATTTATTGACGAAATGGCCGGCGCCCGCACAATAGAGGCAGAGATTCTTGGTTCTCCTTCTGTGACGTTCCTCCGGCGTGAGGCGAACCCTATCAATCTGCATGGGTTCCTCAGTACAGCTCGAAGCCGCTGCAGCAGGTTGAACCGAAAGCGGCTGCTGAAAAGTGGGGGCTAGGCGAAAGGTCCTTCGGGAAGCAGCTCGCTCACGTGTTCTTTCCTGGAAACGCAAATCTAGTCGGATAGCCAGACGAATTAATCCCTCCAAGGTTTCAGGAGGGTCTCTGCCAGCAAGCTCATCCTTAATGTTCTCTGCTAGACCTTGTCGAAAAATTGCCAACAAACTATCCTCTCCCCAAGCGAGTTCAGAGGCTAATGTCCGGAACTGGATGGCGTATTCACCCACAGAACGAGATCCTTGCCTGATGTGAAGTAATTCATTAGCTGCTGAGTTAGAACGTCCGGGTTCGTCAAAAATAAGGCGAAATTCTTTTAAGAATCGCTCCAGGTTAGAGAGAAGGGGATCATCCCTCTCCCAAAGCGGAGAAGCCCAAGCCAGGGCGGGTCCCTCCAACAAGGAAAGAATAAAGGTAGTCCTGGTTTTGTCGTTGGGAAAGGAAGTGGGCTGTAATGAGAAGTGCATTCGACACTGATTAATGAATCCTCGACACAGTGTGGCAGTGCCATTAAAGCGAGGCGGAGGAGGAATCCGAATAGGTGTAGGACTTGCTGCAGTACTGGTTATAGGAATAGCCGGGGTATGGGCTAACGCATCCATTCGGGCCACCAGCCGATCTAAGACCCCTGTAACTTGGTCCAGTACCCCTTGCTGCTGTTGAATTCGGTTGGCCATCCCGGGAATTGCCTGGAGTGCGGCCAAGTCGACTGGTTCCATGGCTTCGGCCAACTGTGACGAGGGTTAAGTGGAACCTGGGTCGACCCCGCTTACCTTGAGTCTGGGAGGCACAGGAACAGAAGATCCTACAGTCCAGGTCGGAGACGGTGGCACGCAGAAGAATCCAAGGCTCAGTCCGGGTCAAGGCAGGCAGCAAACAGAATAATCCAAAGTAGCAGTCCAGGTCAAGGCAGGCAGCAAACAGAATAATCCAATGCTCAGTCCGGGTCAAGGCAGGCAGCAAACAGAATAATCCAAAGTAGCAGTCCAGGTCAAGGCAGGCAGCAAACAGAATAATCCAATGCTCAGTCCGGGTCAAGGCAGGCAGCAAACAGAGTAAACCGATGAAAGAGTCCAGGTCGGGGCAGGCAGCAGACAGGAGTACCAGAGCAAACCAGATCCAGGAAACAGGGAGCAGACAGGAATCCAAAAAGGCAGACCAAGGTCAGGGCAGGCAGCAGGCAGAGGAATCCACGAAGCAGTCCGGGTCAAGAGCTGTAGCGACAGGCAGGGCAGAGACAAAAAACTCACCAAAACGCACTGTGGCCGAAGCGAAGGGCTCAGCAGGGAGCTCTGTTTAAATACAATCTATTCCCGCGCAAACCGCGACTGGCCGGCGTCTGACGTCAGGGGGCGTGTCCATGGCGCGTAGTAGCGCGAGATTTGCCCGCGGCATCAGCCCTGACCACGGACGTTCCCGGAACACGTCGGGCCCGTGCAGAGGGAAGACGCGCCGCCGGCGCCACGGGAACAGCGGGAACGGAGGTAGAACCCCGCCGACCCCGGAGGACAGCCCTGCCGACCCGGGAAACGGTAACAATAAGTATCCTAATAGCATGCACTGCTGATTTTAAAGGTGATTATTATAATAACAAATCTAGAATTGTGGGCAACTTAAGAGTGTGTTTCAGAAAAGAAAAGGTTTTAGTTTGATAGTGTCACAGCTACACCAAGTGTGTGTTCTGGGAGGGTGGTAGTAGTATGCTAAGTTGCTCTGGAGGGGTGTGAATGTGTAAGTTGCTGGTTAGGGTGTGTGTGTGTGTGTATGTTACAGCTATACTGGAAAGGTTGTTAGTGGTGGGTTAAGTTGCTGAGGAGGGTGCAAGTGTGTGTGTGTTAAGAGCTGCTGTGAAGGGCTCTGCGTCTTACAGTTGATTTGGGGGTGCGGATATATATATATATATATATATATATATATACATACATGTATGTGTGTGTGTGTTACGCTATCTCCTCCCGTACTCTCTTCCCTTTCACTCCTCCCATGTCTCTTATTGCTTGCCTTCCGCAAGGGCAACCAGAATGGCAGTCAGAAGCCCGAGGAGAGGCATCAGAGAGGGCAGGATGCCGTGGCAGCAGCAGCTGCAACAGTGGCAAAGGAAAGGGCCACGTGCGCACGGCTGCTGACTCCTCCATGGCTTCTGCTGGCAAGAGCTGCGGAATCCCAACAGCCCTGCTGCTCTGGCCGCTGTCATTTTATCAGGTACTTGGCTCCTTCACTTGTCTGCTAGTCCCTGCTTGTGATCTCAGTGTCACAGATGAAAAAAAAAAAAACAAAACCTAGGCACTATTTTTATTTCATGAAATGTGCTAAAAACACAGCCAGTTGACTTTCTCAGCATTATAACTCCCCTACCTCTTTTCTTCTGCTGAGCTGCAGTACATCCTCGACTTCTGTTATGCCAGATACTGTTCAACAGGGGTTTGTTGTCCTATAAACTAAATTATTATCTTGCTTTCACTGAAAATATTCTGCAGCTCTAGTGAGGCAGGGTGCTTCCAGATGCCAATGTAGTTTATGGAGCCACATGCTGTCTCCTGCCAGAGCTTCACCCCATGCCACACAGTGTCTATCTCTTCGCTAGAATAACCTTACAGTACATATATCTCCCAGATTTAAATACATTTCAAAATAGTTTCAGAGTTTTTATTGCTCCTTTCATTTTGGAAATGAAATCTTCCCCAGCCCCACTGGCATTTAAGAACTGAAACAACCCCTATGCCTTCCCAGTGCTCCTTCCTTGGAATCCTCGTATCCCATCTGGTGAGGTTCATTTTTGGAAATGAGACAGCCGCAAATGCCCAGTTGCTCCTGAGCCTCTGATCCATTTACAAAAAAAAAACGGAAGCAACTGGCCTCGAGTCCAGCAACGTTTTGTTAAATGCCCATCCAGCATGTGGCTTTACGACAGCGTGGCTCCTGCCTCAGGGCTGGCCAGTGACATTTTGATGATGTTAAAAGAACTGAACTTTTCGAATGAGGTTTTCTAGGGCAAAATACAATAATGAAAAGAAAAGGTTTAGTGTACTGGGCATGGAGAGTGCTCTTGTTCTATGTGGTCCTCATAATCTGGGTAAACATTCTTTTATGTTGATCTGATATTGGGTGTCACCTCCAGTATGTTGGAAAGTCATGCTAGGTTGACTCATCGCACTACAGAGGTTGCTAGAAGTGTGACCATTCAGGCTGTTCCCACTGTGCCAATCCTTGCCATTTTGTTTCCAAAGAGATTAGTTGGATGTTTTTTAAAATGTCCCTTGCATGTGCAGCTTCCCAAGAGGAGGGATGTGCTTTTGCTTAATATAACATAGAAAATGTTAACAAGAATTCATATTTTGTTTTGTAGAGGAAAATGATAGAAAAGCCAATGAAATTGTGTTTTGGTTTTCTGTCATTTTGTTTAAGCAATCTCATCCTCTCCGCTGATTAAACCTGAACTTCAAACTTAAAAAAAAAAAAAAAGCCCCTTAGACTTGTCCTCTTCCTTCAGGCCCCCTCAGACCCACTTCCTCTTACCGAGATTCCCGGGGTCCAGATGAGGTGGGAGCGACTGGGGTCTGCTCCTGGGGATCTGCTATGAGAAAGGAGGGGTAGGAGGGTGGGTAGGAATGAAGGAGAAGCAGGCCTGGCCAGGCTTTTTTGCTTTTGGAGGGTGTGGATTTGAACGGCCATGGGAGCAGGGCTTGCTGTCTGCTTTTGGCGTCCATTGTTGGCAAATGGGATGCACAGTTCCCTCCCCCACCAAAGAAAATAAATGACAACATTTTTTTTAATTAAATGAAACAAAAAATCTTTTGCCTCTGCGCTTCTACCTGAGTGTCCTAGGATGAGAAAACGGAAACAAAGAAAGCGTAAAAATGCAATGTGCAACATCCTGCATTGGGAAATGATGTTGCCTTCATTTTCTCTGGCTGGGATTTGGACTTGGTAATGGAGACAAATCTGAGCTACGGGATGGCAGCAAACGGCACCAGGAAGATGCACTCTGCTTCCCACTTCAGCTCATTGTGTGACGGAAGCATCATCAATCTGGGCCAAGTTTGTTTTTAGATCAAGGGATGCATAGAACACCAAACAATGACAAGTTAAATATTGACAGTTTATAATTCCTCTCTTTTCTCTTTCACCTGTGTAATATATTCACTTGCCTTTTAATATTGGTGGGATCGACAGCCTTGCTTATGTCAATATAGTTCTTTATCACCGTACAGTTTATGAGATTTCATTTTACAGCTACAAGTTTCACAGTGTCATCTTTCGAGTATTTGAAGTAATATAAAAAGCTTTAAGACCCCTTCCAAAATAATTATTACAAAAAGCATATCAGAATTTAGTTTTAGGTTATGCTGAAGAAAGAGGAATAATTCAATTGACTAATGATGATCACGTAGGTTTGTCATCTGTATCCAATACATGCACTGGTAATCTTAGGAACTGCTTCTTCCTACTCCTGCCATGTCGCCATAAAAATGAGGACAGGGACGGTGACTTTCAAACCGGCATGCGTGCTCTCATTTGCGCACAAACATCGGCCTGCACCCAGGGATGTGGCCATTTTACAACCTATTACATGCATGTTATAAACTAGCCTGGCCACACGCACATGTGCGCCAAATTTTAAGTGGGTGCACGCATCTGTGTCAAATCCTGCTTCTAACTGTGTAAATCAGGGGATTTTAAAAGGATGCCATTTCCAGTTTTACCAGCTCATCCCCAGTTCACCCAGTTAAGAGATAGGTCCTCCAACACCCCCCAGTTAGTCCCAACCCTTAAAACCCCACAACTCTGCATCATTTTCTTTACATTTTAACTAACATGGCATCCACAGCAGAAGTAAAGTTACGCCGCAGAGGACCTCGATGTGTGCAGTGTTGCATCAGAATTTACACACAAATCTCAGGTCCATGCCTAAAAATGCCCATGCCCCACCTAGACCACACTCATGCCCAGCCCCTTTCTGAAAACATTTGGGATGTGCACGCTACAGCATTTCTGTGCGTAACTGAGTACGTGTGACCCCTACTTATTCGTACATCCCTCAATTGATGCGCACGCCGGGCTTTTAAAGGTCTAATCCTTTTAGGATTATAAAATTGCACTTGGAAATGGATTGTTGTGATTTGCTCATGATCAAATAGTAAAATTTCATGAACTGGGATCTCTCGGGTCAATATCTTAGAAAAGGGGTAGTTTCTATTTCAGGGAAGTATGGCAAGGGGAGGGTTCCCTCATAATACTGACCAATTTATAAATAAGTAAGTCACTACCCCAGATAGGTAGTAAACTAGATTTAGTTGTGCTTGCTGGGTATGTAAGTGTAAGGGACTTGATTTTTCCTTCATGCCTCATGTTCATCCTGAGTGTGCAGTAACATTTACTTATTAATTTTAAAAACAATTTATTTCTTTAAATTTATTTTTTATATAGCTTATGCCTTTTCATTGGTTGCTCAAAGAGTTACAATTATGAACAGTAGGCATTTCTGCTTTATTTCTACCTACTCATGACATATAATTTATTTATTAAACTTCTCAGTGTTCTTAGAATTTGAATTAGAGAGAAGATGGTTGCTCCCTACAAGGGATCCCCTTGATGATATGAGAATGTGTTATTGGGATCCGCACTAGAGGTGGCATTCCTTTTATCATTTAATCAGTAGGAGAACAATGGTTACCTTCAGTTACAATCCAGAAGATGTGGGAGCGAGAAACAAAATGAGAAGCTTGGGAGTGAGTGTTAAGGTGGTGGCATGGATTACAAACTGGTTGACGGATAGAAGACTGTGTGTGATGGTAAATGGAACCTACTCTGAAGAGAGAAAAGTGGAGTGCCACAGGGATTGGTATTGGGACCAGTTCTGTTCAACATCTTTGTGAGGATTAGAAGGTAAAGTTTGTCTATTTGCAGATGATACTAAGATTTGCAACAGAGTGGACACGCAGGAAGGAGTAGAGAGAATGAGATGTGATTTAAGGAAGCTTGAAGAGTGGTCAAAGATATGGCAACTGGGATTTAATACCAAGAAGCAAAGCCATACATCTGGGACTTGGTAATCCGAAGGAACTGTATGTGATAGGGGGTGAAGTGCTGCTGTGCACGGAACAGGAGAGCGACCTAGGGGTGATAGTGTGAAGCGATCTAAAGATGGCAAAGCAATGTGACAAGGTGATAGCTAAACCTAGAAGTATGCTAGGCTTCATAGACAAAGGAATATCTAGTAAAAAAAAAAAAAAAGGAAGTTAAATCTCCTTGTACAGGTCATTGGTGAGGTCTCACCTGGAGTATTGTGTTCAGTTCTGGAGACTGTATCTCAAAAAGGACAGAGACAGGATGGAGGCGGTCCAGAGAAGGGCAATCAAATTGGTGAGAGGTCTTCATCAAATGACTTATGAGGAGAGGTTGAAAGACCTAAATATGTAGACCCTGGAGGAGAGGAGGAGCAGGGGAGATATGATACAGACCTTCAGATACCTGAAAGGTTTTAATGATTCATGATCAACAACAAACCTTTTCTGCTGGAATGAATCCAATAGAATTAGGGGTCATGAAATGAAACTCCGGGGAGGATGACTCAGAAGTAATGTCAGGAAATATTTCTTCACGGAGAGGGTGGTGGACGCCTGGAATGCCCTTCCGGAGGAAGTGGTGAAGACAAAAACAGTGCAAGATTTCAAAAGGGCATGGGATAAACACTGTGGATCCCTAAAGGCAAGGGGGAGGGGAATGAAGTAAAGCATGGGGGTATCTTGCTGGTGTGGCACATACCACCCTTGGCAAATAGACTTCAAAATGTGAGGCAACTCCATCATTGCTCGTTGCTTCAATGGCAGGGAGAAAAAAGGAAAGGATGAATTGAATTCAGACAGCAACCAACAAAAACATGAACTGTAGGGTCTGGGAAAACACATGAACATGAGGGTAACTTTTTTGATGTGATGGTAACTACCCTTAACCAAAAGTTTGATACTACACTTCTGATGCATCTTCAACATTGCAGGGGGGGGGGGGGAATTGGTCTCAAATAGTAACCAGCAAGAGCCCTGTCCTTGGCGGTCTGAGAAACTGATAGGTATGGGAAACTGATAACTATGAGAGCTTGCTGGGCAGACTGGATGGGCCGTAGCGTCCTTTTCTTCCATCACGCTCTATGTTTCTATTAAGTTTTGAATTGCAAAAGGACAGCGATTTAAAAGTGAGGTTCCATGAATTGCCTTCTAGTATTTTTCTTCTTCTGTAGATGCTGCTGGACTAAGTCAGATAAATTTTGCACCCTGTTTGTGAAATTGTTATATTGCTACAAAATCTTAAATGCAAATAAGCCTGGTAAAAAAAAAAAATTGCATGCAGTTTTCTAGAGGAGACTTTGTAACAAAGTTTTTCCAGATTTGCTTTGCAAAACACATTTCACTCAGTTTTATTATAAACTAATAGTTAATGAGCTGCTTTGCATAATTTTGCACTGAAGCAGCTCATTAGCTATTAACTTATGTAAATTTTTGCAAATGTAGATTCACATGCCAGAATTTATTTGTGAAGCTAAAAAATGTTGCAAAGTCTGCTTTGCAAGCTAAATGGGAAAACAGTCCATGTTATCTGTGATAGCACATACTATCTGCCATTTTTACACATGAAGCAGACTTTGCAAAATTTTTCTCAGTTTAGTACATCAGCCTCTGAATCTTGTTTGAATGCACAATGCTTATTTGTTTCTCAGATCTAATAATACTTATGATTTTTAGCAACTTATTGATTATTTTTTTTGTAAGATCTGTAGACTTTTATTTCCTTCCCTTAAAAGATCGAGATAGGGCACTTAAAATTGATCGCACATGTGTGCTTGATCAGGCTATTTTATAACTTGCATGCATATACACACACATGTTATAAAATGGTCATGACCCTGGGTGTGAGCTGACAAATGTGTGCACATGTATACCCATGTGCTGGTTAAAAGTTGCTGTCCCTGTGTGTAAGTGAGCTTTTGAAAATTGCTACAATATATGACATTAAATTGTCAATAGGTTTTACACATGAAAGTGCTTTTTACAGGGTAATTTTCAAAGCAAAATAAGTGTAATATACTATCACAGCAATTTTCAAAAGCCTATTTACTGGGTAAAACCTATTGACAATTCAATAGCATATTGTAGCAATTTTCAAAGGCTTTAAGTGCACTTAATATGGTTAAATGGGGTTTTGGAAATTGCTGCGATAATATGTTACATTTATGCGCACAACTCCTTTGAAAATTACTTCCATTGTGATTGACAATTTATAATTCTAAATAATAGTCTAAAAAATCTTAAGGCTCTGTGCAGTATAAACAGTATACAAGTTAAAACAAAAACAAATAAATCAAATACAGCAAAGAGTGAACAAAATCATGCCACAATATATAGAAAACATCCCTACTAAAAATTCCCACAAAGTGTAATAGACAATTAGAAATACTAATATCAATAAAAAAAATATAAAATCTCTCAGAACAAAAACCTACAACAAAGTCCAGAAAGTAGGGATGATATAAATGTAAACCCTATATGAAGACATATGTGTAACTTTAACATGGAAGAAATGATCCTGATGTCCTTACAACTCTAGACACAAATGCAGTAGAACTCCATATTCAAGAGAGAGCATCCAGTTACAGATGCAATCATCTTAGCTAACAAGAGCCATTGGAAATGGTAACTTACTGCACAAAGAGGAAACCCAGCACACATATTGTACATTTCTAGTGTGAATGATAGCAAGCACAGGCAAATAAATTGCAGTGCATAGGAGCATGCTTTATGGGTCTCTGGAGTCCCAGCAATGGTCTCTTTGGAAGGCTTTCAGCACACCCTGCGTAGGATTTACGAGGCATGAATGGCTCAGAACTGCTATGTGAAGTTACGAGTTCCAGTTAATACCCTGGAATTCTCGGCTTCCTACTGAGCTTTGGTGCCCATCCACAGTGGAACTGCTGCTTTGAATTTAAAATCCCCTATAGCAGTGGTGCTCGATTCAGTCCTTGGGCCCCATGCAACCAGCTGGGTTTCCCGGAGATCTCTAATAAATATCCATGAGATAGATTTGCAGATATTGGAGGCAGTGTGTGCAGATATATTTATCTCATGCATTTTCATTGCAGTCAAACTAAAACCAGGTGAATTTCAGCCTAGTTCAACAGAATTTTCAAAGTTCACCCAGAACCGCTAAGGAAATCTGTCATATTTCCCAGACAAAAAAAAAACAAAAACCCAAAACCAAAACCAAGGCAAATTCAAATCTACTTCAGATTTTCCTAAAATGTGAAAGCAGATCAAGAGAGCCAGGAAAATCTGCTTCAGACTTTTTGAATTTTTCTTCAAAAACATTGTGACAAACAATTTGAGGAAAGATAAACACTGGATCTGAATAAATGCCTAAAAAGAGTGTTCCAAGATCGTGGAATGCTTACTGCCAGCACTCTGTGGTTCCATCATACCAAGACCCTTGTCTCACCTACGAACAAACATAAGGGGAATCTCGGGGACTACTCTGCAGACTCCATAGCTGCAAGGATCGTTGATGTGATGGATGCTCATTTGAACTGACCAGAATCGCCAGCACAGAGGTCAGAGGCTACAACTTTAGGAAAGTCATCGGGTGAAGGAGCACCGACAGGCTCTCTGGTACTGAAGGTGTCTTCTCTACCCAAACCATTGGGTTCTTCCTGCCAGGCCAGCCCATGTTGATTTCCCCAGCCATCCTTGGATTCTGTCACTGACAGTGTCTGGAAATTGCAGTGACGGGTGGCCAGGAGCTAGATGCCACTTTGAGAGGAAAACATCCATAGGCCATGGAGGGTCAAAGTTTTATGGGAAACAGAGGATTGGTGATGGCTATGGTGCTAATACAAAGTAAGAGGAGAAGGCTGAGTTTTTGGTGACTGGGAAGTCTCTCCTGATGGCTGTGGGGACTTCTGACCTCCCAGTACAGGTTTTGTCTCCTTTACTTTCTGCACTGTCTAGTCTGACAGGATCAAAGGGGGTAACTTTGGAAGGCATTTGGGAAGCCATCATTGGAATGGAGAACTTCCAAACCGGCCATAACCAGACTCTGTCTAACCAGTTTCAAGAGTTTTCAGGCAAATTAAAAAAAATTAAAGCTGGAAATAGTTAAACAGAAGAGGTCAACTTGGGGAACTCTAGGACAGTAAATATCGCCTATTAAAGGACAACTTATTTAGAAAATGTGGTCAGGGGTTATATTTGGCAATTTATTAATTTCCCTAAAACAGTTACATTTCCACCCTTAGTTTTACTTAAATATTATTTCTTAGAGGTTTTTTGAAAATTCATGAGCATGCATGTCCTCCTATCTCTAGGGCTTATTATCTTCCTTCTTGTGTTAAGAAAGAGGTTAGTGATAGCCAAGGGGCAGAGCCACTGATTTCCTTTGAGTTCCTCCATGTGACAGGAGTTCTGAAGAAGAGTGAGGAAGTCACTTATGTGTTGCCTAATCTTAATGGTAATTTTGTCCTTGAACCTGATAGGTGGTTGGGGTTTTGATTATAAAGATGTCTTTGTTTTAAAGTTTGTGTTTCTCTGAATGTGGCCAAGGTCACACAGAAGAAAAGGAAACCATTTTTGTTATTGCAACCCCCGAGTATTACCACGTGAAGCCAGGCTTGGGCTAAATTATCCATGTAGATGTGTGGTCCAATATTTAGACGTGAGCTACGTTTTTTATGATCCTTCCTAACTTACTAATGTTTTGGCCATTAGGCCAGTTTTGTAATTGCCCAGGGTCTCTTATCTTACAATATCACTCCCATAAATCTCTCCCAGTATTGGAGGATAATCTGAAGTAATTCAATGCTGTAGCTATGTGCTGTCATTTGGGTCTCTTTTTTTTCAGTTCTTCTTTCTAGTTTCCCTGGCTTTTGAGTTCTGTGATGCCACCATTATTTGTGGACTGTTTAATACATTACTGGTTTTTTTTTTAGATTGGAGTCTTTTTAGTTTTTTCTTTTTTAATATAAGGATCTAATGTTTTCATTATTAAGATGTATGTCTTGTTTGTATTAGAACATTTATAAATTATAAAGTAAAATTCAGAGTTAAAATAAAAATCATATGTTACAGCTTAATTTCAGGAACTAATGTCATTTGATACTGTCTTCCTATTGCATTCTACTGTCAATCCTGGCATGGTCATCCATAGCCTTGTATTTAATTGCAGCTCCCTTTTTACTGGAGTATATTGAAATGATTTTCATTATAGGTGCAACAGAAGGATAAATGGTCAAAAGGGTGACTTTCTAGATACCATTGATTCAACCCCATGCATTCTTCTGGGAAAAGTGGTAACTTTGCCTCTTTGTAAATTACCCACCAATTTAGAAAAGTGGAATGATCTGATGTCCCTCCAGTAAAAAGATCTGCAACAGAGTGGACACACAGGAAGGAGTGGAGAGAATAAGACAGAATTTAAGGAAGCTGGAAGACTGGTCGAAGATATGGCAGCTGAGATTCAATGCCAAGAAGTGCAGAGTCATGCATATGGGGTGTGGAAATCCAAAAGAAATGTATTCGATGGGGGGTGAAGGGCTGAGGTGCATGGAGTAGGAGAGAGACCTTGGGGTGATAGTGTCTATTGATCTGAAGTCGGCGAAACAATGTGACAAGGCGATAGCTAAAGCCAGAAGAATGCTGGGCTGCATAGAGAGAGGAATATCGAGTAAGAAAAGGGAAGTGATTATCCCCTTGTACAGGTCCTTGGTGTGGCCTCACCTGGAGTACTGTGCTCAGTTCTGGAAACCGTATCTCCGAAGGGACAGAGACAGGATGGAGGCGGTCCAGAGAAGGGTGACCAAAAAGGTGGATCGTCTTCATCAAATGACTTATGAGGAGAGATTGAAGAATCTAAATATGTATACCCTGGAGGAAAGGAGGAGCAGGGGTGATATGATACAGACTTTCAGATACTTGAAAGGTTTTAATGATCCAAAGTCAACGACAAATCTTTTTTGTTGGAAAAAAATCAGAAGAACCAGGGGTCACGATTTAAAACTACAGGGAGGAAGACTTAATGTTAGGAAGTATTTCTTCACGAAAAGGGTGCTGGATGCTTGGAACGCCCTTCCAGAGGAAGTATTGAAGACCAAAACTGTGAAGGATTTCAAAGGGGCGTGGGATAAACACTGTGGATCCATAAAGTCTAGAGGATGTGAATGAAGAGAAGAGGCATGGGGGTGGCTTGCGGGAATGACGGCTACTACCTGGTGATTAATAACCTTATTCAATAAACATATACATGGTTAATGCAACTCCAACATTGCTCTGTGCTTTAACGGCAAGAGGAAATGTGGGAAAAAGGATTTGCTTTCACAAATAAACGTGGAGTAGCTTGCTTGTTGCGGCGGTTACTACCCCAAACCAAATAAGCCTGATACTTCACTTTGAATACATATAGGGGCGAATTTTAAATGCCCTGCGCGCGTAAATCCAGGCGGATTTACGCACGCAGGGCCCTTGCGTGCCGGCGCGCCTATTTTGCATAGGCCGCCAGTGCGCGCAGAGCCCCGGGACACGTGTAGATTTACGTCTGCTTTTAGCAGGCGTAAATCAAGAAACAAAGGTAAGGGGGGTTTTTAGATAGGGCTGGGGGGGTGGGGAAGGTGAGGGGAGGGCGAAGGAAAGTTCCCTCCGAGGCCGCTCCGATTTCGGAGCGGCCTCGGAGGGAACAGGCAGCGCGCGCTGGGCTCGGCGCGCGCAGGTTGCACAAATGTGCACCCCTTGCGCGCGCCGACCCCAGATTTTATAAGATACGTGCGGCTACGCGCATATCTTATAAAATCCAGCGTACTTTTGTTTGCGCCTGGTGCGTGAACAAAAGTACGTGATCGCGCAATTTTTTAAAATCTACCCCATACAGTGCAGCTCACTGCTTCAACAGCAGGGGGGGATGAAGCAAGGAGGATTTATATTCAGACAACAACCAACAAGGACTAAATTGCACAGGCTGGGTAAACAAATAAGCCTGGGAGTAGCTTGCTTATTGCGGCGGTTACTACTTCTAACCAATTAGGCTTAATACTTCACTTTGATGCAGCTTCAGCACTGCTCTCTACATCAATGGTGGGGGTGGAAGGAAATTAGAATGAGAAAGTTACCAATAAGGGCCCTGAACTCAGCAGTCAAAGTAACAGATGAGAAAAATAAGTGTCAAAGCTTGCTGGACAGACTGGATGGGCCGTTTGGTCTTCTTCTGCCGTCATTTTTATGTTTCTATGAATTAATTCCACACAAACAGTGGCAGGGCTAGGGTTAGCTGTTAAAAAGTTATCACCAAGGTGGTGGTGGCAGTGGGGTTAAGGGGAGAGACCACAGACATTTTTTATAGGTCAACTGCCAACTTTGCCTTCATCCCATGCTCCCTCCCATGCTCACCCCACCAACTCATTCACCAACTTAGAAGAGTAGAAAGGTCTATGGAGTACACAGACACACACAAAACACAAATCACAACATACACAGCCATTTGCAATATACATGGTCACTGACCTTCTGATAACCTTCTGTTCTTATTCAACCAAGACTAAAAACACCAATTTATGGGGCCCATGGTATATATTACAGGGTAGAATAATCCAGATTTGGAAGATTCATTAGATAAAAACATCCAATATAAATTCTGGTCTTACAAACACATACAGCAATTTAACAAAGACTTCTACTGACAAATTGATAGGCATCATTTGCTTTAACTTAAGTTAAACTTAATTAAGAAAACAAACAGAATAGGATACAGTGAATGCATGTTATGTGTTCTCCAAGACCAAGGTTTCCCCATTTCTTTCCCTTTGCTTACCTTTTGGGATTTTCAAAAGTATTTACACAATTAAAACTGGGTTTTACATCTGTAAATGCATTTTACCTATGTAAGGGGGCTTTTGAAAACGGCTACAATAATGCCACCGAATTGTAAGTAGATTTTATCCACATTGAGTGCACTTAATGCAGGTAATGGTTTTTAAAATTGCTACCAGAGTATGTTACATTTACATGCATAACTCCTTTGAAAATTCACCTGTTAGTGCACGTTTAACAATATTTATTTATTTATTTACAAATTTGTATATACCACATTCCTTACCAAAAACATGTTCAAAGCAACTTACATGTGTTAATGTTGGCTCCATCCTGGAACACATTTAGACCACCCCTTTTTTATGTATATTTATGTGCATGCAAAAGCATGCACATATGTTTGATGTTTATAAAATAGCATGTGTGAGTGTATATGCTTAGTTTTACACATGTAACACTTTGAAAATTCACCTGTATGTGTTTAGTAGGGATGTGCACATACTCACACACATACACATTTTTTGTTCAGGTTGTTCCTTTGTTTCATCCTTTCTGTTACTTTTTTGAAGTTTATTTTCATAAATGCTGTTGTGTGCATAAAATTGAATTTTATGAGTGTAGGTTGTACATACATGCATATAAACCAAAATGTACGCTGATTGCAAATGAACTTCCCAAGGAGGTGTAAGTAAAAATCAGTAGGAATTGATTTTATTGAGCCCTGTTATTTCTTCTTCTTCTTAATGATTTCAGGAAAGAATATTCTATGGAGTAGAGAATGTTAGATGTAAGATAAGAAAGTGTGTAGAAAAGAATGAACGATTTAAATGTCATTTGAAGGAAATGTCACTAAGCAATGAGCACATTAAACAGCAGCTATTGATCTTTCAAATCACAGGAAAATCAGCGTAGATGCCATTGTACTGGACTAAGGGTTTAAGCAAACCAAAACAGTCAAACAGATTCCATTTCCATCCATTCATCTTTCTCCCCTTCTTTATGCGTTACTTAAGATGCATATAAAGGACATCTAATTCTCTGATTTGAGTGATAGAGGGTACAGTTTTGTTTTTTTTTAATGGATTAATAAAATCCAAATGGTTTGCTTAGCTTGATGGCCTGTAAGAAAAACAATAACATGCCATCAGATCTAATTGAGGAATGCTTCAAATACATTGTTTGCAGACATCAACTAGATATATTTTCCTAGCTATTAAAAGTATCAATGGGCCGAGAGCTATACAAGGAGCAAAATGATTGGTCCCAGCAGAGAGTTTAAGCAAGGAACTGGCATGGGAAATGAATTATCCTCTCACCTCTAGAGGTATTCCCCTAGAGTAGAGTTGAGACACAATGACGGACCACCGCAGGGAAACTTGCACTGTCACTGGCTATGACATACTTCTTCTAAGGACAAATGAAGGACTTCATTTATTTCAAATGCTACAAATGCACACAATAAAATTCACAAATCCCCTGCCTAACGTGTTCCATCATAAAACCTCTGAGAATTGTATGTACTATAGAGAAAACGTCTCGCTTTCCGGTTATGCATTAAAAAAATTGTTAGAGCATTGCATTATGAATTATGTCTTAAAAACTATATTATATTGCCACACTAAAAATTATTATAAAATTATTATTATATTGGCACAGGCCTTTCATAGGATTCAAAGTAGTGAGTTATATAATCAGATGGGGGCCATGCTCTTCTACGCATAGGTTAGTGTGCTCTGCTAATGAGGTTTGCCATAGGAAAAGGGAGTTGGAATAAAACTGCTCATTGCATTTGGCATGATTAAGTAACTATTTATTAAAACAAAGAAATCCCAGTGCATGCAGAATTATCCTAGTTCCTGCTGATTATGGTTAAGAAGTAAACTCCTTCATTGAAAGGGGCTCATTTGTTCATGCTATGTTCTCACCAAGACACCTCGCTTGTAAAAAAAAAAAAAGCAAATATTACCTTGACAATATCTTAACATTTGCAATCAGGCAACTGGTCGTCTATTTACTTGCAAGGCCTTATGGCCAAATTTATCACATTGTCTATTTCTGCTCTAATTATTACCCGATTTTTTTTTTTGTTTTATCATTTTGCAAGCAATATACTGATGCAGCATCAATTGCTTTCCAGATTTTTTTTATCTTGTCACAGACTATGAGCGCACAACCTAATTAAAAAGAGGACACACTTTACTTGTTTATCGCCAATCGTTGGTTTACCTGCTTCCGACATCTTGCCCTAACAAACAGCAGTGCAGTCTGTAGTTAATAAAAAAAAAAGGGACAGGTGGTGATTTAGACCTTGAAAACAAATTACCATTTGGATGACTTTGGTAGCAATTTGTACAGGAAAAAAAACGCTTGAAAGGGGATAAACATCTTCAAGTTAATTTGATTAGGTTTTTTCTTTAAACAATTTATTTTAAATGATAGGGAATGTCATTTTATCAGTTCTATTGATCTGGGAGATGTTTTTCTTAACAGAAAATATTCAGAAATTTTTGGACCGCAATTAAACCTTTTTTTTTTTTTTTGGGATTACAATACCATGCTTCTTTATACATCAGAAAAGCCAAAATTATCTTATTTCGGGTTTTCCTAGCACATTTGGCCCTTCTAAAATGGGGGATATATATGCCTCGAATAAAACTGAATGGAGTGTTTCCTGATTTGAAAGCCTTTGTAACTTCAAGAAACAGTTAAAAAATATATTTTTGGTTGCCAGTTTGCAAATGGCAGTACAATATCAAGCACAAGATGTGGCTAAAGTTAAACTAACACAAGCATTGCTGTTAGATTTTACTAGTGAGTGATGAGGGAGCGAGATTAGGGTCCCTCTAGAATGTTCTGAGGCAGACTGCTGATTACCAGATATTTCTTCTTCTGCAAAAAATGGAGTGCATCCTTTTACACAGGGACACATACAAATGAATTGTTTAATAATAAAAAGGGAATTGCAACAAGAATATTTGCTTAATTTCATATGATATGTAACAATTTTAAGTTGAGGTGTTTTCTTTCTACAGATTATGAGCTGCACTGACTAAGAACACAGTTGCTTTTTTTGCCTTTAGGGAAAAAGTAACAACTCTTAGGATTCTGGAATATTCTCTCTCTCTATATGTGTGTGTGTGTGTGTGTGTGTGTGTGTGAATATATTGTATATATCTATATCTATACATTTTTCAGAAAGTTGCAGAATTCTAGAGGACACCTATATTCCATTGATCAAGCAGGCAGTCTTCAGATACAGCAGGATGGTTTGCAATATATATAGTAAATTATCATTTTTCATGCACTTTATTCATATTTTTATTCTACTTTGCTGGTTTGGGGTTTTTTTTTTTTGCAATATACATGCATTTTTAATTCATTTAAAATGATTTATTCTATGACATCCTTGATGCATAGAAAATCTTTGTTTTTAATCTATACTTTTAAATGGCATTCATCCAGGTGGACTTGACTGTACCATCCTGATATTATATATGGTCTGTATAATGTGAAATACATGCTCCTAACATACTGCAAGTTTCAGTAATGCTATGGTTAAAAGCTAATTTCAAGGCCATTCTATTTGTCTATACTGTCTAGTATTTGTTTTGTTTCATTTTGGATAGCCCTATAAAAATCACAACTTAAATTCAGTAAAATTCATCTATGTCTCCCATACTTGCGAGGAATTCACATATCTCACAGTAATGCATAAAATGTCCTAACAATCTAGTCTAGTGTCTGTCTATCCATCTCTGTGTTTAAGGCTCTATCTTGTGATTAGTAATCATTATTTCTAGGATAAGCAAATTTACCATATTGATCACATGCCTGTGAAATCAAGCAGCTTTGCAACTAGCCAGTGAGAAAGCAATGAATGCAGGGCAATATTGTGGCACTCAAAATGAAATAAGCTTGAACAGATGCAAGTGAACATAGAATTCAAGATCAACATTTCAAAACTAGTGCTCATCTGTGGTGTTCCTTCATGAGGTTACAAATATATGAATGTCTTTAGTTGAATAACACATTTCAGTGCTGACTGTCATATATCTCTCAGGTGCTGGTCACTCTGCTTCCATGGCAGGCATATACATCTTAATAACTGCATTGCTTGTTATATTCTCTCTGAAGTACACAAACTTTGCATATTTCCTCAATATGCTAGTTGTGAATGTAGTACTTATGGTAATAAATACATTAATACTGCCTATATATAATTATGCTTTAACCTAAATGCCAGAATCGAAGTAAGAAAAAAAAATATAGTAGACAATGCATTCCATCCTGGAGGAAAAAGGGGGTGGCAATAGGCCTGATCAGTGAAAGAGAATAAGGTTTGTGGTAAAACTGGGTCTCTTGTGACACATCCTGTGACTTGCAAGTTGCAAGCTGGTGATTGGCCTCAAAGATTTCTGTATCACTTTAAGACCAACGGAGGATTGATCAGTATAACATTTTTCTGGATTTATTAATGAAAATATCTCTGCAATTTCGGTGGAGGAAAACACCAGTGTAAAGTTCGAGTTATTTTTGCATTGGAGTAAAACTGATCAATTACCCCTCTTCCCAAGACTAATAGTGCAAACCTTTTTTTTTCTGTATGGATTACTTATTTAAAAAATATTTATATTCTGCCTTACCCAGACAAGTAGATCAGGCCAGATTATAATTAGGTGACAGTGGAAATATTTTACATTAAGTGCACAGGACAAACGTTCTTCTTGAACAGGGCCCAACGTGAGCAATACATTGTTGGCCGATTGGCACTGGGCAGGATGAAATCTGGAATTATTAACTGCTGTTCACCCTTCTTGTCATCTGCAGCTCTATGCAGAGCTAGCACTATGGAGAAGGATTTGCATACAAATGTTACCTATTTATCTCGAAAGTGCTTTGTAGTGTCAGAGCATCATCTAACTTGGGAAGAAAAAAACAAAACATGATATCATTAGTTTAGTGCATCCATTCCCAAGCACTCATTTTATATCCCCTGATGAATCTCTTCAGAGTCCCTGAGTGCTTTCTTGGTCTGCCTACTAAATACCTTATCATTAGGCTCTCACTGCTTGTACTGCAACAATGCTGGGAGCTTCCCCTCACACTACTGCCATATCAACTTCTTGTTGTGACAAGCATGTCAAAAGATCACGTATTACCCACAGCATTTTCCGAAGAGGAGTCACATAAAAAAAAAAAAATGAAGGAGGGCTAAATGAGAGCGCGCGAGGACCTCTCAGAAAGGATTTCAGACGACACCTTCGGTCTACAGATAAACCCAACTAATGTATCGTCTCTTTGCCAACATTTTAAGACAGTTACGTTTCTATTATCCCATGCTGCTGCTGCTACTACTGTTTTTTGGTTTTTTTTTTAATAAAAACCAATCACAGTGAAAACTGACCCCCATGCACCATATGTTTTAGCTTTGTAGAATTACAAAGCGATCGTTTAAAACAGAAAGGTAGGACTAACCATTCCGTGAAGGCAGAGAGGTTAGAACCTTGATCAAATACGGGCTCTGCTGAATTCTCAGCTCCTCTGCGAATACTCGGTGAACCCTCCACATGTGCTTAACACCTGTCTGCTGTCCTTAAAGCACCGTGCACTAACGTGCTAATCCTTTTTTCTGTTTTTGTTTTCTTCATTTTAGTGGATCTTTGTGAGGGTGTTGAATATGTTATGGTCACCGCTTTAAAGGAACCAAGCAATTTCATTTTTTAACTTGAGCCAATAATGGGTACAATTGTCACGACGTATTCTAAAAAGTGTGATCGGATCTGGGGTATATGGCAAGCGGTTTGATGTAAAGTTTGGTAAAGGAACAGGATTTCTGCTGCATTGTTAGCTATGTGTTTTGAATCTAAATAGAGAAAGCACATGACGCTCATTTAATGATGCTTAGCCTACAAAGACGCAATGCTGTTTTCCAAAAGGGCTATTCTTACTAGACATTTTGATGCTGAGCTACATCGTACCAATTTCTTAAAACATCGTGAACCTACTAGATTTAGTGGAATCATGCAATACAAGTTCAAGTGCAACACTAACAATCCGCCACTAGTTGTCACCTTGCTTCCAGACTGGCTAAACTAAGCTGCTGGTATTTTCATCAGCACTGCGGTTAACGGAGATTGCAGTAGTAATTAAACTAATTCGGAAGGTCTTCAGACTTATTGTGAACCACGCCAGCTAGGAAGGAAAAGGAATTACCCCAGAAATAATAATAAAGGACATGAAATTATCAAATCTGCTTCATACTGCAGTCTCCAGGAAGACATCACAGACAGACTCTATATATATTTGTGTTTAAGAGCATAGCGCTTCCCTCAATAGAAAGATACTATACCTGAAGAATACTACGGTCTCCCAAAGGTAGATGCCAAGTGCATTGAGGCTGCACATTTTTTCGGATCTGATGATTTGTAGCCCACCAGTTTAAATATATCTGGCCCTTAAAAACAAGCCCCCCCAAAAAAAAAGCAGGAAATATCCACGGGCGTGCAATCCTTATGCTAGTTGGATTAAATCATGCAAACGTGGTTTGGCTGCTCTGGTGTTTCGGAACCTTGAAAACGGCACTATGCTGGCCAAATGCAGGTTTCAGCACCGTGGACAGCAACACCCGGCTGCTCTAGCTTTGCACTGCAGCGTTCCTTTCTTCACCGCGTTCAGCCTCCTGGCTAGAAATCCTTCTCTTACCGTCTTTCTCCTTTAACGTGACTAAAATGCTGGTATCAGAATCCTGGACCCAGTAAACTACAAGAAGGGGCGTTCTGCCATTTGAAAACAGGGCTTTTTGATATCCTGCAAAATCTGGGTGGCTTTCTCAGTTAAATCCTGAACAATTTGTTGCCTGGCTTTGTGATTTGCTGCAGCATTTTCCCCAACCGAGCTTGGCTTCCTTGTCGTTTTTTTTTCTGCCGTTGGTTCTTGCTTTCTTCTGGGATCTTTTTTTTCTCTCTCCCCCACAATAAGTTATTGTTGCCGCAGGGAGCGTGTCCCATTGCTTGGAGATGGAGGGAAGAAAAAACGTGGGGGCAAGTTTCAAGGGTTAAGGATTTCCATGGTGATTCAAAATATAAGTGAATGGGGACATCTTAAGCACCTGATTTTCTTCTTGCCCCATCTTGCCCCAGTAATTGTCAAATCATCGGACTTTCTTACTGCAGTAATTTACTAAACTAAAAAAAAAATCTTAAGCATTTTTAAACCCGCCTTCTTCCTAACCCATTGGTCTGTCACCTTGAAAATATCTCTTTCACAACATGATTGGAGGAAATGTCTGCTGTTCACGAAAATATATTAACCTTTACGTTGCTGGCGGGTTTTCTGTTACTGGCTACTGAAGACCAATTGCAAAATTCTTTGCTGGAATGATTAATAGATCACAATAGTTGAAAAATCTAATTTTTCCACATTATGGTAGTCAATCTTTGTGGGTGTATTGGGTGGGGTTGCTAGGAGGTTAGTGGAAAGTATTCTGGATGTGTGTGTGTGACTATGTGTTTGTTTGTTTGTGTGTGTGTGTGTGTGTGTGTATGTCTGTGTGTCAGCCCCAGGCAATCTCCTTTCTCCTTTCCTCAAACAAGCAGCATGGTAAATCCATTAATATTTTTCAGATGCAAACCAAGTGAAAGTCACCTACTTTGCTTTTATGGTAAACGCATTTGCATAGTTCTACACCATGAACTACTCAAGATCTTCAATGGCCCGTTCTGACATAGGGATAATTGTTTAAACCTTAATATGTTTCCTCAAATGGAAAGAGAAATCGAGGCAATGACTTTGTTGATGGCTAGACTATGCTTATTTGTTTAGTCTGTAAAATGAGCAGTTTCCCCCAAAATATCTTCCCCTACTTTTTATTGAAAAGATCGAGACATAGAATATAAGAACCCATATTGGGTCAGACCAAGCGTCCATCAAGCCAAGTCACAAGTACCTGGCAAGATCCCGAACTGTAGCTAGACCCCATTCTGCAAATGCCCAGGGAAAAGTAGTGGCTTTTTTCAAATCTATCCAGTTAATAATAGTTGATGGACTTCTCCAAAAATGTGTCCAAACCATTTTTAAACCCAGCTATGCTAGCTACCTTTACCACATCCTCCAGTAATGAATTCTAGAGCTTAATTGTGCATTGAGTGAAAGAATTTTTGCTGACTTGTTTTAAATGTGCTACTTATTAACTTCATGGAGTGTTTTCTAGTTTTTGTATTCTTTAAAAGAGAAAATAACTGATTCACATTTATACACATGAAATATATGCCTATTTTCTCTTTTGCTGTGAGTGCTACTTTGTAATTGCTTTAACATGTAAGTATATCATTTTAATAACTTATGTTCCTACATACTTTGTTTTTTGTTTCTTCAGGGTCAACTCTTTTTTTTCTTTTGGTTCTGCAACTACAGGCCTCCAGCTCAGTTGAAACCAGAGCTGTGATCCTGGTGCCATGATCTTTTATTCACAGCTACCAAAGGTTTTTTTTCCTCCATTTTATGTTCACCCTAGTCTGGTCATTGCAAAGACTGCTTTGGCTGGTTTCAGATCCCTGCAATCATGGAGCCTAAATTTGGCCAGTAGGTGTTACCCTTGAATGATGACCATAATTTCCCCCTGTGGTGAATGGTGCTTCTGCAGAAGCCCCATTCCCAACAAACCCAGGAAGCAGAAATCTCAACTCAGGTTTTAAATCAGGAGCCTTCTGTAAAGCAGTTCACAGCCTGCCACTGGGTTGGCCTGGAATAGTCCTTTATTATGTCGTTATAAAATTTACCTTTGTGACCCATCTGCTTATATATACATAGTACTAGAGATGGGCATTTGGGAGAAACAAAAAAAGGAAATGAGACGAAATTTCCTGTTTTGTTTTGGGTCATTTTCAAAATGGAACGATTTAAATTCTGGCAAATTCATCGGAATCTCATTTTGCTTTGAAAATCGATAAGGAAAAGGTCACTGGACGGGCCTAGGCCTATGTCCGAAGCCAGGGCCTCACCTAGGGGATAGGCTGAGTCCCAAAGCAAAGGCCCCAGCCTGTGTCTGAGCGTGACTCTGGTGCCTGGTCATAGGCCATGGCCCAACGAAGGGGTCACGGCCTATGCCTGAGAGTGACACCGGCATCTTGGCCTAGGCCCTGGCCTGATGCTGGGGCCTTGACCGAGACCTGAGCAAAAGCCTAGGCCCAACATTTTTTTTCATGGTATTAGGACCAGGCATCAAAGCCTGGGCCTTGCCTAGGGCCTAGGCCGAGGTCAAATTTTCAGATAATAGGAGTTGCCACCCAGGAAAAGCTTCTGGGCATCATAGAAGATAATACTTTGAAATCCTTGGCTCAGTGTATGGTAGCCATCAAAAAAAGGAAACTGAATGCTTGGAATTTTAGGAAAAGAATGAGAATAAAATGGAGAATGTTATGACGCTGTGTCGCTCCATTGTGAGTTCACATCTCGAGAACTATGTGCAATTCTTGTCACATCTCAAAAAGATATAGTTGCATTGGAAAAGGTATTAGAGAAGGGCAACTAAAATGCTAAAGGGGATGTAAGGGCTCTCATGTGAGGAAAGCTAAAGTAGTTAGGACTTTTCAGCTTGAAGAAGACATGGCTGAGGGGGGATATGATAGAGGTCTATAAAATCATGAGTGGAATAGAATGAATAAATGTAAATCGGTTATTTATTCTTTCAAACAATACAAAGGCTAGGGGACATGCCATGAAGTTAGTAAGTAGCACATTCAGAACAAATTGTAGAAAATTATTTTTCACTCAGTGGACAATTAAGCTGTGGAAGTTCTCGATGGAGGATGTGATTAAGGCAGTTAACACAGTTGTGTTTAAAAAGGTTTGGCCAAGTTCCTGGAGAAGCCCATAAACTATTACAAACCAAGTAGTCTTAGGGAATAGCCACCTCTTATCACTGTGCAATAGCACCATGGGATCTGTTTACTGTTTGGGACCTGGATTGGCCACTGTTGGACACAGGTACTGGGCTTGGTGGAACCTTGGTCTGATTCAGTATGGCAGTTTTTATGTTCTTTAAAATTTTGATTGGACTAGTTTAGGAAAAGGCATAATATCAGTAAATAAAATATAAAAATGTGTCTGTTAGGGATGTGCTTTTTAAAAAAAACTTTCAGACATACAAGATTGGCATTGGAAGATCCCTAACCAGCCCACTTCTACTAAGATGCACAAAGTACTGCATGGCTCCATTCTGGAGGCTATGCCATGCACACCATGAATGACCAGCTCATAGTATCACAGAGAAGGGCAACCAAATGGTGTAGGGTCTGTATCAGAAGACTTATGAGGAGAGGCTGAAGGATCTGAATATGTATATCCTGGAAGAGAGGAGGTGCAGGGGAGATATGATACAGATACAGACTTTCCATTGAACAGAAAACTGTAGAACTAGGGGTCATGAAATGAAACTCCAGGGGGAGCAACTCAGAACCAATGCCAGGAAATATTTCTTCACAGAAAGGGTGGTGATTTCCTGGAATGCCCTTCCAGAAGAGGTGGTGAGGATATATTTGAATTCAAATAGGCATGGGATAAACACTGTGGATCCCTAAAGACTAGAGGTTGGAAATGAAGAAAAGGGTGCATGGGGGTAACCTGCACAGAGCAGGAGTTATTACTAGGGATGTGCAGAGGAACGCCATACGTTGCATTCGGGATTTGTATTCGTCGGGGGGCAGATACATTGCATTTGGCAAGGGGGGCCCCCTGATACGTTTATACGTTAATTCGTATTCGTTTCCTGGCTAAAACTGAATTAACTACAACCCCCCACCCTCCTGACCCCCACAAGACTTGCCAAAAGTCCCTGGTGGTCCAGCGGGGGTCCGGGAGCGACCTCCTGCACTCGGGCCGTCGGCTGCCAGTATTCAAAATGGCGCTGATAGCCTTTGCCTTCACTATGTCACAGGGGCTGACAAGATGGTACCGGACATCCATTGCTCTTACCATTTGACAGGAGCTGACCAATGGCACCGGTAACTCCTGTGACATAGAAGGTCAAAGGCTATCGTGCCATTTTGAATACCGGCAGCCAAGGGTATGAGTGCAGGAGATGGCTCTCGGACCCCCCACTGGACCATCAGGGAGTTTTGGTAAGTCTTAGGGGGGGGGGGTCAGGAGGGTGGGGGGGGGGTTGGTTTAAATTCACCTCTTTAGACGGACAAATAATTCGGCGAAGATTCATTGTATTCGTGGGGAATCGCGATACGTTTCGCTTCTTCACGAATACAACGAATATGGCCCTATACGTTGCGAGTTGCGAATTACAAATACGTAGGGAATGAATGCACACCCCTAGTTATTACCCTAAACAGAAGGCATGGGGATTCCTACCCTTAACAATTAGCCTGATGTTTGTGGCGCAACTACAACCTCGCTCTCTGCTTTGATGGCATTGAGAAAAAGGGGAATTAGATTCATGCAACAGCCAATGCTAGGTCCTGACTTTTACAGTCCAGAATACTGATATTCAGACAGTAAGGATAAAGCACAGGACTGCTTCTATGGCCAAGTCCATAAAGCAAAGCACGTTCAAGCAACATTGTCTAAATTATCATGCAGGCTGTGGACCCTGTAAAAACAAGCTTGTAATTTGTTTGACAGTTGCTTGGTTTAGATTGTAAATATTGCTACCCTTACATAAGGCTTGGGAGTAACCTGCACAGAGTGGCAGTTACTACCATAAGAAACTTGCTGGGCAGACTGGATGGACCATTTGTTTTTTTTCTGCCTTTATTACTATGTTACATGACATGCAGCCTGGAGAGTCTAGAAAATAAGAACATAAGAACATAAGAAAATGCCATACTGGGTCAGACCAAGGTCCATCAAGCCCAGCATCCTGTCTCCAACAGTGGCCAATCCAGGCCATAAGAACCTGGCAAGTACCCAAAAACTAAATCTATTCCATGTAACCATTGCTAATGGCAGTGGCTATTCTCTAAGTGAACTTAATAGCAGGTAATGGACTTCTCCTCCAAGAACTTATCCAATCCTTTTTTAAACACAGCTATACTAACTGCACTAACCACATCCTCTGGCAACAAATTCCAGAGTTTAATTGTGCGTTGAGTAAAAAAGAACTTTCTCCGATTAGTTTTAAATGTGCCCCATGCTAACTTCATGGAGTGCCCCCTAGTCCTTCTACTATCCGAAAGAGTAAATAACCGATTCACATCTACCCGTTCTAGACCTCTCATGATTTTAAACACCTCTATCATATCCCCCCTCAGTCGCCTCTTCTCCAAGCTGAAAAGTCCTAACCTCTTTAGTCTTTCCTCATAGGGGAGTTGTTCCATTCCCCTTATCATTTTGGTAACCCTTCTCTGTACCTTCTCCATCGCAATTATAGAAGGAGAAGGTTTGACCTCAGATAGAGCCTCAGCTAGCCCTGAAGTTCCATCCCATATACACTTGGGAGGAATCTGACTGCCTTGAGTCATGAGGACCTGGCATCCAAATATCTCCTATTTATGTTATGTTGAGGCAGCAATAGTACAACGGCAGTCTGTGAGAGTCTTACGGTTATAAAAAAAAAACAAACAACCCACTCCAAATTCAAACAAGAAGATGGTTGACATAAAAAACCCCAGAAATGTCCTGCTAACCATTCATGTTGAAACCTATTTAGAGCGAATATCCATAACAATGATAGCAATGACCATTGCCACACTCCAGCAAAATAAGTTCAGGAGACCAACAGCACCACCATGTGCTCCATCCTCTGAATCTGCTTCCTTCCCCTTCCTTGGCATCCACACCATGTAGGAGCTTCCATCTCAAAAGACCATAGAGCAGAAATGAAAAAGCTGGATAGGGGCATCCAACCATAGGTGGGATGAGGCTGCCTTCCAATATCCCTCCTAGCTCCTACTCTTTGCCTTCTGTAAGGGACTTGACAGTGCCACTCAACTGATATAGCCATTTTTCCACTACAAAACCCATTTTGCAGACTGTTCATACCTTCTGAGACCTTGTAGCAAATAGAACACATGCACTGCAATGTTTCTTCACAATTATGGGCCTTTTATTTTCAATAGTTATAACATTGTGACCTATAGAATGCAGCATATAATGTTTGAAATACCTTTTGTTTGAAAATAACATTTTCTTTGTTTTAAATATATGTGGGAATATTTTGGAAGTGCTCTCGTGTGCATTGTCTCTCCTTCTCTCGCCTGTCCGCTACACCACATCTCCAATAACATCCTTTGCTCTAACAGCTCCATCTCCTCCATCAGATACTCACAGTACAGCCTGCTAGTTGAGCCCTTGTAATAGCACGTGAGTTATAAAGTCCAAGACAAGTGGTCAGTTTTTGGCTTTAGTGTGTGCAGGCTAAATAGTATATGGAAAAAAGGCATACCATGCTACAGCTTAACTTGCATCTGAAATCCCTTCATTAACATTTTTGCATGTGCTAATATCTTCTAGGACAGGTTTAGCATGCACACAAGGGCCTTAGTGCATAGCATACTATTCCAAGTGCATGTCAAATGGCCTTAGCAATCCCATGAAGCCTTAATGCATATAGGCTCCAATGTATCTAGTATTCTACATCTGCAAATGTCAAAATTAGACATTTGTTTTGGCATTCAGGTCAATTCTTCAAAAAAGGGGAGAACAAAGGAGACCAAAAGGTGACTTTTAAGACCCATGTGCGGGCATCCATGTGTGCAAAGTTCCCGTCGCGCACAAATGGATATGATGATTTTATAACATGCATGTGCCGATGTGTGCATGTTATAAAATCCACTACCTGCGTGCACATGCGTGCCCGATTCAATATCGGTGCGCACATGTGTGCACGAGTGCCGACTCACGCGTGTAAGTGGGGAAATTTTGTAAGAATCTCGCGGCAACGTGATAGGGACTTTCCCCAGTTCCCTCCCAGTCCGCTCCAATAAAGCCCTCTAAATAGGGGTTTTTTAAATTAATTCTATTTATTTATTTATTTTTATATACCAACATTCTAACTAGAATATCACATTGGTTTACAAAAAAATTAACAGATTTGCTTAAAATAGCATTTTCACAATGTTTCTTACAATAAGACAAACACAGATTAATTGAAAATTCAAGCAAAGGTACAGTCATTTGGTGCTACACACATTCTTTTCTAGAGAAATCTTAGGTAAAAAGGCAGATAAAAAATTAACTCCAACAGTGGCCTGGATTGGCCCCTGTTGGAGTTACAGGGTACCATCAAGATAGGGCGAGATAACATAGTAGAAATCTCATGTTTGTGAGGTTTTCCTCACTCCAAATGACATCAAATCTTCAAGGTGTACTGTGCCGTATGTACGTCTTAGTCTGCATGTAAAACTGGCCCCTAAACCACCAGCAACACCTCACCTCGAGCTATTAGCTGGCCCTCCTATAGGCATAGAAATAGTTGAATACAGTGAAGGCCTTATAGATAGTCAATCTCTCTCTCTCTCTCTCGCTCGTTCTCTCTCTCTCCTCCCAAGCCCTGAAATGCATATCACAAAAGGTGTAGTTATTTCTGACGTTAAAACCATGTGATATTGCCCCTCATTTTCATAAATCCAGCCCAAACTCCTCCCTAATCCCGCCCCTTAAAAGAATTTGCATTTGCATTAGTGCTATTATCGCATGCCATAAAGCATTTTGATGAATGACCCTGATAGATTTATCAACAGACTTTCAGTACAGGCAACAAGTAATTGTTATGTATGATATTAAGTGCTGGAAAAAAGGCTAAAACCATATTACATAGCATTAAAAATGTATTTTAAAAAAATGCTGTTTATCTCAAGTATGAACCAAGACATTTTTTTGCAAGACATATTTTCCTGTCCATGTAATATAATATTTGTTTTATGGTGTTATCAATTATGCATGTTTGCATTTGTAAACCACCATGATCGATGAAGTGAGCAGTCAATAAATAATTTACAATAATTAAATTAATACATTCATATGAATGGATTTCATAGTGTTTTCATCTTTCCACTTTTATCTTTAAAACAATACAGGGAAGTGGTAAGGAGGAAGGCAACAATAACTGTCCTGGATAGAGAATGATATCTTACTGGCAGTCACAGTAGCTGGCATTTGGGATATAGCCTTGAAGGAGTGGACATAGGTAACTGGACAGGCTGGATGGGCCAATTGGACTTTTTCTGGCATCATCTACTATGTTCCTATGGAAGGAAATATGTAAATGTGCTTTTGGGTGAAGCTTTGTATAATTTGTTTTGGCCATCAATCAAGGTCCTGTGAACTCCATCAGGGTAAATTCTTGGACCATGATAAGCCTGTATTCAAAGACTGAACCTATTCGGTTCACTTTAATGAAAGTTATAGTGTGCACAGAAAGATGAGTAGATTGAACCACTGCATAAGTATTTTGCAGACATGTTGACAAGCTCCTAAAAAACAAAATATGCAGAGGGCAATTTGCAAAACCAGTAGTCCGGGGGTAATAATGATTTACCCTAGTGAATTTGCCTGTCTGAAAATTGCCCTTCTCTATGTGGCTAGATAGAGACATGGGCTTCCACAATAAGGCCACTGTTGGCCAGAATGAGGGGAGGCATTCCTGGGGACAGGTTTTGGGTGGGTTTGGAAAACCATTGCATGTAGATGTGATTTTCAGAAGAATGTGGCTATGTGAAAATGCCCCCCCCCCCCCCCACACACAATTTCCCCGACTTGCATTCTTGCAAAAATGAACCTGTTACATGGCAGAATTTGCAAATATGTACCACATAAGCAGCTAGATTTATTAAAGAGATTTTCCCATTTTGTGTCTGTAAGAAAAATGCTTAATAAATCTGTCCCAGAGAGAGCTAATAAGGAAAATAACTTAAAGGGAAATGATTAAACTGCATTTACTCAGTGAATGTGGATACCATTTGACTGCTGCATTCTTAAACGAAAACTACCTGCCATGTATTGTGAAATATTATTCGGGCACAGATGGTATGTAGTAATGTAGAAAAATACCCACAAAACCTCAAATACTTGCTACACTAAATCAGAGACTGCTAAATTCAAATCTCCTTCAAAGAATTATATAGTATATAGTGTGAGACCTCATACAAAGTCATGTATGATTTCATTCACTTATAGTGATATTCTAAACATAGGTTTAAATGAATTTCCATGTGAAAAAATGAACACGGATTTTGGAATAAAGTGCCACCATGCAAACAAACTTAAGACAATTCACCACCGGGGTGTACAAAAATAGTTATGGAAGTTCTTATGTTGACATAAGATGCATGTGCCCCCTAGTCCTTCTATTATCCGAAAGTGTAAATAACACATTCATATCTACTCGTTCAAGACCTCTCATGATATTAAAGACCTCTATCATATCCCCCCTCAGCCGGCTCTTCTCCAAGCTGAACAGCCCTAACCTCTTCAGCCTTTCCTCATAGGGGAGCTGTTCCATCCCCTTTATCATTTTGGTTGCCCTTCTCTGTACCTTCTCCATCGCAACTATATCTTTTTTGAGATGCGGCGACCAGAATTGTACACAGTATTCAAGGCTAAAAAGGTTAATAAGATAAGTCCAAAACATTCAGTCGTGATGAAGTTCCGAGTAAGCTTGCACTGGGGGAGTTATGGCAATTGAAAAATTGAACAATTTACAGGTATGAAAGATTTTAAATGTATAAAAACAAAAAGCAAGAAAACCAATTTTACGCCACAGAGCAAAAATGGAGCACAATTTGACTTATAACTTATAAAACAGTTATTACCCATTAATGCAGTAAGGTCACAAGAAGCATCCATGGACGAAGTGGGATTGGAACCCTGAGTTTCTTGTTTCTTAACCTACTGCTGTAACAGCTAGGCCTGTCCTGCACAGCAATGGCAGGTGTTGGCTGATAAGGGGGTGACGGTGGGCCACTTCATCCTTCTGGCTGGTGGCCTTACTTCTGGATTGCCAATAGTGAGGTGCTGGTGCACTCAGTTGGTGCCATGCTGCTTATCCTTTATCCTGTGACTGGAAAGTGAATTTTAAAAACCCAATGTGCACATTGATTAGGGGATGCACGAACATGTCAGGCTCGCGTGCGCCGAGTGGGTTTTAAAAGCCACCAAGATGCATGCGTATCTCCTGGAGTGTGAACATCTGAAAGGTTTTTAAAAAGGGGGCAGGGTGTGGGCTGGCGTGAACTGGGCCTGGGTGTTCTGGGGCACGAACCTGAGATGTGCGCATAATTACCGGAAATCTCTTCTGACTGAGGTGCAGGCATACCTTTCAGCTTGGCACCTATAGACAGCTGCCTATTCTAGTAAATAGGAAAGCTGGAATGTTTTTGGTAAAAAGGATTCTACGATAAAATGATCAAGCAAAATTGCTGAATGTGCCTTGTAAAAAAAAAAAACCAAAAACCTTTTAAAATGAAACTTCCTCCTGAGAAACCTGTACAATGTCAGACATATTTTGAAAACTGTCCGCAATATATAGATGTGGGGAGATTTATGCTATCATTTTATAAACTGCATGGAAGGACCCTTATGTAGGATAAAATACTGACTATTTTTGCCTTGAAAGTATGAGTTTGTTGTTGTATGCGTGCATATTTATGGTACAGGAACACATATATTTTCTCTACCCATTTTTTAAAAATATCTGCATATATTTTATGTGCAAAATAATTACAACAATTTCTGCTTGATAACCCAGAATTAAATGCAGAGGCCCAGGTACATTTTAAAGTATGCATACACCGGCATTCTCAATATTCTCAGTTGCATGCATATTTGGAATCCCCAGTTCACCAATATCACCATCACCCACCTTCACTGGTTCACTTAGATCACCCTGAACCCCCACCGGTTCACCCACACCTCCCACCTAAAAACTGCAGATGAAAACCAAATCCGAATTTACTTGTAAGCGTCAATTCGAAGGTTAAAAGTATTTGGAGAAGTTGGGGGTAATGTGTGTGCATATTCCACTTACAAAATAGCAACTTGTACGAGTGCTTATTAACCCTGCTCCGGAATGGCCTTGGATGGCCTTTTTTTTTCTTCCATTAAAATTTATACATGATAAAACAAGCAAGTGTGTTCGGGAAGTTTATAAAATATCATATACATGCGTTCTTGTTATTTATGCACATATATGCTATTTTTATGTACACAGTCCCCATGTAACTCTTTGAAAATGTGCCCATGTGAAAAAAATGACATGTTGTTTTCAATAAAACAAAAGGACCTTTTAAAAAGAGAGGTGTATTTTTGAAACAATCTCATTGCACATGAAAACGTCCACTTATTTGTCTTATGCAGTCTCTTGACATGCACATCTCTTGGAAACAAACGAAAACAAAATCCAATTTTATATACTGCTGAATGCTAAGATGTTCCTTCTACAGAATTCATGATCTCAGTTGCTGTCAGAAGAGAAGTCACCTTTTAACAGACAATTCATTTCACAAGAGTTCTCGGAGCCGTATTGATGCTGAGGAAAGCCAGATGCCATCCAGTGAAGGGAGCTGTGTGTTATCCAAAGCTCACACGCATGTCATCATTCTTCTGCTGGTCTAACACAAGATACCACAACCTGCAAAAAAAATTAATTTAGGGAGGAAATATTAGTCTAGAGTTCCAGTCTCTGTCTTGATTATACAGTAGGGAAGATTCGCATTTGGAACTGGCCAGATTCACAAAACAAAGGACGAGTAACCCCACCGTTTACAGAATAATCATACTTGAAAGGCTTCCTCCATTGCTTGAGAAAAATTGAGAATGCTGACAGACCGAGTTTTGTGATGAGGTGCAGCAAATTAAACATGGTCGAAGATGCTGAGTTTACCACCAATGGAACTAAGAAATAGTTTTAGCAAACAATACTTAGAATTGCTCCCAAATAATAGGCAGCACAGTTTTCCATTACACACAGATCTGAAAACCCTGTATTAGAGGGTATTTCAATATATTACAACTCTGGAAATGTGTTTTTAATGGCATTTTTCATGTAGATGGTATTTCAACGTACTTAATAACTATGTGCTTAAAAAAAAGAGCTGTTAGATATTCACTACCAGCATAAATAGGCAGATATTAAGGAAAAAGAACCCGAAGTTGGGAGGGAGGAAAGAGGAGGACAAGGAGGGTGAGAAATGAGACAAAAATCAGCGGGTAAGGGAGAAGAGTGCCAAGAAATTACACACAATAGCACACAAGTGGTAGAGAAGAAAGGCAGGAAGCAAAAGAAACAGGATGGGTGCCATAGATCGGGTTCCAAAGTGCCAGCTCTCCTCTGTGCTAGAATTGCAACCTTAAGCTTCCTCTGTCGATGACTTTGAGAGGGGAGAGCTGGGTACACACAGACAGTGTTTGACAGGCTCCACTGATTCTCTCTGTAAAGGAAGATAGATAGATATAAGCACCCATGAAAGGCTGATTTGACCAGCATAATTTTCAATGGCATTATGATTAATGTGGGATATATGAAGGGTAATATAAAGTAGTTGCTGCCTCCTGACAGGTGGGAGAACAGTCATCTGTTCCTTTCTTTCCCAGACTTGGGAAGGTATCTGATCTGATGAGATCCTTCAGTGTCCTTGTTGTATCTGTGGATCTTTAGGCCAAGGCAGGGTTGACTCTACCTGCAGGGAGGACCTTTGCAGATTTCCACTGTCAACAAGCAGACCCAGGCAATGCAGAGACTAGTCGGGACCTTCACCTATACCAGCCCATGTCACCCTCATGTTGAGCCTATGGGTGCTGGAGCTGGCAGGACTTAGATGGGGTCTCTGCTGATGGTGAAAGAGAAAGTCCATAGTAGCTAGGGTTATCGGCAGGTGGCTGTCAGGCATACCCAAGGTCCAGGCAATGGTCAGAGGCAGGCAGTAGTCAGGTGTATCCAAGGTTCAGACAATGGTCAGAGACATGTAGTGGTCAGGTGTATCTGTGTTACAGGCAATGCTCAGAGGCAGGCAATGGACAGTCATATCCGGGGTCCAGGCTGAGGTCAAAACCAGGTATCTGTCCAAGGGAAGAGAAGAGGGACAGATAGGCAGGGCAGGACAGGCAAGGTCCAGAACAAGTGGGCAATGTGGATGAAACAGCATGGAATGAAGACAGAAGACAAGCTGGATGAAGTCCTAAGACAAGCTGGATGAGGATTGAAGACTAGCATGCAGGGAAGCAACGCACATTACTAGGAAGTACCTAGACCTGTTGCTAAGGTGCGTTGCTTCTGGAGAGCTGCCCTTATATAGGGGTGTGCCAATGATATCATCTTTAGGTGCCACAGGGACTTTCCTGCCACTGTCCCTTTAAATACTAGGATGTGGTGTATGCGTGTGCCTAGGGGGAGGCATGGTGTGCACTGTTACCGGCAACCTGCTGGTGGTGTACTGCCACGATGAAGAATGGCATCCCACTGCATGGCTGACCAGTGGCGTTCACTGCATTGAGGAGAGGCAAAGTCAGCCCAGCCGGGGGAGGAGAGTGTGGTGGCTCGTGGGGATAGCCTGTGAATCACAAAACTCAACAGTCCTCCATTTGAAAAAGAGGAGAGATTGGTCCAAGTTCAAAAAGGACCATTTTATGCCTATGAAAAAAAAATATTAAGTAAGGACCATTGTGTCACCACAGGTGCAAGCATTATGAAAGCATCTTGCTGAAAATCATGTGTAAAATGAGATCTTGGGACAATTTACAGTATGGATATGGCATCTGTGCCACATAATATGTCTTAGTTTTGTTTTGTGAGTCCGTGTTGGTGCCCAATAGATGTTGTGAGCATGCTCTAGAGTGGGGCAGGCGACTCTTTGCTCCTTGAGAGTCATAAACAGGTCTGGTTTTCAGTATATGCACAATGAAGATGCATGCGATATATTTGCATGCACTGTTTCCTTTGTATGCAAATGCATCTCATAGATATTAATTGTGGATATCCTGACAACCAGACATGTTTGTGGCACTTGATGGCTGGAGTTGCCTACCTCTACTGAAGAGGTAGTGTTTGAGTCTGGAGCTGGAGGATATGTGCAACTGTGGTGAGTGGATCTAAGAATTTTTTGGAGGAATGGCTGGTGAGAGAATGCCAATGTCCTGATGAATACACCAATACTAAAAATAACCACAAGGAATGTAATGAAATTAACTCAAGTAAATTAGTATCATTCCTCAATAGTTCCCGAAATGAAGAAAAATCCAAAACTATCAATAAATGTTATTTTAACCAATTTTAAATCAAATTTTTATAGAAGAGGTTCATATTTTCATATAATTTGAAGGCTGTGTTACCATCCAGGTACTCAATGCCCACTCATTGGTCTAATCATTAACTACCAATCACCTTCCTTATTATGAAGTCTATAATTTTATTGAAAAATATATTTTTTTAAATAGTTCATAATATATTCTGCAGACGTACGCTCCTATATTCACCTATCAATTCATAAATAAACAATGTTCTAGTGTCAAGCTTAAAAGACAGCAACAAAAAGCAAATTAGAAGTCGAAGTTATGAGCTTCTACTAACCTGAAAACTTATTTTCAGCTGCAGTGTTACAGTAAAGATGTGCAGATTGATGCAACCCAGTAAGTCTGGTCATGGTCTAGATTCAACTGCAGCTAATCAAGGACTGACACAGAGAGCCAGGCCAGTTGTTTAGCTTCAATATTCATACATTTACTGCTGCATGGCAGAGGAAGATGAAAGTAAAGCAAGGAATTTGAGAAGAGGGAAAAGAGATTTATTTTCTTCTTTGAACACCAGAGATATTTAAAAAATATTTAAGATTGAAATTCCAAGTTTTTACAATAATTGAATTAATGTTGCAAGCTTTTTTTTTTTTTTTTTTAACTTTCTGGTGCAGTTGTTCAACTAATGCTTTATGGCTCATATTTAAAATATTGGAGACAAAAACTTTAGCAAAAGCTGTGCCAAACGATGTATAGATTGCAAGTGTAATCAATTTTGCTTCTGTGCTAAATTTAAAATGGCTATAAATTAGAAAACAGCACCAAAAATAAGTTCTGGCAATCATTCTACATTTTGAGTAGGGCGCTTCATTTTCAGTTTTTATTTTATTTCCTTCAGAAATATTATCAGTGTTTATTACAGGAGAAAATCAATGGGGAAAGAAGGAATAATTTTTCTCCCAGTGATTTTCTGATTTTTGCTGCAGTGCCACTATTGTGAGATATCCACTGACTGACAAGCTTTATTTTTTAGCTTCACTGCAACAGTTAATGCTCAGATTGATATACCGATATATGTAGCTGTGAGTACAAGGTTACAGCATAAAGCCCCTGATGCAGCCTTTTGGCGAAACTCAGCTTGAATTTTGAGTCGGGCTTTTCTAATAAAAGTTGTTCCACGGTGTAAGGTAGTCCCTTCTGTTTTTTTGCCTTGGCTACGTGGGACCACCTTCCGGTTTGTTTCGATGGATTTTCAGCTGCATCTAACTGGCTAGATCTGGAGCTGAAAATCAACCTAAATTTAGCCGGATAAAATTTGTCTGCTAGATTTAAGATAGCTATTTGTGCACTTGGATTTGGACAATATGTCCAGCTAAATCGTAATCACGATTGTCTTGCCCTACACCTTTCCTGACCAGATAAACATGCACCTTGTGATTTAAGGTGCTCAAATTTAGTTGGTTGGAGGGCAGAAGCTTTATCTGGTTGGAGTTAATCCAGTTAATTTCCGAAGTTAGCTGCATATACATCATCTGGAAAATCCTCCTCCTCGGTGCATGCAAAGCTATCTCATGCACGTTCACTGTGGCTATCCTGCAACCCAGACTGATGATGAGCTGTGCCTCCAAAACTGGGTTAACACATGCTCTGATATGGCAGAGCAAAATTCTTATAATTGAAATGTGTATCAAGAATGGACAAAATTCCCGACACAACACAAGACTGCAGACAAGCGACGCGGTACCCGAACAACAATAGGATGCAAAGATACTTCTGTAGAAAAGAAAATAACCCTCCTCCTTTCCCTCTCTCCCATTACACTGTCCCCAGTAGAAACCATTTAAGTTTTCTGTTTTTATTTCCAGGGACAAACAGGATTTTCTAATATATAGCGGTCCTAGAGGCAAATGAAATGAAGTCAGGCACGTGCACTGCAGCTTGCCTTTCATTCATTATTTATGAAGCCTCATCAGTATACATAGCATGGCCACCGCACATACATTTTTTTTTTAATGATATTTTTCTCTGGAAATGGCTTTGTCGCTTGTGTATTTTTTTTTAAGGGGTTTTAATGACAATATAATTACAATGCACCTGAAAAAAAAATAAATGGGAAAAGCCCCCATTGCTGCCGGAGACCGCTACAGCGAACACTGCAGACACATCATACTTCAAGCCCTGCTGAGATGTTGCTAAAACTGGGAATTCTGTTTTCTGGTCCTTGACCATCCCAAACAGGGATGTTTTCTGGTCCTTGACCATCCCAAACAGGACCCAATGTTATGCAAATTAGCCCAGAGCATATGTGAGGGAACTAAAGCTGGTGAATATTCATGCTGACCTCTTGAAAACCAGACCGGCACTGAGAGGCCCTTCGCTAAGCAGTAGTTTAGGGATGAGCTGACATTTGGTCTTTTCAACCAAATGATACCACTAATGGTGAATTCAAATGGGAAATGAACAGTGGATTTTGGTGAGAGCTGGAGAAAACGAGAATGATTTCATTAAAACATCTACAATCCATGGTTATCTGTACAAATCTTCAGTTGCTTGCAGGAAGAGTCATTCGTATTTCTGTGTATCTCTTTTTTTTTGTGCTTTTTATAGCAGATCCTACCAACAACAAATTAATGTCTTGTTTGCGAACTTATACAGGTTTGGACAATTTGCATTAAAAAAAAACCAGGGAATTTAATAGCTGCCATGAATAATTGCACATCACAGTCAGATTTTGTTTAAATTGGAACTTGTTCTAGACCTAATTTAATTTTAAAACTATTCATCAGTCCCTGACTCCCTGCCAGCATTTGGGTATAACAAGATATTCTACTTCTCCCTGTAATTTCACATTTGACGTTTGCTGTGTTTTCAGTCTTCATTCTCAAAGTGTGTGATTGTTTAATGTTTTACAAATTACATTTTTGTTACATTTTTATGCCTTTGTATTTCGAAGTTTTGTTCTGTTTGTTACATGCATAGTAGAGCAGGAGGTCCATGAACTCTGATTACGTGCATGATGTCACCTGTCTTGTTCTGAGTTTAAGACAATTTGTTCTAGGGATGCATTGTGGTGCAGAAGAGATGTGTTGCTGTTGATGTGGCCAAGGACATAATACTGTAGGTAGCTTGAGTTGCAATAAAATAGCATAGTTGATTCTGATTTTTAGCCTGCTTTCTGAAGAAAAAGAAGGGGTGTATATGTGTGTGTGAGAGAGTTCCCCTAAAAATGTATTGGTTTGGTGTCATATGCACAGGGGGGGGGGGGGGGGGGGGGCATATGGATTCTGACAGTGATTTCTTTTCCCAGAGCCATCCATATTGCAGATTGTGGAAGTGTGCCTCTCAGAAAATAGACTCCTTTAGTTCTGGCATATTCAGCCACTTACCCAGCTAAATTCTAGCCTGATAACTAGTTATCCATCTAGAATTTAGCTGGATAAGTGGGGGGCATTCCAGGGGCGGGCAGGAGGTGTTCTGGAGAGGAATGGCATTAGCTGGTTACATTATCTGGCTAACACGGACACTAAGTATTAGCCTGTTAACTTATCCGGATAATCTTGTTTGGGCCACAGACTTATCCTAAAGGTAGCCAGATAAACTAAGTTTTCCTCCAGACTATTTATAATAGGGATGTTCCTGTGTAAGGTGGCACTTCTGGAATTCAGGTCTTTCATGGCATCCTTAAAGGGCTTCAGGATTTGTACCAGCTGCATCATTACTACCCAATTATGATACCCTAGGGGGCAGTACAGGTGGGCTTTGCTAGGTATGCGGCATGATATTGAATGATACTGTAACTATATACCCACTCACAGTACCACTCATCATATGGAGAACCATCTGTCATGCACATTTTCACACAGACAGTGTATGTGTATGTGTTCTGTGCTGTGTGCACCAGTGCTTATTAATTCCATATACACAAAAACTGTTAAACACTACAGACAGAAAAGACTGGCAGACTGATAAAACCTTTCTCTTCATTCTCTGAATGTGTACTGCTCACCTCATTGGGGTCGACAGAGACAAAAAAATCACTAGCAATGGTGTAACCACAAACTCTACACTATCTCCCACCCTGATCCTCCCCCAGTGAAGAGAAAAATCGAAATCAGCAGCAGTGTACTGCATCTCTTTCTGGCGTAGTGAGTGATACCACTGCAACACAGACAACAGAAGCAGAGCTTTTTGCACCTGCTCAGACTTTATAGTTGGAGGATGTAGGCATCACTTGATCCAGATAGCAGCTATAGGCTAGTTAAAAAGATGTTCTACTATGATTGTCCTCTCGCTAGTCTCCTTGCCAGCTTGTCCTGCCTTGGCTCTGACATGGCTGTAACAAGGCTGTCAGGATGCACAGGCAAGAGTTGATTACTAAGGTACCTGCAAATGTTTATTTACTTAGAGCAGAACCATAGACTTGAATGGGAAACATAAACAAAAGTAGACTGTTTTATTCATGAGACCCCTCCATTCATTTTGGAGGACCACAAATGAAATTAATATGGCAGTCATTCATTATATTTTGCTCATTTGTTTCAAATAAATGCACATCTCTAATAATAATGTCATCAATCCTCAAGCCTTCAAAGCTTTGCAAAGACTTAGAATTCCATCTTGCACTTCCCTGGGTCTCCCCTTGCTTAAATCATGCTACCCAGTGTGACATGAAATTTGTGTAAGCAGAGTTCTCTATCTCTCTCTTACAAACGAGGTAGAAAGCTGAAACTTTACACACTTGGGAGGCAATAATCAAACCTCATTTTGACAAACCCTATGAGCAGTTTTTATCCGTGGGGTTTGCTGAGATAATCAAAGGAAAGCCATTGCAGGTAGTTTGGCTTTGATTATTTCCTCGCAGAAAGTACTCACACTAAATTGCTCCTGCTTTTTGTGCCAGGACTTTTTAAACTAAGAAAACTACCCAGGCAAGTGCCTCAGTCAACCAGCTCCCAGCCCAGGAATGCTCTAAATATACACAGGTAAATGTACCCCCCCCCATGTTGCTAACATGGATATCTTTACCCATGTAGAGCACGGGCAATAATCTAAAAAAAACCCGTTTCCATGGCCCCCATCTACCAATAATGCAGAATAACGCACAATAAGATATGTTAATGCACTTTAGCACATTATCATGAGTGGAATGCTTCCGTGGTTGTCATTTACTGCCTTCATCCATGAAAATTCCAGGCATCATGATGGGGTACAGATACACAAAGGAAACCAGAGCAATAAAAAGTACCTTTTAAATACGTTCAAGAACAGGGCTTTCCAAACCTGTCCTGGGGACCCCACAGCCACAGTGGACATCCACAATGAATATGCATGAGGTAAATTTGAATATACTGAGATATGCAAATTTTAATGGGTTTGGGAAGTCCTGTTCTAGAAGAATTTAGGAAAGATCATACATGTAATCACATGTATGATCAAACAATGTCTATTATACATTTTTCTAATAAACTTTATTTTTCAAATATATTTTCTGCATATTTTTTAAACTTTAGACAATTGGCATAAGAAATTTAAAGCATTTAATTTATACTGGCTTGATATGATTATAATGAAAGGGATTGTTTTAACACATCATGTGATGTGTTTAGTTTCAGTCTTTACCCAGGTAAATGGCTTTTGAAAATTGTCCTCAAATTGCAGGCTACACTTTTCATATACTCTGCACCCCAAACCATTTTACTTCTGGAAGACAGAAAAGTAAAACTCAGGAATCAAGATAATGCAGGAAAAGCACTGCTTCAAACCAGATAAAAAAAAAAAATCTCCTACAAACTAAAATGATTTCTAAAGGGAAATTGGTTAGTTTTTCAATGCAGCAGATTCCACCAGGTACTTAGGGAATACTAAATCCATTATTGTCATTTTGTTGTTTAGAGAACAGCTAATGAGAAAATAGTACTGAGGTTGTGTTTCCCAAGATAGAGATTCAGATTGTTACTGCAACAATTCTCTCCTTTCGATAATGTATAAAATAAATAAAGCTTTGAAATTAAGTTAAGTTGGGAGCCTTCCAAGAAGGTTCTGCCATGTAAATCCCCATGAAGTGTCCCTGCCTGTGATTGAGTGCTGCAATGAGGTTCAGTGATGAGTTCAGCTCTATGAATATTTTACCTGAAAAAGGAATCGCACTGTTCTGTATTCTCCTATAGAAGCAGTTCTCAACCCAGTCCTTAATGGCCATCTAGCCACACTGGTTTTCAGAATATGCACGATGAAGGTGCATGAGATATATTTACACAACATGGAGACAGTGCTTGCAGATATGTCTCGTATTACATTCATCATAGATATCCTGAATACCAGATCGGCACAGGTGATCCTCAAGGATTATCTATATGGTAAAGATAAAATCAAGTGCATGGCCTGTCTCTAAACCCCAGTGAAAAGTTCCAGAAGCCATGTTGGAGAAAATCAAATTCTTAGCAGTGTGTGATAATGTCTGTTGGATCCAGTATAAAAATTATCCAAAGATGCTGTCATGGATGTATTTCAAGATAGTATAAATCCCATATTCATCTAAATAGATGATCTTGTAAGCTAATATGCAACAACATCGCTGGATAATTTTTGATCCAATAAAAGATAAAACCATGGGACATTTCTTTACGAAAATATCAAGAGAAATGAAATTGCTTTGGTCTCATGGGCAAGATATCTGCAAAGTTTTTGTGTGTCATCCAGTATCAAGGCTTTATGGATTTAATTTTCAAAGCCATTATTGCACATAAACTGTGTTTTATGCATGGAAATGGTTGTCAGAAAATAGCCCAGGGCACTGTGTATGGAAAAGTATGCAAGCAACCCTGTTACATGTAAAAGTATGCGAGAAACCTAGTTACATGTATACTTTAATGCAAACTGGCAATATGCATTCACCCCTAATGAGAGTGCAGTCAACAGGAAGGAGTCACATCCAGGCACCAGCGGTGAGGCTTGCCTACAGGGGCTGAGGGAAACCTCATCCCTGGGAGAAATTGGTGCTCCTCCGCTGATGCTCACATCGGGAACACCACCACCCGAAACAGGAGCACGAGACACAAAGGAAGTGATTAACTGCTGTCCTTCGAAGTAAGTGGGCCTTTCCATTTAGGAGCCCTTAAAGGAGAAAATTGAAGATGAAAACAGCAGGCTAGAAACAGCAAAATGCAGCATTGAAGAGGTTGTTGGAGTTGGGGTGGAGTTGGAACTATGCATACAGTTTTTGATTTTTAAATGTATATTTATGCATAAGTTTATCTACACAAGTTAAGTTCTTCAAAAAGGAAGTATAACTTTGTATGAGTTCATCTCTTTATGTTCTGGGACAATTATCCCTAAATTTTTAATCTGGGGTAAATGTGCGTAAAAGGTATATACAGACTTTAGGCAACGATGCACAGTTACAAATGAAGGTATGGGTTGGCTTTATTTTTTTAACTATTTGAGTAGCTAGATTAGCAGATTTGCACCCCTAATGAGAGTGCAGTCAACAGGAAGGAGTCACATCCAGGCACCAGCGGTGAGGCTTGCCTACAGGGGCTGAGGGAATCCTCACCCCTAGGAGAAATTGGTGCTCCTCCGCTGACACTCACATCGGGAACATCACCACCCAAAACAGGAGCACGAGCCACAAAGGAAGTGATTAACTGCTGTCCTTCGAGGTAAGTGGTCTCACGGGGGTAGACCAGAAATTTGCCTTTCCATCTAGGAGCCATTAAAGGAGAAAATTGAAGAAGAAAACAGCAGGCTAGAAACAGCAAAATGCAGCATCTCAGATCATGCGGCCATCTTGTTTCCTGATGTATTATCAAATAAGAATGTTTTCAATGCTTTCTTAGTTTGTTTTATGTTACACATTGAGGCAGGCCCAGCTATGAAAAAAGCCCTTTTGTATATGTTTGATAATGTGAAGAGCTGGAATGTCCAAGAGATTTTGACTGGCTGACCAAAAAAGTTCTAGTAGGGATGTAGAGCTTTAAAGTTGATCCAAAGGGATGTGACTTTATTAAAAAGATTATGTATTAATACATAGAGCTTGTATTTGTATATGCCACTGTATTGGAAACCAATGGAGTGACTTTAAGATTGGAAAGATATGAGCATGGATGTTAGGACTATAAATGATTTGACATGGTCTTATTACACTTTGTGGGAGACCTGTATAAAATGAGTTACCATAGACGAGACCTGTAAGGATTAGTGCCTGAAGAACTGTCCTAAAATCAGTGTGTTACACCAGTCGGTCGCAGACGGCTGCGATCACTAATGCTCACCTCATTTTTTTGCTGCATTATCATCTTTTGGGAGAATGGCGGCCTCTGCCAACCACCGCCAACCAGCTTGGTGTTCCCGGGACGGCATGGTCGCTGCCAACCGCCATCTTGCTCCAGGAATTACTTAGGCGCGCGCCTGCACACATGGACCACCTTTGTACACGTCATGGCGGGAACCTCGGGGGCGTCCCCTCCAGATGATGTCAGTCACCCATCCAGCAGGCTGGCCCTTCACTTAGACAAGTTAGCAAGGATTTCCCCTCTTGCTGAATTCCGCTCCTTGGACTTCTAGTTCCAGATTCAATGTTTGGTGTGAGACAATCTGGGTACCCGCTCCTCGGGGACCCTCCTTTGTCTCTGGTCATCCTTGGAGGACCATATGCCTTGGCCTGCTTCTGTCCCGCTCCCCAGGACCTCTCCTGCAACTACCTACTGTGAGTACCTATTCTACAGACTTCAACTTCCTAAACCTCGTTGAGGGATCCTCTTCAGTGTACCTCATGCCTCGGGCCACTACCACTTCATCCCAGAGGGAACCACTCCGGTATACCCTGCCTGAAGGTCATTACCGCACCACCACTACAGGAACCCCATCGGAGTTCTTGCACTTCGGACAACCTTCTCACTACCATCACTGAGACACATCTCCGGTGTACCCTGCTCCACGGACCACTACCGGATCTGCACGTCTGAGGTATTACTCCACTGCTGCAAGACTTCCTGGCATACCCCGCTCCGTGGGCCACTACCAGGTCTTCACATCTGAGGAATCGTCTGTGGGTATACCCCTCTGCCCAAGACTGCACTTTACTGCATTTCCCATTCCGCAGGTTGTGCCTTTCTTTTCCTTCAATAAAGACTCTATTTACAGCTGTGTCTGACATCGTTGAGGCCACGCCTACTGACGGTGAGGCACACAAGGCTCCTCCCAATGGGCAGAGACACCTCTCACCTTGGCCCAGGGGTTCACACTTTACAAAACATAACACAGTGGGATCAAGGAATGGTTTGAGATGTCGAAGAAGTTTCAACTTGGCAAAAGAAGTCTGCATTAATGTTTTTATTGGTGGCTACATTGCTAGCTCAGAGTAAAAAATAATGCCTAAATTACAAACTTTCTGTACATTTTCAGTGCATGGTTATCAAAAGTGGTAGAAATCTGTTCTTTTAAGATTTAAAGATAGTTTATTATAGTAGAGACAACGTCTGATAGTATATAAGCAAAAAAGGTGAATTTTAAAAGCCCAGCATATGCATTATTTTATTTATTTATTTATTTATTTTATTTGTATGTTTTTATATACCGAAGTTTAGCGATGGCCTTCATTCCGGTTTACAGGTATAACAACAGTTTACATAGAATCAACGGTTTACATTCATAACTGTGGGAGGTGGTGCAGGCCTACACTCCGAAAAAGAATTAGAAAACATAGGTTTATAAGAACGGGCCTGCAGATTACAAGGTAACTGTGGGAGGGGTTAAAACTAGAGAATATATGAACCAATGTATAAAACAAGATAATATATGAACTATCATACTATGAATGTTAATACAGCAGGGTATTGTCATGATATTTATGTCATCTAGTATTAGTGGTTTCACAGCACAGTGATGTCTCGTGTTGAGTATAATTTACTATTAAGTAACAGCAATTGGACGTAATAGGCTCAACTGGGTATGATGCTAGGTATACCGGTTGGGAGGTGTTTGTGGGTAGTAAAGTGCTTATTGGTTAATATATTTCTTGAGGATGGTAGAGTAATCATTTAGCCTATCCCTTCTTTGTAGGCTTGTCTGAAAAGCCAGGTTTTGAATAGTTTTCTATGTTCTGTAGTCTTAGGTTTTCCGGTAGGGTGTTCCAGAGGTGAGGTCCGGCTATTGATATTGCTCTTTTTCTTTATAGTTGTGAGTTTGGCTGTTGTGACTGATGGAATGTCCAGCTGTGCTTTGTTTGTTGATCTAGTGTTGCGTTGAGAAATGTGTTTAGGCATGTGTTTTCACTGTTGTGTATTGCATTGTGGAAGATGGTTAGTATTTTGTATTTGATTCTTTTTTCTACAGGTAGCCAGTGTAGTCCTTTTAGAACAGGGGTGATGTGGTCCGATTTTTTTTTAGCAGGTGAGGATTCTGGTGGGGGCATTCTGTAGTATTTGGAGTGGTTGAATGGTTGATTTGGGTAGGCCTATCAGGAGTGAATTGCAATAATCGAAACTTGTAAAAATTAGTGATTGGAGAATGGTTCTGAATTCCGGTTGGTTCAGGAGTGGTTTTAGGTGTTTGAGAATTAGTAGTTTGTGGAAACCTTCTTTGATTTTCATTGCAATGTGCTTTTTGAAATTCATCTCTGGGTCAATCCATATTCCTAGATCTTTCACGTTTTCATTTAGTTTGATGAGAGTGTTGTCAATTTGGATGGTATGATTCTGGTGATCTCCAGAGTTTTTTTTCTTTCAAGCAGTATACATTCAGTTTTGTCCATATTAAGGCAGAGTTTCATTTGATTTAGCATGTTTTTTTATTGTATTGAGGTATGTGGCCGAGAGTTTCATTGCGTTCTCGAGTGTGTTTGTTACAGGTATGATTAGTTGGATATCGTCGGTGTACATGTACGCCGACGATATCCAACTAATCATGCATTAATTAGGGGGTGCATGAATAAATCGAGCTCGGGCGTGCCGAGTGGTTTTTAAAAGCCGCTTGGATATGCTTGTATCTTCCGCAGCATGCATATCTCCAAATATTTCAAAAAGGGCAGAGGCATGGGCATGATCTGGGTGGGGAATGGGCATTTTGGGGCATGAACCAGAGATATGCACATGAATACTTACATGCCCTGGCGCACACCGCGGGCCCCTGCCATGTAAACTTTACTTCTGCTATGGATGATGTCTAAGTTAAAAAAATAAAAGGATCGAGCCATTTCTGAGGGGTTTATAGAGTCTGAGGTAACTGGGGGGAGTGTAGGCTATCAAATGGGGGGGGGGTTTGGAGGACCTATCTATTTAACTGGGTGAACTGGTAGCCAAACTGGTAAACTGGGAATGGCATGGGTGTGCACCCCTTTTAAAATCCTGATTTACATGGTAGAAGCGAGATTTGTGTGCAGATGCGCACGCTCACGTAAAATTTGGTGCATATGTGCACAGCCAAACTATTTGGGTACTTGCCAGGTTCTTTGGGTACTTGCCGGGTTCTTATGGCCTGGATTGGCCACTGTTGGAAACAGGATGCTGGGTTTGATGGACCCTTGGTCTGACCCAGTATGGCATGTTCTTATGTTCTTATTTATAATATGCGTGTGTATGTTATGAAATGGCCACAGTCCTGGACGAGGGCCGACGTGTGCACACCCCCATGCTGGTTTGAAAGTTACTGTCCCAGTGTAGTGAATTGAGCAGTGGACAGTCAGGTGGATTTCTTTGGGAAGTAAAACTGTTTGTCATCTGGGTATAATCTATAATGAAATAGCTAAGTAGATAATAAACTGCATAAAGGTGAGAGGTAGATATTGAATAGGGCTGCTGAGAAGGCTGAGCCCTGGGGATCACCAGTTGAGATGAGGCAAAAAGAGGAGCTAGCAAAGGCTATTCTGATTTATTGCGAACATTCATGAAGATATGATTTGAACTGAACCAGTTGCAGCTATAATGGTATTAATACATAGGAAGTGTCAGAGTCATAGCCACGGTGTATGGTACCTATACTGGAGGGAAATAAGATTTTAGTGCTATGATAGTTTCTGAATCCACATTGATAGTGATCAAGATTGGAATTATCACAATATTTGGATATCTGTTTCAGTACGGCTGACTTAATAATTTTAGATGGAAATGAGATTGGTCGGTAATTAATCAGTGGAATCTGCATATGGTTTCATTAAAATGGGCCAGGCTGAGGTTCGATTAAATGATAGAGGAAGGTTACCAGTGGAAAAATAGGTTAATAATTTGTGTAATGGGTCAACAATATCATTGAGGGCAAGTTTGAGTAAAGCATAGAGCAAGGATTGAAGGGACAAGAAGAGGGTTTTAGGTTGTTATTTACAGTACTTCTGACAAAGGCAGGCGCATCTCCGGCACAAGTGCTTCCAGCACTCATGGTCCGGGTTTAAAGGGCCGGCGTCTGTAGTTGATGTCATGGGGGAAGGGGGTAGCATGAACGGCAGTGGACGGGTAGACTGAATAAGCCAAAATGTCCTTTTCTGCCATTGTGTTTCTAAATTTCTATGTTTCTATGTTAACATTGCCTCAGTTACCAATTTAGGGCCTGATTTTTCCAAAGCATTTACATGCCTAAAACTGGGTTTTGCACATGTAAATGCACTTTACCTGTTTAAGTGGGCTTTTGAAAATTGCCACGACAGTATGCTACATTTACATGTGGAACTCCTTTGAAAATTCTAATTGTAGATTATAAGCCCTCTGAGGATAGGGAGTACCTGGATGTAATGCACCTTTAACTACCAATGAAAAGGCACAAGCTAAACCTAAATTAAATAAATATTAGAATATATTTCTTCATGGGAAGAGCGGTGGATGCAGGGAATGGACTCCCACTGAAGGTGGCGGGGACAAGTACCAGCATCTGAATTCAAGAAAGCATGAAAGAAGCGCAGGTGATCGCTAAGGGAGTGGTATGGATTATAGAACTGAGCAGTTGTGTGGATGGGCAGACAAGATGTGCTTTTTTTTAATCCATCTAAACTGGTGCGTAGTCTGTAAAGAATCCTGTTTCCTTGGGTACAAAAATGTCAGAACAACTAAAAAAACTTAATTACCTGAAGGATCTAATGTGATAATACTAATTAAGCTCCCCCTTGAACTTTACTTAAGTGTTCTGTCTCCACAAATGACTAACAAATTAATCTAAATTACTTCATGTTTCTATGACAACCAATATCAGGAAATTCCGTGTAATCCAACCCTCTAGACTATATAGTAAGATAGGAAGGTGGGTGCGGTGGGAGGGAGGGACCTAAAGTTAGGGGACAAAAATCTCCCAACCCTTTCCCTCTAAAATTCCTCTGTAAAAATAATCAGCAAGAATAATCCGGAAAGCAGGAAAGCAATAGAGACAAAAATGTCCCTCTTTCAAAAATAAAAAAATGAAAAGTAATGGGAATTTCTCTTTTTCGGAATTAAAAAACATTTGAATCAAATGCTAGTAATTAAGCCCTTGCAAGACTGGCACCCAGGACGACAGAGACCCAATGAGTAAAGCAGAAACTGATTTGGATAAGATGTGAGAGTTTGCAAGTGAGGAAGCTGGGATACATCATTGCAGTGTGGACTGTAATTTTTTACTTATTATTTCTTTATTTTTAAGTGATTTATTATTCCTCATGCAGCCATTGCTGTTCATAGTGGATTACATCAGAACACACATTACAGCAAATTAATGCGGACAAAGTAAAAACCACAAAAATCACATTTCAAAACTGGTTATGTTCTCGATTTATAGTGTTTTTAAATTAGCCTCCCTCAAATGCTTCTTCGAACAGACTGGATGGGCCAGTTGATCTCTTCTGCCATTATCTATTATGAGGTTGATATTTAGCTGGCATTCACCAGGCAAAGTTACCTGGTCAGGGTATGTCTGATCACTAATAGTATGTTGGGAAAGATCTGTACCTGAAGAGGCTGGGTGAAGGTTGAGCCAAGCTGGTAGAACCAGGCCTAGCTTGGGAGGCATTTCAGCCAGCAGCTGTAGCAGTGGAACAGGAACCCAGGGGAGAAGTGTGGAGTTTAGAACACTGGAGGAGGAACAAGGAACGAGGCCAGACAAGCAAAGGTCCCAGAGGACATATCCCAGGAGACTGTCGTACCAGTAAAGGCGTGTCCCAGTTGCTTTCCTTATAAACCATCACCAATCAGGCTTTTCAAAGGAGAGTGAATATACCCTGTGCCCTGGCCTTTCCCTGACTCTGTATCTCCTGTCACTCCTCTGCAACTTCCTGACCGCTGTCTACAAGGGTTGCCAGTTCAAAGTCACGTGGCACCTGCTATATGCCACCAGGTGACTGTATCTGGACGTTCAACTCCAAGGCGACCAGGCTGAATATCTGGTCTGGATAACTTTAGAACAGCTATTAGTCTCATTAAAATTACCCAGGTAGCTGTGTATGGGAAGCCGTGATACTGAGGGCTACCCAGACACAGTGAAACCATGCTCTGGGAATGCACCGGCACTGTCTCTTTCTACCTGGGCACATTTTGGGCAGGTAACAATTTACCCAGGTAATATTTAGCCAGGGAATGGGAAAAAAAATGCCAGGCCTTGGGGTTTGTCCAGCTAACTCCAAAAGTTAGTTCGACAAACCCTGTGAATACTGACCACTATGTTATTATGTTATCTTACAGCAAAATCATTTGTAAGCAATCTGATGGAAAACAGCCGAAATAGTTTGTGTCTTGAGACTTTCTAGAAAAAAGCCTTAATGAAACCCACTGGATGGGCGAGCGTTGTCCTCCAGACCTTTGGCTGATAAAATGTCTCGCATGCCCCAATTCACTCTGAGGAAAAAACCAACATCGTTTGTCTTACGGATGAAAGAAGCAAAATGAAACTAGACTGCAGCTTCTGGCATCAGAATTTAAAAAGTAAAGAAACAAGAGAGATAATAGTTCAGCTAGACAAGTTTATTTAAAGAAACAGGCATAATGGGGGCGATTTTATAATTATGCATATTGGATTAAAGCCTGTGCATAATTTTTACAAGCAAAGCTTACACCAAATTTTCAAAGTGAAGTTACGCGTATATACCGGGAAACTCATGCAGGCAAAGTTATACCTCTTACTTGGTGTGCACAAGTTACCTGTGGGCGAAATACGCCCAAACGTTTGCACATAAAAACGTATGCCCACAAGTTCCGTCTTCACTCTGTCTGCGCCTTCGGAGGGAGTCTCCCCATGTATGCAGAAGGCATGTAGGTCTGTGTAAGTTCCTTTGTGCATTGGGTGGGCAATTTTAGAAGCAGGCTTTACCTGCAAAATTGGGTTTGAAAATTCCCCTCGGTGAGGGCAAATCATCCATCTCGGTGCTCTATCAGCACTTCCCTAGGAACCTTCCAACCTTCACCTGGCCAGCTTGGGAGAGAGGCAGAGAAAGTCAAGATATAATTATCACCCAATGAAGCTCCATACAATACAATATGTTTTGTCTGAAAACTATTAACGCAAACTTTAAGAAAAAGACAGAAACAATTTCAAGTAAGGCACTCCGTGTGCATTGCTAATTTTGGCTCCCAAAGCCAAGAGATAACGAAAATTAAGTGATTTCCCCCATATTAAGGAGCCTGAATTCCGAGAAATTGCCAACTTTCAAAGTTACCGAGTGATCACCATAGAAACTGTAAATGGTGGATACAGAGATATTACTACTGCATCTGTTTTAACTCTCATATGGTTTTTCTAGGTTCAGTTGTGCCACATTTTCTCATTAGCACATTAAAGTCCTTTGGGACAGATGTACTGAGAGGTTATCTTTCTCCCAACTGAAAGATTTTAGGGGCTAGTTCTGTAACAGTTTGCATAAAGTAGCTGGCGGTAACACACACAGGTCTCACTTAACGCGTGTAAGTCTGCTTTGAAAATTATCCCACCTACACTCCCTGCGCACAATCACATCTGCTAAATTCTGCGCAGAAATTTTTTGGAGGAATTTTATGTGCGTGCTGTGCTTTTGAAAATGCACTGACGTCCAAAGCCCTCTCTTCCTTTTACCTTGGGATTGTCTCCTGTCTGTCCAGGGAAGCTTATTCATTTATTTTTCTGCTTTTCTGGCACGTCTAAGTGTATTCAATAAAGAAAAGAAGAGGAAAAAGGATGTAAATCCAATATATATATGTATTGCATTCAGAGGCTGTTGGTATTTCCTTGTCCCCGATGGTCTCGTAATCTAAGTCTGTACCTGAGGCAAGGGAGGGTGAAGTGACTGGCCCAAGGTCACAAGGAGCAGCAGTGGGATTTGAACCCTGATCTCCCCGGTGCAAAGCCCCGCTGCTCCAACCACAAAGTGGCTCCTCTCGCATGATCAGGTGAGGGGTTTTGTGAAAGGCCATTTCTGCAGGTAAAACCGTGCGTTCCCCAGAGAAACGGCCCCTTTGGAAAACTGCCCGGCCGACGTGCATAGAACTGCCCACCTTCACCCTGTCTGCGGGTGATTTTCTGTGCAATTGGCAGAGGTGTCCTGGGATCCGGGGCTGAGCGGACTTTGCATTTGCTGGCATATTTTCTGATTTTGAAAAGCGTGCAAGGAAATTTGCCTGAATACGTTCCCTGCTCAGTGGAGCAGGTGTACCTTTGAGCAGGTAATTTTTGTGGGATAATTTTCAAAACAAACTTACATGTGTAAGTTCATTTTGAATATTTGTGCAACCTAAGGCATAAGCCAACTCACAAATTTATGCCAGCTCTGGCAGGTGTAACTTTCCCAACAAAGGTAGGGGGAAGGTTTAGATAGGGCCGGGGGGGGGGGGGTGGTTAGGTAGGGGAAGGGAGGGGAAGGTGCGGGGGTGTGTGTGGAGGGAATGGGCAGCGCGCACAGGGCTTGGTGCACGCAAGTTGCACAAATGCCTGGTGTGCGAACAAAATAACGCGCGCGCGTAGATTTATAAAATCTACCCCTAAGCGTGAGCACTTTGGGCCGGATTTTAAAAGGCTCGGCGCACGCAGGGGTTTTTTTTAAGGGTTACTTAAGCGCGTAACCCTTAAAAAAAACCCCTGCGTGCGCCGAGCCTATTTTGCATAGGCTCGGCGGCGCACGCAAGCCCCGGGACGCGTGTAAGTCCCGGGGCTTTGCAAAGGGGGCAAGTCAGGTGGGCGGTGCAAATTCCAGGGCGGGGCGGGAGGCGTGTCAGGGGTGTGATGCCAACCCGGGGGCGTGGTCGAGGCCTCCGGACCAGCCCCCGGGTCGGGTGATGGCACACCAGCAGCCCGCTGGCGTGCGCAGATTTACGCCTGCCAGAGGCAGGCGTAAATCTGCCAACAATGGTGGGCGGGGGTGGGTTAGGTAGGGGAAAGGAGGGGAAGATGAGGAGGCGGAAGGAAAGTTCCCTCCGAGGCCGCTCCGATTTCGGAGCGGCCTCGGAGGGAACGGGCAGCGCGCGTAGGGCTCGGCATGCACAAATGTGCACCCCCTTGCGCGCACCGACTCCAGATTTTATAAGATACGCGCGGCGTAAGTTTATAAAATCTATCCCTTTAGGTTTTGCAAATTGTTATAATAGCATGTTAGTTATGCACGTAACTCCTTTGAAAGTTACCTTCTAAATGTGTATGGGGCCCTCTTATTGCGTGTGCAGTGTCTCTTATAGTACTGCACACAATCTTTCACCGAGATATCAGCTTCACTATATTCTTCCCAGTCCTCTTGCCCAAACTGCGTGCAACAATGTTTTTATAGGGAGCAGGGGGTTGCCAATTCTGAGATGCACTTGAACTCTACCCAGACTTTAATTTGGCCCTGGGTTTGCAAGACCCCCCCTGTTGGACTGCCCTGTATGGGCGGAAAAGAGAGGGTCAAGTGTTTAAGAGGCAAGAGGAGACTGGATTCAAACTGTTTTCCAGTGCACTAAGCACAGAGAATGACAGGGCTAGCAGGGCTTTTATTTTTTTTTTTTACTTCCATGTACCAGCACACTGCTTCCAACCAAAGGAAAAGAGCCAGAGGCAGGCTGGTGAAAGAGTATTTGGTTCCCTAGGAGCATTTTTGGTCATGCAACTCCCACCTCAGCTTTCTTGTGTGGTGGTAGCTTCAGCACAGTGCTCTCTTCTTTGGCAGTATTGGCTCTCCCCCTCTAGGCCTCGTGCTGGTAGAATTTTAATGCCCCCCCCCCCAACATTTCGGTCCTCTAGGTGACCCCCTAGTTTGCCTAATGGGAGTACCAGCCCTGACCAGAGGACATCAGGTTCATTCCCATAGACCATGATGCAGTGCCTGCCACACCGTGCTCCTCTTGAGACCAGCTGATTGTGTGAGCCAATGAGATGTCCACTTCCTGCTTTCTTTGCTCTCTCTCTCTCTGCAGGGACTCTGGGAGCTGAAAATAGGCAGGAATAGGTTTGGAAAGAGAGCAGAGAGACATTGAAAAGAGCCAGGGCCACTACTTGCAGTAAAGACAGAGTCTGTGGTTGAAACTTCCCCACTGTGCTCCTCTGAGACCAGCTGATTGTGTGAGCCAATGAGATGTCCACTTCCTGCTCTCTCTGATCTCTCACCCAAGTAGAAAAAAAAAAAAAAAAAAGGGTGCAAAATGTTTGGGAAGAAAGCCAGGGCAGCTGCCTGCAGAGAGAGGCTGAGCTCTTTTGGGGGCTTTCCAAGAAGCCCCAGATTGAGAGAGCTCAGAGGACAAGGAGGTATTGGGGTGAAAGTTTGTTTTTGGACCTGTGTATTCAGCTGCAAAGAAGAAAAAAATCCTCGGAGGTTGGGAGCTGAAAGGGATTTGCTGGGAGCCCTTCCAGGGGTGAGACCAGCCTTGTCTTTTCACAGAAAGAAATCCAGCAGCTGGGACCTGAGAATTGGCCATGATCTCTGCATCTGAAACCGAGTGCTTGTTAAATCTGGGCTGCAAAACTTCCACCACAAGGAGTTTTGAGATCTCCAAAGTTTGCTGTCCTGCCTGCCTCTGGGAAATCATTTGCCGTGCAGGGACTTGTATGCAAGAGGAGGGTTGTAAAACGTTATAAGGTAAGATTTGGAAAGGGGCGTGGTTCTCCTGTTTTCCCTTTGCGCCATTTGGAACTGTGTCTTTGAGTAGGGGATAAACGTTTTTTGTTTGCACTCAGCTATATTCCATGCACTGAGGTTTGCTGTTTAGAGCTATTTAATTCCCTTCCGATTACTGAAACTATTGCTTATTGTTTGCATATCATTCATTTGCATTTCCAGTGTTTTTTTCCTGCAAGCTGCTTATTTTCTTGTTCTTAACTTTTACTTAAGAAGCATAAGAGGAAAAAAAAAAAGAAAACTTTCAGATTGTGGTGGTCAATGTGACCTGATTCACTGTGGAGTGTCCAGGGCCTGCTATTGGGGGGGGGGGGCACTGTTTCCCACCACTTCCTCAGGTTATGGTAGTTAATAATCCTTTCTTCTAGAGTTTGCCTCCCCTCCCTTGGTGCTGAATATAATAAATGTAGCACCTTCCCCCCCCCACCCATTAACCATTTTGTTTTTTTGAGAGCATTACCTAAATGGACACCTTGATCATAACAGGGGCCCTTTCAGCTGCACCTCCTCTCAGTACTTCTGTGACTTATGGCAATGTGTGCACACTGAATACACCTCTGAGAGTGATACACTTTTGAAAAAAATAAAAAAAATTAGGCAGCAAAATAATATTTTGTACACAATGTATTCAAAAGAACAGTATTTGACTATTAATAAAAATATATATTGGGACTTTAGAACATTTACAATGAGCAAATACTTCTGTTGTGTTTTAAGGTTGGAAAAGTATATCGAATTAATTTTAAATAGCAAGGAATACAAATTTTTTGTGTAACCTCTCTCTGGTGTTCTTTATTTCTCCATTGCCAATCCTCCTTCTTTTCCCTCCTCCCCCTGCCTCCTGTATGTCTTGTCTTCCTCCCACTGCTACAACTGCCATCCAAAGAGCCGGATCTACTATTGCCCTCTCAGGCACCTGTTTCCTAGCCCCTTCTCCATCAGACAGCCACCCTCCTACTCCTATTATAGTGCTACTTGATGGATGCAGTGCTGTACACATAAACTTAAGAGACAGTCCCTGCTCTGTAGAGCTTACGATCTAATCAAGACAAACGTACAGGACAAAAGAAATTTTGGGAATTTTCGTTAAGATAGTTGTTAGAACACATAAGGCTGGGAGTGAGAGAATTAGGGGTTTAGATTTAAATGCATCCTAAAAAAAAATTGAATTTTTAGATTGTAGTTGAATAAGGAAGTCAACCCCAGCCAGCTGTTTTGGGTGCTAAATTCCATGCCTTTTGCTCTCTGGCATTCGGTGGGCCTGAGCATGATGCCACCTGGCTAGCTTCGTAATGCATGTCCCAACAGCTAGTATCGCCAGGTAGCTTACCTGTAAATATCAAGCTGTTAGCACTGGGACAAGTTCCTGTGGATGTTGCACCAATTTTTCAAAGCGAAAACATGTGCACACTGAACGCCGTGTAGCTGGTCTTGTATGTCCCTGCCCCCCCCCCCCCCCCCTCGCTTCACAGGGAGAAATACTCATGGCTGCAGCTTTTTGTTTTAATAACCCATTCCGTCCAATATATACGCCTCCTGGCAGGTTCATTCAGGCGTGCACAAGGTTATGTTCTCCTCATTACCACCTTGTTACTGGAGTTAAAAATAAGCTCCCCTGCGTTTACCTTGCTGGTCCAGCCTCGGTTGGACCTCAGTCCTGCCCTCACCATTGCCCCTTTTTTCCTCATTGGTAAAAGTGCACGCGCTGTGGACAGCATGCATGTTTTTCCCCCATATGGTTAGGGAAGGCAAGATTTACCCCCACTTTTAAAATTGCCCCATATAATGCTAGGTATTTATGTACGTGTTCAGTATACTCAAATCAAAATATGAGGCTGCGTAATCATTTATCAGTAACAGAGCTAACAGTGTGGTGATAGGTCTGCACTTAAGAATAACAGGTAATGTGGTTCCATATTAGTTAGAAGACAAACTGTACTCGGGTATCGATACATATAGCAGTGCTATGGCTTTTACATATCATTTTCTGATGCTACAGTACAAGAACAAAATATTTGAAACACTGTGTTCTAATACGTCTGTGAATATTGTTTATTTGAAGGACTATGTTATTTATCAGATAAGAGAAATGATATAAGAACATTGTATACGTTTGTTTTTGGACTTCCAAGACTGTTGCTTTTCTAAGGTGTCAAATCAGTATGTATGTATTTATTTATCTATTTTAAAAATGTATAATCTGCTCATCTACAATCCTAACACGCTACCACTACCAATCCACAAATGATGGGGGTAATCCGAATCACAACCACACTAAACAACCCACATTCAATAATTCATTTAAATATATTTGTCCTAGGCAGCCCATAGCACAGCATAGCATGCACAAAGCAACAAAATAAAATAAAATCATAAAACATGAAGCAAAAGATAAAACAAACCAGAAACAAAAAGTAAAACCCAGAAGGATACAGTCAATAAGATAAAAACAGGTGAGAATTGTGATCTCAATTAGAACTCGTGGAATCACTTGCATTATACCCAACTAAAAGCAAAAATTAAAAGAAACTGGTTTCCCCAAGTTGGTGAAATCTGAATTGTAAAAGAAAGGAGCTGAAATGAAAGTGGTTAGATACTAGCAGCTTTTAACTTCTGGAGCGTAACATGTGGATGGGTAAGGGTTGGGGGGTTCCTGAGACAGGGAAACAGCTGGGCAGGGACCTAGAAAAACCACAATTGTCCTACTCGGTGCAGATGGCCAGTAGAGGCATATTTTATATTTGCTGCTCCGTTTTCCAAGCAGGGAAGCTGTTACAGCCGCTGCAGTGCTGATTGGGGGATGCTTTTAGTGCTGGGATATGGGCAACCCCTTACCACAGTAGTTTCTCCCTTAATTTATCAAGTGTTTTGAAAACAATCCTTAGCCCTTTTGAGAGAGTCCCTTTTTTAATGCCACGACATAAAATTTAGATCTTTTGGATATACCCGCAGCTCATATTTCTTACTTCTAGCACCAATCCGTTCTTTTAGAGGTCACATTTCAGCAACCCATATAGCTGCATAAATCAGTTTTGTGCCAGGACGTGTATGAATGGACATGCATATGTTTTGTTTTTGTGCAGAATTTTGAAAATTGAAAATGTGTGCGTAAATGTTTTTCCCTGCCCCAACTCCACCCCCTGGAACACCTACCATGGGAAGGAGGAAAAGTATGGGCCGGATTTTTAAACCTACACGCACGGGGTACAAATGCACGCCCGATTTTATAAGATGTGCACGCAGCCGCATGCAAGGGGCTGCACACTAGTGCACCTTGTGCGCACCGAGCCCTAGGGGAGCCCTGATGGCTTTCCCTGTACCCTCCGGCCCCCTACCTGACCCGCCCCCCAGCCCCCAAAAAAAAAAAAAAACCCTCGTACCTTTATCCCAGAAGTTACGCCTGCTGGCCAAGGGGCCAATACGCAATCCCCAGGCCCAGCGTCCGAAGAGAAGCCTCTGGTCATGCCCCGGGACTTATGCGTGCCGCCGGGCCTTTTGAAAATAGGCCCGGCGTGCATAACCTCCCTCATGCGTGTAAATCCACCTGGATTTACGTGCGTAGGCTTTTAAAATCTGCCCCTATGTGTGTAATCGAGTTGCATTCATAGGGGCGGATTTTCAGAGCCCTGCTCGCCTAAATCCGCCCAAAACCGGGCGGATTTAGGCGAGCAGGGCCCTGTGCGCCGGTGAGCCTATTTTACATAGGCCTACCGGCGCGCGCAGAGCCCCGGGACTCGCGTAAGTCCCGGGGTTCTCCGACGGGGGGGGTGTCGGGGGCGTGTCGGGGCGGGCCCAGTCGTCGCGGCGTTTGGGGGGCGGGTACGGGGGCGTGGCTACGGCCCGGGGCGGGTACGGGGGCGTGGCTACGGCCCGGGGTGGTCCGGGGGCGTGGCCGCGCCCTCCGTACCCGCCCCCAGGTCGCGGCCCGGGGGCGTGGCCGCGCCCTCCGTACCCGCCCCCAGGTCGCGGCCCAGCGCGCAGGAGGCCCGCTGGCGCGCGGGGATTTACTTCTCCCTCCGGGAGGCGTAAATCCCCGGAGAAAGGTAAGGGGGGGGGTGTAGACAGGGCCGGGCGGGTGGGTTAGATAGAGGAAGGGAGGGGAAGATGAGGGGAGGGCGTTAGAGGATTCCCTCCAAGGCCGCTCCGATTTCGGAGCGGCCTTGGAGGGAACGGGGGTAGGCAGCGCGGCTCGGCGCGCGCCGGCTATACAGAATTCATAGCCTTGCGCGCGCGCGCCGATCCAGGATTTTAGTGGATACGCGCGGCTCCGCGCGTATCTACTAAAATCCAGCGTACTTTTGCTGGCGCCTGATGCGCCAGCAAAAGTACGCCTATTCCCGTTTTTTGAAAATCTACCCCTTATTTTTCCCTACAGAATACCCTCCCCCCCAGATGATTTTTAAAGATTTATTTACATGCGTAGAGCAGGGTTTATGTGCGTAAATCCTTTTGAAAATTACCCTCTTAAAGTCCAGTCACTGTTTAGAACATCTTGCCCTAATCTCAAAGAGGTTGATTCATCCAAAAACTCTTTCTTGAGGGGAAAAAATGGAAACAGCAGCTTTTATAAGATATTTGGGAGGTGCTCAGCAAACGTATAAATTATTTGCCACACACTGAACAACCCCCCCCCCCAGATATTTGGAGAACACAGGAGGAGACACCACAGTTGCTTCACTAATACTTTCCATTCTACCAACAAAATCCCCCCAGACGCCCATTCACATCCCACCCAGACATGGAAGCATTTTTTAATTTCTTTCTGGCAGCACTCGGACCCTTCCCTTCCCCTAAAAAAAAAAAAAATGAAGTCACACACTCTGACATCCCTCAAGAATGGTATAAGTCCGGGCTGGAATGCTATGGTTATCATGCAACTTAGTAGAGCAATTTTCACATGTTTACTTGTGCAGAATAACATCTTTTCATATTCTCCCACGTCAAAAAACATTTTAACCACATTCTCCTATTTTTAAGCATCGGGTAAAATTTCCCATCAAAAATCTGTTTTAAAAGGTGACAGTCTTGCTTTTGCCAGGGGAATTGTGGCAGTCACCTTTGAAAAACCACTTTGGCATACTCCTAAGACCTACGTAACAAATAAACCATCTCCCAATTGTACATGCAAATAAAAGTAGAACTTCGGTATACTATCTGGCTTTGCTTTTGTTTGAAACGAAAGAGTAAATTTAAATATTTCCCATTTTGTTTCAATTTGTTTTTTTTTAAACAAAATAATTTTAAAAATGAGCAAAATTTCATTTATCATTTGTTTCATTTTAATAATATTTCCACTGTTGCTGCTGCCGCCAACAGCAATCCCTCTTTCTATATTTTCCTTTCATCGGGGAGAGGGGGGCAGGAGCAGTCCTCGATTGTAGGCTTAGAAATGAGGCCATCGAACGGAGGCTGCTGCTGCCATTTTTAATTTATTTCATGCAAAACAGCACTGACCAGGCGCAGGTCCAGGCTACTGGCCTTGGTTTCTGGCACCATTTTTAAGCAAACCACTGGCAGGACCAGGGATCATTCATCCCCATGAAGAAGGGAAAATGTGAGAGGAAAGTTTGGAAGGGGAGAGTTGGAGGTGTGTTTTGTTTTTCTTTTCTAATAGGGGGAAAAAAAAAAAAGTTAGCCTATCATTTTTTAATTTTTTTCCCCTTTTTTTTGTTTTGTTTTGTTTTAAATAAACACAAAAGGATTGTAGAAATCTTTAAATACCTCGGAGGTATCATTGTACAGTAGGCTGGTCTCTTTCAATGGAAAGCAGGCTATGGAGCCAGCACTCATGGGTTGAGGTTGAAAGCAGGTAGGCTCGGGAGTAATCATCTAAGGAAGTATTTCTTTACAGAAAGGATGGTGGATGTATTGAACAGCTTCCTAGAGAACGTGGTGAAGTTGGCAGATGAATTCAAGAAAGCATGGGGCAAGCACAAGGGGTCTCTGAGGGGAGTGGTAGGGGGCTGAACAGTTGTGTGGAAGGGCGGTCTCGATAGGCTGTATAGAACTTTTCTACCATCTTATTTCTATGTAAGAGAGAACAAAATGAAAAACATGTCCTTGCATACCCTTAATATCCTCTACTCATTTAGTCATGCCTGATAGACTCATTCACCCTCATATATTTCTACATACATGAAGTGGTAGACTCCTTTGAATAAGGTCTCTTTTGTCCTCGGTTGCCCAGCACACTTATAGTGGCTATTGGAATAACAGGTGCTTTGCAATAATTAGTAGTTTAATAATACTCTCAGGATGATACACAATTCTTTCCACTCTCTCTAAGAGCATAGCTATTAGAGAGGAAAAAGCCCTAGGCATGCATAGATTTATTAAAACCCAAGAATCGGCAATTATCCATCCTGGGATTTCTTGGTACTTCCTGTACCTAAAGATATTACTTTTATATCATGCTATTATTTAAAGCATTATCCGTTTTAAATCAACAGGAGGTGTAGGCAATAGAATGGAGCAGAGTTTCTTTTCTAACCTATAGTTCTATTTGCTAAGCCTAACTAATGCAATAATGCATCCTAAATGTCACTAGTGTGGTAAATTGTTAATGGCAGATGATAAATTCTCTACATCCCCTAGCGCATAACAAGCAATATGGTGATTCTCATATAATGATTCATAGCATTGTGGAGCAAACAGCATCTTAGATTATAATCATCGATCACAACAAAATGATGGTTTTGATCTCCACAGCTTTTCCCATGACCCCCTGATGCAGAGCCTAGTATTCAAAGCACTGGCACCTATGTTGGGCTAAGCGGAAATCAGCCAAGTTTTAAAAGCATTTATTTATTTATTTGTTTTATTTTTTTATTTAAAATCTTTTCTATACCGTCATTAAATTATATACCATCACTACGGTTTACATATAGGGTAATACTTTCTATGGAAGTGCCAGTAAGGTTCCGGTTACAATGTTTCAACAATAAAGAATCTTTTATGACATTCATCAATCTTGTCCATTTATACATGTAGAAGGTTTACTTTACATGTATAGTACTTTTGTGCTGTATTTTTTTTTTTAATCTAAAATTAGCGGTGAGATAAAATATCAAAATATGCACATATTTAACTATGTGCTGTGAGTTGATGTTCTGCTGCCTGCTTTATTTATTTTCCTGCTCTCTGTTCTCTTTGTAAAACGCTTGTTTGAATAGCCAGGTTTTTAAAAAAACGTTTGAAATTTTTCTGCCATCTGATCTCAAGGGGCAAGGTGTTCCATAATATCTGTCCTGCTAAGGATAGTGCCCGCTCTCCAACTTGGGCCAGTCTTGCCGTCCTAACTGAAGGGATGGTTAGGAGGGCTTTGTTGGCCGATACAGAAAAATAGGTTATAATAATTGATCACCAAAATTAAGATGCTGTTTGGTCCATTTTAGTGACTTCTGACAATACAATGTTGTGAATCATTGTGTCATCATAGGAGAATCGCCTTATTGCTTGTTGCACGCTAGTGGATATAGAGAAATTTTTATCTAGCATTAGTGCTGATGCCAAAAAAAGTGTGGAAAGCGGGCGCTGAAAAGTCAGCACCCGCTTTTTTAATGCGTGCATGGCACCTGCAAGGGGGCTCCATGCTATATTATAATTAGGGGATTGTGTTAGCAAGGAGGCGCTAGATTCGCTTGCATGACCCTAGCGCCTCCTTGCTAATGTGACCCCCGCGGTTACCGGCGGTCTGCCGGTTATGAACACCGATGTTGATAAAATCAGCATCTGTTTTTATAACTGCAGTCCACCAGTTATGAAAACCGATGGTGAGCATATTGGCATTAGTCTTCTTAATGCAGCCGGCTGAGTGTGTGTTTTTTTAAAAACTTTTTTTAAAAAGAAGTACAGAAAAGCAGTTTTTTCTGCTTTTCTATACTTCTTTTCAATGCACTCAGCTATTAACGTCTGCTCCAGGCAGGCGCTAATAGCTGAGCAATAAATGTGCATCTGAGATGCACATTTATTTTTTTGCATTTGGAGTGAATGAGTAATAGCCTCATTCGCATGCATTTGCATGTGATGAGCGCTATCCCATTCACTCTGTTGGATGCGCGTTAAATCCCCTTATTGCATTAGGGGTGGATTAACGCCTATTTAACCCACATCCGACTGCGAGTTATACAGGGTGCTTGGCTCCATTGTAACTTTCTCTATTAGTTGGGACTTGTCTTTGGATTAGTAAATTGTTAATGGCTACATAGTTTACCTGGTGGGTTGAAGCTCTATTCAGGTCTAGAGGCATCCTCTCCATGATGTCTGTATCCAGAACATCCCACAATCGTTCCTCTCTGGGGTTGAGTCAGGTTGTGCATTGTTATCCTCCTCTAGTCTGACTGTGAGTATTTAGGAAGTGACCTTCTCCTTGAGGTTAGTCTTGATATTGTGCATTTAGTACTGACATTGCTGTGCTGTTATGTGGTATCTTGTGCTGGTGAAGAGCCAGGCTGTGCATCCTTGGCTGGAGCCTTTCATATGTGTTGGAACCTTCTTCCATAAAGCATACTGTAGTTTTCCATGATTTTCTCAATCAGGAGCTCATTCTACTCCAGGGAAAAGTGCAGTGCCCTTAAGTGCTGCCAGGGCTCTTGTGAGCTTCTGTCTCCTACCTTCAAAACCTCTTCTATTTTGGTCCTCCATATCTGACTGCTCCTCCTCTCACTCTCTGTTCCACTCCCATTCCATCCTCATATTCTCTTCTGGCTGGGCCTCTCCTGCTTGTTCCCCACTCCTGTGCTTAGTCTGACTCCTTCTCCTGCTGGCACAACCCTGCTCCTTGCTCCTCTTCTGTTTGCTGCTGCTGCTGCTTATCTCTCCAGTAGTGCTCCAGTTTTTCATGTACGAACAGCGCAGTACACATTAGTGAAGACCTGGGTTTGATTTGGAATGAGGAAAGATACACAAAGATGTGCTCTCTCTCTCTCCTGCTGTCTCCTACAAATAGTTAGACATGGATTATATGTATGAGGGTCATTCCTGTTATGGTAAGTGCAAAACAAACCTATTTGGAGACACCACCCCACGGTAAACGTGACATGATGGTCTTCGAACAGCATAAACAAGCCCCATTCTCTCACCCCCCCCCCCCCCCCAAAAAAAAAATTGCAACCCTCGCTAGCACATTGCTGGGGCATTGATGTGAATACTGAGATGGAGGAGAAACCTCTACCAATCCATGCTGCAGCCTCCTGTGTTTTTTGGAATTCTCCTGTCAAAGTACTGATCAGGTCCAACCCTGATTATCTTCTGTGATCTCATGGGATCAGAATCCAAAGTGGTGTGGCTACTGCCCTTCATAAATGGAATAAAAATAAATGCAGAGTTTTCCATTATACGAGAACGATTTACTCTTGGGGAACTGGATGTAGGACACTATAGAACTAGATATCTCATGTGATCCAATATTATGGTGTTTTGAAGCAAAATGCTTTGCTATATAACTTTTACATCACAACAAATGGGACTAGAACTTGGGCTTGTAAAATACCATCTTGACATGGTGTTAATCTATTTGCTAAAGAGCATGGATATTTTAACAATATGAAGATGTAAGATTTAGGTGCTAAACTATTCTTTGGTATTGCTCCTTTTGAGTCAACCCTTGTTTACCTCAAATATTTATTTTGCCTATCTCACTGTTTACCTGTGGTAATTTTGTGATATAGACTACGGTCCATTTTGGTGAATTATACTGGACCTGGGTTGCAGACTAAATACTATTAAGGTCAGATTGCTTATCTAATAGGGTTGCCTTTCCCCACGAATACAGTGTACTTTTTTTGCAACATAATTTGGTCCTCACATTATTTTATCGGTCTTCTCCCTGCCCTAATATGATTAGATGAAATAACCTAAAAAAAGTATAGCTTCTGCTTTAGTAGAAAAAAATGTCTTTTATTCATTTTTGTTACAAATGGGAAGGACTATTTTCAAAATCACTTACACGGGTAAATACCAATTTATGGACACAAATTTAACTTCCTGAAAATTGCTCTTCTTCAATATGGATAAAAATGAGTGTGGTGTTCCAGAAGAAAGGTGTTCCTGGGGTGTAGTTTGGGAGGAATTGAAAAATAATGTGCCTGGATTGTATTTCCGAGTCTATGCACATTACTTATATATTTATTTAACACATTTTCTGTGACGCATTTATCCGTGGCTCAAAGTGGTTTTCTAAATTAATATCTAGCTGCAAATACCGTTGGGTACTTTGCATTCACAGCAAGATTCAAAGTAATGATACACATGCATTTTACTATTTGCAGGTAAAAAGTACTTGTAGACTTTGTCCCCAGTGAACAGTTTGAATATTGCTAGCTAATATTTTCTTTCATCACTAGTTGCTAAGTTGTTTTTTTTTTTAATTATATCTTTATTGGTTTTCAATATATTACCAAAAGAAAATAAGGAAAACTAAATACACAAAAGGAAATAAATTAATCAGTACAATAATTTAGACAAGAAATAACAACTGTACACTCCAGATTCCAATAATGATTGGGGAGAAAAGAAATTAATCTAGCAAAGAAAAGAAATTCTAAGCAAAAGAAGAGGAGTCAAAATACTAACTTAAGGTCATGTTGACATATGGTCAGTTAAGTAACAGTGTCAGATGCAATAACTTTATCTGCTATAAAGGTCTCCAGATGTAATGGGTCTGTAAACACATTTTTTTGCCTGAAAAGTAACAAAACATCTGCAGGGAAACTTTTAAGAAAAAAGAAGCTCCAATAGCTAAGGTTTTACTTTTCAGAGAGAAAAAGTCTCCTTCCCTGTACGTACCCGGATCAGTCCAGACTCCTGGGTTATGCCCCCCCTCTAGCAGATGGAGACAGAAGTTTACAAACAAAACTCCGCCTATATCTAGGCTGGTGCCACCTACAGTCTGGCAGTCTTCTTCTGTCTCCTAGCAGGTGGAGAGGGTGCAAAACCTGCAGTCTGAGCTGAGGCCTAGTTTAAAAAAAAAAAAAAAAAAAAAAAAAAGGAAGGTTTGATAAGTTGTTTGTTTTTGACTGGTAGAAAATTGTGAGGGTCGGACCGCAGTTGATTGCCTGCAGGTCCGAACTCGTCTCCTCCCGAGGTGGGGTGAGGTCCCGCGGGGGCCTTCCCTCCTGGGAGTTGAGCTCGCTGAGGGTGGGCTGAGGGCCCTTGCCAGCGTTCCTAGCCTGGGGGTGATACCGGGGAGCTCGGGTCACTCCCCCCAGGTGGTCCCGGAGCCGGTGGCGAACGGTAAAAAAAAAAAAAAAAAATTATTTATTTGGTTTGTTTTCTGCGCTGTCTCTCTTGCTTTCTCTCTTCTCTCCTGTTCGTTGGGTTCGCGAGGGGGAACGGGATCGGCGCCGCGGGTAGCTGCTATTCTGGTTTTTTTTCTGCTCTGCTTGGGAGAGCATGCCGCGGCGGCCGGTCTGCAGGGCCTGCGGGGCGGCCCGTCGCCTCTCCCGGGACAGCCTTTGTTCAGGCTGCGTCTCGGGCGGCGAGGGCGGTTCATCGGGCGCTAGCGCAGAGGGGCAGCGGCTGCCGAAGGCTTCGGGACGTAAATCGGGGGCCGTAGGTCCGTTCCCGCGAAGCGCGGGAACAGACGCCATTTTGGCAGCGGCGATTTCAGCGGCGGGAAAACCCGCCATTTTGGGCTCAGCAGGGCCAGGTTGCGAGGCGCCCCCGTCGCCGGGGAGACCGGAGGACGTTCCTCCCGCTCTGTCCCCACAGAGGCGGGTCCCCGAGGGTGACCAGACTCCTGCTCTTAGCGATCCGGAAGAGGATCCGGATCGCAGCTCCTCTGACTCTTTTTCGTCGGATTTTGTGCTGGTAATGCATAAGGCCTTTAAGGCTAGCAGGCAGGCCAGGAAAAGATCGCGGGGAGCGCCGGATTTGGTTCGGGGACCGGACCCTAAGAGACGCGCCCGGTCCCTCCCGGTCTCGGATCCCCCGGGGGGAGCACGCCCGCTCCGTTTGGGGGCTCCGCGGGGGGATGCCGAGACGGAGTCCGAATCCGGGGATCCGGAGGAACTGGATCCGGATCCGCAGTCACAGCCGCGAGGCATGGACGGAGAAGGGGATCAGGGAGCCAGTGGGGCGAGTGGACTCCACGCCACCGAGGGGGATGACCCCAAGGTGGTGCGTCTATTTCGGCGCGATGAGTTGGCGCCATTGATTCCGGCGATCCTCGAGGAATTGGCGATAGATTTGCCACGACCGGAATCTCGCTTAGGGCGTACAGACCCCGTGGTGTTGGGGCTGAGGGGACCTCCGACGGCGTTTCCGTTGCATTTTTCGGTGTCCGACTTACTTTTTAAGGAGTGGGACACTCCTGATCTGGGGTTGAAGGTGTCCAAGGCCATGGATAAGCTTTATCCCCTGACAGAGGACGCGCTTGAGCTGTTTAAGATTCCAAAACTAGATTCGGCGGTGGCGGCGGTCACCAAAAGGACCACCATCCCGGTAACAGGAGGGACAGCTCTTAAGGATTTGCAGGATCGTAAGCTGGAGGTGCAGCTTAAGAAAATTTTTGAAGTCTCCGCGCTCAGTGTAAGGGCGGCGATCTGTAGCGGTTTCTCTCTCCGGGCAGGGCTCCGGTGGGCCCAGCAGCTTTCTGCTAACGAAGGTCTGTCACAGGAGGAAGCGCTGCAGGCGACTCGTCTGGAGGCGGTGATTGCCTATAGCGCGGATGCCTTTCATGACTTGCTCCGTTCGTCGGCACGGGCAATGGTCTCCGCGGTGTCGGCTCGTCGTTTGTTGTGGCTCCGCCATTGGGCGGCGGACGTCTCGTCGAAGGCTCGGTTAGGTTCATTGCCGTTTAAGGGGAAGTTACTTTTTGGTAAGGAACTGGAGGATTTGATTGAGTCTTTGGGCGAGAACAAAATACATCGGCTGCCGGAGGACAGGCCGCGATCAAGGGGGACGCCGTCCACGCGAGGTAGATTCCGTGGAGGTCGTCGGCCCCGTAATGCGCGAGGGGCGGTCTCCTCTTTTCGCCACAATGCGGCTAGGCAGCAGTCGTACACGCAGTCCTTTCGTGGCCGCCGGTTTGGCAGACCCGGGACCGGGTCCGGAACCCCGGGCGGGAAGCTGCCACAATGATGGGCGGCCGGCCCACTCTCCGGTACCGGTGATCGGCGGCAGGTTAATGCAGTTTGCCAGGGAGTGGGCCAAGATCACGTCGGATCAGTGGGTGCTGGATGTGATAAGTCGCGGCTACGCGTTAGATTTTGCACAGCGGCCCCTTCCCTGTTTCATGGTGTCGCCATGCGGGTTCTCAGAGAAGCGTCAGGCGTTCCGGGACACAATCCGGCATCTGTTAGCCCTAGGCGCGATAGTGCCGGTGCCGTTCCGCGAGCTGCGCGGCGGCAGGTATTCCATTTACTTCCTGGTGCCAAAGAAAGAGGGCACGTTTCGTCCGATCCTCGACCTCAAGGGCGTCAACAGGTGCTTGCGGGTCCCAAGGTTTCGCATGGAGACGCTAAGATCGGTCATCGCGTCCGTGAGACAAGGAGAGTTTCTCGCGACTCTGGATCTCACGGAGGCGTATCTGCACGTCGGAATCCGCGCGGACCACCAACGCTACCTTCGGTTCGCAGTGTTGGGGCAGCATTTTCAATTCCAAGCGCTGCCATTTGGTCTGGCGACAGCCCCGCGAACCTTTACAAAGATCATGGTGGTGGTAGCGGCTCATCTTCGCAAGGAAGGGTGTCTGGTGCATCCGTATCTGGACGATTGGTTGATTCGAGCGAAGTCCGAGCGTCTCTGTCGGTTGGCGGTACAGCGAGTGGTCGATTTGTTGCAGAACCTTGGCTGGGTAATCAATCGGGCCAAGAGTCGACTGGAACCGTCGCAATCCCTGGAGTTTTTGGGAGCGTTGTTCGACACTCGGCGGGGCATGGTATATCTGACGCAGGAGCGCAGAGTCAAATTGCAGTGCCAAGCCAGGCAGTTGTTGGCCAAGCCCATGCCGGTCGTCTGGGACTACCTACAAATGGTAGGATCCATGACGTCCACGCGGGAATTGGTTCCTTGGGCGTTCGCGCATATGCGGCCTTTGCAATTGGCCTTACTCTCCCGCTGGAATCCGGTGTCGGAGCAGTTCCGTCTTCCGTTGCCGCTGCTGCATTCGGCTCGTTCCAGCATGGCCTGGTGGCTCTGTACCGGAAACTTGACCAAGGGCATATCGCTGAATGTGCCCTCGTGGACGGTGGTCACCACGGATGCCAGTCTGTACGGCTGGGGCGCGGTGTGTCTCCGGAGTTCGGTGCAGGGCACCTGGTCCCCGACGGAGGCGACGTGGTCCATCAATCGGTTGGAGACCAGGGCAGTGAGGTTAGCCCTGCGGGAGTTCTTGTCGTTGGTACGAGGCCGGGCGGTCAGGATTCTATCGGACAATGCGACCACGGTGGCGTACATCAACCGGCAAGGCGGCACCAGAAGTCTACCAGTGGCCGCCGAGGCACGACAGTTGATGACATGGGCCGAACGGCACCTGCAATGCATAGCGGCGTCGCACATTGCGGGCGTGGAAAACGTTCAGGCGGATTTCCTGAGTCGCAATCGGCTAGATCCCGGCGAATGGGAACTTGCGGACGTAGCGTTTCGGAAAATTTGCGCCAGGTGGGGAACACCTGTTCTGGATCTGATGGCGACGTACAAAAATGCCAAAGCTCCGCGGTTTTTTGCTCGCCGCCGGGAAACGGGGGCGGAAGGGGTCGATGCCCTCGCGTTGCCTTGGCCGACAGGGGTGCTTCTCTATGTTTTTCCTCCGTGGCCCCTCATCGGTCGGACGCTGAGGCGCATAGAACTTCATCCGTCGCCCGTGATTCTGGTTGCTCCCGAATGGCCGCGGCGACCCTGGTTCGCGGATCTTCAGAACTTGGCGCTGGAGCCTCCCCTTCGGTTTCCTTATGTGCCGGACCTGCTACATCAGGGTCCCGTTTGTTTCGACCAGGTCGAATGCTTTTGTCTAGCGGCATGGCTTTTGAGAGGCGTAGGTTGAAGAAGCGGGGTTACACTGATGCGGTGGTTACGACTTTGCTAAGGTCACGCAAGCCTTCCACTTCCCTGGCGTACGTGCGGGTGTGGACGGTTTTTGAGACTTGGTGCCTGGCACAGGATATTCGGCCCACGCAGGCTTCTGTGCCGGAGGTGTTGCATTTCCTCCAAGATGGCTTGGCGAAGGGCTTGTCTGCCAGTTCGCTTAGAGTGCAAGTTGCGGCCCTTGCCTTGCTGCGTGGACAGGTCCATGGGAGGACATTGTCGGCGCACCCGGACGTCGTGCGCTTCCTTCGAGGAGCTAAGCAATTACGGCCTCCGTTCCGTTCTCCGTGTCCTTCTTGGAGTTTGAATTTGGTTCTGAAGGCTTTATGCTCCGTTCCCTTCGAGCCCATCCGCGGAGCTACGGTGAAGGACTTGACGCTGAAGGTAGTTTTCCTGGTGGCAGTCGCGTCAGCGAGGAGGGTGTCGGAGCTCCAAGCCTTGTCTTGTCGGGAGCCTTTTTTGAGGATTACGGATTCGGGAGTGTCGCTTCGTACAGTGCCTTCCTTCTTGCCTAAGGTGGTTTCTGCGTTTCATCTCAACCAGACGGTAGATTTGCCTTCGTTTTCTGAGGCTGATAGGTCGCTTCCGAATTATCGAGACTTGCGGCGCCTGGACGTAAGGAGAGCCCTTTTATGTTATCTGGAGGTGACGAACCCCTTTCGGAGGTCGGATCATCTCTTTGTCTTGTGGGGCGGTCCGCGGCGCGGGCAGGCGGCTTCCAAGACTACTATTGCCCGTTGGTTGAAGGAAGCCATTGGTTCCGCCTATTTGTTGCAGGGCAAATCGGTCCCGGCGGGGCTCAAGGCTCATTCTACGCGTTCTCAAGCGGCTTCCTGGGCGGAGTGCAGTCAGGTTTCTGCGGAGGATATTTGTAAGGCAGCGACCTGGAAGTCGTTGCATACCTTTGCGCGTCATTATCGCCTGGATGTTCATGCACCAGGTAGCGGCGGTTTCGGGGCAGGGGTGCTCAGAGCGGGACTCTCCGGATCCCACCCTAGTTAAGGTAGCTCTGGTACATCCCAGGAGTCTGGACTGATCCGGGTACGTACAGGGAAAAGAAAATTAGGTCTTACCTTAGTTAATTTTCGTTCCTGTAGTACCACGGATCAGTCCAGAGTCCCGCCCGTCGAGTCTGCTGTTTTGACGGAGAGTCTGGGGGAGACGGTTTGCTTTCTTTCTGTCCTTTCTATCTCTGTTTTCTCTTTCTCCGTTATCGATGGCTCTGGTTCTGGTCCCATTTGGGGGATAGTGGAGCCGTTAGTTGGTTGGTAGGTTCCTGTATATAGTTCGTTTGTAGTGATTTTGGGGGCTTCATCTGCTTTGACATTAAGTAAGACTGCCAGACTGTAGGTGGCACCAGCCTAGATATAGGCGGAGTTTTGTTTGTAAACTTCTGTCTCCATCTGCTAGAGGGGGGGCATAACCCAGGAGTCTGGACTGATCCGTGGTACTACAGGAACGAAAATTAACTAAGGTAAGACCTAATTTTCTTTTTGAGCTTGAGTAGCTCTGGAGACATCAGGAAATTATACTTTTTGACCACAAAAAATAGCATCCTTATTTCTAAAAATGTTTACAAACATCAGATCCTTGTCTTGTTCAGCCCAGATTGACACTAACAAGGAAGCTCTATTAGATATCAAATCTAAAAAGGCGGTTATACCAGAAGTAGTCACTACTGCTTCATTCTCTTTGCTCAATATTGTTAACATTTCCTTGTCTCGGTAAATAAAAAAAAATCTTAGAGATATTAGCTTATGATGAAGATTAGTATTCCAGCCATTTAAATTTTTTTTAAACATTTTGAAGGGTGACAATAAATGAGTATATGGAAAATTAACTAGATGTTAAGTTTTTAGATCTAACCAAATTCTCAATATTTTCCATCTCATTATGTAAGATCAAACTATCTATCATTTGCACATTGTTGCATCCATCGGTCGCAGACGGCTGCGACTGCTCTGCCTCACCTCTCTTTTACCTTTCTCCTCCTCCAGAAGAATGGATGTCCCCATCCGCCATGCTTCTTCCTGAGGTCTCCTAAGGCATGCGCGCGCACGCTGCCTACGTTCTTAAACAGGTCATGGCGGGAAACTCGGGGGCGGCCCCACCGCATGACATCAATACCTACGGGTATTTAAACCTCCGCTCCAATTCAACGCGTTAGTAAGAACTTCAGTTTTGCTACTCTGACCGCTTCTAAGCTGCTTGGATTCCTCACTACCCTCCGGGGTATTACGCTGCCTACAGAAGCTCTGGGTACCCGCTCCTCGGGGGTCTCTCACTTCTACTCGCCCTTCGGGGTATTCTACCTAACCATCAGGACACCCGCTCCTCAGGGGTCTTGTCTGCTTTATTCCAGGTACCCTCTGTGCTCCTAGGTACTCGCTCCTCAAGGCCCTATCCTGTTCTGGGTACCCTGCACCTCAGACCACAGGTTCTTCTCTTCACTGCTACCCTGTGAGTACTGCTTCACTCCAAGCTCTCCTTACTCCACCCTTCAGGTTCACGGCCTATCCTGCGCTGCGGAACACTACCGGACCTTCACTACATTTGGGTGAGATCATCAACTACATTACTACTGAGATTATCTGGAGCCATTACTGTGATATTGCTGGTCTACAACATCGTCCTTTCCTTGGACAAGTCATCTTCATCACAGCAGTATCATAAAGCTTCCTTTCCTCTGTGTCTGCTTGGTATTGAGTCTAGCCTATCATTGTGGTTCCTCACGGGGCTCCTCCCCTGGGCGGAGTCATCACCACTTCGACCAAGAGTCCACATTATGCCACAAACACAACACACATTAGAATTAAAAATTCTTCAAACCTTTGAGTTTGAAGAATTAGAAAACTTCACTAATTTATTAATCTTCCTACCTTGTATCTCAATAAAAGATCTATTTTTCCATAATTAAGGAAAATAAATGTGAAGTCAACTAGGAGACATTTGTATTAAGCTTACATCCTCCACAAATCAGTGAGGGTTACATTAGGAGGCTCAGAAGAACCCTATTGATCAGTATTAGAAACAATTAATAAATGGAAAGCACTCAGAGTCCAAAGATCGATTATCCAGGGCTCTCTCAGTCTGATCCGTAATTATAATCAGGTCAGGCTCTGTCCCAGAAGGAAGCTTCCACTCTTCTACCAGCAAATACTTTGTCTGGTGTAGCTCCAATTGGTTGTGGAGGTGGTAAACCACTGCCAGTACTCAGAGGCACAAAAGGTACCCTCTGTGCAGCCACTATTAGGCATCCTGCTCAATCTGAGCAAATGAGTATCCATGGTGCTCTGGATCAGATGAGAGGCAGGAGAAGAAGTTAATATCTTAGCCTTACTTTTCTTTCCCATTTCGCTTAAACAAAGTTGCACACCTCTTCTTTGGCACATGTGGCTTAGGTGGTGTAGTGGCAGTGCACTGCACAGCTAGGAAATATAAAGGTCCGGCGGGGCACAGAATGCTGACGTTGCTCCTGCGACTCATGATGGAGAGGGGCAGATATTCACACCTCCTAGAGAGCTCCGGGGACTGAACGAAGCCCCAATGGACACTCTGACTCCTTCTCTCCTCCGGGGGCTCCCTCAGTTGCAATAGTGATGGCAGTCTAGTATGTATTTTGCTTTCACATGTGCTTACGTCTATTTTTGTTTCTGTAGACTTTTTTCAAAGGTTACTGGATGGCTCTAGATCATAAAGGAAGGACTGAGTCAGTCCAAACTTTGATTCGGAGCACAGCTGTCAATGATATTGTAGTTTTAGATTTCAGTGAGTGTAGAAGCTGTGTATAGTGGGACTGGCTCAGTCTGTCCCAAATGAAGTAGAAAGAGAATACAAAAGTGGACTAAGTAATTAATTTAAATTGCCTTCACTAGAAGTTCAATGGAAAACAGCTAAATCTAGAAGATAACTTCCCTTCCCATGTCTTTGTATTTCATATACATCAAAACCATCATGGTTACATCTTATATTTCATGGATCATTGTAAACAAATGTGGGTATTTCAATGAAGATTGAATGTAATGGATTGTTCTTTCAACCAAGCCTTAGGAAAATATGTTGGTAACTCTGTAACATAAGCATATATTGTAACCATAACTATTGTATGGAGTGAAGCATTACTGAGTATCTTATAGGACAGGGGTTGGGAACCCATGGCTCGCGAGCCAGATATGGCTCTTTTGAGGGCTGCATCTGGCTCGCAGACAAGTGTCGCCATACTTCGCGGTTCCCCGCTGACCCAGCTGCTCCCCGGTCCTCCGCCGCCCGGGCTTAAAATGCTGTCAACCCGGGCGGAACGCGGCAGGACAGCTGGAGTCAGCGGCACCGGCGTGCTCTCTTCTCCCCCCCCCCCCCCCCCGCGGCCCGGAAGAGGAAGTGGAGAGCATCGGGTGCCTGCGCGGGAAGAAGAGACCACACTAGCGTGGTCTCTTCCGCGCAGGCACCCGATGCTCACCACTTCCTCTTCCGGGCCGCGGGGGGGAGGAGAAGAGAGCACGCCGACTGGAGTCATCCGGGTGCCTGCGCGGGAGTCATCGGGTGTCAGCCGGGTGCCAGCGCTGGAGTCATCGGGTGCCTGCGCGGGTCTTTCCGCGCAGGCACCCGATGCTCTCCACTTCCTCTTCCGGGCCGCGGGAAGAAGAGAGCACGCCGGTGCTCTCCTCTTCCCGCGGCCCGGAAGAGGAAGTGGAGAGCATCGGGTGCCTGTGCGGGAAGACCCGCGCAGGCACGCTAGTGTCCGACGGGAAGAAGACTGCAGCGCGGCTCGGAGGAAAATGAAAATCTTCAACCGCGGCCGATGGGACTCCGCCTTCGCCTCCGCGAGGGCTGAAAATGAAGGAGGTTAGCGTTGGGAGGTGGCTGCTGCTGCCGCGAGTTCCCGGGGGGGGGGGGGGAAGGGGGAGAGAGAGAGTGAATGAATGAGCGAGCAAGCATGTGTGTTTGAGATCCTGTGTGTGTGAGTGAGAGATTGCATGTATGTGAATGATTGAGAGCCTGTATATGTGAAAGAGAGTATGTCTGTGATTGAGATCCTGCCTGTGAGAGAGAGAGCATGAATGTAAGTTTACCATTGGGAACCTGTATGTGTAAGTTTGTAATTGAAAACCTGTTTGTTTGAAAGAGTATGTGTGTATGATTGAGATCCTTTGTGTGTGAGAGAGATCATGTGTATGTATGATTAAGAGCCTGTGTGTATAAGTAAGAGAGAGATCATGTGTGTCTGTGTCTGATTGACAGCTGGTTTAGGTGATGGAGCATGTGAGTATGTGATTGAGAGCCTGTGTTTAAATGAGAGAGAGAGACCATGTGTGTCTGTGTGATTGAGAGCTGATTTAGGTGAGGGAGCATGTGAGTATGTGATTGAGAGCCTGTGTTTAAATGAGAGAGAGAGACCATGTGTGTATGTGTGTGATTGAGAGCTGATTTAGGTGAGGGAGCATGTGAGTATGTGATTGAGAGCCTGTGTGTAAATGAGAGAAAGAGAGGACATGTTTGTAAGCATGTGAATGAGAGTCTGTGTGTGAGAGAAAAAGACAGCATGTATTTATGTGATTGAAAGCCTGTGTGTGTGTAAGCGTGAAAAGATAGACAGCATGTGTGTAAATGTGTAATTAAGAGCCTATATAAGTGAGAGAGAAAAAACATTTGTATATGTGAGTGACTGAGAGCATGTGTGTATAGGTGTGTCATTGAGAGCCAGTGTGAGAGAGAGCGCTGGTATGTGACTGAGAGAGGAGAAAGTTCCAAGCAAACCACCCCACCTCCTGCTAATTCAGAACAATCTCAGGACACCTGGATATCAAACGTTCCCAGGTATGCAGAGCAAAAAAATTTTTGTATCCTTATTATTTTTCATTACTGGATCTTTGTGTCTGCTATTTTGAAATATTTTGTTGGTATCTGGAAATGTTTTATATGAGTTTTTAATTATTGGATATTCCACTCATCAGCTGTTTCAAAATATGTTCTTTTTGTTAGTACAGTTTTACTGCTGATGATTTTATATTTCTTGATTTGTTTTATAAGGATGTGTGATGTTTCTTTTTTCCTTTGTTACACTGCATACAGAGACTCTGGCTTGTTGCAGTTTCCAATTCAGTTTTTGTCTGCATGCTTCTTGTTATGCGTTTTGTTCTCTTTATTCTATGTTAGGTGAGGGACAGCACGTGATTCAGGTGAGGTTTTCTGCTGGCGTGTAGTTTCTGTGTAGGACTCTATAGCAGCCTGACTTGGTCCGTTTTCCTAATAGGAGATGTATTGGTGTCTTAAGGCCTGGTGTAATATTTTCAGAGACTTATTGTACTTTAAAAGTGTGATCTTACATAAAATGCACACATTTACTTGTATTTAGTTTTAAACATATTGTATGGCTCTCATGGAATTACATTTTAAAATATGTGGCGTTTATGGCTCTCTCAGCCAAAAAGGTTCCTGACCCCTGTTATAGGATATTTTAGGGCTAGTGTATGGGACAGTAGCTTAGTTAATTTGGTTACAATGAGGCCAATAGCATTATGAACTGCTCTATAACTCAATAAATAAGTAGCATCTTCATATCACTGCAACTGTAACTTTTTATACTTTCTTCATTTTAATTTACATGTTTGGCTGCCACTGCTGAATGACCATTTATTCTTATCATGCATGAATTGCATGAGAGTCTAGTAGCCTGCAATATTTCCTAGAAACTGGGAAGAAATTAACAGAAATTTGCAGGGCAAAGATTAATTAACATTGAGTAATGTATGCGTTAAGAATAAGGTGTTGGAGTAAGATAACATTCAGTACAAAAATCCTACTAATAATAATTAAGAATGAGCCAATACATTAAGGACCGGAAGAATGAAACCAGGACTCAACCAATAAAATTTCTATTTACAATCTTTCAGCCATTTTGTTCTTTTGGATTTTATAATGTTGTTTATAAGCATGATGACAGGATTATGTCACCTTATTTTATATTTCTAGAAATAAAGACTTGGGGTTTGTTACAAATTTTTACAGTGGTGTCATGCGATTATTGCACGGTAATGTACTAAATGCATAGAATTAATATAGATATAATACATCTTGCTGTATAAAACTCTATTATAGGAATCCTACGCCATGTGCCAGATGAATAGTATTTGCATTGGCTACTTGCCAGGTTCTTATGGCCTGGATTGGTCACTGTTGGAAACAGGATGCTGGGCTTGATGGACCCTTGGTCTGACCCAGTATGGCATTTTCTTATGTTCTTATGGAAAACTCTACTACCAGTTTTATTACACACATTGCCATCCAATCTCATTTGCATGTTTCACCGTAATTTTTGAAATTGCATTGTAACAAATTACACTAAACTATAGTGCACCAAAATTATAGTTTTATTGTAGATAAACTACATGTAGTTCCATGCCAATTCTATAGTTTTAATATAAGAATATAACATAATAGAATACAGTATAAATACCATGTTGAAATTATTGTATGGATACTACTTTGAATCCTAAAGAGATAATATTTTTCTGTTTAACCAGAGATTGTTGTCTTGAACGTGCTGTTCAAGAAATATCAGATAACTGGTGAGATCTAAGAATTATTAATTTGTTAAAGCAAACTGGACAGAGTATGAATGGTCCTAAGTCAAAATGGGGTGATTTTATTTGAGATCATAAAGAAGGCAAAGCTGTCTTCTTTCCCAAAGGATTATTCTAAGAACCTTCTAGATCAAAACTAGACTTAGCTGTTTTAAAAAACATTAATACTCATGATTATCTTAACATCTTAGGTAAGAAACTGAAATCCAAAACTCCTCGGTTGCATTCTCAGGAATGCTTCCTGTTCGACATGAAGGACCCCAGAGACAGGCTGAATTCTAGTCTCAATGTGTGGGTGAGACAATGGTGCAGGGAAGACTGTTTTAGATGTGTTAGGAGCTGGGGAACATTTTTGGCAAGGGGGAGCCTATTTCAGCAGGATGGGCTTGACCTTGACCAGAGTGGAACCAGGCTGCTGGCACTAACCTTTAAAAATGAGAGAGGTTTTTAAACTAGATAATGGGGAAAGCTGACGGTCATTCAGAAGCACATGGGCATATCGCATGACATAAGAAATTGCCATACTGGGTCAGACCAAGGGTCCATCAAGCCCAGCATCCTGTTTCCAACAGAGGCCAAACCAGGCCACAAGAACCTGGCAATTACCCAAACACTAAGAAGATCCCATACTACTGATGCAATTAATAGCAGTGGCTATTCCCTAAGTAAACTTGATTAATAGCCATTAATGGACTTCTCCTCCAAGAACTTATCCAAACCTTTTTTGAACCCAGCTACACACAGGGATAGATTTTTAAAGAAGTGCGCGCGGGGTACACTTGTGCGCACTACCTGGCGCGCGCAAATGTACACCCGATTTTATAACATGCACACGCTGTGCGATATCATGCGTTATGGCTTCACAAAGTGTGAAGCCAGCCCACTTTTACAGAATCCCCACTCCCGTCTCCTCCCAAATCCCTCGCCTTTAAAAAAAAAAAAATAAATAAATAAATAAATAAAAATAAAAATTTGCATCGCATCATGTGCTATGTTGCTTTTCGCGTGTATTAAGGTGTTTTTCACATGCAAAAATGCCTTAAAGCAGGTGAAAACGCCATATCATGATTTGATAAATGACCCTGTTAGCTGGACAAATGCACTGAATGTTGATCAGCAAGGACCCAGAATACAGTATCAATGTCCCAAAAGGGCCATACAAATATGCAGTTTGGAGTATAATAGAGAGTGACCAACATCCAGACAACACAAATATTCAGTGCGTTTGTCCAGCTAAGTTCAGTATTTATCTGGAAAACTGATGGAATTTTTAAATTCCCACATTCTGAATGCCTCTGGATTATCCAGCTAAGTAGTTAGCTAAGAGAGAGAGATCTACTAAGTTGTGGTATTTTCCCTGCAGTGAAAATTATCACAGGATTGTAGTACCAAGTACCACAAATTAGTAAATCCCATTGTAACTTTCCATGTATTGCCATGACCAGGAGCTTTGTGCATTCCCAGTTGCAGCAACTCATGATTTGTGTGTGTGTGTGTGTGTATCTATGGAGAGAGCAGGAGAACAAAAACTTTGCATGATTTCAATCTTTTTATCATGGCAAAACTTGAAACCATTCTGAAAAACGTTTTCAAGGCCTATAGGAATGAAAAAGATAATATGCATTTCACTACAAGCTGTCTAATAAAACTTTACAAGGTTGGAGAACCATTTTTCTCTAAATGGCATGAAGGAAAATGCACCTGGACCTGAAGGAATGATTAATTACCCACCGCCTGTGGAAGTCAACTAAAACTGGGGCTTAAAAAACCCCAAATTGTCTTTCACCATTCCTAGCTGAGGCTCTGCTTTCTTGCGAATGCCCCAAGTCATGTGATGAACTCTAACATTTGACATTGCATTTTCCAGTGCACCTAAACCAATTCTGGGGATTGGAAACAGAATACAAATTTGAAAGACATGGGTGGTATTCCATAGCAACTGCCTATGGGAAACTGAGGAAGCAATAGTTGGAATTCCACGGATACTGCTAGTAAACTAATTTCCAACAGGACATTATAGAAATGGTACACAGCATATGGCAACAACCAGAATTTTATAAAATGTACTGAAGCAATGTATTTAGCTGTACTGAATTGAAGCTGTACTGTAATTACCCATCTTAGGTGAGATTGCGATATGTAGGAAAGGCCGTGTGTGTTCAGCTACTCAAGAAGCTTAATAATACTCGTACAAAAGCTCTTTTTGTAGAGGAAGACCTAGCCAAATCTTTTGGGGATAAGCTTTTCAAAGGCTTAGGTATCTTTTACAAGAGTAAAATTAAAATTAACCTACCGCATCTCAAAAAAGATAATTGTGATGGAGAAGGTACAGAGAAGGACGACCAAAATGATAAAGGGGATGGAACAGCTCCCCTATGAGGAAAGACTAAAGAGGTTGGGGCTGTTCAGCTTGGAGAAGAGACTGCTGAGGAGGGATATGATAGAGGTCTTTAAAATCATGAGAAGTCTAAAACAGGTATAATAGAAGGACTGGAGGCACTCCGTGATGTTGGCAAGTAGCACATTTAAAACTAATCAGAGAAAATTCTTTTTCACTCAACATATAATTAAGCTCTAGAATTTGTTGCCAGAAGATGTGGTTAGTGCAGTTAGTGTAGCTGGGTTTTAAAAAGTTTTGGATAATTTCTAGGAGGAGAAGTCCATTAACTGCTATTAATCTTAGGGAATAGCCACTGCTATTACTGGCATCAGTAGTATGGGATCTACTTTAGTGCCTGGGTACTTGCCAGGTACTTGTAGCATGGATTGGCCACTGTTGGAAACAGGATGCTGACCCAGTATGGCAATTTCTTATGTTTTTATCCTGTACTTTGATTTTAATCACAAATCATTTTATAAAATTTGTAAGAGTATTTTTTGCTACATTTTATTTATTTATTTATTTATTAATTAATTAAAGGCTTTTATATACCGACTTTCTTGATACAAATCAAATCAACTCGGTTTACATTGAACTAAGCAGAAAGTATAATTAACCAATCAACAAGAGATAAAGGAGCATAAAAGTTACATTATAACAAGGATGCCTTAACTTGGAGTAAGAAATAAAGAGGGGGTGAAAGAGATAAATAAATACTATATACAAAAGAGGGGGGCAAGGAGCCAACCTCTTTAATAGATACTATGCATGAAAAATATGGAAAAGTTTGTATACATAAGTGGGTGATGGAACATTTTAACTATTACCTGTCCTTTTACAAAAAAAAAGGGCAACTAACTTGACCTTACAGACTTGTTAAAACCAGACCTATGGGGAAAGTAAATAAAAAAAAAAAAAAATTTGTATCATCTCACCCAAACATTAAAAAAAATAAAACAATAACCTGAACTGACCCATACTAAGACAAGGGTCTTTAGAATTCAGGAGGGCTGACTTCAAGATAATTGACAACATTAAGAAGGTTCCGTTGGGATTCTGAGAGTTGATGGGCATGGAGGAACCTTGATCAGCAATAAAAGGAAGCATTGAGAATACAACAAATTTTTATGTAAGGTAGCTTAGGAAAAGGAGAAAGAGATGGATATGGTTCTCAAAGGAGGTAACAGAAATGGTAAGAGCAAAGAGTTTGGCATTAAAAATATATAAAAATCATACTTCTAGTAAAAATAGGGCCTGCGATTATAAAAATGGGTGTGGTTAGGCAAACTGTAGAATTACTGCATAGATATATATCACAATGCACAGTATATTATTGTCACACATTTGTGTTTAACACACATGTGCATTACGACCCATGATAATATCAACTGCAGCTGTTATCGGGAGGGAGGAAGTGCCTCTGTATAGAGTCAATGTGACATGCTATATGTATACCTTTCAAGAGGGGACACTTTCAACTTGGGGTGGCTTTACATACACAATCGGAGGAATTAACTGCAAATTTGGTATGACTGATGAATTTCTATCATTTGAATCGATGAAATGTACCAACAAAGAGGAGTTGATTTGTACAAAGCAGTCTGTAGCTAAATAAGTTAGCTTGTTTGAAACTAGCTAGAGACTGCATTGTACAAATCATCTCCTCTTGTTTGTACCTTTCATTGTTTCAAATGATACAAAAGTGTAACTCTTAAAAGAGCAGTGAAGACTGAGAAGAATATATGCAGAAAGCTACAAGACTAAAATGCCATGAGAATGCTCATTCTTAGTATTCTTTTAGCAATCTGGCTAAATAATACACAACAAAAATTTCAAATTAAATGTTTTATTTGAGGAATGGTATCAGAAATATGTGTGGTGAATTTAATATAATCTAGTGCCTAGCTTGCTCTTAAAGCTGTTTTATGCTTTGAACTGAGCATTAGGTATTCTGACCCCTGAGGAAGACAGCTAGTTGCTGTTGAAACCACTGGCTGTATCGAGCTTTGTAGATGTATTCTGTTAAAAAGATATTAGGCACAGATTTAAGAGAAGTATAGCATTTAATAAAGTAGTTATTTGATAGGGCTATACATAACAGCATATAAATAAGAAATGATACATAGGGCTATAATGAGGTTTGGTAAATGATGTGACATTTTTTGCTGGTGTCTTATCTCTGCTTGAGGCCTATTGCAGGCGAGAGGCACTAGATTATTTTAAATTCAGCACATATTCTTCTAATAGCTTTCCTCTTTAATAAAATACAAATAAAAATTTAATTTCCAATTTTTGATTTGAGCCTCTATTGTGTGTTTTTTGACTAATTTGTTGGTGTTCACTTTCATTTGTGTAAATAATAATACACATCATATGTTTATTTGGAAACAGATATTCTGCCTTTAGCAAGTTGGTCTCAACGTGGATTATACTCCAAATTTTAAATTAAATTCATGCTACGTTTGCATCTCCAGTTTACAATCAGCATAGGGAGCTGTATATAAAGAAAGGTATATATAAAATATGATTAGTCAAGTGACAGAAGGGAGTCTCTGTCATGGTCTTTACCTCAGTTGTTGCAGTTTTTCAAGTGGAATTTAGAGAAATGCTTGGTCCAGCACTGACACTCTTCCTGAAGGTGAGGTATGATCCTCAAGGCTTAGGGATGGTGGGATCTTGTCCCATAATGTTTGGAGCACAGCATGCACAAAGCCTGGTATGAGTTAGTTTGATGGAAGCCGGCGGAGGAGAGAGAAGGAGAGCCATTTCCTAGGGTGTTTTGCAGATTGCATTAATTCAGTTCCCCTAAACTCAAAGGGGGAACAGATTTATTCAGCAATTGCACCCATTTCTGTCTTATTGTTATGTTTGATTATGGAATAGGTATTTAAAAATCGTCTGCTTATGTCTTGGTCTGGTTATTACTGATGCTCAAGTGGTAGCTTTTAGATAGATTGTGCTATGCTTGGCGTTCTAAGCCCTTTCATAGACAACTCCAAGTTTTATTGTGCTGTGAAATAGGGTGAATAAAAAGCTGATTGCAGAGCAATAAAACTGGACTCTTTTGACCAGAACCGTACTGGTTCATTGAACTGTTAACGTATCTTGAAGCTTAAAGATTCAGTGGCATAAGTTTTCTTTATGACAGTCAGCGCTAGGGCTCAGAATGTCTACATTTTGCAAGTGCATGTAAATAAAGGCATTTTCAAAAATAAAAATATATACTTTTAGAAATCATAAGACTGAAACTTAATGGATTGTGTGCTTGGTCTATAATGACAGTCTCTCCCATTGTGCTGTGGTATAAATGCATTTTTTTCTTATGTATTCTAAGGGTTCCTAGGATGGAAACCTGGAGTTGCTGAGGCAGACAGAGAGGTATCTAGAGGAGCACTTCAGGGACATAGCAGAGCTGTCTCTCGTACAGTCTGGCAGTCATGGAAAAACAAGATCATCTGGAAGGAGAGCATCACTCTGATGTAGCAGCAAATGATCCTGTAGCTAGGACCTGCCCTCCAGGTGATGCAGTAGCCTCTCGCTCTGAGGATGTGTCTCCTGGAGCATGTGCTTAGGATGGTCATCGTACTTGGCAATTCGGTTGTTGGGAATAAAAATAGCTGGGTGGCTGATGAATGTGAGGATTGCTTGGTAACTTGCCTGCCTGGTGCAAAGATGGCAACCTCACATGTCACCTAGACCAGATTTTAGACAGTGCTGGGGAGGAGCTGGCTGTTTATGGTCCATGTGGGCACTAATGACATAGGAAGGTGTGGAAGAGAGGTTCTGGAAACCAGATTTAAGCTTTTAGGAGGAAAGTTGAAATCCAGAACCTCCAGGACAGCATCATCAGACATGTTTGTCATTCTACTTGCAGGTCTCTAGAGGCATGCATGAGACAATAGCAGGGAAGAGGGCTTTAGACTTCTTAGGAACTGGCTAACCATTTTGGGAAGGGGGAGCCTATTCTGAAAGGATGGGATCCACTTTAATCAGGATGGAAACCAGCTGTTTAAAAAGGTGATAGAGCTGCTTTTAAACTAAATGATGGGGGGAAAACCAGCAGTCAATGAGGAGTGCATAGTTTGAAGTGAGGTGTCTTCAAAGGATATTGGTGTACCAGGAAGTTAGAATATCCTGATAGAGAAGTTATGATAGAGGCCTAGATTCATTTAAATAAAGAATATACAGAGATACTGTAAATTATTTCAAACTACCTATTTCAGCTGCTAGGCAGGTTGTGAATATAATTTAAAAATATACTTTGAATTGTTCTGTATGTAAATATCAGAAGTCTAAAATATAATATTGGAGAGTTGGAATGTATTGCATTCAATGAAGATGTAGACATTATTGGCATCTCGGCGATCTGGTAGAAGGAGGATAACCAATGCGACCCTGTGATACCAACGTACAAATTATATCTCAGTGATGGGCCTTGTCAAATGGGGTGGCACTGTATGAACTCATGCAGGAGACTAAATTCACTTTGAATTTCTATCCAGAGATATTCCGATATGTGATGGGAAAGAATATAGTGGTGGGCATATACTACTGTCATCCTAGCTAGGATGAACAGAGACCGTGAAGAGCTACCAGAAATTAGGAAAGGTAAAAATAATAGGAGATTTCAATGATCCCAATATTGTGTTGTGAGTTGTGTGCCTGTCACTCATCCAGTCACAATCTGGCTGGAATCCTCTGGGTACAAATGACACTTGAACCCCTGGTTTAAGTCTCTCTTGCTTATTCTCTCCCTGTTCCTTCCAGGATGTCACAGTTATGGGTTCAAATCCTCTCACCCCAGTTGGTGAGCTGGGCTTAAACAAACATAGTCCCAGGTTGTCCCGATAGTTTAAAGTCTCTGTAGCTTTGCTTTATCAAAACACAACAGTCTCCAAGTCGTACAGTAAGAAAGCAACTCTCGCTTTAGATCTCCTGCACGCTGCTTCCTGCACAGCTTAAGCTTGGCTGCGTTCTAGGAGCCTGGCTCTTAGGGAACCACCTACTACTGTAGTCTGCAGCTGGGGGTCTGTGACTCCCCCTTTCACACTGGCTGCAACCACATCCACCTGCTGGCAGTGTTCACGTAAAGCTTCTGACCTGCGGTCTCCATGAGTGTGTCCTCTGCTGGAAGGGGTTCTCCACCACTTGTCACCCAAGTCCATCGGCTCGGTTCATCCTCTGGGATGCTCAAAACCTCTACCTCCTCTGTCTCTTTGTCTGGTTCTAGAAGACCTGCTTCCTGTTCTTGCACTGCCCCCTCATTCAGACAAGTTCTCGCCCTTTTCCCATCATGCCCAGGCTCATCCTTTCAATAGGGTAAAGCCTGGGAAGTTCCTCCTTCTCCCAAATTCCTTGTACCTTCTGGGAGTTGGAGTATGACCCCCATTCTGATAACTTTTTTACATACTGGATCTACTTCCCAGGCTTGCCTTACAAGCCTGCCTTCATGTATTAACCAAGGAAATATAATGTCCATCACCATGACTGGATATATTTCATCAGGAAATGCTGTGGAGGTGAAGTTTCTGAATGTTGTAAATGACTGCTTCATGGAGAAGCTGATTCTGGAACTGACAAAAAGGGAGCATACCCTAGATTTAATCGCCACGATGATGCAAGATCTGGTATGAGAGGAAATAGTGGTAGGGCCACTTGGAAATGGTGATTATAATGTAATCAAATTTAACAAAATTATTGAAGGGTGGACATTAAGGAAAACTGTTGCAGTAGTATTTAATTTTAAAAAGGAAGACTATAAAAAAAAATGAAGAAATTTAGAAAAAAAGCTAAAAAGAAGTGTGTGTGTGTGTGTGTGTATGCTATTTAAAAACACCTTCTTGTAAGTGCGGGCTAGATATATTTTATGTACTAAAAAAGGCAGAAAGAAGTACAGATGACTGCCAGCATGGTTAAAGGGTGAGGTAAAAGAGGCTATTAAAGCCAAAATCACATCTTTCAAAAATTGGAAGGTGGATCCAAATGAAGAAAATAAGAACAAAAGCACTGGCAAGTTAGTTATAAAGCATTAATAAGGTAGGTCAAAATAGAATTTGAAAAGAAGGCTGTCAGAGAGGCAAAAGCTCAAAATAAATCTTTTGGAAATACATTTGAAGCAAGAAGCCTGTGAGGGAATTGCTGGACCGCTAGATGACTGAAAAGTAAAGGGCATGCTCAGGGAATGCAAGATCATAGCAGAAAAACTAAATTATTTGCTTTGGTCTTTATTGAGGAGATTGTTGGGGAGATATATATGCCAGAAACACTATTAAAGGGTGATGATTCATAGGAACTGAATCAAATCACAGTGAACCTGGAAGATGTGCTAGAGCAAATCGATAAAGAATAACAAATCACCAGGACCAGATGGTGTATATACCCCAGAGTTCTAAAAGAACTAAATCATTAAATTGCAGACTTATTACTAGTAACATCTAATATTTTATTCAAATCAGCTATGGTACCGGAGGATTGGAGGATGACCAATGCAACACCTATTTTTTAAAAAAGGCTTCAGAAGTGATTTGGGAAAATATAGACTGGTGTGCTTGAAGTTGATGCTGAGCAAAATGGTAGAAGCTATTCTGAAGAATAAAATCATTGGTCATGTGGATAGACAGACTAAGGGAGTAGAGTCAATATTAATTTAACAAAGGGAAGTCTTGCCTTCCAAATCTTTTACATTTTTTTAAAGGGGTTAACAAACATGTTGACAATGTTGATATAGTGTATCTGGTTTTCAAAAGGCATTTGTCAAAGTCCCTCAAGAGAGATTCATCAGGAAATTAAAAAGTCATGGGACAATAGATTTCCTAATGTGTATTGGTAACTGTTCAAAAAAAGCAAATAGAATGTTTAGATATTATTAGGAAAGGAATGAAAAATAAAATACAGGATGTCATAATGCCTCTTTTTTGATCAATGATGTGACCACACCTTGAGTATTGTGAGCAGTTCTGGTTGCCTCATCTCAAAAAAGGTAGCAGAACTAGCAGAGTTACAGAGAAGAGCAACCAAAATGATAAAGGAGATGAAAAGGCATCCTTCTGAAGAAAGGCTAAACAGGCTAGGCTCTTCAACCTGGAGAAGAGGTAGCTGAGTGGAGATATGATAGAGGCCTATAAAATCTTGAGTGGGGTGGAATGGATAAGTGGGGAATGGCTATTTACCCTTTCAAATACTGTAGGACTAGGGGACATGCTATGAAGCTAATAAGTTGAAAATTTAAAACAAATCAGAGCATTATTTTACCACGCGCACAATTAAACTGAGGAATTTGTTGCCACAGAATGTGGTGAAAGCAGTTAGCACAAGTGGGTTTAAAAAAAGGTTTAGTCAAGTTCCTGGAGGAAAAATCCATTATTCACGTGGACTTGGGAAGCCATTGCATATCCCTGGTTTTGAGTAAAAAGGATGGCATCTATTCTTTGGGATCCTGCTGGGTACTTTTTATCTAAATTGGCCATTGTCAAAGGCAGGATGCTGAGCTTGATGAGTCTTTGGTCTGTCTCACTATGGCATTTCTTATGTTCTTATGTTCATCATGCTTTTGCCAGATTTTTTTCGTATCTGGCCGGCAGATATGTGATACCTAGAATTTAAGCTGGATGAGAGCATTATAGATCTGCTTTTACCCCTTTGGGCACGGGGGATCCCCGGTCACTCCTGCCTCTCTGGTGTTACAATTGAAAATGGTGCTGCAGACTGAAGCTGGTGTTATACATTTTTGCAATCTGCTCCGTTCATGCCCTGGTGTTACAATCTGAGGTCGTTTCTGTCCAGGAAGGCTGGTAGGGATGGAGGGAAGGGTATAGGAGGGGCTTGACCTCTCAGTCAGAATGCCGTCCAGAGACAGAATTTAGAAACACTGTAACTTTGAATTGCTGTAACCTAAAATGCCTTAAATCAAGGACTGTAGGTAAATAGTGATAAGGACTGCACACACATGGTTTGTAATATACCTTAGCTGATTTTTTTTTTGCGTTTGCTAAGTTGATGTCTCGTTATTTCGATCAAGTACCTTCTTAAATTATGCAACACATTTAAAAGATATTTTCATGCGTCAGGGTTATTTATTCAACAGTGCCTACTTTGCTTAGTGCAGGCATTAAAATTTTAAAATACACTTTTTTTTACTTTAGTGCTTATTAGAGATGTGCAAAGCCCAAACCAAAAGGTTCGTATTTCCCGCTGTCCGGGCCTTTGTACTTCGGAGGACCGGGATTTCGTTGAAATTGCCTAATTTATCCTAAATGATTGCACATCCTAGTGCTTATATATCACTTTGAAAGTATTTATTTAGCACTTATAAAAATGTATAAACTAGGACAATGTGTTACTGAGACAGTCTGTACAGTATGTTAAAAATATCCAGTGCATTTTTATTCTTAAGTGGAACTATATGCAAATACAACTTGTAAGTGATTTCCACATGAGTCAAAAGAATGAAGGAGAGTAAGTTCTAAATTGACTGTAGAAGAATTAAGGTTTTAAGGTTTATTTGGTATTCTATACTGTCACATCAGTGGGAATCTTCACAACGGTTTACAATCATTTTAAACAAGGAAAATACAATAATGATAGAATAAAAAGAATAATAGCTAAATATTTAAAAAGGAAGTAAAAACAATTAGCAAAAGCTGTTAAAATAATCAAAGTACTATATACTAAAAATATATATAATTAACTAATGACAAATCATGGGAGCACAGCTAAGAGACATAACTATGTAAAATAGTCTTAAAAAAAAACAAAACGGAAGCAAAGGAAAAGCTTATTGTTAATTAGTTGCCATTCTCCACAGAAGCACATTTAAAAAGCCACGTTTTAAGGTTAGCTTTACATTTCTTTGAGACTGTCTGAAGTCGAATTTGTACGGGCAGCGTGTTCCAAAGCTTTGGACCTGCAATTGATATTGCCCTCTCGCGTACTTCGCTGAGCCTTGCTGTTTTGATTGTGGGAATCGTTAGTAAACCTTTATTGGCAGACCTGAGATTTCTTTGCGGAATGTGCAAGTGGATTGCGGTGTTGAGTCACTCAGTTTTATTTCCATAAATGATGTTATGCAGGATACAAGCAATTTTGTACTGCATACGGAAGGTTATGGGGAGCCAATGTAGAGAAATGAAGATGGGGGTAATATGGTCACATTTTTTTGACTCCAGTCAGGACCCTTGCAGCAGCGTTCTGTAGAATCTGGAGAGGTCTTAGTGTACTATTAGGGAGACTGAGTAGCAGGGCGTTACAGTAGTCAAAGTTGGAAAATAACAAAGACTGTATTAATTTAGTTCTCAAGTTCTTGGTTCTTTAAAGGACCAATTAATATGAGTTTTTGTTCTCATATTCTCCTAAATCCCCTTAGAAGCCAGCACAGTCATGAGAGGAAAGGAAGTAGTGGAGGTGTAAACTTTTTGTATTTCTCTAGAGTCCTAGTAATTTAATGCAAATTCTCTGAGTCTCCGGTGGAAGTCTGGAGAGTTCCTAGGCATGGTGATGGTACCTCTTTTCTCTCCAAGGGCCAAGCACCCTTAGAGGTTGTATCTTTCTCTCCCAGCTTGGGGAGATCCTGGCAGTGGTGCCCCTCCCTTCAGGCCTAAGCTGCCACAGTGGGTGGGGTTCCTCCCTTTTGGCCGGGAAGTCTCAGAGTTGGCACTTCCAACCAGGCCTGGACTGGCTGGACAACTCGCTGTGGTGCAGGCTATTCACAAGCAGCAAAAGGTAGGCAGAAGAGGTTGGAACACTACCCAGCCCTTTCCTTTATCCTCTCTACTGCACCCCCATGATGTGCACATGAGTTCCCATGGCCAATCACGGTCTCTACTCGGGGGGGGGGGGGGGGGGAAGTAGACCAGCTGTGGGGTGATATATGCTGTGGGGCAGGGGGGGGCAGTGGATAATGGATTTGGCTGGCCCAGGACCAGGAAGCAGCCAACCCAGCCACAAGTAGGTTTATAAAGGTGCATGGCCCCGGGAAGCCATATTGCAGTTCTTCTTACAACCACTTATTTCAAGCCTACATCTCAGATTACTGTTGGCATCCATGCATACGGCATGGCATCGCCCACTTATCCCAAACTGGGAGCTATCCTCTGGAGTAGAGTACTTTTATTTTTGTGTCTACTCTACCCTGATCTTGCCCTCCATGTTAGATACTCATTTTTTTTTTAAGAAGTATATTACAATGACTTTCATATTTGATACATTTATTTTTCTCAAATTTATCTGCCACTTAACATGTCAGCTCAAAGCCTTGTACAGCATAATTATAATAATGGGTTAATAACAATAAAATAGTTCCCTCTTCATGAAAGCAATAAATTCCACAGATAACCCCCTTTTCAAATCCCTCCCTCTGCTTCCTCAGTAGGAACTAAGATGTCTATACCAGAATGGCCTAGCTGACTCTGGGGCAAATAGCGTCCTGGACCAAAATTGCACCTCCTCCCCCCCCCCCCCCCCCGCTGGCTCATTTTCTTCGGTGCTCTAGACCCAGCACAACGGGTGCCCCTCAGTTCACAGCGCCCAGGGCCAACCACCTAGTGCACCCCCTACCCAAAGGCTGGCATTGTCTGCTAACCCCCCTCCTCCCAACCTGTATGTAATCGTGCTTCCTAGCACCTCGCCACATAAACTATAAGCCAATCTAAATTAGTAAAATTATTATTATTATTTATTATTTTTATATACCGACATTCGATCTCAATTGAGATATCACACCAGTTTACATTCAGGTACTGTAGGTATTTCTCTATCCCCAGAGGGCTCACAATCTAAGTTTTTGTACCTGAGGCAATGGAGGGTAAAGTGACTTGCCCAAGGTCACAAGGAGCAACAGCAGGACTCGAACTCTGGTCTCCTGGTTCACAGTCCACTGCTCTAACCATTAGGCTATTTCTTCTCTCTGTCTCTCTCTCTGTGTCTGTGTCTGTATCTCTGTCTCTCTCTCTCTCTGTGTCTCTGTCTCTGTCTCTCTGTCTGTGTCTCTGTCTCTCTCTCTCTCTGTCTGTGTCTCTGTCTCTCTCTCTCTCTCTCTCTCTCTCTCTCTGTCTGTGTCTCTGTCTCTCTCTCTCTGTCTGTGTCTCTATATTTTCAAAAGACTTGTTAAAAACAAAATAAAACAAAACAGGTAACTCAAAGCTGAACTCTGACCTTGGTGGGACAGTGATTCACAGTAACTAGAAAATGTTTCAGATGGAAGTGCTGTGTAAACTGGAAAAGGAATGAATTGCATAGAGAAGTAAAGCAGGTGCAGGAAATATTCATATTGTCTCATGTCTGGGGCATGTATGCAAACAATAAAAAAAAAAATAAAATGGTGGTGGTAAGATCAGGATTATGATACGGAAAAACCTTTCTCATCAAAAAGTGGCTTCTTCACCTCCAGTTATTTAGACCTGTTTTACTCCTCTTAAGGAGCAGCCCTGCTCCCCACCTTCAGTGGCCTTAATTACATTTCAAGCATAGTTACTACATGCCACACAGCGGTGGTGATTTAATTAACATCCATGCTGAAATCTGAGAGTGACATCTGAGGAACTGATGGGATTAAACTCCCTAGGTGACATTCAGCATTTTAATTATGCCTCACCAAGGAGGGGGGGGGGGCAGTTTGTGTGTGTGTGTGTGTGTGTGTGGGGGGGGGGGGGGTGAACGTACCAAGACTGAAAGAGTAGAAAGGCACTAAAAAAAAAAAGTTGAAGAATGACCATGGGGTTTCTTTTAAACAAGATATAGAATGGCAGTAAGATGGGGGAAAGGTTGCCATAATGCATCGTCCAGATGTTCAGTTAGGGAACATTTTAACTGAAGAGAGTGACTAGCTCACTATGTTGAATTATGCAAAACTTGAACTGAGTGGAATATTGAAGAGGAAGGCACGGATTAAAGGGGTTTTAATCGAAAACCAGTCCTCAGGTCTTGTATCAAACAGTAGCATGAGCATTGTCTGCTAGGAGTGATGTTGGACCTTGTATGAGCTGTCCCAGATCCTTATGCATCTTTACTATAGAATAACGGAACCTACAAAAAATGTGTGTTTTTTGGTTTAACTCATTAACTGAGTAGATATGATGTGTAAGTCATAGAATAGGTTTACATAGCCAACAAGAAGATCTCATTTATACAAAATTACTTTCAATTGTTGAGGTCTAGTGCAAGTACTGTGGGTTCCTATTTCATTTTAAAGGAACGGTATTTCATTTTAGCAGTCAGGTAAAGACTAGATAGTGGTTGAAGAACAGCGTGTCCCTATCTGAGCAGTAAATAACTGTTGAAAAATGGCCTTAAAAGTTATAGTGAAGCAGATTTTGTGTGTGTGTGTTTAGCAGATCGTGTTCTATAAGTGGAAAAGAAATTGCAGTGACATCGCCAGTTGTTTCTCCTATAAGATAAATTTACGCTTCTGGATTTTTTTTTGGGTTAGTTAGGGTCTGCATTATCATATCTAACTTTCTGTCTTCTAGTACTGAAAGCCCTGCCAAGCTGCAGAAAGGGACATGCAAGATTGTTTGTTGTAAAGTAGTGGTGAGGGTTTTCCCATTTCTTGAGGGCTGCATTCCCAGTCAAGTTTTCACTATCCCTAATGAATAATCATGACTGATGCATATTCTTTAGGGATATCCTAAAAACTCTACCAGTGTGTAGCCCTTGAGAACTGGAGGTGCTACACCCCTGATGTAAAAAGAACATCAACCCAGGAGCAGGTACTTGCCACTTGTGACAATGCAGATACAAATTTATAAACTGAAAGGTATTTGTCTCTTTTGCTGCCCTCTACCTTCTTGTTAATTTAATTACCTTTGTGCTTTCTTTAGTTTTCTGAGCTTTTTATATATGACCAGGAATGGAATACTATAGGGGTGGCCAACACCAGTACTCAAGAAACACACTGCCTCCACCATTTGCAAATCTTTCTCATGCATAATCATTGTGGATATCCTGAAAACTAGGCCTCAGAAAGAGTTAGAGGGCCAGCGTTCACCACCCCTGGAATACTGCTTTTTGAGGATGATCCAACCAGGGATTATTCAAGACTTTTTTGTACAACTCTAAACATTTGTTATGTGCCCCTTTTTCCTCACCTGTGAGCAATGTGAAAGAAATGGAAAGGCAGCTCTGGAATGAGGGTGAAAGGGGTAAACTCAGAAGTAATCTAAGGAAACAGCTGAGAAATCTTTTCTTCATAGGCTAAGACCTCTGTCATCTTAACAATATAATGGCCTTTGAGCTCTTATTTTTAAGTATATGGGATTGGGAATGGTATACCACATTCTCAGGATGACCTAACAAAGCAATTTTCATGATGTTTGATAATACCTTTACAAGGGCATTTAAAAAAAAGAAATCTGCACTAATAGAAATCACTTGGTTCATTTTCAAGAATGTCTGTCTGTCTCTTATTCTTGGTAACTCTTGACACACCAGGAAAAACTCTGATTTTCTGTCCATAAAAAAAGACAATCTTTATTACAAAAGAACAATCTGTGTCCAGTCCCTGTCAGGATTAAAAAGGAAAGACATCAATAAGTTAGCAGGAGAAATGACCTCCTCCTATGAACTCTCCAAGATAGAAGATATATGTAAGCTATCGGCTGTTATCATCATGGTCACCTTCAACAATTAGTTTTATGCTTAAAACTGGGAAGACAGTAAATCCTTGAAGGAAGAAATGATTCAAAGTCTTCAAAATTTCCACTAAGAATTTCTTAAATATAGGGACGATCATTTTCAAATGGAATTCTGTGGGAAAAGGACTGGCTTGACCATCACCTGGGTTAGTCTTGCCTTAGTGAGATGGCAGGCCGGTTGATCTAGTATGGACATGGCCCCCTGGTCAAACAACTTGGATTCTAATGAGTGTGCCTCTGCAGTAAGGCCCAGGTGGGGATGGTTAGACCAGTATAAGACTGAGAGGTAGAGTGCTTAGCCTTAGCTGTTATCTGTCCAGTGACTAGCTGTGCCCTATGCATGTAGTAGTCCTGAAATAGGCTAAGAACAAGTAGATTTTATTTAGAGGAGGCCTAGTTCTAGTTCACTCAAATGGTTAAGATTGTCCTTAGTTGATGAATTTATTTTGCCCTCGTGAGGCTGGGATGTCTAAGGTTTCTGCATCCTACATGAATGCAAATCCCTTGATTCTGTAGATCTATTCCGACTAATGTTTAGATAGCTTATACCTGTATGGCATGGGGTATGGACCATCCATGGTTCATATGATACAGTGACAAAGGAACAGCAGTAGGAGCAAGATAATTGGTATTGCAGCAAGGTTTCCGTTTAGTGTTTGGGTGGTGAGGACCCGGACAAGCCTCTGTGTGCTGCACGATAGAGTAGTGTCATCTGCAACCACGCTGAGATGACTGAGATTGTCTGACACTTGGGCAACAGGCTCTGGTATGGCATGAGGCCAGTGACTCCTTATTTAGCCATGTGACGGGCCTGGAAGGCTGGCAGTCTTGCTTGGACAGGGTAGGTAGGCTATCTGGAAGGCATGAATCTTCTTCCCTTTCTTGGATGATGCTTGGTCCCAGAGGGCTGGCAGTTCTGCTTGCATGGATCTATCTAGATATACAGTATATGTAGCTATATGCATAAGGGGGCTTGAGTATATGGTTTAGACTCCCTTGTTAGAGTTCATGAAAAAAGCTGCAGCCCTCTGAATGATTGTTTGATCCAATGTATGCAAGACCCAGATGTGTCATGGTTGCCACAGTTTTGTCCCTTTAGAAAAGTGTGCGACACATTGTACTCTTGAGTGCATAAGGGGATATTTGTTCCAAATTATCTCAGCAAAACTATGTGCACCAAATAGTAGGTGTAATTGTATGTACATAGTTTTTGCAGGATCATTTTCAAAGCGAGCTTAGATGCATAAGTTTGCTTTGGAGATTGGTGTAACTTGAGATGTAACAATCTAAATATTAATGCCATAAAATTGCCCCCATAAAGGGGAGTGAGTAATCTAGGTTTATGAACCAAAAAGTCGTCTTTCTGGTGGTGGTCTCCAGTAATTTTCAAAAAGCCCATATATGCATATAAAATTGTGATTTATGCGAGTAAATACTTTTGAAAATAACCCCCACTGTGTGTGTGTGTGTGTGTGTGTGCATAGCAGTTGCACAGTTTTCGGAAGGGCCATGTCTGTGGGTAAAGCATTCTCTTCCCACAGAAGTCCCTTTCAAAAACTACCTTTCCTGTTCACAGGCCCCTTAGTGTCCTTGCCTAAAGTATTTTGAGAACAAGGTCCTGTATCTGCTCCACATATTTCCCTATGCCTTATTCCATAAACACTGCAACTTCATCTCTATTATGTTATATCCATTTGCCTCGCGTTACCGAGGCTGGTACCAGGAGTCCTATTCAAATATAGGCTAAAACTTGTGTATATGTTCAAATACAGTATATGTTTTCTGTACATTGCATGTAATTTCATATGCATTATTTAATGTTTTACACAGTATTTACTTTTATTTATTTTATTTATTTAGCGTATTTTGTATACTGTCCTTCGGTTTCGCCATCAGAACGGTTTACAGTAATCGTTGAAACAAGGTTAGATAAACATCATCACAGCGAATTGTCATGAAGTTGGATTATGGTTTTGGGGTCTTGTGTGTTAACTTCTTATAACTGACTTTGTGCATTGAGCATGTTTTCCCTTGCGTTGATTTTATATGTAGTTTTGCACATGCTTTCCAGTTGGTGAGTCCACATGATTTTTTTTGTCAGCATAGTGACATCATGGGGGCATAGTCAATATTTTTGCCTGCATTCAGTTTCAATATCCTGCACATGTTTTTCTTTGTTTTTAATCTAATCTGATGTTTTTATACTGCCTTTCTGCTCCACTCAGAGACCACCCAAAGTGCTTTACAACAATATATATAATCAAATACATAATACATATGAAATAAACAGATAATATAATCAAAATAGATTAATGTAAATAAATAATATATAAAAAAATCCAATACACTTCTTGGCCCAGCAACAGGCTCTAACCCATTCTCACAAGGGAAACCTTCTGCTATGCTTACAATCTAAAATAACATCGATACTGTCCCTCCCAATACAGTCCCGCTATAAACTCCCCCAGAAATAAAACCCAATTGCCAAACCTTACACATATATATGAAATAACGCCTAAATATTGCATATATAAGACCTATAAACAAGAATTAATACACACCTCCCTCCCCCCAACCAAAGGCGACTTGACCTAATGATAGAATTAAAAATGACATAACCAACACCCTACCAAGCAGGAGGACACAGCTTTCCTTCACACTCTGCTTTAGTGCACCTGTTTTTCTTTTTCATAATTTTTTTTTTATTTAGGGAAGACTATATGGGGGGTGGTGGTGGTGCTGGTAAGAGGACAAGGAGATAATAAAGATGAAGAGATTTGTGTTTCTTTCATACCCGAGTCACTGTCTGCAGTAAGACCCTGGTGACGGAGAGAAACTGGATGGGAAACCAAACCAAAGCATCCATTATCTGGGCTCCTGCATTAACAGATGCTATCTCTGCTTGAAATATTTGGTGTCTGTGTCTGGAGATTGAAAGCATTGTGTTAGAAGTAAGCAATGTGAGACTTAGTTTTCTAATTACAAATCAAGTGTATTTACTGTAGATCTGAGAAATCACCAGGACAACAAGGAGGTAAGGTCAAATGAACATTATGTATGTGTGTGTGTGTGTCTGTGTATACATACACATACATAATATATATGTGTGTGTGTGTATGCATTATATACATTGTATCTACTGAGTTAGGATGATTTTGTGTGATTTGGCGTGATGATAGGTACACAAAGATGAAATTTGTACATTGTACTCTCAACCTAGCTTGATAGCAGCTAGGTAGATAGTGTATCAAGCTAGGTTGAGAGTACTCTGTAAAAAATTCATTTTTTATATCTTTCATCACTCCAAATCACACAAAATCATCACTGATGTCTATTGTGCTGCTCATACCTTTGAATGTGCATGTAAACCTGCCCCCCAAAACCTAGGCCATCACCAAAACCTCATCCCAAATTCAGAATGCCCCTCTTACAGTGGTATAAAAAGTTGACTAATATGTGTGCCTCCCCAGAGTCTCTCTCTCTCCCTCCCCTGCCTGAAACGGGATTTGCGATATTTATCTCAAATCCCATTTCAAACTAATGCACACACAAATCCTGTTTCAGGCACAATGCACAGCATAATGCCCAGAAAAAAGGTGTAGCTATTTCTGGTGTTAAATTGTTTCGCTATTGCACGCAATGTTAAACACCCCTCATTTTCATAAATTCCACTCAAACTCCTCCCTTTTGACTAAATTTTTAAAATTTGCATATGTATCTCGTGATGCGTTATTTATCGCTTGCATTATGGTGTTATCGCAGAGCCCTAATGCCCGCGATAACACCATAACGCAATTTGATGAATGACCCTGTTAGATGGATAACTGCGTAGCCATTTAGATGGATAACTGAAAAGTTATCCATCTAAATGGCTATCTACCTTATAAATGGCCTGTGACCGACGGCCCGCAAATGCGCAGTAGAGCGCAGCTCTACTGCGCATGTGCGGGCAAGGACGTTGGTCAGAAAAAAAAAATGGCGGTGGGGCCGCAGGAGCGGGAGGAGATGCAGCGGCGCCGCGCGCGCGCGGTGCCGCTACTTCTCCTCCCCAGATCTGCCGGCAGATCTCGGGGGGGGGGGGGGGTGTCACTCCCACGCCCCCCCCCCCCGAGATCTGCCGGCAGGAGCGGGAGGAGAAGTAGCACCGCTACTTCTCCTCCCCAGATCTGCCGGCAGATCTCGGGGGGGGGGGGGGGGTGACTCCCGCGCCCTCCCCCCCCCCCCGAGATCTGCCGGCAGGAGCGGGAGGAGAAGTAGCGGCACCGCGCGCGCTCGGTGCCGCTACTTCTCCCCAGATCTGCCGGCAGATCTCGGGGGGGTCACTGCCGCGCGCGCGCGGGAGGGACCCCCCCCCCCCCCCCCGAGATCTGCCGGCAGGAGCGGGAGGAGTTAATGGAGCCAGGTGAGGGTTGCGGGAAGTCGCGCTTACGGCGCCGGGAGGAAATGGAGGTGGGTGAAGGGAGGGACTGAGTGGGAGGGAGGGAGAGGGGGACTGAGTGAGTGGGAGGGAGGGAGAGGGGGGACTGAGTGGGAGGGAGTGAGGGAGAGGGGGGACTGAGTGAGAGGAGAGGGAGGGTGGGGAGGAGTGGGGGAGGGGGGTGGTGAAGAGTGAGGGGAGAGAGAATGAGGGGGAGGTGAGAGACAGAGGGATGTAGCCCGTTTTAACGGGCTTTACGGCTTGTGTAGCTATATTCAAAGCCATATGTGTCTAGAATTCAGCCGCCTAGTCGGGGGCATTCCAGTGCAGGCAGGATGTGTTTCTGGGAGGAGCAGAGTTAGCCACCTAAGTTATGTGGCTAGCTTCAATATTTGAAGGTAGCCGCTATATACAGATAATTTAACTAGCTGCTCTGCGGCTGAATATCGGCTCCTATGTTTTTAAGTTATCCAGCTACATGTAGCTTCAGAATGTACAAAAAACATTTTTGCAAAAAAAAAAAAGTCAAAACAAAAAGCCCCTCTTTAATAGGCATGCAAAAGAGTACATTCTAACACAAAATAATATAGTGTGCATGCCATGCATATCAAAATCTTCTATGCTAACCAGTCCAAAGTGAAAGGGTCAGTTAGCATGGGGAATTTCATTATCTTGACCTCTCCATAAAGGCTAGACCCCCCCCCCTCTCCTTTCAGCATGGAAAGATGATACCCTCTGATCAAGCTCCGACACCTAATCTAGATTCGTCCCCTCATGGAGCAGACCTGCCATGATTGCCTATCATTCTAGAGGGTCCCAGTCTTCATCAGCAGAAGGGATGTCTGTCCTCCTACCAGTACCGCTGCAGCCTAGCGGCATCATTTGTCAACTGCATAGACCCCTTATTGGAAGAAATTCCTTTGAAAATGGGGAGAGGTGCAGTAGAATAATAATGGACAGTGAATGAAATATGTATGATGTAAGAAAGCGTGCACTGCATATAGATAATACTTGGGGCAATGTGTCAAAGCCTTTTTATCCTCAGGCAGTTAATTCATCAAACTTTATTTTACATGGACATGGAATCACCATGTGTATAGAGATTTAGTGACTCTACTCATTACATGGATAAAACAAACAAAACTAAAACACTTGTCTTTGTAGATTGTAAATACTTTAAAGGAGCAACCAGAGGGATGTTGCAGTATTTGAGCTTTCAAGACCTTGCGGGCCTTTTCTTCAGATGTCTGAGGCCTGCGAGCTCTTGAAACTCATATACTATAACATATGTTTTTTGTTGGTCCTTTAAAAAGGAACACAGTCTATAAAGACTTCAGTTCTTTTCAAGACCAATATAGAAAGACAGTAATTTTTAAACCAGCACGTAGGGGCACTTGTGCGCACATTCATCGGTCCGTGCCCAGGAACGCGACTATTTTCTAACATACGGGTGGGTGTACATGTGTGCATGTTATAAAATAGCCTCGCCGGGCGCATGCATGTGTGTGCAAATCCTGTTTCTATTGCTTAAGTGGGGGAACTTTAAGAGGGATACACAGTGACGCCATTGCCTGTTTTGCAAGTTCATTCTCAGTTTGCTCAGTTAAGGGTTAGGATTCCAAACCCCTGTTAACCCCGACCTTTAAAACCCCGCTGATCTGCCTAGATATTTTAGTTTCATAACTTACATGTCATCCATAGCGGACGTAAACCTAAGTGGCAGGAGACCCCAGAATGCTCTAGTGTGCATAAGTACCGTATTTCCACGACAATAACCCGCCCACGTATATAACCCGCCCACACACATAACCCGCAGGTTTTCAAGATTTATGAAAAAAAGTTTTAATATACCCCGCCTCCTCATATAACCCGCAATTCAAAAAAAAAATAAATTTTTAAATACCTGTCGGAGGGCCGCGTGGGTCCAGGCGGGCGGCGGGAGCCGGGTGGTCGCGTGTTAAATCTAGGCCGCGGGCGGGTGGGCGCTTGTTCCAGGCGGGGGCGGGTGGACGCGCGTTAGTTCGAGACGGCCGGCGGGTGGTCGCGTGTTAAATCTAGGCCGGGTCGCACAGGCGCGCATTCATTCACTGCCGGTGGGGGCTGCGGCAGCCCCCACCGGCAGTGAATGAATGCGCGCCGAAAGCAGCTTGTTCCAGGCGGCGGTGGCGGGTGGACGCGCGTTAGTTCGAGGCGGGTGGTCGCGTGTTAAATCTAGGCCGGGTCGCTCAAGGCAATCTAGGCCGGGTCGCTCAAGGCAGTCACATGCCGTGACGTCACGGCATGTGACTGCCTTGAGCATCGAATCGCAGGGGTCGCATTCATTCATCCAGGCGGAGGAGCCGGCTGCTTTCGCCGCTACTGCCTTGAGCGCCGAAAGCAGCCGGCAGCGGCAGCTGAAAGCAGCCGGCTCCTCCGCCTGGATGAATGAATTCATTCACTGCCGGTGGGGGCTGCCCCAGCCCCCACCGGCAGTGAATGAATGCGACCCCTGCGATTCGATGCTCAAGGCAGTCACATGCTGTGACGTCACGGCATGTGACTGCCTTGAGCGACCCGGCCTAGATTGCCTTGAGCGACCCGGCCTAGATTTAACACGCGACCACCCGCCTCGAACTAACGCGCGTCCACCCGCCACCGCCGCCTGGAACAAGCTGCTTTCGGCGCGCATTCATTCACTGCCGGTGGGGGCTGCCCCCATCGGCAGTGAATGAATGCGCGCCTGTGCGACCCGGCCTAGATTTAACACGCGACCACCCGCCGGCCGTCTCGAACTAACGCGCGTCCACCCGCCCCCGCCGCCGCCTGGAACAAGCGCCCACCCGCCTGCGGCCTAGATTTAACACGCGACCAATCAGGAAGCGGCCGGGCGCAGGGATAGGACGGACTCCTCTCAGCTGCAGCCTATTCAGAGTCGGGAAACTTTATTGGTTGTAAAATTTTTTCTGGATAACCCGCCCACGTTTATACCCCGCGGGGGGCATGCGGGGTAGGTAAAAACGCACATTACCCGCGGGTTATATGCGTGGAAATACGGTATTTACCCAGAAATTTTAGGTTAAAATCCCGGAATGTCCATTGCCCTGCTGAGACCACACCCACATCAACCCCTTTAAAAAACAAAACACTTCTCGTTTGTGTGTGCAGTGGCATTTACATGCGTATCCGGGTGGCTTGGTGTGTATTGGCCTGCCATATTCGTTCATCCCCTGATTGAGGTGCGCGTCGGGCTTTTAAAATTCACCTTTTAGTTAAATAGCATAGTTATCTGCCTTTTCTGTATATGCAGCTGGCTACAGAATAAAAATTAGTTTTAAAAAAAGAAAATAGTTACTTGAACTCTATAGTGCAATATGAAAAATATCAGTAGCATTTGCATGAAGAGGTCTGAATACAGGGAAAATTGCTCAAACTTTCTTCAGTAGTTTTACAAAGTGAACAGACTTCTGAACGCTGTCTTATGTCTTTTATCCCATTGCATGCAACATGTAGTGCAGTGTACTTCTAATAGAAAAAGTCAGAACATTTCCTCTTGCATTTATTTCAATATTTTTAGTTTTCATTAATACTTCACCAAATAAAGATATTCATGCCACAATATGGACCTAATATACTAAGTAATTTTCCTGTAGATATAACTTGGCGAAACCCCTTTAGTGTAGCAAAGGGTAGATTATAGTAAAAAATCAGTCCATGGGAGAGAGATGTGGTCCCTTGCAAGGATGCTGGGGTGGGGGTGAGGTCAAACAGTGCCGTACCTGCAATGAAATTACCTTGTCCTCCCTCCCTCCCTCCCAGAAATCTGCGGGTCCCTGTACCTTTAAGGGGTGGGTCTGCTGCACCCTGCTTGTCCCACCAGGGTATGTCTGATAGCCTGAGTATCTCAGCCTGCTTGTCTGACATTGCTGCCACCTTTAAACTCAATATGGCCAAGACAGAGCTCCTTATCTCTTTCCCCAAGCCCACCTCCTCTCTTCCTCTTTTTTTTCTCTGTTTCTGTGGATAACACTGTGGTCGTGGTTGTGGTTCTCTTTGACTCCTCTCTCTTTCCTTCTCTACGCATATCCAATCGCCACTAAAATGAGTCATTTCTATCTTTATAACATTGTCAAAATCCATCCTTTCCTTTCTGAACACACTGCCCATAAGAACATAAGAAATTGCCATGCTGGGTCAGACCAAGGGTCCATCAAGCCCAGCATCCTGTTTCCAAGAGAGGCCAAACCAGGTCACAAGAACCTGGCAAGTACCCAAACACTAAGAATATCCCAGAACCCTTATCCACTCTCTCATCTCCTCCTGCTTAGATTACTGCAACCTGCTCCTCACAGGTCTTCTGACAAGCCATCTCTCTCCACTGCAATCTGTCCTAAATTCAGCTGCACTCCTCACAGCATACAGTCTTAGCTGCCCTGTTCTTTTCTTTAACTATATCATGATCCTTCTTTGCTTGATAAACATCTGTTATTGTTCATGTATTCTGGTGTCACATGTGGCTAGAGTAAAATTTAAAAAAAACCCACTTCTCTTAAATCTGATATTACACAACACAGGATCCAGATAGAAAGTAATGAGTCTTGCATTTCCTTTTAAACATTCTTGGACAGCTCATCTACAGTACTGGAGATCTGGTGCATATATTATTAGATGATAAATTTTTAGCACTAGTTCCTTGTGCCCAGATTTCTGGCTTTCTAATGTAATGCATTTAATTTTTGTATTTTTGTAATTTTTTTTTTTTTGTTGTAACATACTTGGATTACTTATGTGGTAAAGCATGAAATTATTATTAACAGAGTATTGAAACTTGGAGAAATTGTTCAGTTTATTCCCTTATTTCTTAAGCCTTTTCAGAACAATGCATCAACCTCATGGTCTAAGATACACTTGAGCTTGCAGTAAGTTTCAATGATGGGTTGGGTTGCACCACATCCAGGTTAATCCAGAGAGGCTAGTTTTTGTGTCATTACTTGCAAGGACTCTTAGTTGTTACGCTTAGCCAGCCGCGTTCGCATCCTGCGGCTGGCCACCCTCACCGTCCTGCATGGTCGACATCGCTTCACCGAAAACGCAGCCGCCAACCTAAAACTCTGCCGCACTGCACCGGGGACACCATGTGATCATTTGCTTAGGCACGCACAGCAGTTTTCTCTTTAAAGGGCCAGTGGTGGGAAAATCTGGCAGCGCCTCTGTTTGATGTCACAGAGCTGTCCCTATTTAAGGGCTCCTGGATCGTCTTCTGGCTTGACCTGGTTTGTCTTTGTTTCACGTCTTGCTGTTCACCGCCTGCCTGACTTGGATGGTTAATAATGTCTCCTGCTGGTTGCCTTCCCAGATCTTGGATCATCTCATGTCTTGCTTTTGATCGGTGCCGCCTGCTGACGTGAGGTCTTTCAGGGTTCTCTTTGGAGGTTGCACCAATCTCATCTCATCCTCATGGTTAACAATAGTTCTGTTTTCCCTAAGAAAAGTAGGTCTATATCTTCTTGCATATAATGAAGCAATACCAAGATTGTCAGCCTTTCTGGGTTGGCATGGATGAGGTGACAACCCTAATGATAGGTGGTCCGTCAAGTATATAGAGTTTGTAGAATAGGGACCCTTTACATAGAAACATGGCAGATAAAGACCATGCGGTCCAGCCTGACTGCCTATCCACATTTCCTGCTTAGCTTTACATTCTCTTCCTGCCCCTCAGAGATCCTCTATGCTTGTCCCAAGCTTTTTTGAGCTCCAACACTACCCCTGTCTTCACCACCTCCACTGGGAGGCTGTTTCATGCATCCACCTCCTTCTCCATAAATAAATAGCGAGTTCTGATAGATCTTTTCTATCTTGGTGTACAAATTCCTTCAAAAGATCCTTTGGTGTATGTTTTTTATATGGTTACATTGTTTGGAAAGAAGGCATCTGTTGATCATATTCTGATGGATCTAATAATTCTCATATTCTTGTTTGGGATCTTCCACATTTAATATGTTCTGATAAACCTGCATCCTGGTAAATGGATTGCTGCCTAGAATCCCTAAATGAACTTAGCTCAATTTACATCACTTGGCATTCTTCTCGCCCAAGCAGTAATGCATGATGACTTTTATTGGTACCTTTTATTCACACATCTAGGATTGCTGTAACAGAGCAAGTTGTGGGTGATCCATGGATGACTATGGGAAGCCTACAGGTAGTTTCAGATTATCACCCAAGTTTCCAGGAATGTTTGACATTGCAGATTGGCTGTAACAATGTGCAATGACTTCCTCTGTCAGCACTGTAATTGGTATCCCCAAATGTTCTTCTATTTTTGTGTTTTGTTTGCTCAGTAAAATAGAAAGGGCCATGAAACTAAAGTTCTTTTATTGCTGGTGGGGATATTTTGTTTTCATGAGCCAAGGTTCATGTTCTATATGACTGAGTGTTCCTGACATTTCTGTTTATGGCTGTGTGACCATGATAAATACTCCTGGTCTCACTAAACTAGCCACTTTTGCAATTATTAATTACCAAATTTCCAGCTCTAGTATGAAGAAGAAAGGTCAAGATTTACTTATATTTTTTAAATTAATGGGGGTGGAAGACAGTTTTGAGTTGTATAAATGATCAGAAAGTGTAGATAAAGTAGACTCATTAATCATACTGGGATCAGAAACACCTCTATTCATGAACTCATTTATGCTAAAGAAAGCAAAAATAAACTTCTCGTTAAACTCTGCATTTTCTAGCTTCAGAGCAATTAGGCTCTTCCTGAATTCACACCTGCTTACCTGTCTACCTGCTGATACAGCTGATTGACTTCCAATGTAGAGAACATGTCCAGGTGATGTTAGTAGTGATACTTTGGTGGTTAAGGATCATCAGTTAGTCACTCTTGGATGACATTTCTGCCACTTTGTTCAGACAGGATGCCTCTGGGGAATGCAAGAAGGATGCCTTCAGGAAACAGCTCTTCTGGAAATGATGTCACAAGACTTGGGGAGGGGGGAATTCACGATACTCTGAAACAGTTCTTCAGGGAGTGGCAATTTTATAAATATTGTAGTAGATATCTGCTGTATATGTACAGAGGTAGGATTGTCAATTTCTCTACAGTGATCACTATTCCATGATTAAGTAGCACGTTCACCAAGAAATCCTTCTTAGCATAGTAGCATGTGTAATTGTCATGATTGATCAAAATCTGTTTTTACACCTCAAAAGCTTTCTGTCTTGGTTTTGTGGACTCCATGTTTCACTACTTCTGTTTTCTTGTTGTTAAAAGGAAAGGCAGTAGAGAAAATGAATGAAGGAGAAGCTTTAAGGAATGTAAAGAAAGAGTGAAATATGCAGACTGCGACTGAAAAAGAATAACTATGAATTGAGAGTTGGAAATTTTTTTTGTGGAGTAAAAGCGATGGAGGATTTCTCTGCAGCCTTTTTTTTTTTCCTAACAAAAGTGAAATCAACAAAATTTAGTTGGCTTTTCTTTTCTTCCATTTTGAAAATGTAATGTAATGAAATGGACTGAATGAACATCCTAGACACCTGGAATACCTTCCCAGAAGAAGTGGTGAAAACAAGAACAGTAGTGGAATTCCAGAGGGAGTGGGCTAAATATAGAAGTTCTCTAATGGCTAGAGAATGGAAATGACGAACTGGGGTGTAACCTATGGTAACTTTTGATGAAACGTTTCTGAAAGGGGGCAATCTGCACAGAATGGCATTTACAACCAACCAGTTGGCATTCAAGGGATTCATATGGGCATATCTTATAGTAAACATATGGTTTTGTTATGTGGCTTTTTACATTACTGCAACAAAATTTGATAATTCACTCATGGTGGTGGTAGGACAGGAGTGATTCACTCTTGTGCTTCTTCAGGCAGGGCAGGTCCTCTGTGCATCACAAGAAGGAATGATAAACCGCTGAGAGGAGGAAGTCTGGTCATTCACCTGCTTTTACAGCGTGAACGGGGCCTTCTTGCACCTAGGATAATCTGTGCGGAGCGACAATTACAACTCTAAACACCTTGCTGGACAGACTGGATTGATCATTCTGATCTTTATCTACACTCATTTTCTAAATATGTTGTTAACCATATTTTATGATCATTCAGTTTACAGAGAGGCTGCATCCACTGAGATGCAAGAGGAAATTTGTCACTTTGTCAGCACAGTACAACATGATAAATGCCTACATTCACTGTTGCAAGGAGTTAACACATGTTAACATCACTAACATGTAAATTAGTCTGCATTAGTGTTAACAAAGGGATGGTAACATTCAAACCAGCGTATGGGTGCACATTTGTGGTGTGTGCGTCAGCCCGTGCCCAGGGACATAGCCACGGTATAAAATAATCTGGCCGCGTGCACGTGTGTGTCAAATTTTAAATGGGCACATGCATGTGCATGCAAATCCCACTTCTAACACACAAGTCGGGGGATTTTAAAAATAGTGTGAGCCGGCGCCATTGCCAGTTAAACCAGTTTGTCACCAGTTCACCCAGTTAAGGGGTAGGTGCTCCAAACCCTCCCCCCCCCCCCCAGTTTAATAGCCTTCACTTCCCATAAGCCCTGTACCTTAAAACCCTGCAGGTCTACCTGTTTTTCTTTTTATCATCACTTGCATCTCCTCCATAGCAGAAGTAACGTTACATGGCAGAGGACCTCTGCGCGTGCCGGGATGCATAAGTATTTACACACCCATCTCTTGGCCATGCCCTGACACACCCCTATCCCATCCCTTTGGAAAACATTTGAGATGTGTGTGTGTGTGTTGCGGGAGATACACGTGAGGCGCTTACGAGCACTGAGCAGATTTTACTCAGTGCTCATAAGCCTGACTTATTCGTGCATCCTCTAATTAATGTGTACCCTGGGCTGTTAAAAATTCAGCTTTAGATCTGGTGTTAATGAGGTAATAAGATGCAAAACTATGCAAAATAGTTGACCTTTGAGTGAAGCAAAAATGTTTGTATGTTAAAATACACAAAATGTAATGCAAATATATTAACCTCAAACCTTACCTACTCCTCCAGGAGATGTAGTTAGTACATTCTTGCATCATCATCCTAATTAATGTACATACTTTCATGTGTGTACTTTCTGTGGTCCGATGTGAATCATTTGCATGTCATTAGCATTGGCCCGCTAACTTAGCCATCCTGCTCCTATAGCCACACTTTTTTTAGGGTTCTAAATGTAGGCACTCAGCCCTAGTAAATTTTGAAATGGGCCAAATTAGGATCCATCAATGATGCCCACCTAAGTCTTTTGAAAATTGACCCCTAATTATATTATAGATTTACTTTACCTCTACCTTCTTTCAAAGTAAGTAATGTAACAAAGAATCAATTTCAGTGCATCATTGACTGATCTCAGAATGGTGGATGATACACTTAAATCAATTCCTTCTGTGAAGATGGCTAAACTTTCAAAGACAATACAAAGTGCCTTTCATTGTGCCATCCCTATGCTTTGGAATATGTTGTCAAGAGAGTTGTGCATGCTACCTGATTATTTGATGTTTCTTCTGGCCATGAAGACTTGGCTCTCTTCTCGGGCGTTTGATAACTCTCTATGATGTCTATAAGTCTGGATGGGGGTGGGAAGATGAGTTTATAGTTTTTGGGCCTTTGAAATTCTGCACCATGTCTGAGATTCTTTGCAGGATTTCATGAAATGCTTTGCTTTATTGAGCGGCTATCTAGGTAGCCTTATTATGTTTATGTTGCAGTTGTTTGGTTATGTTGTATTATGTTTTGAATGACTATTTAGGGAGGATTTTAAGTAAGTTATCCATTATGTGGTCGGTATCTGTCCTGCATTTGTGGTGGTGTAATAATTAGTTTCTGTGCTATGCACTTTGCTGTAATACCTTTTGGGCATTCTGGTGATAAAGTGTGGAAAACGCAATGTATTATTGTTATAGATTTCTTTTTTGTAGGAAGACTTTGCTCACCTGACTATATTTTCGTCCCATTGTTTGTTTACTAAATGGAATAACTGGTTACTGGCAGCTACAGATAACTGGTGCTGAAGGCTGAGAATCCTCAAATGGGGGAAAGGAATTTAACTTCCGAGGAAGTGGGTGTTCTATCTATTTCACTTCCATTATTTCCAACTCTTCCTGCAAATTGAATTTTCTTTTGCCCCCTAGATATAAGTGGAGGATTTTTTTTTTTAATATGAATGATCCCGCAACCTGCTTACTTCTGAAACTCATCAAGAATAAGATGCATTGTACCTGTATGATTAGGGCACCATAAAAATGCTGAAATAAGTATGACGCAATGCCCAGGTAAGTGTGGTGCCATATGAATACAGTTACAATGTATTAAACATTATGGCGGTATTGAAAGGAAGGCAAGGAGAAGAGCCGTTTGCTGTGTCTAAGCCAGAAATTGACACACAAAAAGGAATGATACCTTGAACGCATTCTTTTGTGTTCATGCTTAGCAATGAAAATCACTTGCACTGCTTATAGTCAATTTGCTTTGCATGGTAATTTAGGGTCCTTAGTTTGGTTGAGAAGACTAATAAATACATAAATAAATAGATAAATATTTCTGCATCACCAAATTTGTGTATAGTTGGTTCCATCTGCCCATCTACTAGAATACATACCACATGCCTAAGTGGGAACATAATCCATTAAATGTACATAACTTTTTTTTTTTTTGCCTTGGGACATCCCATTTAATACAGCTGTTGATTCTGTCCAAAAAAGATTCTGTCTGTGTTTCAGACACTGATGGTGTATTCAGCCTGAACTGCAATCACTTCCTCCTTGATCTCTTCAATGAAAAGGCAGAAATTGTTGCTCTTACATAGACAAGTACAGAAGCTTTTAATGCTCATTAGGAATCTCGATATACCAAGGATTTCTTTAGGGGAACAAAGGAAGGACAGACAAAGAGGAAGTGGAGAACTTTTTTTGTGTCTGGAATTTATGATTTGACCTCCTCCTAAGCCTGCGATCATACTGTTAACATAAGGAGATAGAACTGGGGTCATTGATGGAATTATTTTACAGAGAAAAGATTGCTAAAATACTAAGTGGCATTGAGTGATAGGACTCAAGAAGCCATGGAGAAGGAAGAATGTGGTGTATTTATCGATCTGAATACTGATGATGATTGGAACAGCAAATGTGTGAAGTGCCAAGGCTGTATTGAGCTCAGGTGCTAGCTGGAGTGCTTGGGACTGCTATCACCAAATTATTCTTCAGCATAGGAGACCCGTGCCCTAGATAGCACAGAATTGCTCAAAGACTGCTTTGTGTGGTAAACTTTTGTTTCGTTTCATTTATAAAGTGCTTTGATAAATGATAGACTCTATAAACAAAGCAGTATACACAATCTAAAACAAAGCATAATGATCATGAAAACATAACAGTCCCATTGTGATGACAAATCAATGCATTAAAAAATGAAACCTCCAATCTGCTGTCACCTAGCCCCATATAATAACAACCCCTTTCAAATATGCCCAACTCAAGGACCTCTAAATATTATCAGTGTTCCTGTCTATATTTTACCTACAGTATATATGCTGACTCCTATCATTAACCTTCCTCCCCACAGTATTCTTACATATTCCAATTACCCTTCCACCAATGTCCCCATACCCTTTGTTCCCCCAATAATCATGAATTACCATTCCCTGATATCATTTACAACTCTGTTTCCAGTCTGCCTGCCCTACAATGTATCTGTCCCTCCCTATATACAGCTTTGTATCAACTTAGTGGGAATGGAAGCGTTTTTCTTTTTTCCTAAATTTTAGAAAGTTCTGTTCCACAATATAGGAGCTGCCACTATTCCTTCTTGCTACATTCTGGATGGTTTTCATTGTTGGAACTTCCATAGGCAGTCTTGTAAGGTCTGGAGATCACATATAGAGCAACACCCAACTCAAGGCCCTGCTGCAAATAGCTGGGTCATTATCTCTTAGCAAGTGAAAGGGCTAATGCACACTATTTGCCCTTTTAGGGAGTAATTTTCAGCCAGCGTAGAGGTCTGTGGGTTCTTTATATCCACAGACCTTTTATTCAAATTTTCCAAAGCAAAAATACACACACAACTTCTCATTTTGAAAATTATCCTAGCAAAACGATGCGTCCATGACTACACCAGCTTATATGGTATGCTTTGTTTTACTGAAATAATTTACATGCCTGCTTTTTAAAATCAAAAAGTCCAAGCCCCACCCAGATTTCTCCTCTGGAACGCACCTCCCTTATGTGCATAAAAGGATGTGCACACATTGTGTATGCATATAACTTTAGGTGTGTATCTGTCATGAAATTATCTAATGGGTTATTTCTGTGGGCAAGGCACTACTTTGTCCACAGAAGTCCAACTTATCCTCTTGAGTGCTACTTTTAGCCATTGGATTTACAGAGAGCTATTCTTCTGAATGTGATTGTGCTCTTGCAAAATGTTATTTTAATTAATATACAATGAGTGACTGTAGTGCAATATTTTATGCAAAGCAGCACATAAAGTATGAACACACAGCCAAACGATGTGTGAAAAACCCTTCACAAATAGGATTTTCTAAATAAATTAATTACACTTCAGTGTAGTTAAAGCTTTTGTAAAATTTTCCATGGAAGAAATACGTGTACTATTTTGCTACTGAGCTTATTTGCATATGCTAAAATGGAAATGGGGGGTGCAGTTCAGGTTGACCAGCACCTGTCGGGCTATGTTCTTAGTCTCTTGGTTTCAGTTTGACTGTAAAACCATAGCATTTAAAACTTATTAGAATCACTTACATTTCAAAATCTGCTGTCCCCAATTTGCAGAAGTACATAGTCAAAGGTATAAGGTTATTTTAGCTCATATCTTCCTTTGATCTTCACTTTTCATTTTGTTTATTTGAACAAATCACCACATGTTTCAGTTGCGGCCATCTGGTTGTGTCTTTGAAAACAATCAGTCGTTTTGCAGAGAAATCAGGAGCGGTCTACAAACCAGAGGTCCCCCGTATTTTTACTTACAAGCTTTGATATTTTTTTTTTTTTCCTTTTCACCACCCTTCTAGCCTACACACATCTCACAAAGACCTATTAGTGAGATTTCATTTCTAAACTACCACAGGGTCACCTATTTGATTTCCGCAGAACATTTGTTTGGCATGCATTAATGAGTTTCTGGGCAATGGCTCTGGCATCCCAGCTTTAGTACTTTGTCAAATTAGCTCTCTGTTATGTCTGCAAGCTCTGACACAGCTGCAGAAAGCAGTGAGAAAGCACAGTCGAGCCCGTTTCCAATGGAGAGGAAAGTCTTGTGAAGCAGAGAGCACGGTGCACAGCTGTGGTATTTAAGTGCTGGACACTGTTCATGATTTCACTTTAATTGATGCACATGCAAATTAAGCACATTCATACCCAGTGTATGCAAATTTATGTTATACAGGCTTTAGATATTCTGGAAACCTTCCTTGATTTGCCTCCCCTGATGGAATGTTTCTTCTTGTTTTCAAATTTATTTTGTCTTTCAATTAGTGAAAATTACCCCCTTCAATTCCTGTAATCAACGTTTCTATAGCTTATAGCACAGAGACACTTTTTGTTTTAAATCTAGTAAATTCTGCTCGCAATCTCCTTAACAGCTATGCATTAAATTAGTCATACCAGATACTGAGTTGTCTGTTTCAGCTCCAGCATCAAGCAATCTGGTGACCCTGCCCTTATGCAGGAGGTATTTAATACTCTAGTTCCCAAATCTGTCCTGGTGAGCCCACAGTAAGATTTTCAGAATATCCACAGTGAATATTCATGAGATATATTTGCATACACTTGGTCTCTAGTGTATGCAAATGTATCTCGTTCATATTCATTGAGGAGATCCTGAAAAGCTGACTGATGGTGGGGTCACCAGGACAGGTTTGGGAAGTCTGTACTCTCTATTATAAGCATTAAGAATATTATCATGTACATAGTAACCTAGTTGACTAACAATCAGGGGAAAGTATAACTATTTCTGAACTTTTTGTATTTGTCCCTCTCCCCCATTCCATGATATTTCTTTTTATCAGTAACTCCTTTTAGTCCTAGTGAAGATGAACAATTGATGACTACTCACATTGCCATTGGAAACTGTTTATTCAGTGCTGGTTTTCATTTCTTTGTTGTCGTTTGCTCTGTGTATGCATCTCAATAAATACATAATGCATTTGCATTGCCAACAAAATGGTTCACTGAGTCTCATGATTGGGATATGGCCATACCGGGCTATAACTTATTAAGGAAGGACAGAGAGGACAGAAAAGGGGGGGAGGAGTAGCTCTCTGTCAAAAACAATATCCAAGCAGCTGAAATGCAAGGGATGTGGGGTAGGGAAGAAGCATTATGGGCTGTCCTAAAAAAAATAAAATAAAATAAGAGTGCTTCCATTTATATCAGTGTGGTCTAAGGACTTCCAATTCAGACAAAAGAGCTGGACAGAGGTCTGGTTGATGACATGTACATGGACACTTTGACAGGCACACGTTTACTCAATGAAACATACATACACAAATACATGGCGTCATAGATGTAGAAAAATATAGATACAACACATAGATGTAGATAGTGAACATAATTATATATGAATGCATGTGTACATAGATCTGATTATGATTTTTAGAACACAAAAATGTTAAATGTTTGTCACCCTGCCTATGACTAGTCCAGAGGTTTTTAAACCTGTAACTAATAAATGATCATTGCCTTTCTCATTTAATAGCAAATGGGGGCCCCACATATGTATTCATCCAACAAAAGATGATTGACTGCAGATGCCTGATCAGCCTACCATTTTCATGACTAGTAAACGATAAAACAAAACCCACCTGCAAGGAAATTGCTAGCTGCTCTCCATGGTGCTGAAATTGCTAATTAACATTAAATTGAATTGCATGAGAATTGTTTCTGATTGTCATATGGTTATAAGTATGAATACAAAGCATAAGAGTCTGTGGTGAAGGACATTGGATGGTACTGGCAATGCATCAATATAAGGTGATGAAGCAATAGAAGAGGCTGGTAATACAGTTAAAAAGCAGCCAAAAGGATTACACTGGCATAATTGTGTTTCTGCAAACTGACTTCTAGAAATGTATTATAATTAGTGTATGGGAAGTTTGATTTATATCATCTCATCAGTTATATTGCTTAATCTGAATACAATTAAGTTTTAGAGTGCTGAATGTAATAAATAGGAAAATGGAATATCTTTTTCATCTAAGCAGTGTTAAGTTTCATGTTCTCTGTCTAAGAGAAGATAACTACCTAAACTCTATAGTCTAGATAGTGGTGAGATCTATTGCCTTTGACTTCTATGAGATAGTGTTCATCTTTGCTTTAGGATACCTACTCTAGGGAGGCTGATGTAATAAAATGGTAGTAAAACATATGTTAAAATGTATTACACATTTTCTTTACTACTGTGCTAAAAATGTTTTCTCCTGATGCAATATAAGCATGGGAGTAGCTTGCTTATTGCAGCTGTTACTACCCCTAACCAAATAAGCTAGATACTTCACTTAGATGCAGCTCCAGCACTGCTCTCTACATCAATGGTGGGGGTGGAAGGTAAATAGAACCAAAAGGTTACTATTAAAGGCCAAGAGTATCAGATAAGTATGAGAAATAAATGTGTGAAAGCTGGATGGTCCGTTTGGTCTTCATCTGCCATTATTTCTATGTTTCTATGGAGGTTAGATCTGTAAGTTATGTTTTAACTTGCATTTCTAACCTTTGAATTAAAAAAAAAAAATTTGTCCCAGAAACTCTCTGCTACAGGACCTCTGAGCCAGAGCATTCATGCCCTGGAGCTCCCAAGCCAGGACCCCTGCCCCAGGACCAACAAGCCAGAGAGACTCTCTGCTCTGGGACCAGAGATACCCCACTCACTCACCTCCCCCTACCAGTCCCCTATGTTTACCTTTGCAGTATTATAGCTTTTTCTGTTTTCTTCACTGGCTGTTTTTTAAATAGAGACAGTTCAGCTGAAGTTACCCCAGTGTGTGTGGGGGGGGGAGAGGTCCTGGACTAAGCTCTCCCCAAACCCAGAATTTCTGGGTGTGGGGCACCTGAGTCAGGACCCTGGGGCCCAAAATTGGGGAACCTGCATCCAAGGGTCCTCAACTTGGGGAATATAAGTCATTGGGTGTTGATATATTTTTAAACTTAAATTACTTTACATAGAAGTAAATGGAAATTAAATCTTTATTTCATCTCCATGGCTGTGTAACGATCGAGTGCAGTAAAACAGCTAATTTTTAGCACACTTTCCTGCATTGGCAATAATTCCATATGCAGACCATTTCCATGCATTAGCATGCAAAGTAAGCTCAAATTGTCAAACTATTTTAAGAACAGTTTTTTTTAGTGTAATTTTAGCACAACAAAAATGTGTGCTAACATGGCAGTAATGAGGTGCGCTAAGCTTTGCATACCTCATTACATTGTCTTCTTTCTTATTAGGGAGTGAGATTCAGCATTGCAGACACTACTGCTTAATTTAAATAAAGAAACAGTGGAAATTCGGGATGTGCATTCAAATGAGTTGATTTTCAGTTGGATTCATTGCAATGAAAACCAAAATAATGAGGCACCTGAAAAAAAAAACCACAAATCTTTTTCATTTCATTTGGTGCCATTAAAGTCTATAGGGGAAGCAAATCAATGCATTTTTTTTTTCACTTCCAGCCAGACGAAGTGGAGCTGACATTTTCTCCAGGTACATCCCTAATGGAAGTCATTTGAGAGTTTCAGGATCTTTTTTTGCTTCTCTTTTTTTCTTGTTTGTTATATTTAATGGAGAAGTTTGTTCTTTGTTTGGCTTTCTTTCCAACTTTAATCAAAAATTGTGTAGCCAGTTGCAGAAGTTACTAAAATCTATAATCGTATAAAAAAAACTGAAGACCGAAGACTTTGATTGCCAGTCAACATTCATTGCAGAAACACATTTATACCACCAAACACAGTAAACAGTAAGATGATGAATTCCAAATACTAACTGCAGAGTCATTGTGATGCATACACACCATGAGCCAGATGCAATAAACTTTTTATTCCCTTTAGGCACAGAATGGGAAATATACATTCACCCATGTGACAAAGGAGGATGGAACTGTTTTTTGAGCTGGCAACAGCCATCACAGCTGTATAATCTGTGGCAAAAAAAACCCAAACCCAGACATAATCTCTGTAATTTTTATTTTTTAGGCAAAAATGAAAGCAAGATTACTGGCAGAATTTTTGCTTTGATTATTGGTGCACGCCCTGTAGAGTTTGCACCAACGTACAGTATTTTAATATTCTCCCCCTAATATAGTAATGTCAGTGTGCTAAGCTTGGTAGCACAAAATTATTTGAAATTTGGGAATTTGTATATATGCATATTATTTATTTTCTCCTTAACGAAAGGGGCTCTTAAAGAATTAAAGGGATGTTCTCTTAGCTACAGGAATTCTTCACCTCTTAGCATTTCTGTTCCTTACATAATATTTTTGCTCTATCAATGCTGCCTTTTTCCTAGATCTCAGAGTATAGTACAATGTGTGCGGTTGGTGTTCGCCTTTATAAATCCAACCCAGCAGCATGTCTCACTTATTGTGAACACACTGTGTGATTTATATTCCTGTCTGTGACATAATAGCCTACCAATACTATCTCAGGACCAGCAAATGATAGTATCATTCTACAATAAAACCCAACTCACCAACTGAGCCAAGTTATTGCATCCAAGATTCAATCTGTGCAACAGACACCATGATGGAGCCCTAAGAAAGAGGTCCATATGCCTTTCCATTTTATTATCAATTATCTACCTCTGATTTTCAGATGTCATGTCCTGTAAACTCAATGATGTCTATGCTACAACATCTCTCCTGCTGTGATAAATCTTGCAGCACTTAAAGATGAATTTTAAAAGCTTGACGCACGCTGAAATTAGGGGATGCGTGAATATTTATTTATTTATTTATTTAACACTTTTTTATACCGACCTTCATAGTAATAACCATATCGGATCGGTTTACATTTAACAAGGGTATAACTGAAGCATAATTAAATTAAACAAAAGAGGTGAAATAAGGCAAAGTTACATTCAACAAGGGGTAAGAACTTGGAAGCTAACGTAGCTGGAAGAAAGGTAAAGGCGGATAATAAACAAGAAAATACAATAGAGAATACAGGTTAAAGCTACAGGTGCTTTAACCTAGCAGTGCCATAGACCATCGTTCTTGAAGATCAAAGACCATTGTCCAGAATATGTCTGGCTTGTGTGCGCCAAGCAGATTTTAAAATCTGGCCAGATATGCACATAAATGCCACTGGGTGCACAAATTGGAACTTCTCAAAAAGAGGAGGGGCCTGGTCTGGGCAGGGCAATAACGTTCCAGGATTTTAACCTGAAATTTGCATGCAAATATGTGTGTGATCCAAAGTATGCCGGGGTCCCCTGTCATGTAACTTTTACTTCTGCTATGGATGACGCGTGAGTAATAAAGCAAAAAAAAAAAAAAAAATCTAGGCAGATCAGCAGGGTTTTAAGGGTTGCGGCTAATGCGGGAAAGGAAGTGTATTAAACTAAGGGGGTTTGGAGACCTCTTCCTTAACTGGGCAAACTGGGAAAATTGGCAGTAGCGTTGGTATGTGTCCCTATTAAAATCCTTACACTTACACGGTAGAAGCAGGATTTGCATGCGCACGCCCACTTAAAATTGAGCACACAAGCGCATTGCTAGGCTATTTTATAACGTGCATGTATACGCGCGTCTGTTACAAAATTGCCGAATCCATGGGCGCGGGCTGACGAACGCATGCACATGTGCACCCGTGTACCAGTATGAAAGTTACCATCTTATGGCCGAATTTTAAATTGGCCACATGCGCACCTCACACATTTTCAAAAGGGCCCAGCCATGCGCATAAGTGGTGATACGCGCACAAGTGCTGGGCCCTGAGAAAGGGGCATGTCAGGGAGTGTGTTCTGGGTGGGGAGGGATGGAGGCAGGCTGGGACAACGGCCATTAGCCACTGTCCCGGGGAAGGGCGCTGGCATCCGGTCGGCGTGTGGAAATTACTTCTGCTCCCGAGGAGCAGTAAGTAATAAAATTAAAAAAAAATTGAGGCAAGGTAGGTTAGGTTTAGGGGGTGGGGAGGAGAGGGGAAGGGGAGGGAAGGATAGGAGGGGGGTTAGGGATGTTCCTTCTCAGTCCCCTCCTTAATTGGAGCGGACTGGGAGGGAACTGGGGAAGGCTCAATTGTATCGCTGTGCGGGCTTTGCAAAAATTCACTCCCCTTGTGTGCGCCGCCTGCACGGATTATAAAATCTGGCGTGCATGTGCGTGTGGCCACCTGATCTTATAACATGCGTGCGCCGGTACGCACATGTTCTAAAATCAACATATGCATGTGCCCGGGAACCACACGCACATGGACGCGCGTGTGCATATTTTAAAATCTACCCCTTCTTGTACTTACATAAAGTGTTTTTAAATTGGGAAAAAAGTAATCTTGTTGCACTACTACAATGAAGGATGTGGTTCTATTGGTACTTCCCCTTAGGACATTTTTAATATTGTTGGACTTATTCTACTGAATTATCTTCAGGATCATTGATTTAGTCAGCATCAATAGTGTTAGTATTGATGGAAGCAGCTGGATTTACCTCTATGCAAGTACTGAGTAAAAATGTCTGTCTTTTTTTTTTTTTGCGTATTTAATCATTTTTTTAATGCTTTTCATAGACTGTTAGAACAAAAGTTTTGTTTAGAATGCCATGTTAGATCTCAGATGTCAATTAAGTTGAATACATTCCTTAGTTTTGATTGCAAGCTTTATAAAATAAAGTCTGTAAAAAAAAAAAAATAAATAAAAATGCCAGGACCTCTGATTAAACTAAGGGCTGTATAAAAAGTGAGTCATTGCTAAGAGTCTAAAATGACATGAGTGGCTCACGAGTAGGATGGTTCTTTTAGTGACATGAGCAAGAGTGAAATATTCAGCAAATGTATTTAATTCATCACATTTTGAGCTGATAAGTATTGAGGGGAGATCTTGGTTGTGTTCATGATTTTACACTTGACACCCTTGTAGTGGAGGGAGTTGGGTGCTCTATAAACATACCTTTCACACTTGTTTAATATACAATTGCTTGGCAGTTTGTATGGTTTAAAAAAAAAAAGTTTACGTTTCACCATAGGACTTTTTCTTTGGGCGATTACAATTATTCTTTGTTTTTTCTGACATTGTGCTCCACTTCTTTTGAATACATTAATTTTATCAGGTGATCATAAAAGTAATTTTCAAACAGCCCATATAGGGGCTGCTCGGAGCAGCTGAAACATTTTGTGTGTAGATGATTTACGCACATGAAGGTGAATTCTAAAAGCTGGGCGCACCCAATTTGATATTTGTGCATGGCTTATAAATCTCACATTGAGGAGGGGTGAGGTATGGGCGGGGCCTGGTCATTCTGGGGCGGGGCCAAGAAATGTGCATGCAAATACCTACATGCCTGGGTGCACGCCTGGGTATATTGGAGTGTAAAGTTACTTCTGCTGTAGAGGAGGTGTAAGTGAATACATTTTCCTGGGGACCCCCCCAGCCAGTCGGGTTTTCAGGATATCCACAATGAATATGCATGAGATAAATGTGCATATACTGGGTCTCCATGGTATGCAAATGTATCTCATGCATATTCATTGTGGATATCCTGACAACCCGACTGGCTGTGGGGGTCCCCAGGACAGGTTTGGGAAACCCTGAGTTAGACCATGCAAGTAGTGGCTGAGACTTTGTGGTGGGAAATCCTCACAGACTTTCCTATCTTTAAAAACGATCCCTCTGGAGGCTAAGATGTTTATTGGCACGGACTGTAGTTATTACTGATTTAGGGGCAGGATTTACTAAGCCGTAATAAAAATGAATCACTATAACATGAATAATTAATGCCTATTTTAAAAGTGGCTTACATTACAGCGAATGGGGCCTGTTTGCTAATGTGTGAATAGCAAGTCTTACTTTGCTTATTTTAGTACATCTTCCCCTTAATCAGTAATCTGGAGATAAATACATTGAAATCATTTGAAAATATAATTAGCAGATTTTATCAGGAAGAATAAATATTTTAACTATGTATAGAAGCTGAGACAGTCGTGCATATGAAGGGAGCAAATATAGAAAGTGTCCAAATACCAAGTCAATTAGAGGGATTTTCCTTCAGCATGAGGACTTGAATCAGCAAAGTGATAAGTGTGAATAATTCTACATCCTTGAACTTTGAGAAATGGAAACCAAACTATTTTCATGTAATTATTGCTCCTTGTATGTATGGCGTACCTTGCATGCCATATATTAGGGATGCACATTAATTTAAAGAGGAACAGGAAATTTGAAAGACATTTTCTGTTTTAATTGATTTTTAAAATAAAAACCAATGAAGTTATATTTTTATTTAATTTGTATTTGATTTATATTCCGATTTCAGCCATTTCAAAGCAGATTATATTCTGATGATTCAGGCATTTGTTTTCCTTAATTTTCCTTTAAAAAGGCGCACTGTCACCAGAGATGTGCATAACACAATTTGTTTAGATTCTCATGCTATTTTATGAGAATGCATTTTTGTTTTTTGTAAAGCTCTGTGTTTCTTTTTGCTGCTGTTGAGTAAGCCCTGTCACATGATGGGGCAAAGGTCCAGCACCATGTATGAAAATGGTGGTGCCAGGCCCAGGAGTAGAGTGGATCACTCCCAGGAACCCACTAGATCACCAGAAAGATTTTGATAAGTCTTTGGGGAGTTAGGGAGTGGGCTACATAGAAACATATAGAAACATAGAAATGACGGCAGAAGAAGACCAAATGGCCCATTCAGTCTGCCCAGCAAGCTTCACACATTTTTTCTCTCATACTTATCTGTTTCTTTTAGCTCTTGGTTCTATTTCCCTTCCTCCCCCACCATTAATGTAGAGAGCAGTGATGGAGCTGCATCCAAGTGAAATATCTAGCTTGATTAGTTAGGGGGTAGTAGGGGTAGTAACCGCCGCAGTAAGCAAGCTACACCCATGCTTATTTGTTTTAACCCAGACTATGTTATACAGCCCTTATTGGTTGTTTTTCTTCTCCCCTGCCGTTGAAGCAGAGAGCTATGCTGGATATGCATCTAAAGTGAAGTATCAGGCACATTTGGTTTGGGGTAGTAACCGCCGTAACAAGCCAGCTACTCCCGGCTTTGTGAGTGCAAATCCTTTTTTCCACATTTCCTCTTGCTGTTGAAGCTTAGAGTGATGTTGGAGTCACAGTAACCATGTGTATGTTTATTGAATAAGGGTATTGTGTCCAGGCAGTAGCCATCATTCTGGCGAGTCACCCACTCTTCATTGGCGGCCTCTTGACTTTATGGATCCACAGTGTTTATCCCACGCCCCTTTGAAGTCCTTCACAGTTCTGGTCTTCACCACTTCCTCCGGAAGGGCATTCCAGGCATCCACCACCCTCTCCGTGAAGAAATACTTCCTGACATTGGTTCTGAATCTTCCTCCCTGGAGCTTCAAATCGTGACCCCTGGTTCTGCTGATTTTTTTCTTATGGTAAAGGTTTGTCGTTGCCTTTGGATCATTAAAACCTTTCAAGTATCTGAAAGTCTGTATCATATCTCCTCTGCTCCTCCTTTCCTCCAGGGTGTACATATTTAGATTCTTCAATCTCTCCTCGTACGTCATCCGATGAATATCCTCCACCTTCCTGGTCGCCCTTCTCTGTACCGCTTCCATCTTGTCTTTGTCTTTTTGTAGATACGGTCTCCAGAACTGAACACAGTACTCCAGGTGAGGCCTCACCAAGGACCTGTACAAGGGAATAATCACTTCCCTTTTCTTACTTGATATTCCTCTCTCTATGCAGCCCAGCATTCTTCTGGCTTTTGCTATCGCCTTGTCGCATTGTTTCGCAGACTTCATATCATTAGACACTATCACCCCAAGGTCCCTCTCCTGCTCCGTGCACATCAGCCTTTCCCCCCCCATCGAATACAGTTCATTCGGATTTCCACTCCCCATATGCATGACTTTGCACTTCTTCGCATTGAATCTCAGCTGCCATATCTTCGACCACTCTTCCAGTTTCCTTAGATCCCGTCTCATTCTCTCCACTCCTTCCGGCGTGTCCACTCTGTTGCAGATCTTAGTGTCATCCGCAAAAAGACAAACCTTACCTTCTATCCCGTCCGCAATGTCGCTCACAAAGATATTGAACAGGACCGGTCCCAACACCGATCCTTGCGGTACACCACTTAAAACCGCTCTCTCTTCAGAGAAGGTTCCATTTACCATTACACATTGTCTTCTGTCCGTCAACCAATTTGCAATCCAGGTCACCACCTCGGCACTCACTCCCAAGCTTCTCGTTTTATTGACCAGTCTCCTGTGCGGAACCGTATCAAAAGCTTTGCTGAAATCCAAGTATATGATATCGAGTGCTCTTCCTCGATCCAATTCCTTGGTTTCCCAGTCAAAAAAGTCAATCAGATTTGTTTGACAGGATCTTCCCCTGGTGAATCCATGTTGCCTCTGGTCCATCAATTCTCCAGACTGTAGATAGTTCACTATTCTCTCTTTCAGCAGTGACTCCATTACTTTTCCCACCACCGAAGTGAGGCTAACCGGTCTGTAGTTGCCAGCCTCCTCCCTGTTCCCACTCTTGTGAAGCGGGACCACCACCGCTCTTCTCCAATCACTCGGCACCACTCCCGTTTCAAGGGATCTATTGAACAGGTCACACAGCGGACCCGCCAGAACATCTCTGAGCTCCCTCAATATCCTTGGATGAATCCCATCAGGCCCCATGGCTTTGTCCACTTTCAGGTTCTTTAGCTCTTCCCACACATTTTCAACTGTAAAAGGATTTTCATCTATTCCATTTCCTTCCAGTTTCTTGTTGTGTAGAGATGGTCCTTCTCCAGGGTCTTCTTTAGTGAACACAGAGCTGAAGTATTCGTTTAATATTTCTGCCATTTCTTCGTCTCTCTCCACACATTGATCATTATCACCTTTCAATTTCACTATACCACTTTGGACCTTTCTCTTTTCGCTGATGTATCTGAAAAATGTTTTGTCACCATTTTTTATCTCCTTGGCAATCCTCTCTTCCGCTTGACTTTTTGCCAACTTGATTAATTTCTTTGTCTCCCTCAGTTGAATCAAATATTCTTCTTTGTGTTCCTCCCTTTGGGATCTTTTATATTTCTTGAATGCTGTTCTTTTAGCTTTAATTTTGTCAGCCACCTCCTTTGAGAACCAGATAGGTTTCAATTTTCTTTTGCTTTTCTTTACATTTCTAACATATAGAGTAGTTGCCTTGGTGATTGCTCGTTTTAGATTGGTCCACTGCTGCTCCACATCTCTCTCGTTCTCCCATCCTTTTAGTTCTTCCTCCAGGTACTTACCCATTTCCTCAAAGTCCGTGTTTTTGAACTGTAAAACTCGGGTCTTTGTGGTTCTTTTCCCTATTCTTTTAGTGATATTAAACCATACCGTTTGATGATCACTGGTGCTGAGGTGGGTGCCCACCTGGACATCGGAGACATTATCTCCATTAGTGAGCACTAAGCCGAGTATAGTTCCTTCTCTCGTGGGTTCCAACACCATTTGTTTGAACAAAGATACTTGCATGGCATCCACTATTGCTCTACTATTTTTAGTTTCTGCAGATGGGATTTTCCAGTCTACATCTGGCATATTAAAGTCACCCACGATCACCACTTCTCCCTTCTTACCTATCTTATGGATGTCTTCAACCAGATCTCTGTCCAGCTCTTCCTTTTGGTTTGGAGGCCTGTAAACCAATATAAATGGATGCTCCGTCATCTTTTTTTTAGGTCGACCCATATTGCTTCTTCCTTGCCCCAACTTCCTTGCAGCTCAGATGCTTGGATGTTGTTTCTGATATAAAGAGCCACACCTCCCCCTTTTCTATCCTCTCTGTCCTTCCTTAACAAGTTATAGCCTGGTATTGTTGTATCCCAATCATGAGATTCTGTGAACCATGTCTCTGTGATAGCAACAATGTCCAATTCTGCCTCAGCCATTAGGGCCTGCAGATCTGGGATTTTATTTCCCAAACTATGAGCATTTGTGGTCATAGCCTTCCAGGTACTCTCTTTAAGGTTATTGCTTTTCCTGGACTCCTTATGAGATTTTATTTGAGATTTGTTATTCACTTCACTCTTTCCTTTTGCAGTTGTGCCACTGTTGACAGAGTTATCCATCTCAATTAGATTTTTCTTTTGGTTATGGATCTTGAAATTCTGCATGCATTGTGTTTGTTTTCTCTTTTCTGGTAACACTTCAATGTTTTTCTCAAGAACTTCTTCAGTTTCTAATATAGAGAAGGCTTTTTGTTCTTTTTGCATTTGGTACATTGTGTGTCTCCTCATCACAGGTCTAATTCTACCAGAGCCCACTGTATTCCTGGATTTTAAATAATTTCTTAATGACCTGTTTGAGTGGGAGGGTGTACCTGTTGGCTGTACATCTGTCAAGAATGGGTGACTGTGGGTCCTACCTGAGCCTAATGAATCTCTTTTTCTTGACTTCTGGTTTCTCTGTGATGTTGGGGAATTATTTTCTGAGTAATGCAATGTTGGGTGTAATTCTTGTAATTGAAGCTAATTGAGCTTTAACCTCATTCAGCTCCTTTTTCAAGGAAGATAGTTGTGCACGGTGGGTGACATGGGTGATATGGGGGTTGGCAGCTGAGAGGGGCGGGGATATTTTTTAAACAAAAGGGAGGAGGTGGGATGAGACATGGTAATGGGGGTTTGTTTGCTAATACTTACTTTTTGGGGGAACTTTGGCTAATTCCGAAGGCAGCAGGGGGTGGGACAGGGACATCTCCAGAGACCCCTTGATTGCTATGTGTGTCCAGTAAACTGGTTCACAAAATAAATGCTTTAAACAACATAGATAATGTTATTGGCATGGTCTATGTTTCAAATGACAGCACAACCCTAGCTACCTACACTTTGCCTCCAGCCCCCCCACCCTACTCCCAAGCCCTCCTCCCAGTTCCCTTCTTCCGAAACCCGTTACTAAGTTGATATTCTTCACAGGGCAGGAATGATCATCAATTTGCACCTGGTCCTCTGATTAAATTACTGCCAGTGGACTGAAGCCGATGCCATTTTAAATGTCTTCCATGCAAAACTTTACCAGCCTGGGCAGCACCATTTTGTTTGGTAAAATAATAATGGGCCTGACATTGGTCTGCCAGTGCTATTGTTTATTTTTCCAAAGAAAATGGCACCAATTAGGCCCAGGTGCAGGCTGGTGCTATTTTGTCTAGAAGAAACATAAAATGGCACAGGCCTTAGTCCACAGCAGAATTTTCAATTGTAGCATCAGCAGGGTAAGAGCTATTAGAGATCGCCTCTGACATGTGAAGAACATCCACTGAGAGTTGGTTCGATGGAGGGGGGAGGAAAGTACAGGAGTGGGTCTCTTTTTTTTTTTGTTTGGGACAAGGCCTACATATTTTTTTTTTTAGTTTTGTTTTTTGATTATTTTAAAATTTTATTGATTTATTTTAAATAAAAAGAAACAAAATAAATACAATGAAATGAAAAACAAATAGAAACAAAAAAGTGTTTGTGCACATCTCTACAAAATTGTATATGTATATACAGGGGCTTACCATCTATAGTACACAGTGGTTCATAGATAGCACTAACTCCCCCAGGACCAAACCAAATCTTGACCCAAGGCTGCCTCAGGCCTCCTCCCTAGGCCATACCTGAGGCTTCCTCAGGGCTTTCCAAGGCCCAACCTGAGGCTTCCCTGAGGTCTTCCAAAGCCTCCTTAGGGCTTCCCTGAGCTTGAAGGCCAACTGGTATTCTTTTGTTGTGCGGTAATATGTTTGAACAGCCATTCAACAAAATGAGACCAGCTTGGCCCTACCATCACCATTTTGACATCACTATGGTTGCAGCCAACCGGCACCATTTTTAGGAATGTCGAAGAGCAGGGGGATGAGTAGGCATCCCTTCAAACCTTTTTCTAACTAAGACCCCCATGGAAGAGATAAGAGGGGGCCAAGGTGTTTCCTGACCCCAGGACCTTTTTCATGGGGGTGGTTGGTGGTCCCTGAGAGACCCCATTTCACAGTGGTGTAAGGTGACTACAAACTTTGGTAGACACCATATATCCCTGTGTGTATGTGTGTACATATGTGTGTATATTGAAGATTGCAAAAGAAAACTTATGCTACAAAATAATCATATGATTGTTATAATGACAAAACTTTTAAAATTAACATTTTTATTTTATTAAAAAAAAGTCAAAACAGTCTATTTTATCTGAACATTTCTCTTATCAAAAACACAATACCATCTCACATTCCTTAGACAATGTTAAAGAATCTAACATTTCATGAATTTGTGATTATTGTGGATGTAATTTATAGTAATATTTTAGTAATTAATTGTCTTGATATCTACGGTCCACACAAGACACATGTTATTTCTGGGAATAAATCCAATTTATTCCTTACAAAAATAGAAACCCATATCATTCAAAGAAGATTTTGGTTTTGTTGAATCCAAATGAGTTTCAAAAAAAGTCCTACTCATAACATGTCTTGCATAGTAATCAATTCTGCTAGTTCCTCAGTGTTATTTGATAGAGGTCAGTCCTGCTTATTCTTCAACAAAGGCTCTCGTTTTGCTGATACCTGGCTTCATGAGGCGGTAGAGATCAAGATGGTGGATACAACTCTGACAAAATTCAACTACAATATTCATGAATTCACATCTTCACTTATTGTAGTTCTAATCACTAATATCATATTGAGTATTCTAGACAAGGAAGTGATTCAAATCAATGATTCATTTCTTGTATTCATATCTTCTCAAATATTGAGATTTCTTGTGTCCCATGATTTAAGAGTACTGGGCTCAAGCTTAGCCTGCCTTCTTCATAGCTGAACATTCAGAAATTCCTGATTGTGAGAGGTATAGAGTTGCAAAACAAATGGTCCAGCAATAGTCATGGCATGCTCACAAGTTTGTCATGTGAGCAAACTTAGGAAAAGAGACATCAAGCAAGTTTTGAGTGGCCGACCAGAGATTGAGGAGTGGTGTGTATTTTTACATGATCTTAGCCAAAAGGTCAAACGATGAATGTGTATTTTTAACACAGAGAAGATCTAAGGTGACTTCACATTATTTAACAAGTTGTGGGGAGTGATGGCCAGTTTATAGCATATCCTCCAGTGGATGAAAAGTCAATGGAGAGATAACACCGGAGTGATGTGCTCTAGAATTTTAGTGCCTGTGAGCAGATATGCAGCAGCATTTAGGATAATCTGTAGTGACTTCAAAACATAAGCAGTAAGACAGATATAGAGGGTGTTGCAGTAATCCATGCCAAAGAAGATCAATGACAAGCACTATGTGAATGTCTTCAGGATTGAGAAAAGACCAGAGAATGACATAGCATGTGAAACTCCCTGAGATAACTTTTTTATATTATGTGGTCTCATGGAAAAGGTGACATCGAGATTGATGCCTAGATTCCGTACCTGGTCAGAAATTTGAATTTTAACCCCATCAAAAAAGAGATGTGAGAGGATATTATCAAGCTGAGGATGTGAAAGTATTAAGATTTCTGTTTTAGCCACATTCAAAGACAATCTGTTATGTCTCAACCAGGCACAGCTAGAGAAAAGACATAGTGACATGAACTGCATGGTAAGATCCCATGTTGACTTGAGCGTGAAAAAAAATTGCACATCATCCACATATAACTTATAGTACACTCCAAAATTAGATGATAGATGACAGAGGGGAGTGAGGTAAATGTTAAACAATGTGGAAGAAGGGGCAGAGCCCTGAGGAACACCATTTACAATGGGGAACCATTCAAATGTATGTTTATGCGTACCTGTTGGACATGCTGAGAGAGATATAACCTAAATCAGGCCATAACAGAACCAGGCATGCCAGAGAGAGTTCATAAGCCAGGCCTGTTCCCCATGCATGTCAGATAATAGGGCTTTTTATGTCTGTCTAACTATCTCTCTATCTATATTATGTGGGCCTGATTTTCAAAAGCATTTAATTAACACTGGGTTTGACATGTACGAATGCACTTTACCCATGTAAGCGAGCTTTTGAAAATTACTACAATATATGCCATTGAATTTTCAATAGGTTTTATCTGCATTAAGTGCACGATGCAATTAGATAGCTTTTGAAAATTATTATAGTATGTTACATTTCCATGCATAATTCCTTTGAAAATTCACCTGAAAGTGAATAAATCTTGTGTGAGGCCTGTGCTTTGTGTATTTGCTACATAGAGTGGGAAAAGAAAGTTCTCCATGTTCTTGTCTGTATACCGTAAGGAAGGAGTTTATTAAATTTTAGACTCGTTCCCTTGCCTCCATGGGCTATTTTTTTCTTTTTACTGATCATCTGTCATTTTGCACCTGAACCACGCTCGCTGTCACTGACGATGTCGTCTTTATTAAAGAATGTCTAAACCCCAGGACATTTAAAATGCAATACAGAAAAAGGTAAAGCTGAGCTTTCAAGAGTGGATTGTACTTCTTGTTACTCTGGGAAAATGAACCCTCTTAGTAATATTTAATGTGCATTTCTAAAGTTCGTGTATTTAATCCAAGCAAGATCTCAACACACTCGACCAAAGAAACCTATATAGAGCCAATTACCTTTAGGGAAGAAAATTGAGGATGGTATAAATGAGAGTTCCTAAAAGTAACAACGTTGGTATTCTTATAATTATTATTCAGCAAAGTGAGGCATATGGGGGAGGTTAAGCAACTTGCAGAAAGGATGAACAGAAATTCTGCTGAGACTTGTGGATCAGCAGAATGTAAATCGTTTAAATAATAAATGTAACCAATAGTTTACTGATCTCATCATTGGATACCTTTTTTTACTTCTCTACATACAACAGAGTGAGTTACTACTTGTCAAATGGACCGTTTAAACACAGGTATTGTAGTGACTTCAAACAGCATAAAATAAAACAAGGATGCATTGTATTAATGAATGAAGAAACACAAACTATACATGGTAGGATACTACTGCAGGAAAACAGGCCGGATTCTATGCTCATCAGGGTAGTTTTGTCCTGCTTTGCTTGTACCATAACCATCTAGATTTTGCTGTTACCATATGGCCTCTCTAGTCTGTCCATCCACCCCAAGAATTCAGCTTTATGATACCTACCAATCCCTCAAAAATCTTCAGTGTTTATCTTATGCTTTCCTGAATTCAAATACTGTCCTCTCCTCCACTTCCTCCACTGGAACGCTGTACCATGCATCCACTACTCCCTCTGTAAAGAAATATTTTTTTTGATTATTCTTAAGTCTACCCCTTTTCACCCTCATTCCATAACTTTTTGTTCTATAGCCTCCTTTCTTTTGTAAGAGTTTCACCTCTTGTGCATGAAATCCTTGGAAGCATTTAAATGTCTGTATCACATCTCCTCTATCCTGCCTTTCCTCTAGGGTATTCATATTTAGATCTTTAAGCCTGTCCCCATGTGCTATAGAACAAAGATCATTGATCATTTTAGTATCCACCCTCTGGACTGACTCCAACTGGTTTATATCTTTTTGAAGCTGTACGCTCTTGAATCGTTCACAGTATTCCAAATGTCTCACCAGGAACTTATACAGGGGCAGTATCATCTCCTTTTTTTCTTTTGACCATTCCTCTCCCTATGCAGCCAAGCAACATTTTGGCTGTTGTCATCACCTTGTCCACCTGTTTGGCCACCTTAACATCATCAGGTATGATCATCCCAAGATCCCACTCTTCTTTCAGGCTTAGAATAATTTTTCCCCTATACTGTCCCTCTTCCTCCCACTCACCCAGTTTCTAACCTAGTAAGCCACTGTAGGGCCCATACCAGGCCATATTCAAGATCCTGGTCCTTAGATTCAAAGACTTCAAACACTTAGCACCCTCCTATCTGCTCAAAAGTCTCACCTCCCCTACAAGCCCACTTGCCCTCTGTGCTCATTATCCCAAGCCTGCCTGGTTGTGCCAGTCTTCAGAGAAATGAAACACAACCACCAGGAAAATAACTTTTCCAGGCTCTATCCCTACCCTCTAAAACTCACAAACAGACATGTCCCAGACCTACTCACATTCAGGAAATTTCTGAAGACCTAACTGCCTTCAGCCTGTAGGCATCTCTCTACCCTAAAACTCCTGAACAGATAACTGTTGCTCCCATCAGCTTGCAGGAATGGATCCTATGGCTGAGGTTGAAGCATCATCACACGTTCCACATTTCCCATGCTTGTCATATCAACCTGGACTATAATACTCAAGATACACTGCCCATCCTGTAATCCTGCATTAATTTGAACCCCCTTCCAGATTCATTCATCTGTAGATTGGAATCACACTAGTGAGCTGTATTTTGAGCTTGCTGTTAACCAGCTCCCTCTGTTTATCTTCCCCTATCACATATCTTGAATTGTATACCAATTCCTCCTATTTCTTTTGTTTGTCTTCTACTCACTTGCTTGAATTGTATAGTATGTCTTGCTATTTCTAAGTCCTTGTTTACGATAACCTGCTATTCCTAAATCCAAATTTTTGATTTGTATGTTTTATACCTGTTCATATTGTAAACCAGTTTTGTTGTTTAATCTTTACCTATCACATGCTTTGAACTCTTACAGTGGAAGAATGTGATTATAAATAAACAGTGATGATGGTGATTTTTGCATCTAAATACATAACTGCATTTTTTTAGCATTAAATCTTAACTGCTTAATCCTAGACCATTCCTTGAGCTTTGCTAGATCCCTCCTCATGTTTTCAACATCTTCTTTGTTGCCTACTTTGTTGCAGATTTTGGTATCATTGGTAAAAAGACAAATCGTTCCCAACAATCCTTCTGCAATATTATTCACAAAAATGTTAAAAAGAACCAGTCTAAGGACCGATCGCAGAGGCACATTACTAGTAATGCCTCCTTCCTTGACATGAACTCCATTTACCACTATATTTTGTCAATGCCCACTCAACCAATCTCTAACTCAGTCAGTCACTTAGGGCCCCACATCAAGGGTGCTCAGTTTGTTTACAGTTGCCTACAGAAACTATGTCAAAGGCCTTACTGAAATTCAACACACTATACTAGACGGAGAAAAGGAGTTTCTCTGAAGTAAACAGAATCAAGATATTAGTCTGACCTTAGAAGTGAGAAACCTTGGGATATTCTTAGACAGGAAATTCAATATGAAGATGTCAGTAGCAAACATTTATAAAAGATGTTTTTTATAAATTAAAAATTTTAAAAAGATTAAAACCATTTTTACATGAACAAGACTTTTGATCTGTTTTGCAGTCTTTATTGTTTGCAAAAATAGATTACTGCAATGCTCTGTTTTTAGCTCTCCCACAATGTACTCTCCATCCACTGCAACTATATTGCAAAATGCAGCTGCAAGGGTTTTAATGGGTCTAAAAAAGTACGATGATATTATACCTGTTTTAAAATATTTGCATTGGCTCCCAGTATCTTTTAGAATTCAGTTTAAGTGTCTATGTTTAATTCATAAAGCAATCTTTAATGATAAAAACAAATGGTTTATTGCCTCGCTTCAGCTACAGATGACAGAATGTAGTTTAAGATCAAAGTACCAAGGACAGCTAGTAATACCATCATCAAAATCGGCAACTTTAATAAAGTACACGAACGAGTTTTATCTTTGGCCTGTCCTCATATAAGGAATGAGCTGCCAAGTGAATTGAGATTGGAGCCAACTTTTTCAAGTTTAAAAAAAAAAAAAAAAGCTAAAAACACATCTATTTAATCTCGCATTTGGAGAACAAAATGCCGAAGGGGAGAAAGTAAATTTGAAGGACAAGGAAAGCGGTTAGGCTACCATTGTTGTTGTTAGTTTGTTTACAGATGTTACTTTTATTTAATTTATACTGTATTTGAATATTTTACTTTAATTTGATGTATCTTATTGCTTTGTAATTTATTTGATTGTTTTAGAATGTAAACCGGTATAATTTCCTTAGAATACCGGTATAAAAACTGAAATAAATAATCGCACACTTTGCCCTGATCCAGCTCTCTGTTAACCTAATCAAAGAAATTGATCAGATTTGTCTTCCAAGACTTACCCCTGGTAAAACCATGCTGCTTTGGTTTTTGTAATCCATTGGAGTCCAGAAACTACCCTATCTTCTGTTTTAACAGTGCTTCTATTAATTTGATCTTCACCGAAAACAAACTAACAGGTCTGTAATTCCCAGTCTCATTTACTTCCTTTTTTGTAAATACGAAGGATTGCCTGTCTCCAGTCCTCCAGAATTACTCCTGCCTCTAAGGAAGCATTGACAAGGTCAACTAGTGGAGCTGCCAGAACTTCTCTAAGTTTCCTTAATACCATCAAATGTATCCCAACCAGCCCAATCGTTTTATCCACTTCACATTGAGTTAGCTCTCACAAACATCTTTTCTGAAAATCAGTTAAAGTTTACCTCACTTTAAATCCTTTTTTGTATTCATTTAATTGGTCCTCTCGTGGCCCTTTCATGATGAACAGAAATATTTATTAGACAATTTTATTTTTCCTCCTCAGCCTCTACATATTCCTTCCCTTCACCTCAGTCTTATAATGCCATTTTTGCATGTTCTGTCATTAAAATATAAAAATGTCTTGTTTCCCCATTTTACCATACTTGCTATTTTTTCCATTTGCATTTTTCCATTCCTGAGTCCTGACTACTTTCTCAACTTCTTAGCTTTTCCAGATATTGCTACCTGTCTTCCTTTTTATGTGATCTATTGTAGTTTATGAACACTAGCCTTTATTTTTTTTTTATGTTTTTCAGCTACTTCTTTAGAGAACCTTAGCAGCCTCTTTTTCCTCTTTATTTACTTTCCTCAGTAAAAAGTTGTTTACCCTTATGATATCCCCCTTTAGTTTTTCCCACTGCTCTTCTACTAAACCTGGATTTTTCCATCCAGCTGACAACTCCTTGAGATACTCCCCCATTTTATATACAATGTGGGCCTTTCCACTGCATAGGGACTTGAGTCAGTCTAACTTTTATGGTGAGTTGAATTAACTGCACCCAAAGAAATAAGAACTCGTTAGTTATCTCTCTCCCCACCCATGTTCCTAATTAAAGAAAAGACAGTTTGTAGAAATGTGAGTCCAAATCCTTGTGTGTAGGGCCTGGCTAGCTCTGTTTCACTGGGCAGAAGGACATTGATGGACAGAACATACAGGTATAAAAATATATCCCTGAGGAGACCTATAGGAAAATATGCCTTGAGCTAGTAGCCAGAGTGTTTCAGTTAACACGGCGGGGGGCAGAATTTGCATTCTGTGCCCACAGGAAAAAGGTTGTAAAACTGTTTTTTCCAGAAAGGAGCAAAACTAAAGAACAAAGGGGAAGATATGGTCTCATATGGTCAGTAATAAAAGAAAGTGTGAATAGGGGGAGGCTGAACATTGGGATGTAACAAAGGATTGCCAAGTGACTGTGTCCTGGTGGTCACACATACACTCATACTCACACTCTCACACACACTCACACCCTATTGGTAAGATGCTTTTTAGAGAGAAGTGCATCTTGCAACTTGTAGCATTCTCTCCCCAGGAAGAGGGAAAGCTTAGCAATAGACCTTAACTTATTAAACACTAAGGGAGATTGATTTTGTACTAAGATATTTGCTGGCTACAGAATACATTTTACCAAATTGTACATTGGCTCTTTGTATATCTCTTCCTGTCTGTTAGGCTCTGGTAAATAAAAGAAAATTCTAATTAGGGTAAGACCTGGGGACAAGCACCTACCTAGCCTGGAAGGTTTAGCCCATATTAGCCTTCTGATTCCTCACTCCTAGCAGGAAAGACAAACAAAGAGAGAGGGCTAAACAAGTTATTCTTCAATCAAGTTGGAATTTAGGGCTATGCAAAATGGAATACAATTTGCTTCAAGCCCTTTATCTAATTGGATATGATCTCTAAATCAAATTTCCACAACTTAACACATGGCTGCGGGAAGCAAATACACCAAGAAAAATGATGTGTTATGAGGGATTTGCTACTCTGCATGGCAGCCTGCCCAAGTGACACCAGGAAAAATTGGATGAATGGCATCCCTTGATCTAATGAGTTAGAATCAGAAGGGAATATAATGCATTAGTAATAAATGACAATATGGATGGTACACAAGCCATTCATTACCTTGTAGACAAATGCATTGTAACTGGAATAAAAAATGTGAAAGCCATATTGAGTAAGAGTAGTGTATGGGAACTAGATGCACCAAAAGGAGATAGCAGGCATCCTTTTCTCAGTGTCATAAACGTCTGCACAGAAGGTTCCATAATCATCCAGAGAATAGGGTAGCACATTCCAAGCAAGCAGTTTTCTATATAGGAAGAAAGATTTTATTCATCTATTGTGTCATGACTCCATAACTGATGAGGGGTATGCACATAAAAATGTTAGTTTGTTTCATCTATTTTGCTTGTGACATTTGTATTGTTTTTAGTGTGCAGGTTGTTGTTTTTTTTAATAACTTATACTAAAATGATTTAGTGCATGTTATTTGCAAAATAATTTGTACTGTAAACAATTAGCATGTGCATAAATGTCATAATGAAACAAAATGAAATTTTGTTTTGTGTCATTTCAGATGGGAAATGACAAAAAACAAAACAGGATGTTTCATTAAGTGTTTCCATATCATTTTCAAATAACAGCACATCCTCATAGGTTTACAGGGCACTCTCAAGAAGGTTACAGGAGTTACTCTAGTTTGAGGAAAGGAGGTTCGGATGATGGCAGCAAGATGGGGAAAAAAAATCACCTATGGGTCACTTTTGTCCTAATGGATGGCCAAAATATCCAGCAAAACTTCAAAGGTTCTGGCACATAATAAAAAAAAGCTTGATGTTACGGTGCTCATATAGAAAGAGGACGATCGAAATTGTAGAGGTGTGTGCTGACGTTTGCCAAAATTTCAAACTCTTTGAAGTTTATTAAAAGCAGGGTAAAAGGGAAAGAAAAGAGTAAAAATGTGTGAACACAAAAAGACAGAGTTGTTCAGATGAGAAAGATGGGGTGGGAGGGGGTCCTTCAGAGAGCAGACCCATGAAAATCAGGGCTTTTCTATCTTTTTTTTCCCCTCTGGAACAATGGATAAATAAAGGGCAAAACACAAAGGGGAGTACAAGACACAGCAAGCCGTGCAGATTTATATCTGGTTTTTCTTCTCCCGCATTGCAACTCACACTTGTCCGTAAAGGTCTTTCCATGGGGTTCAGTTGCTCCCCACTCCTCGGTACTGACAAGCAGTCAGATGTACAGGGTTTTATGCAAAGAGGAGAGCGCTGGGGGGGGGGGGGGGGAAAGTGCAAGCTTTGTCCATCTCTTTGTGGTAACTCCGTTCTATTTATAGAAGAGCCCCGAGCAGTCTCTTTCATCAGTAACTGCAAGGCAGACAGGAGGGCTTCTTACTTGTCCCTTCTGCCCATGATGATCCCGCCCTTCCGGACTGTTAAGACCTGTTTTTTGGATATCAGGAGGGATATCTCTGGTGGGAAGCCTCTGGGGGGGGGGAGCACAAAAGGGGTTTTTGCTCTGTGCTGGGAAGATATCTTTCTGCTATTGGGGATAAGAGGATGTCTCTCAAGCAGGGATAATCTGCACAGAGCAGCAGTTGCAATCCAAAAGAAACTTTGCTGGGCAGGCTGGATGGGCCATTTGTATCTTTTTTTTTTTTTTTTTGCCACCATTTACTGGGTTCCTATGAGAATGGTGCTTGGGGGGAGGGCTTAGGTACTTGCCAGTACTTGTGGCCTGGATTGGCCACTGTTGGAAACAGGATGCTGGGCTTCATGGACCCTTGGTCTGACCCAGCATGGCAACTCCTTATGATCTTATGTCCCATGCTAACCAACACAAAGTAAATAGCTGATTAGCATGGGGAACATGGAGCAGTAATATGTACCATAAACATTTAACTTGTGGCAAAATTCTAGTATCATATTTCCCTGGCAGCATATTTCATTAAGTAAAGGCTGTCAAGAGACAAATTGTGCAGTAGTGTGGGATTATTTATTGGAAGTAAATACAATATATCTTGCAACGTAATCACTTTTTTTTTTCAAATGGCATCAGTTGTGTATAGGAAAACACAGCGCAATAGATTTTATGTAGTTATTGCAATAACATTTACCATTCCTTTTTTATTTTTGATGAAAAGAAAGTTTTTTAAAGGTTACAAGCCAACTCCATTCTCCTGGAGTTAAAGGAAAACCCCTTCTAGGCTCTTGTATTGAATGCTCAAGAGTGGATGTTCACCTCTGAAGACTGCTGTTTGCTTTCTACTTTTCACTTATCACAGGGTACTGAAACATTTTTTAAGTACAGCAGAAATCTTTGACCGTGATCTATATCATTATGATTTAAAAAAAAGAGAGGTTTATTTATTTTTTTACTTTTTCTTTCTTCCCCCTTCATGATACATAAGCAGCAAAGCTTTTGTTGTATTCCATCAAGATATTTCTTTATTTTTATTTATTATTTATTTATTTTTATATACCGACATTCGATCTGAGCTATCACATCGGTTTACATTCAGGTACTGTAGGTATTTCCCTATCCCCAGAGGTCTTACAATTTCTTGACTTCTCAAGCCCACTTTGCAACATTTTATAATTTTTGTTACACAGATTTAGTGATTTTTTTTTTCTACTGTTGATGGATAGACTGATCATCCATGTATTTTCTCTCTTACTCATGTGCTCATAAGTATGATGGGTGGAGGAAGGCTAAATTCCTCATTAGCTCTTAGAGGCAATGATTTATCTAGGGTATGAAAAGAAAAACAGAGCAGAAAATATTTTGAGCTCCATTGATAGACAACTTTTCTTGTGAGCTGGTCTAAGAGCTTAATCTTGTTAAGACATGGTCCCCACATTGATGTACTGTGTGACCAAACAATTTTGAGTTTAGATGTTCCTTTCTTGTTGATTCCCTGCATGGACTAGATTTCCTGACTAAATACATGGGGGGAGGGTAATTTTCAAAAGGAATTAAGTGCAAAAATGAAACTACTATCCTAGCAATTTTCAAAAGCCATTTACTCGAGTCAAGTGCACTTACGCGAGTAAATCCCATGGGCAATTCAATGGCATATATTGTTGCAATTTTCAAAAGTTCACTTACTCAAGTAAAAGCTTTTTAAAATCAGGCCTTGTATGTGTACTTCAAGAAATGCACACAGGAACAGTTTGAATTTTGTGCTTCTGGATCAGGGAATGCTGTCTGTAGGGTTATGTTTTTATTTGAAATGACAAAGACAATGTCATTCTACAAAATCCATGAAATTTGGGGGTTTTAAATTCTATTGTTAGTGCACACTAATTGAAATATTGGGTACGAATTCAAATTTTGTGCACTATTTCAAGTTAGTGTGCACTAATCTAATTTAGTGCGTGCTTTTAGAGTTAACGGCTGAATTTTAAATCGGCCACGCCCATAAAAAAAATGGGGCTTATGCGCATGGCCGGGCCTTGCGTGTGCTGCACGCATTTTTAAGGGGCCTGTTACGTGCAGAACTACTGGGCCCAGAGAAAGGGACGGTCGGGGGGGGGGGGGGGGGGGGGCGGGCTGGAGGCGGCTGGTACAGTGGCAATTTGCCACTGTGTGGGGAAGCGTGCAGTAGAGCAGTAAGCAACAAAACAAAAACAAGGAAAGGTAGGAGACAGGGTTTAAGGGGTAGGGAGGAGAGGGGAAGAGGGAGGAAGTATGGGTAGGGGGTAGGGAAGTTCCCTTCCAGTCCGCTCCCTAACTGGGAGGGAACTCGGGGAGGCCTGATTTCATCGACACGCGTAATCTTATAAAACTGTTCTCCCCCTGCGTGTGCTACCCACACATGCGCGCGCAGATTATAAAATCTACCCCTTAGTGTGCACTAAAAATGGCACAAATTTTAAAATGAAAATTTTACAAAATGAAACGTAAATTAAAAAATGAAATGAAAATAAAATGAAACAAAATATTTTGCCATGTACATCTCTAGATGTCTGTAATAATGTTTCCTGTGATTTACTGTTAACTTTTGCATATTGCCTTCATCTTTCAGCCAAAATGCTTGGTAGCAGCTGAAACCTTTAAATGGAACAAGTGTAACTTTTTAGCTAAGGCAGGTGTTAAACCTTTGTGAGCACACACTAAATAGCATTTGGAAAAAAGCAGCATGCAATGTTATATCCCATATGCTCACTACATTCGGAATGTGCAGCCAAAAAATTTTAGTTTCAGCATTTTTTGTCATCTTTAATTTTATTTTCTGTTTTTTGTCTCTTTATTATTTGTGTTAACTTTTAGTGTGGACATAATATTTTTAGAGAGCACTAATTTCCAATTAGTGTGCAGTAAATCAAAATTGTGCACAGCAATTTATTTAAAGTCTTTTCTATACTGTCGCTAAGTTATATACCATCGCAACGGTTTACATGTAGGCACATAAGTAAGTTTGGAGTAAGCGTACTATAGTACATTCTAACAGGTGCCATTAAGTTTCGGTTACATTAAATCATAAAAATACATACAAATGTTTAGTGATGTAGGTTCTGGCCAGGTGTACCTAGAAGGTACTTTTTACGGGTAAAAAAAAAAATCACATTTACTGTTATATTATTACATTTATTGTGTACTCAATTTGTTAAAATATTGTAATGCACATTTATGAGAATAGTGCTGTGTGCCGGTGCACTTCTGTTTTATTCCAGTGTATTTTCTATTCCCTGGTCTCTTTATAAAAGGCTTGTTTAAAAAGCCATGTCTTTAGACTTCTCTTGAATGTTTTGGGGTCTCTCTGTAATCTGATCTCCAAAGGCATTGTGTTCCAGAGTGTGGGTCCTGCTGAAGTCAATGCCCTCTCTCTTACCTGTGTTAGTCTCGCTGTCGTGACTGAGGGAATGGTTAAGAGAGCTTTGTCTGCTGAACAGTGTTTAGTGGACTGGCTAAACACTGTAGTGCGGTGTTTAGCCAGTCTGCTTTTTCATCATGTATTGGTTTATGTATGGTGCATAGTGCTTTCTATTTTATTCTTTATTCTATGGGTAGCCAGTGAAGTTTGGCCAGAGTTTCAGTTATATGGTCTCTTCTTCTTTTTCCAGTTAGTATTCTCGCTGCTGTGTTTTGTAGAATTTGAGGTGGTCTTATTGTTGTATTTGGGAGTCCTAGAAAAAGTGCATTACAGTAATCGGTACTGGTGAAAACTAGTGCCTGAAGCACTGTTCTGAAATCTGCAGGAGTTAGTAATGGTTTAAGTTTTCTGAGGATCATGAGTTTAGCATAGCCTTCTTTTACTTTTAGTGATATGTGTTGTTTTAGATTCATTTCGGGGTCCATTATTATTCCAAGGTTCCTTACTTTTTCCGCTAGTTCTATTTTCTGGTTGTTTTTGAGTATAATTGGGGTTTGAATGATTTCGATATATTTTCTTTCTAAGTGCAGAAATTCCATTTTTTCAATATTGATCACTAGTTCCATTTGGTTTAATAGTTGTTTTATTTTGTCTAGGTACATGTTAGCTAGGTTTAATGTTTTTTCTATTGTGCCGTCGATTGGTAGAATTAATTGAATATCATCTGCATAGATGTAATGTATGATTCCTAATCCTGCTAGTAGATGGCATAATGGAAGCATGTATATGTTAAAAAGGGTTGCGGTTGAAATGAAGAGACCACTGCACAGTCCCTTCATTTACGTGTGTGTGTGTGTGTGTTTTAGCATATACATGCTATCATCTTTGAAGAATGGTTGAGCATCTTGCTGAAAGAAGAGGCTGGTGGGAGGACTCTTCCTGAATTAAATTGAACTCATCAGCCCTCCCACCAGCATCTGAACCCCTCCCTGGAGGCAGAGCACCTCCACTGTGGCCTTCACCCTCCCCCTCCCCCAACTTTGGATGGAGGTCGGCTTCTGACTCTTCTGTATGCACTCAAAGGGGTAATTTTGTGACATTGTACATTACAAAGCTGGCAAATTCCTAAATAGGTTATACCAATTTTCAAAGAGGATTTATGTGCACAAGTTATTTTTGAAAATTATCCCACCAAATATACCAGCACGTTATGTCTGTTAAATCATCTGCATGCATTTTTTCGTGAAAGTTTAGTGCTTAGTTGTGGAAATCCAAAAGTATGCATCTCTGCACCCAGGAGCACCTCCGTTCAGTGCAGGTAAACTTATGCATGAACATGAGAGATGCTTGTACGTTTGCATGCATATTGGGCGGGCAGTTTTGTGAAAAGCTATTTCTGTGGGTAAAGCACTTTTTACCACAGAACTCTATTTGCAAATTACCCTTCCTGTGTCCTTACTATGCACACAAACCCTTAGTGCATCAGCTCCTATGGCTGTTAGTACCATTGCAACAGAACTCAAAAATTAGAGTTGTCTTTGTGTTTTGATGAGAGGAGACACGAAAGAGCAAGTCAATCTGTACGGCCCGTTGAGCTGTATACCAGAACTCCCCTGCCCCCATTCTCCAGATTTTCATGGAGAAACTTGAGATAAGGGAAGATGAGACTCCGTAAATCTTACTATTGATGGCAAACAGTGGCCAACTGGAGTTTGTCCTTTACAGCTCTTAGGAGGACACCAACACTTTTTGTTTCTTAGCATACATTTTATTTGTTGTTGTGGTTACAGTTCATGTTCTTGCCTGCTCCAGTCTCACTATCAGACCAACTCAGTCTGTGAAAACTGCAAGCAACGGGACATTTCTGCAGGAGGCATTGCCATGCCAGTGTGTAGCATTTGTCTGCTTTTATTTTCAGTCCTGCCCATCACGGCACCCACCTGTAGCTGATTCCTCAGTAGTACTTACTGTATCCTCAAAGACTTTTGGGTCAAACAGCTGTCTAGGTGCAAAGCCTGCTGATACTTTGTTCCTGTGTGTACCTTGCAGCTAATTTTCAAAGGGAAACTACACAAAGGAGCTGCAGGTTTGGCAAAGGCTTTTTATATTGGGCAGATTATTGCAGGAAAGCAAAAGGTGTAGATTTGGGAAATCCTGTTGCTGCATGCTGCTTTCCAACTCTGCCCTAAACACGTCCCTGGGAATGCCTCCCCTCCCTCTAGTCTAGCTGATCTCATGAAGGCTGTCTAATCCTGTGCATGCTTTTAACTGGACTGAGTCAAGGTTCAGACAGCCAATTTACCCAATTAAATGGCTTTGAAAATTGTCCTCTGAATGTAATGATTGCTGTTTATAACTGAATAATTGATAAGCTGTTATTGCTCATGAAATGTCAGCCGCAAAGTTGACGTGCAGGTGGCTTGTTGAAATGATTCCCAATCCCAGTTCTAATTGCCATATCTCTAACAAGTTGCAATCCCTGATATGCTGTTCCACTATGTGACATTTAATAGCAATTGTTCTTTCTGAATATATTTATCACCAGACTCTGAACCTATCACAACAGTATCTGGAATGCACCTTAACCCTGTTGGACAATTTGAAAACCTAAACAGAATTGATCCAGTTTGTGAAATGTATCTGGAAGGCAAGATTACAAACAGGATCAGTGGAAATGTATGTGTGTGTGTGTATGTATAGCCACCTCTCCTGGGCACGTGATACTGTATTTAAATGAGGAGGTCACGCTAAAAAGGAGGCACTAGGGACAATAGTGGCTGTCAATGGGTTGAGAAAATGGATGCTCAATTTTACGAACGTCTGTTTTCTGAACCTGCTGACAATCACAGGTTAGGAAAATGGATGCTTGTAAAATTGAGCATCCATTTTCCCAACCTGACCCCCCCCCCCCCTGCACATTTTTTTTTTTTTTTAAATTAAAAAAAAAAAAAAAAGTTTAACCTTTTTGGTTTCTCAGACTTAATATTGCGTCCATCAGCGTGTTGAACAATGCACTCAGCTGAGCGCTCTTGACAGTATATCGGCCTGTAAGTTAGCAGGATATGTGGAATCTGGCTAACTTTGGACACACCATAGGGCAGGTCTAGAGTTAGCCGGTTAACTAATTCTGAATATCGGAGTTAGGCTATCTTAACCAGCTATCTCCCATCCCAAGAATGCCCGACTTACCCGTCTAAATTCTAGCCAGATAATTTGTTATAAGGCTAGAATTTAGCCAGATAAGCTTTTCAAATATGTGGCTAAGCCATTTAGATGTGTAACTTTCCATCATCTCTCTAAATGGCTTTTGAATATGTTTCCCAAAATGATTAATGTTAGTGAATGGCCAGCAACAGGAGTAAAATTAGCTAATCACTAAAATTGGAGATAACTGAATGTTTTATTTATTTATTTAAAGCTTTTTTTATACAGATATTAGTAGCAACACAATTGACTTATTTTGAATACTTTCCTCCTAGTGGGGGTGACATGTATACAAAAATGAGACTGGGATGCATGGTTCTCTTAGATCCCATCTTATTTTCTATCTGCAGCCTTTGATTCTGTTAAGTCTCTTGCTTTCCTTCTCTTGCTCTGTGCTTTAGGGGATAGATTTTTCAAAGACTTCTCATCTTTAGTGTTGGTAAAACTAGTTAATGCATGCAAGTCAGTCAAAAGTGGGTAAGTGGATTTTCAGGCACCTGAAAGCGCACACATACATTCATAATGCACACAAGCTGAGCCACATAGAAAAGAGGCACCCTGGCAAGCTGTAGTAGATGTGTGTACCTTACACTTTCAAAATGCAGGTGTGTAGATGGCATGCCATTAACATGCTAAACTCTATACCCTTGTTGTGCATCACCAACATGTATATGTTAATTTACCTTATTGAAAATCTAGCCCTTCATTTCCTTCTTCCCCCCTCCAGTTTTTCATCCCTTAGGATAGATGCTTTCTTTCTCTACTTACTCTTGCTCCTCATCCAGTGTTTAGTCTCATTAGGTCTCTTCTTAGAACATAAGATATGTCATACTGGGTCAGACCAAGGGTCCATCAAGCCCAGCATCCTGTTTCCAACAGTGGCCAATCCAGGCCACAAGAACCTGGCAAGTACCCAAACATTAAATAGATCTCAAGCTACTATTGCTAATTAATAGGGATGTGCAATCGTTTTGGCCAAATTAGGCAATTTCAACAAAATTTCCTAATTCGTCCTGGTTCGGAGACCCTGAAAACCGAAGGAATTTTTCCTGAAATTTCGTAAAAATTCTGTTTTCGGGTTAGTGCGCGCTAACGTTAAAATGTTAGTATGTGCTAACCCGAAATTTTAGTTCCCACGAAAAACAAAAGCCCGAACCGTGGGAAAAACTAAATTTCCTGCGGCAGGCTGAAAACGAAGCAGTTAAAAAAAATAGCAGTTTATGGATTTTTCCTCTAGGAACTTATCCAAATCTTTTTAAAACCCAGTTACACTAACTGCTGTAACCACATCTTCTGGCAATGAATTCCAGAGCTTAACTATGCACTGAGTGAAAAATAATTTTCTTTGATTTGTTTTAAATGAGCTACTTAACTTAATGGTGTGCTTCCCCAGTCCTTCTATTATCTGAGAGAGTAAATAACCAATTTACATTAGTCTTTTCAAGTCCTTTCATGATTTTGTAGACCTCTATCATATCCCTCCTCAGCCATCTCTTCTCAAAGCTGAACAGCCCTAACTTCTTTAGCCTTTCCTCATAGGGAGCTGTTCCATGCCCCCTGTCATTGTGATCATCATCCTCTGTACATTCTCCAGTGCAACTATATCTTTTTTTGAGACGCGGCAACCAGAATTGCACACAGTATTCAAGGTGTGATCTTACCATGGAGCGATACAGAGGCATTATGACATCCACTGTTTTATTTGCCATTGCCTTCCTAATAATTCCTAACATTCTGTTTGCTTTTTAGACTGCCACATCACACTGAGCCAACAATTTCAATGTATTATCCACTATGACGCCTAGATCTCTTTCCTGGGTGATAACTCCTAAGATAGAGCCTAACATTGTATAACTACAGCAAGTCACTTTGCACTTGTCCATATTAAATTTCATCTGTCATTTGGAAGCCCAATCTTCCAGTCCTGCGTGGTGGTCCTGCAATTCATCACAACGGAGAAGGTGCAGAGAAGGGTGACCAAAATGATAAAGGGAATGGAACAGCTCCCCTATGAGGAAAGACTAAAGAGGTTAGGACTTTTCAGCTTGGAGAAGAGACGACTGAGGGGGGATATGATAGCGATGTTTAAAATTATGAGAGGTCTAGAACGGGTAGATGTGAATCTGTTATTTACTCTTTCGGATAGTAGAAAGACTAGGGGGCACTCCATGAAGTTAGCATGGGGCACATTTAAAACTAATCAGAGAAAGTTCTTTTTTACTCAACGCACAATTAAACTCTGGAATTTGTTGCCAGAGGATGTGGTTAGTGCAGTTAGTATAGCTGTGTTTAAAAAAAGATTGGATAAGTTCTTGGAGGAGAAGTCCATTACCTGCTATTACGTTCACTTAGAGAATAGCCACTGCCATTAGCAATGGTAACATGGAATAGACTTAGTTTTTGGGTACTTGCCAGGTTCTTATGGCCTGGATTGGCCACTGTTGGAAACAGGATGCTGGGCTTGATGGACCCTTGGTCTGACCCAGTATGGCATTTTCTTATGTTCTTATGAACTGAATCAAATCACAGTGAGCCTGGAAAATGTGAATTGTCACCCTTGAAAACCATTTCTGGAACAGGTAAGCTCCCCAACATCCTCTTCAGTAAACACTAAAGCAAAGAATTTGTTTAGTCTTTCCACGATGATCTGTCCAACCAACTCCCTCGCATGCTTTCTGTTATTGATATACTCTCGTATTTAAAAAAGTTTTTATTATGAGTTTTTGCCTTTATGTCCAGCTTCTTTTCAAATTCTCTTACTTATCTTATCAGTGTCTTACATTTAACTTGCCAGTGCTTATGCTTTATCCTATTTTATTCTGATGGATCCTTCTAGTTTTTGAAAGAAGATCTTTTGGCTAAAATAGCCTCTCATGTCACTTTTTAGTCATGCTGGCAATCGTTTGACTTTCCTTCTAGCTTTCTTAATATGTGGAGCACATCTGGACTGTGATGTTGGACACTCTTAACCTTTGTAGCTGCACCTTTCAGGGCTTTTTGGGGTTTTTTTTAACTAAATTTGTTTTAAACTATTTCTCTCATTTTCTCAAAGTTTCCCTTTTGAAAGTTTTTAGTGCTGGAGCCGTGGATTTACTTATTGTCCCCCTTCCAGTCATTAATTCAAACGTGATCATATTATGATCACTATAGCCAAGCAGCCCCCACCACTGTTACCTCTCTCACCAAATCCTGCACTCCACTGAGAATTAGATCTAAAATAGCTCCCTCTCTCGTCTGTTCCTGAACCAATTGCTCCATAAAACTGTCATTTATTCCATCCAGCAACTTTATCTGTGTAGCATGTCCTGGTGTTTCACTTACCCAGTCAATATTCTTCTTATTGCTTGTCCAGAAACATAAACATTAACAATGTGCTCTCACTTGTACAGCTAAAATACGTCAAAGCACATTTGAGACCTGGCGGCTGCTGTGGTGACCACATCCAGAGATGCCTCTCCTGAACATCACTGGCATGGAACACTAGTTTTCAGAAGCAGATGAGCAAATAATTCAGGATGAAGTTACAGACCCATCTAGCACATTAGTCTTCCTGTGGCTGGCTGCACAGCATTATGTAGACTGTGAAATGACACAAATATATTTCCTTGTTGCTGTGAGCACCCATACTTGTCCCTTTTCTCTGTCTCTTTCCTCCTTTGGCTGCTGTTGCAGCACAGGGAGCATAGAAAGAGGCTTGGCGGTGGTGAAACAAGTCATCCTGTCAGATTCAGGCTTCTCCCCCTCATGCCATCAATCTGCGCTTATGCCACCCTCTAGGCAGTAAGGATTTTCTCAATTTATCCTGTGTAAATTCTGCATCACGTGTCACGCTTTAGGACATATGGGTGGGGTGCCTAATCAATTCATTATTCTTCATTGGCACACTCATTACTGTATTTATATAGGCAACTGTGATAATACCATTTATTGCATTTTAAGAAATGTGATAAATGTTTAGTGCATAGGATGAGGTGTTTATCAAGCAGTAAATGTTGTGTGTGTGGTTTTTTTTCTTTTTTTTTTTTTTTACTGTGCAATAAATGCCATTGATCTCAGTGAGCCCAACTTTCAAACATGTCTGCTGTTTTGGCATTTCCATGTGTAAGTGGATGAGCGGAGATTCTGTGGTGGGATCTGCATAGTTTTATAAAACATGACCTATTTCTGCTCAAAAGGTACACGCACACATTTTGGCACAAGTGGATGTTTCCAATGAAGGGAAACCAAATGCTTTATCTTTATTTATTTTTAGAAATATATGCTCATATATTTCATGCACAAAATAATTATGACACTGTGCAAAGAAACACCCAGAATTAAAAACGGAGGCAGATATTTTATATAATATGCATGTATACCATTTTGAAAATACTTGTGTGTGTAGTTGGAATCACCGATATCTTCTTCAGTTCACCTAAATCCCCCAAGTACATCACCTGGAACCCAGATCTCCTAACCACAAATTGCAGGCAGCAGACTAGTCTCATTTCACTTGCACGAGTCAATTAGCAGGTATAAAAGTTTACGAATAGGTTCTGTAATGTATGCATGTATATCTCTTACCAAATAGCAACTAATGAATGCACTTCTGAAGTCCACCCTAGAGCACCCCTAGACTAACCTTTTCCTCCCCGGTAAAAAAAAATATGCAAAACTGCAAACGTGTGTGCTCTTACTGTTAATAAAATAGCATATATGTGCATACATGCTACTTATACATGTATATTTGAATGCATGGATAACACTTTGAAAATTCACTTGAAGATGTAATATCTTTCATCGATCATCCACAGATGACCTTTCATTTCTAAGACCAACCTGATGTTTGGGAACCATTTTTCAATTAGCTTTGGTTTTACCTCTGTTGTTTAGTCGATGTTTTGAAATTTACCCTTGAGAGCCAATACAGAGACTGCTATTCTGACAGAATCTTTGTTTTTCTGATTAGAATATTGTGGCTTTTGTTTGTTGCATGGATGATGGAAGTACCTAATCCACTGGACATTGGGTTTTACTGCTTTTGACCACAGTTAAGGTTTTTTAATAATGCCCCCTATTTTTTTTCCTGCATTTATCTTATTTCAGTTTTAATTGTTTGAAATCCTTAAGAACGGTGACCGCATGCATGCATTCATTCTGAACTTTGGAACATTAGGTTCAGTTGCTCGAGGCTTGGAAGAAGAGCTCATAAAAAGGTGGTGATGTCTGACGAGGAGGCTGTGAGGAAAGAGTACACATCGTTTTCTTTAATGCTAGGATTCTAGCCATTTATTAAAGCAGAATGGCATCTGCACAAGAGTAACTAGAATGGAGGTTAAATCCCCTACTGTTATTCTGTCATTAGCTCCGGGTTTCCAGCAGCTGGAAGCAAGCGCTCTGCATAATGGTCGATTTCTAAGGGCCCTGGTGAATTTTCTTCCTGACATTTAAATGGCAGAACATCTATCAATTTAAAACCCATGAAAATCTTCAGGGGGGTAAACATCAAATGACTACATCTTGTGGAGAAAAAAAAAAAAAGGTACAGTATCTTCTTTTTTTTTTTCAGTGTTTCCTTGAGAAATCCCTGGTTCACTGCAGTAATCACTTGTGAGCCTTAGAATAAAGGGATTTTGCAAACACTGCTGTAAATATCATTGGATACCTTATTTCATTACACTAGTCTTCTCACCTGATGGAAATGGGGCATGAACCTAATGTTTTGTGTCATGGTAATCCAACAGTATTGTGACTGAAAAGGTTAATTCATGGAAGGGGGGGGGGGGGCAGTGTATTTTGTATTAGTGCAGAACTTTAGATATTTACAATTAAATGTACCCAAGGAAAAACTTATTCCTTTACATGAAGCCCCCTCTTTCCAAATTTACCTAGAAATCCGGTCTGCTGCAGTTGCATATGTGTCTTTCTCTGTAATGGCCAAACGAGTCGTATTTCTATATTTGAATAAAGATAGATCAAAGGAAGTTTAATGAAAAAACTTACAGAAGGGTCTGAAGAGTGCATGGAATTGAAAGTTATTCATAAGATGCTATGAGACAATTTGCAGTGGGTCTTCTGGTCTCAGGAGCAGGGAGAAGATGATTTCAAGTCACTGTGTATGCACCCAAATGTGTTTAAGATGTTTTATTATTATTTTTGTTTTACAAGTTATTTGAATTGGTAGTGTAAGCAGGCATGACTTGGAAGTCATGCAGCAGTCAGCTTTATAAGCCAGTAGTTTATCATGTGACATTTCACATTGTAAAAAGTTCAGGAGACCATGAATTTCTTGGCTAATCCTTGCTTAGGGAGCTTATCAACAGGGGCTTGTAGAAAACTCGTAAAGTTGGAGAGGCCTAAGTGTATCCTGCATGACAGAAAAACCATCAGGAAAGTTCAAACTGAGGTCAGCTTCTGTCTCTCCGGCAAGGTTGGGAGAATATGGTCTTCACGGTTTTTCTAAGCTGAAAATAAGGTGCACCATGCCCAGAATTCACACTTCAGCGGTGCTAAACTGCTGGCCTATCCCATTTTTTTTTTTTTAAATCCACCTCCTGATAAGAGCATGTTACATTAACCCATTGCACCCCCTTCTACAATATTTGCATATTCCTTGCCTGTACGCCTTCATTTCATCTCCCTCACTGTTACCCAAGGCTGGCCATTTTGTTTTATTTAGAAATCACAGCAATATTATTGAACTAGATTCTGGATACAATCCGTGAGTAATCGCTCTGTATGCAGTTAGGGAAATTGATTAAGCTCTTTGTCAGTTGGCTGTGGAGAGCAGCAATCAGCATCCCCACTGGGGGTGATTTAAACGTAATGAAATGTGCAGGGATGAGACACGACAAGGTCACCTCCATCATTTAGGGGACTGATTCTTATCCTCCTCCTGATGCAGCAGGAGCAGGAAACTCAAAACATATTTGGCTGGTTTGGATCATAAAGCAAGTACTGATTTATAAGTAACTGCATGAAATAATGCAGTTCTGGCTTTACATTTCAGAACTGCACTGATGATCACTAGACTGATTTATGTCTTTCTTTGTTTTATACGTATAAAACTATAATACTGGTAATGCCAGTAGTGCAATTTAGAACCGAAAAGGCAAGAGTCGTTACAGGTAAGGAAGAAGATGCAGTAGTACTATAGAATAGCACAAGAACTCACAACTGGCATGCCAGGGATGCTGCAGGAAAGCATGGAGGTGTATTGGGAGGCCATCTAGATGCAAGGCCCCAGGATTAAAGTAACCAGGATTTTATGTACATTACCAAAAAAAAAAAAAAAGGGACTTCATACCAATGGCTAATTCGGGGCTTGATTTACTAAAGCATTCTTCCCATAGACACAAAATGGGGGAAAAGCCTTAACTCACGGCTAACATAATAGAAATACACAGAGCATGAGAATTATACTTGTAAATAAAGTATGATGCGTGTATAAAAGGACAAGACTTATCACACTCATCAAATAATGTTTATTATGAAATGATGTAACTGAACCTTAATGGCACTCGTTAGAATGTACTACCCGACACATTTACCAACTTTAATTTATGTGCCTGTATGTAAACCGTTGTGATGGTATATAACTTAATGACGGTATAGAAAAGATTTTAAATAAATAAATAAATTAAACCAGGCCCTCAGACTAAAAATAATTCTAACAAGAGGGACATGGATGTCTCCTTGGTGTTGTACCCATTTCCCCTGGAGCTGCAAAATATCACATTTATCATCTCTCACGCCCTCATCCCTTTGTTGCCAACCTTTTTAAACCCAGTTTAACTGCATTGTTTCTTCATGAAGGAAGCAGAGCTCTAGAACAGGGGTGGGCAAACTACAGTCCGTGGGCCAAATCTGGCCCATCATCAGTTTTCTTCCGGCCCGCCTATCGATTTAAAATTTACATTATATGCAACTCGCTCAACATCGGGCCCTGAATGGCACAGGAAGAGGGCCTGAGGGCCTGATTGCCTCGTGGTGAATGAAACTGTGGGCTGGCAGGGTTCCCATTCCTGCCAGCAGGAAGGGGACCGGCACCACGGCATGGCTTGCTGGCATGGTTCCACCCCTTGCCAGCCAGAACAGACCCCGTGGCTTGGTGAGCTCAAAATGGACCTGCCGGTGAGCTTCCAGCACCCATCGGCAGGAAGAACCCCAGCAGGAAGAATGAGTCACATGGTGGTGAGGGTGGGGAGTACCTGAGAGGGGAGTGAAGGGAAGCGACTAACTAAATGTGGGGGGAGAGAGGGTGTGTGTGACTGAGAAGGAAGAGAGTGAGTGGGAAGGAGAGAGCCTATCTGAGAGGAAAGAGAATGAGTGGGAAGGAGGGAGAGTGACAGAAGATAGTGGGAAGGAGGGAGCTGGCAAAGGGATGGGAGTGAGGGTTGAATGAGATGCAAGGGAAGAGTGAGTGGGAGTGAGGGGATTGAGTAGGAAGATGAGTGATGGGGAGGGGGATGAATGACTGAGGGGTAACGATTGAAAGGTGAGTGAGAGGGAAGAGGAAAAGAGGAAGAGGGGAATGAGAAACGAAGGAAGAAGGATTTGTGAGTGTAAGTGTTATGTGAGAGAGAGGAGAAAGTGTTTTATTCTTCTCTTCTTCCCTCCAGTAATCCAATCTGAGGGTGACTGGAAATCAAAAGTTCGTAGTATGGAGAGAGGAAAAATTTCATTGTGTTTTGCTTTATTGGGTGTTTCATATAACTGCTGTTTTGAAATATTTAATTGATTTTTGGGAAACATTTAATGTTTTTTTTATCCTTCTTTATTATTATTATATGTTATATTTTTCATCTGTTTTGAAATAGTAGTATGGTTTACTAACTGTTATGATTGATTTATATTTCTTGACTTTGTTTTATGAGGAATGGTGGTATTTCTGTTTTTGCATTATTGCACTGCATATGATTCTGCAGTTTACTTTTTTGCCTGCACCTTTCTATTTCTACTTTATTCTTATTTGGTGAGAATCTGTCTGTGTTCTGCATTTGTGACTGAGGTGAGGTAATCTGCTAGTCAGGAAAATGTATCTCGAGGGTTGAGGGTCTTGCTAATCTTGTGATCCATGATTGAAGGGACTCCTCGGGTACTAAAAATGATGGTGGATAATGCCTGCAGCGAGTGCTGGGGGTTTGGTTGTCATGCTGAGGTGTTCCAAGGGGGGAGCCCTACCTCATCCTGCCCACTCGGCCTTTGTTGTGGTCAGTAACTTGTAATGTGGCCGCAGCACAAAAACTTTCACCCACCCCTGCTCTAGAAAGATTGTCGCAGATGTACTGAGTTAGTCCAATAACTAGGTTTCACTTACAGCTTGTTTGTTGATCCTTATTTATATACATTTAAATGGACTAACAATACCGTTTTCCAAAATATCAAAATTTACTTAGATTGGTCAGAATGAATGCTCATATTTGCAGATTCAAACTGACTGAAAATACTTTTATTTCATCCCTTTCAGTTCAAATCAGGTGTAAAATCTGGAAAGTGCTTTATACATTTTATAAATACATAGATCAGTAGATCTAGGGGGGGTCACAAAATGAAACTCTAGGGAGGACGTCTCAGAACCAACGTCAGAAAATATTTCTTCACGGAGAGGGTGGTGGATGCCTGGAATGCCCTTCCGGAGGAGGTGGTGAAAACAAAAACAGTGAAAGAATTCAAAAGGGGGGGCATGGGATAAACACTGTGGATCCCTAAAGGCTAGAGAATGGAAACGAGGAAAAGAGTGCATGGGGGTGACTTGATGATGCGGTGGTTATTAATCCTGATACTTTGATGCAGCTCAAACATTGCTCTGCTTCAATGGCAAGGCATAACGGGGAATTGGATTCAAACAGCAACCAACAAGGGTCCCGACTTTTATGGTCTGGGAAACAGTTAAGCATTGGGTAACCTACATGGCACAGCACAAACTGCCATAAGCTTGTTGGGCAGACTGGATGGACCATTTGGTCCTTTTCTGCTGTCTTTTCTATGTTTATAAGAGTATATTCAGGCTAACTTTAGCCAGATAACTTGTCTGCTCTCCGGCTTACTGAATATTACTCCCATAGTGCCCGGAATGGTAAGGTGGATGAACTTTTAATTACATTTAATGATTTACAGACCTACCCCTCCTGAGCAAGTCACATCAAGGTGGTGTACAATTCAAAACCTAGATAAAAATGTAATATACACAACACTGAACAGAGACAACAATTTACTGCCTATAGTAAGACAAAAATCCAGAATCTTATGAATTTTAAATCGGGTAGAATTCAATTTTACAATTTTCCAATGCCTGTCTGAAATTTCTGATATAATGTAAGATTATTTTATTACTTTCCCTTGACCCTCACAGGTTAGTGTGACCTGCAAATGTGCATAGCTACTATGCAACACCATTGTGGTGTTCTAGTAGTAGGGTAGTAAGAGTTAAAAAAAAAAAAAAAAAAAAAGAAAAAAAAGAAAAAGGTAATTCTGTAAATAGTTTAGGAGTAGAAGAATAAGCTTACGTTTTATTTGCAAGGATGCGTATGTTGTTGCAGAAGGATTTGGAAAAATGTTCTATAATTGATATTCATATAAATCTATTAGGCTGTACAACTGATTAATCTTGGTATTGAAAATAGCGAGAATTTGATCAGTGCCCCGTACATACTAAACTACCATCGGGTGAGCTCAGTGATCCTCAGTCCAATAATATATTAATGCTTCCTCCTCTAGCAATGATGGGCTGCCTCCATTTTATTTAGCACCTCTGTGCTTTGTTCCACTAATTAATTAATTAATTTTTTTTTTTACCAGTCCTCCCAAGAACTGACTTCCACAATTATTTAAAACCAAGCTATTTCTTTTAGGGTATTCTACTATTTACTCTTAAAAAATGTTTTACTAGCCAATCAGCATAGAGTTTCAGGTGCATTGTTGGACAGTAAATCCACTAGAATTCATACATATGATGATTAAAATCCATTCAAAATGTTTGTTTAATTTGTATTTTCTAAAAGCAAGTCTCCTTGGTAGCAGATTCTGCTGTTATAATTGCCTTTAAGTTATATTACATGATCTCACTTTTGACAGAAAATATTTGACTTGCAGTAGCAGACAATTATCCAATGGCAGAGCATAGTATAACAGTGACAGCACTTAAATATTTCACCTTTCACCTCTTGTACTGTTGCCTTTCTTAAGCAATGCTTTTACTCTTTAATTCTTATTGTATATTGCAGAAGCTCCAGAAATCCACAGTGAAATGAATGTAGATGATTCTGTGGTGGCCTTAGGGCTTAATGCTTTGTTGTATTGTTCTTGAGTGCACGTTGCCCTGTTTTCAGCAGAGATGTCTGAAAGAAATTGATGCTTTGCTTGGAATAAAGCAAATACTATTAAATACTATTCTATAATGCTATTGAAATGCTGATGATTAGATACCACAAAACAGGCTGGAAATGTAAAAGACAGGGTAAAAGCTTTGCATGATTTAATTTCGTAGGCCAAGTAACAGGAGAAATGGATCAGAGCAGCTCTTTTCTCGTTGGCCTTTTATTGAAGCAACTTAGTTGATTGAAAATTTGGTTCTGTCACCATTAACCAGTTTCCTTGAGGGCCATTCATTATTGTTCCTGAACCAATTCGGGCTTGTAAAACACAGCAGTACTGAAACACTTGTAATATCAATTTTTGACACTGTTCTGAGAGACTTTGATGGTGGCCAAGAGTACCTGTTAGTTTTTTTTGATGTGTCAGCTGCATTTGATACGATTAACTCAAAATATTGATCCATCGTTTGAGGAAATTAGGAATAAATGGTCAGCCTTGGTTTTAGCTCATATCTGAATGACAGGACTCAACAGATACAAGTAGGGAAGAATTCTTCCATTTGGTTTGATATCGCTACTGCAGTGCTGCAGAGTTCTGTGCTCTCTGCGATACTATTTAATGTTTATTTAACTATATTTTGTAACTTGTTAGCTGGTTTGGGGCTAACTTACTTTATTTACATGGACAATATACAGTTTCTTTTGCCAATACAAGGCTTCCTTGCCTCCTCTATTGGATATCTGAAAATCTTTCTGGAGCAATCCAGAAGTGGATGTCTTACAAACTCTGCATGTTGAAGCATTTTTAAGCCATTGTTGGAGCCAATGGACTTTGGATTTGTTCTGTCGCGTTTTGAATGTTGCGATTCAAATTCAATTTTACGTCAGTTGCGATTACTCCAAAATTCGGTGGCCTGGTTGTTAACAGATTACAAGAGGTTTGATCACATTACCTCAATATTAGCAAGATTACACTGGCTTCCAATATACTCACATATTGAATATAAAGATCTCATGTTAATTCATAAATTAATTGGACATGTAAAACCTCCGTAGATTGGTGCTGCTCTGAGAGTATATATCCTATCTCGATCTCTTTGGCCACAAAACAAAGGTTTATGTTTTAATCTGTATTTTATGTATGTGCCAAGAGGCTTGTAAACTGCACTGACCTTTTTGCAAAATGTGGTATAAAAATGATTTTAAAAAATAAATAAAAAATACTATACTTCAGATGATACTTAAAAAAAAAAAATGAATGAGCTGGAATTTAATTTGATTTTGGATTACCACTTGACTTATCCTTGCAATCAGTTGTTAAAACAATAGAAGAACTGTAACCTCATAACGCCTGAGTACATGGAAAGAGCTAGAGTCAATATTTGCCTTTGAGAGCACATGGACAGAATATGACTGTTTGAAAAATGGCTGCAAGTGAAAAGTGAAAGGCAGTTTAGAGGGTGAAGGCCTTCTGAAGATTAAAGTGAAGGTTTAAAAAAAATGCATTTTATATAGCTGTAAATTTCATTTTTCCACTCAACTACTGTGGGCAGGCAGAAAGAAATTATTGGGTAGTCCAATAGGGGACATTTTACTGCACTACTTAGCTTATTATAAATCATGACAGATGCAGTAAAATTTAGCAAAGGTTAAATATAAATGGAAGAATTGATTTAGTTCGGTTTCTCAGACCTTATTTGATAGGTTGCTGATGCAAGCACAAGTTATATCTAAATAGTTGGCTACCCAGAATGTTTTCTGCAATGCCAGTAGCTGCTGTTTAAATTTATTTTGATAAAGCCCTTGATTGCTTGAAATGTGCCAAGTTTAAGCATGATGTCATGGCACCTCAACTCCCTGCCAGTTTGGAAAATGGTATCAGTCCAGGAACTCTGCTTTCAGATTTGTCATCCCAGTCCTGGATTTTATATCCTGTTTCCGCTGTGATACCGTGACAGGCAACAGGTTTCTAATTCTTGTTTATGGATGCTGAATTAGCACTCGGAGTGCACAACACCAAAGAACCACACCCAATCATCTAACTCCATTCTTCACCCCCCCCCCCCCCCCCAAATCAGTACTTCAGATTGAAATGTTTTCTCACAGCTTTGAAATGAGACAGTAATGTTAGGTACAATGGTGCAGTCACGGTCCTTGAGGTTAAAGTCTGTCTGAAACAGTTGTATGCTACTTCCACTGCTACTGCACAGCTACTGCTGATCTTGTTAAGACGAAGGACTCTTAAGTGCAACACTGAACTCTAAGACAAATAATTAAATTGTGAAGTTAGTCGGGATCTGACTTGGACCCTGCAGTCAATTATACATTTCTGAAGTTTGAATGGTCTTTCTGAAAGGGCTTATCAAACTCAATTTTCAGGAAGATTTACTTCCTTTCAGCTCACTTGGAAGACTCCAGTCTTTTCTATAGGAATTCCTAGTGGCAGGAGCATCTCTGGATGCACAGCAAGCTGTGCCCTGGTTTAGAATGTTGTGCTAACTAGCAAATGACTGATTTCAATACCAGCAAGGATCTGAGCCATGATTAATTGGCTACTTTCTAAAAGAAAATGCATATTTAATTCCTGAGTTACCAGGATAAGTAGCTCCTCCCATTTACACCTTGAAGCATCTTTTTTTTTTTTTTTTTTTAATCTGTCTAGATTTTAACCAGGTAATGACTTATCCAGCTAAAATCTAGCCAGAGAAGAGGTTGAATATACCAAAAACTTGACATTTAGTTGATAACTTTGCCTCAGACTTAGTGATGGATAACAAAGAGAGAGATCCCGAACAGGAGAAATGGCAAGAAAAGGGGAAGGGTCTGGCGTGGAGTGAAAGAAATGAGTAGGGGAAAAGGAAATCTTCCCAGTTTATATTTTGTGTGCTTTCTTCCCAAACCTTACAGTGCTTCAGGTGAATAAGCAATGAGAATGGAATGGGATAAAACAGGAGAATCTTTAATCCACAGGGAAACCTAAGCTGGAATCATCTGTTTTTTTAATATATTTCACAAGTCAAAACAATCCTGGACTTTGGCCAATGAAGTTTTACAAATACGATTTGCTTTTATTTATTTATTTTTCTTTTATTCTGGCTACAAAAGCTTTTTTTTTTTTTCCCCCCTCCTTGATTTTCCAGCACGGTTTCAAGTGTAGCGCCTGGTGACCCAACATTTTATTTTAATGAGAACTGAGAATGACCTAGAAAAAGTAACATTATAAAAGTTTCCTCTTCTGTTCATCCACTGTATTAAATCTTCCATAAACTTCAGACTACAATATTGGCAGACTTAGTACTGTAATAAGGTGCCAGAAGGGAGAGGAGGAAGTCATTGGGGGGGGGGGGGGAATGGGATGAAAGCCCCTCCAGGCAATTGAATAAGCAACATTAGTTTAATTGCACTCTTTAGGCTGTTTTGGTAAGTTATTGATGCTTTTTCTTTTCAGGGCTTGTCTGTTGCATACACAAGTTATTAGGCTACAAAATGCTAATACTGTCTGGTGTGACATAGAAAAAAGAACCCCCTCTTCTCACTCTCTCTTTTTATTTTTCTCTCTTTCAACCTTTTCGTACCAAATCAGCCTTGTTTTTTACCCAAGGGAGATCGTATCAGATGAATCCGATCCATTTCTTTGATTGGATGAACAGAGAACTCAGTCAGGGGTGGGCAGTGCTCTGGATTTCAGGAAAGTGTGTGGCAGCTGTTCTACATCGAAGCCTCATGAGTAAACTAAGCAGAGTCTTGGGGGTTGGCACCTTACCGGGTCATTCATCAAAATGCGTTACGGCATTAACACCTGCAATAACACCATTATCGCAGCGCACATCACGAATGCAAATTCGGCAAATTTATTTAAAGGGGAGGGGTTTGGGATTAATAAAAATGAGGGGCATTATCGCACTGTGTGATAGTGTGCATTTCACTATCACACACTTTTAATTCCGGAAATAACTTCACCTTTTTCCTGGTGTTAAGCTGTGTGAAATGCCCAAAACGGCCATAATGGAATTTGCGATAAATATTGCAAATTCCATTTTGGGCATAGGGAGAGGGAAGGGGAGTGGAGTAGAGAGAGAGAGCCTCTGGTGTGGCACACATAGTAGTCAACTATTTATTGTGCTATAGGATGCCCAGCTAGTAACTCAAGGTGATGTTTTGGTGGTGGTGTAGGATTTTGGGGCCAGTTTTACCTGCAGAGTGAGACGTACGAACAGCGCAGTACACCTCAGTGAAGACTTGACATGATTTGGAGTGAGAAACGTCACACACAGATGAGATTTCTACAATGTTCTCTTGCTGTAGCTTGATGGACTCTCTACCAGGGTACTATCAAGCTAGGGTGAGAGAACATTGAAATCCGTTAACGTCTTCTCCAGTTACCAGTTAAGATACAAATTTGATATAGTCTGTAATCATGTTATGCTAGTTTTACTTTTTTCTTAGGTGTCCTTATTTTCTGACCCCCTTTCATTTTTGTAATATTGATGTATGAGTTGCTATCGAATGATGTTTCTTTTGTGATTTCTCTTTTTCTCTATATACTCATGTTACTATATGCTTGTAAATTGAATACCTCAATAAATCTAAAATATAAATAGAAAATTAGGCACAGGATACTTTCTACCTCAGCAGAGAGGTATGAAAATTTACCCCTTATTGTACCAGGTCCATGAAATGAACACAGAATTGCCATAATACACTACTCCAAAACTAGAACATTACTAAAGGAGTACTGGCTGTCCTATGGTCATTTCTGGCCTGGTTTGCCCATGAGAATTAAAGTGGCACATTTAGGGAGAAGTGATTATGTAATATGACCTGTACTATATGTGAGTTGAACATTTAGTTGCAATCTCTCACTGCAGCAATATCAAATATTTCAGCATGATGCGCCCTGTTTCTAGCTGGGATGTCGATGCTCTGTCGTCTCAGGTTATGTGGTTGACCGCAGCAGATGAGTAATCGGAATGGTTGCTTTTCAGGCCAGGAATTCACTGAGGCTGAGCAATTCTTGGCTTTGCCAACCTCAAGTTTTCATTGGAGGATTTCAGAAATTCATTATGAAGTTCTTATGCCCCACACCAGACATCTTATGGCTACACTAACCAGAAGGAGAGAGTCCACAGTTAAGGAAAAATAAGAAGATTCCGATCCATAATGGAACTGTCTAATCCAGAGTTGAAGGGAAAGCAAGTAGGTGCTTTCATTTCCATGTGCTAAAATAAAAATCTAGTTTTTTTTTCAAGAAGGTCTTTTTCAACACCCACAGTTTCTGTTCTATTTTAAGTACTCATTGGATGATTAAAGATGCGATTGTCACTATGAGCAAAAATGATTGCTCTTTTGCATGAATTGGTGCCTCCGTTTTACACAATGTGACTGTACATGGTACACTCCACACTGTAATTGGGACAAAAAATTGGAAATGAACATGCTTTTATGGACAAATGAACAATGTAATGATATAATCTGTCTGCCGTTGGCAGATGAAAAGATTTATTTTGCAGAGTGAACACTAGGTCATGTGACTTCTATGCCTTTTAAAATGATATTTAGGTGCACAGGAACTAAAATCTAGCTTGGGAGGGAACCAAGATAGCTTTGGCAGCTTTATGCTTTGTAGAGCTCTTTCCTTGCTGGACATTTTTATTTTTCACTTTCCTTGAAAACAAGGTGAAATAAAATTACAAAAATATAGGAAAGATTTTCTCTTCTGAAGATAAATCCCAAGCATCTTGGGCTACAAATATAGGGGGATTCCCTGAGAGAGAAATGTCCTCATGTGCAGCGAATGGGGAATCATCTTCCAAACCCTGGCTTAATTCCGTTAGCGAAGCATAGCTGACCAAAAGGGGAAGAATTGTTAAAGACTCTGGCATACGTATTCAGTAAACGGGTGAGGGGACAAGTTTTCTGGCTAAAGTTAGCCAGATAATTCATCAGAAATAGTCAATGTGACAAGTCTCCTGCTGAGTATTCTTGGCTAAAGTTATCTGGATAATGTTACCAGATTTTATCTGGATATTGCATACTTGGTTAATCTTAACTGGTTATATTCAAAATATAGCCATTTGAGCCATTTAAATCCAAATCTTTCCCATTCGATTCCTTACATTTCTTTCAAATACACTTACTTAAGCAGGTCTTATATTAATAAGGACCATAATTATGTTGGTATAGATTCAACTATTGCTATTCATCTAACTGAATTATAAACATGGGTCCAAGGGGTACCTCATGCTACTTGTAATCTCTGGTTAAATATTCATATTTTTTTGTGTGTATTTTTTTATTAATGCAAATGTTTATGCATACTATTGATTTGGTACTCATCTTTTGTTTCATATCATCATCCCCGACATGAGTCTGTGTTTTCTGCACCAGGGAGTCATCACATCACAGCTGGCATAGCTTTAGCTTTATTTCACTGTTTATAGCATAATCTGGTAAACAGAAAGAAACAGCACAATACTTAAAAGATAATGTTTCCTGCAAGGGACTAATCAGGGACTCCCATTGCATTACATCCGTATTGGTGCACACTTCTTATCCATTCATTGATCAGCAGTGCTGACAATTCATAATAGAGTCTATGCCAACTATTGAATCTTAGGATCCGAACAATGGATTGCCAATTATTCTGTTAATTACATCAGGCTATACCATTTTTCTTCCACATTGAGTCCCACTAGTTATACTGATTTCAAATTATAGATCCAAAACTGTTCCCTTTTAGTTCAGCCAAGACAGTTTCACTACTCCTGTCCATGACCCTCGAACCTGTTCAATAACACTCCTTCATAAACTCCCAAAGGTATGTCCATTATCAATGTTATATTGAACAGGGTGTGTAGACTTCTGAGTAACAAGATAACTCTGTTTTTATTTCCTCCTGTATACAGGATGCATCTATACATCTCCCATTACAGACTGGGCACAGAAAGTGCATGCTCCATGCAGATAGTTTCCATCTGGGTTAACCCCAATGCTGTATCCCTAGTTGGTAAAGCTATTTCACTATATGCTCTTTGATGTTATGTCCCCTGCTGTTAGCAAAATTTGTATCTAAAGTGGAAAATGGAGCTTTCCTTACATATGCAATATCAGCCAGAGGAGATGGAGATGCAAACAGGTAATACTGATTCATAGAGTCAGCTCAAACAGAAGTATAGAAAGTTCTTTTAACCAAATACCAATTTATTGAAGCAAGTAAAGATGATTTGTAATGATAGCTGGGTTCCCCAGCATGCATGTGTTTCACAAACAGTGCTACATCGGGAAGGACATTTATCTTTACAATAGAAAACAGGAGAGCAAAAATCATAATGTATAGCAAAGATACATAAAAACAAATCCATGTACCCCACAGAAGAGAAACAAAGTAAGCACAGCATACCTGCTGATATACAGTCAAAACATCTCATGAAACTGTGAATAGCATCTGACAGCTTTTCAGGTTGACTTCAGTAAGACTGGCACTGTAAGAGTTGTTAAATACAACCTCCAAAAAGAGTGCCAAAAAAAAAAATCACATGACCAACCTCTACCAATCACATACACTGAAAAATGGGCCAATCAAGAGGCTCAAATATGCCTGCAAAATTATAAAGATTAGACATACAGAAACATAGTGTAAGACAACTTCCAACAAGAGCATCAAGTCACATGACCAGTGTCCACCAATACAAACACAGAAGAATGGGCCAATCAGGAGGCTCAAATAGAGTGCCTACAAATTTGTAAAGATAAGGCATTCAGAAGCACAGTGTAAAACAGAAGGAAAGAAAAAGAAAACAAAACCAGAGAGCAGGCAAAATGGACAAACATATTCAAAGAAGTTCTTGTGAACTTTTGGTCCATTCTTCTGTGTTTTTATTGGTGGATACTGGTCATGTGTGTGAAAGAACTTTCTATGCTTCTATTTGAGCTGATTTTATGAATTGGTATTACCTATTTCCATCCTCATCTCCTTTGGTAAACAAAACTTGGCCAGCCAATCTGATAACACTTGATGTAAGGCTAGTATGCACCAATGCTTTTGCCTCATCACCGTTATAGCCACTGACATATCGGTATGCCTTGTATTCTTGATGGGGATCGTGGTGGGGCTGATTGTAAGTTAAAAGCAGCTCTCTATTCATGAAGAATACTCTCTCTTGTATTTCACTTTCACTATTAAGACTGGATAACCCCTCATTAGAGACCACCTCACAGATTCTTGTGCTGGAATCTTACATTCCATTGTGTCTGAGCATAGATGTCAAATCCTCAGAAACTGACTGATTGGCAAGCTCATTTGTAATTGATGGGGGTGATGACTCTCAATGGCTTTGTGGTACAAAGTTGTACTAAGAATACCATGACTCATGATGATTTTTACATCTAAAAATGCCAATTTATTGAAAATATATTCCATTGAAAATTTTAAATTCACATCTATGGTTTTAAGCACACAAGAAATTCCTGTAATTGTGGCATGGATGCTTGCCATAGTTTAATCTGATGATACCAACCTGAACTCTACCAGAAGTTTCTTCAAAATGTGAGACATACAAATTGGCTATATCTTGTATCATTGTGGATCCCATGCCTGTTCCATGGATCTATAGGTAAAATTCTCGTTCAAAGCAAAAATTGATTCCTCTAGGATATATGGGGCGGATTTTAAGAGCCCTGCTCGGGTGTGCGCCTATTTTACATAGGCCTACCGGCGCGCGCAGAGCCCCGGGACTCGCGTAAGTCCCTGGGTTTTCCGAGGGGGCGTGTTGGGGGCGGGTCTGATCCGTGCGGCGTTTTCGGGGCGGGATGTAGCATTTCGGGGGCGGGTCCGGGGGCGTGGTTACGGCCCGGGGCGGTCCGGGGGCGTGGCCGCGCCCTCCGGACCCGCCCCCAGGTCGCGTCCCGGCGCGCAGGGATTTACGTCTCCGGGAGGCATAAATCCCCCGACAAAGGTAAGGGGGGGTTTAGACAGGGCCGGGGGGGTGGGTTAAGTAGGGGAAGGAGAGGGGAGGGCAAAAGAAAGTTCCCTCCGAGGCCGCTCTGATTTTGGAGCGGCCTCGGAGGGAACGGAGGTAGGCTGCGCGGCTCTGCGCGCGCTGGCTATACGGAATCGGTAGCCTTGCGCGCGCCGATCCAGGATTTTAGCGGATACGCGCGTATCTACTAAAATCCAGCGTACTTTTGTTGGCGCCTGATGCGCCAACAAAAGTACGCCAAATCGCGCTTTTTGAAAATCTACCCCTATGTGTTTAGATTTTTAAGTCTATTCCCATGTTCTTTGCAATGAAGAGACCGCTGACCATTTTATTAGCCTGTCTCTGGAACAACTCTATCCAATTTATATTCTTTTGAAAGTGCAGTCTCCAGATGTGTACACAGTATTCCAAATGAGGTCTCACCAGGGACATTCACCTTTTTTTCTACTGATCATTTCTCTATCTATGTACTCAAGTATCTTTTTTTTTTTTTTTTTTTTGGCTTTTACCATCACCTTAACCCACCTGTCTGGCCACCTTGAGATCATCAGATATGATCACCAGATTCCGCCCTTGTTTTGAGGATAGAATTTCAACCCTTGTTAAAGCAATGCAAGATGCTTCCAGGAGTGGTTCGAATACAATACACGTTTGGGGATTTTGGGAAGGTCTGGGTGGGTTGTAGTGGGGGTTTCCGGAGAGTGAGATTAGAAAGGAGCCCTCAGTGTGTGTGTATGTGTATGTAACATATATATTTATACACACACACACACTGAGGGCTCTCCTGAAACCCCCACTACAACCCACCCAGACCTTCCCAAAATCCCCAATGTGTGTGTGTGTGTGTATATATATATATATATATATATATATATAAATTTTTTTTAAATCAGAGGTGGGCATGGAGTCTCCTTAGTTGTTGTGGCCGCAACTTATTTTTATTCTTTTGGGGGAGGGGGCTTGATGAGGGAGAGGGAATCGTGCACTATGCCAAACACAATTTTAATTGATTTTGGGGGAAAGGGGTCAGGCCTCCTGCCCCAGAAGGTTTTTTTTTTTTTTTTTTTTTGGGGGGGTTGGTATTTAAACAGCTATATTTGGAATATAGCTGGTTGATCTTACATTTATCTGGATACATGTACTCAAATAATCTCAAGTACTCTTCCATGAGGCGGTTCTGGTAACACTGAATGTTGGAGTTAGCTAGATAACTTATCTGGCTAATTTAACTCCACCATAGAATACCCATGAACCAAGTTATCCAGATACTTTTTATCCACCTTAACTACTTAGCTGGATAATTTGGAAGCAACAAGAGTGCAGGAATTTTGAAAATCTGTGGTTTATCTGGCTAAGTCCTAAGCTTAGTCTGACAAACTATTTGAATATTGACCTTTGGACATCTTTCCCCGACTGGGATGATTTGCATTCTTTTACAACTGCTGCTGCCTGGCAAGTGCTTGATTCCTCTTGCACTGGGACATATGGAGAAAGCTGTCTCCACGGCAGATGGGAGAAAGCAGCATCAGTGGTGGATGGATCCATGGCTTCAGTGGTTTCTGAGGGGATCAGTGCTGGAATCATGCTTGTAATCACTGCAACAGTGATAAACCACTGGTGCTGCAGCAGGAGCAGTGGCATCTGACGGTGGTCTTTGGTCTTCAGGAGCTTCAACCAGAGTGTTAGGAGACCTGCCTGCACCAGATGCTATCATAGGATTTGGGGCTACATCTCTTACAAAGGGGATGATACTGTTTTTTTAATTTTCCCAAGGAAGCCACTAACTTTACAAATGTTGTGGAATGCTATGCACAAGCTGGAATGGTTGCATTAGTGGCTGGACAACAGAATGTGCTGAAGGTTGAAGACCAGGTGCCACAACACAAAGGTTCAGACAAAGGATTTTTCTGAAAGACTGGTAATCACTGGAAAAAAATGTGGATAGCCAGCGGGCTTCAATTGCAGTGCTAATAAACAATAATATTGCTTTGTGTAGATTAGTAGAAAATAATATAGAAGATGTTTCTAAGGCTAGATATTTACAGATGACAAATTTTGCTCCAACACCTGGTTTAAATTTATGTAAAAAAATATATTTGAGAGAGGATTTAGATAACCTCAGATTCTCTGCCACCCATTTTAAAAGTGTATTATCTAGCAGAAAGATTTGATAAGGTTATTGGTTCTCCTGGGAATTTAAAATTAGTTTGGCACATTCCCTTTCAATGCTGGGCATTGCTTTAAAACAAAAAAAAAGAAAAGCTGCCCTGCTAGCCACTTTCACTTTGGACTCAAGACTGTCAATGGCTGCTCAAAATGGTTTTCCTTTAAAAAAAAAAAAACCAAAAAAACCCTGAACCCTTTTGGGATAATAGTACGGTTTTTATGGACGTTTCATGGTCCACCAAAGCTGGAAGATGTATTCTTAATACCCATCAGGATATGATTAATCTGGGAATTAAATTGTCTTCAGTGCTTTTGCAAAATAGTATTTAAGCCGCAGATACATTTTTTACACCCTGATCAGTGCATGTTTCTGATCATGTGTTTGAATTGCATTTTCTCACCTCTGTATTTCAGTAATAGAAATAGCCTTCTTTTTCTTCTTTTCATTATTTTTTCCCTGCTTAGGTTTGTGCACCTTTTCCATGATAGCCACTTATTTTGTGAAGTTTATATGTATAGCCTTGGTGCCACGTTTTATGGCATTTGTGGTTGTTTCCCCTCCTTTGCTCTACAGTGGACTTAAACTTTTTCAGCTATTAGATCTTTTTTTTTCTTGATTTGTTGTTTTTAATATTTGTATGCGCATGTACGTGTGTGTGTGTGTGTGTGTGTATATATGTATATATATATATATACACACAAAATAGACCCAAAAAATTGGCAATGTCTACCTAACTAGTGCTTGATATAAGCCACAAAATACCCTTAAAAAAAGGGGAAGGAAAAAGCACCTATATTCACTTATAATATTTGATACCACAATTATTTAGAATAAATCCTCATATTTATTGAAAAAATCTTTTATAAAAATGTTTTGTTTGTATACAATTCAAAATCCTCATACAAAAATGTAATATAAAAAATGTTCAATTCCTAAACCTAAAAACCACTGTTCATCTCTCAACTCTAACTAATCTCTTACTGTCATATAACAGCTCTTTTTTTTCAATACTGTATTGTAATACTAAGGATTAACATTTCATGAAGTGTAAATTTTACATTTATATATTCAGTAATGGAAATGTGTTATACATGTATTGTTGTATTGTGCTCAAATATATAGGGTGATCTATTGTGTTTATATAAAGGGTGTAGTAGTGGGCTGTGCTTAAGTATAAAGGGAGATTACATTTAGTGACAGTAAGAGATTAGAGTTGAGAGATGAACAGTGGTTTTTAGGTTTAGGAATTGAACATTTCTTATTATATTTTTGTATGAGGATTTTGCATTGTATGCAAACAAAACATTTTTATAAAAGATTTTTTCAATAAATATATTTTTATTCTAAATAATTGTGGTATCAAATATTATAAGTAAATATAGGTGCTTTTTCCTTCCCCCCCTTTTTTTAAGGGTTTTTTTGTGGCATATATATATATATATATATATATATATATATATATATATACACACATATATATACAGTATATTGAGGGTATAGGAAGGATATATTATTTGGTTATGTATATAAGCTAGAATTTTATAAAAAAAAAATCTGATAAACAGAAACTATAAAATAGTAAACTAGCTTAACAGAAAAGTTCACTGATTTCTGCTTATTTGCATTTCTAGCCATGTAGCATTATAATGTGTGGCTCACAGATCCTCTTTCATGATGAGATCCTGTGCAGAAAGAAGACTTTCAGATTACCAGATGATTGTGTGACTTTCTGCTTCCATCTGAAAATTACTTTTCACTTACTTCATTCTTCCACAGTGAAAATAGAGGACTAAATATTCCTTCCGGTACAGATCCATGAGAGCAATGGGGGCAACCTGTGCTCTCCGTGGTCGTGCGTCCTGCCTGTGGTCTGGCAGATGCAGTATTATCACAGTACTCATAGCTTGACTGCTGTAGACAGTTTATAACCCAAATGGTCCCATGTCCCGGGCTCTGTCCTCTGTGTAATCCATTGCTAGTTCATTATGCAGTCATGAAATGAAGCCAGGAATGTGCTGACCTTGTTATAATTAATGGATAGTGGTATAATGGCTTTATATGACTCATTAGATGCTGAGAAGGGATCCAGAGCTTCCACATTCACTTTAATTGAAATTTTGGAACATTTATTACTTCAGGCACACACTACAGTACCTCGGGTTTTTAAACCTGAAATTGATGACTTGAGTTGATTAGAAGATGAAATCAAGAGTTGGTTAGAAATGTTAGAGGGCCTTAAGGGAGGGCAGCGTGGAGGTGACTTGGTTGGTCACGTGTCCCAGTCTGATAAGAGTACAGGGATGGAGTCAGGTTGTAAAATGAGGTTGATAGTTTTATTCTAGGCTCTCACAACCCCTTTAAAACAGATCTGTTTGATTCACAAGACCATCTTACATAAAATTCTCAGTTTATCATTTTAGGAATGATACTCAGGTGAGCCCCAGGGCCGAAACCACCAGACTTTTATTAGAAGAGCTGTTTAAGGAGCTCAGGACTGAAGCAGTACAAGATATGATTGGTCAAGTGTCAAAGGCATTAAATGAAGAGTTTCTACAATATTTCTAATTGTGCAATTATTATTTTTATTGCTTTGTGTAAGATAAAATATCTGACACATATAATTGTATAATGGCCATCAATTCTCATGTTTAAAATGTAAAAATATATATATGATTCAGTTCAAACACTACATTTAACATTTCTGCAATCAACATTTTTATTAGGTTTCAAATTCTTCTTATTTATGAATCATAGTTGATACTCTGGCTAATGGGATGTTTTTTATACCTTACTCTAAAAACCCTTATTATTTAGTACTGCTGTTCTTCTATATAGTCTGATCTTTATAGTAGTATAATATAGATTTTGAACTCCAAGCAAACATGGAAGTCAATTTACAGAGAGCTGGTGAGTGGGTAAGTTATCCAGATAAAATTATGTATGTAACTTTATCCAAATATTCACTGAGATTTACCTGAATAATCCTGCCTCCGAATATATTCGGACAGTTACATTCTTAACTGCCTAATTGTAGCTGGTGTGCGCTGAATATCTTCAAGCGCCTGCTAAACTTTTAATACACTCAGGAATGCCTCTAGCCCCACCTCCTTATTTTGTGCACATAGATTTTGGTGTGTACAAAGAGTTGCCCTCACAAAATATACCCACCGTATGATGGAAGGGAGGAATTTAATCCCCAAACGATTACCTGGCTAACTCCCAAATTTAGCTGGATAAGTCTTATGAATATTGACCTTATGCACTTTAAATAACCAATAATATGCCCTTTTCTGGAGTCCTGAATTTTGAATGTGGCATCCAGGCAGGGGCGGATTGTGGGAAAATAGTGGCTCGGGGGATTTTTCTCCATACTGGCCCATGGGTACCCAATTACACATACAGTTTGGTGAGTCACCAAATACAGAATAAAGGGACCATAAAATATACACAGAAATGCACAGACAAACTGAACTGGAAATCACAGCAAGTTAGACTGTATGTAATGCAGCAATGGAAAAACAGAAAATACCATCATTCCTCATAAAACATCAAACAATAAAATCAAGAACTATAAAACATCAATCACAATAGGAAAATCATACTAAAAATATATATTTCAAAACTACTGATGAATAGAAGCTCCAGTAATTTAACTCATTACAAATTTTTGAAAACTTCCCAAACACCAATAAAATATTTCAAAAACAGCAGACATCAAATAATATTCAATAATTAAAACTATTAAGGATAAAGAACAATCCCCGGCTCTCCATACCTGAGAACTTTTAATTCCAGTCACCTTGAGATGGTCATGAATTAGTTGTTCTCTAGCACACATCCTCATATGTTCACGCATGCATACACACAATCTTGCTCTATGGCTGATCTAACTTATCTGACTAACTTAATCAGATTAGAATGAATATTGCTATTTATTTGGTTAAGTTAACCGGATAAGTAGCACCACCCAGATACGCCCACTGGCTGTCTACAAATTGGCTGGCTAAAAGCCGGATAAGTAACACATGCAACTATCTAGCAGCTGCTGATTTTCAGCAGACCACTAGCTAGCCAGCAAAGTCCTAATCCAGCTGTCCAGTGCTAAACGAGCTTTCAATTGAAAGGAAATCTTGAAGCAAGAATTTGAAGACAATGACATTTGATTAAATCCGTTTTTCTCCACTCTTTGGCCTAGATTTATCAAAATGCTATATTTATAGCAGAAATAGTGTCCGTAATAAAAAAAAAAAAAAAAAAAAAAAAAGGGGGTGTGTGGTTAGGCTAATTTCCCTGCTCCCGCATCGCATAGGTCATTTCTGCAAGCTGCGATAAATTTATTGTGCTAGAGACCAATATGTAAGTTTATTATTTATACCCCTGTAAGGGGGGGTACTTTTAACTTGGTGTGGGGGGGGGGGTAGGCTTGGGGGGGGGTTTACATGCACAGTAGGAGGTACGAACAGCAAAGTTGACATCACTGAAGATTTTCTGCTGTTTGAATCGATGAAAGTTTCAAGAGGAGCTGATTTGTATAATGTACTCTCTACCTAGTTTGAAGCACTAAGCTAGGTCAACTCCTCTTGTAACTTTCATCGATTCAAACAGCAGAAAATCTTCAGTGATGTAAACTTTGCTGTTCGTACCTTTTATTGTGTATGTAAAATTGCCCCCTTCCAAAAAAAAAACACACTGAGTTAAGTGCCCCCTCTTACAGTGGTATAAATAGTAAAGTTACATATTTGTCTCTATAGAGTCTCTCTCTTGCATGTGCGATAATGCATAACTAACAAAACAAATGTGTAGTTATTTCTGGCGTTAAAACCCGCAGTGCATTGCTCTACCACATTTGACATTAGGAGCAAAATGATAAATGACCCTGTAAGGTTGTAATTAAAAGCTAATATCACATATCAAGTGTGATAGATTCTTGATTGCATACTGCAGAGCCTCATCCCATAAAAGACAGAAAATTATATTTTTAATTCAAAAAGGGGTATGTTAAGAACAGAATCTTGTGACCCAGAAAGTAATCACATTCCCTTTCCTCTTGCCTATTTGATAAGATTACTAGGTGACTTACCAAGCTTCCCCTGTCCCGCTACTTAAACGATAAATCCTTTGTTGTTGACACTTTATATGATGACTCTCAATACAGTAGTGAACGTGTAAATAAATTGTGCAGTTAAGGCATCTTTGCTGCAGACAAAGCATGTGCGTGCTCCTACTCATGACTTCCAAAAAGGCACATTGAATTCAGACTCTGAGTTTCATGAGCTTGAGCTTAACATATTAACCAACAGAACACATTGCATGTCCAAAACTACATGCTTTGCTTTCCTGTACCTCTAACACAACTGCCTCTAGATTAGAAAATGCTTTCTCAATGGCTGAGGGTAAATACAGACACCAAGGTTGTGTTTTGAGTTGAATTTTTTGCCCGTTTTTAAAATTACCAATTTATGTCATGTTCATTTGAAATCCATCTTTCCGTAGTGACCCACAGCCTAGCCTCTTACATTGAGATTATTTAGGGGAAAATCAGTAATGGAATCTTGGTTGTTCTTGTGAACCAAGTCAGATTATTTTCAAATTTAAATATTTATATATATATATCTGTGGCTTGCTATTTAACATGAGATTAATGCCATGGTTCATATCCATGGGGGGTGGGGGAATGTTTTCCGTGGTCTACCAGTGGCAAACACACTCTCTCTCTTTATTTTGGCTGATCTGACAAATAAAATATTCCGCATGGCATTCTTGCTCCCAAGCACATCTCTGCATCGATGTTGAAAGCCGACAAATATTTACAGGAGCAAATGCAGTTCTTCTCCATTAGAGATGAGCTGTCACTTTAAAATGACACGAAAATCTCAATGGTATTTGTTACATCATTTTGTGTTGTTTCATATCTGAAATGATCCAAAAAATGAGAGATTTATGTCCTTTGTTTTAGGGAGTGCAAAATTGTTTTAGAACATTCTATTTACGTATTAGAAAAATGGAAAGTATTGTAAAAATAGTACATGCAAAAATGCACTAATAAATAGAAAATGAAAAAAAAAACAATGGAGACCTTTTTTTTTTTTTTTTTCCTTTTCCATCCAGACCCTTACTCTGCACCTTTGTGTTAGAAGGCAGGTTTTTGCAAGGCACATTTTAATTGAGTAAGAAAGTCCTTCCTTTCCTCCAGTATGCCATCCTCAAACTTCCTACCGAGTTAGTTACTCTGCCCGCCACTGGCCCACTTAGGGCCAGTGGCTTCGTTCCCAAATGAGCATGAATGCCAGGTGTCGTGGGCTGTAGTTTCTTCCTTTTCTCTACAGGGTTCTCTGCACTTGCGCTTCTGGCAGAAACCATTTAGTGCAGTCCTAGGGGAGCTGAAGACTGGAGTAAAGGCTGGGGAACTGAATCCGCCTAGGGAAGGGGGGGAGAGTTACCTCGAAGCCATTCTGTGAACGGTGAGAGGAGAACTTGTTAAAGAGACCTTGAGAAGGAGGTAAATGGAAGTTGAGAAAAAAAATTGTGAATGAGACTTTTTTTTTTTTCTGGGATTGCAGAGGACCTGGGAAAAGATAAAAGAGTAACTGGGAAGGTCTATGACTTTTGGATTTGTAGCCCACTGTCATGCTCTTACAGGTATGATGGTAGGTAAAGACCTCATGGCTGGTTTTCTCTTCCTGTTTCAGTGACACAGTCCTTACCTGATCTCTGGCTATACCTTTACTTTTCTGCAAATACAGTCACCTAAACAAGGGAGAAATGGACTAGATCCAGCTTCATTACTGGGTCAGTACTGACTTTTCTTGAGGAGGGACGGTAGGGATGTGCTATCTTTTTTTTTTTTTTTTTTTCCAATGACAAAAGCATCAATAATATTGTTTGCATCATTTTGTGCCGTCCAAAATAACACACAAAATTAATGAAATAATTTATGATGCTTATATTAGGGATGTGCAGAGGCACAATTTTTGTTTGTTCATTAATTTGTTTCATATGTCACCTCCATTAGTTTCAAATGAAAAAACATTTTTTGTTTTTATTTCATTTGTTTCCCATTAAAATCAATGGGGGAAGCAATACAGGCTATTTGGAGCTTCAAAACTGGGTTTTAGTAATTGATTCTAATGAAACTTGTGGGGAGACAAGATCAAAAGGGGGAAGGGAATATCGAGGCACCAAGATTGTGGCAAATAAGCACCAAAAGTAACAGGAATATCCTAAGACCCCGCAAAGGGGTAAAAGGGTAACAGTAGTGGCAGGAGTTCTCCAAGGTACCATCAGAGGAGCAAAGCAGAAGCAAGATTGTCAAGAACACCCCAAGGCATCAAAAGAGGGCAATGATAAGTGACATGAATGCCCCCAAAGGCATCATGAAAAGGGCAGAGCATCACCAAGAGTGACATGAACATCTTAAGGCACCTTGAAGGGGAAACAAAACATCAAAGGTGCAGGACACCCCCCCAGGCCCCCCCCCAGGCGCTGGCAGAGGGACAAAGAGTGACCTGAAGATCCCAAAGCACCATGAGAGGTGCAAAGCAGCCAGCACAGTGGCAAGAACACCCCAAGGTGTGTAACGTGTGATGTATGGCAGCAAGGATGAGCATCAGGAAGAACCCCCCCCCTCAAGGTATAGTACAAGTGGTGTAGCAGCAAGACCCCCTGAGGTGTGAAATATGGGACATGACAGCAAGCCAGAGTGTCATAAAGAACACCACCAAGGTGGTAAAACAGGAGTGAGTACAGCATCAAGCTGAAGTAGCAACAAGACCCCCAATGTGTAGCATAAGGGGTATGGCAGCCAGGCATTGTGGAAGCAAGACCCTCAAAGTGTAGTATTATATGCAGGTCAGCAAGGCAGAGTAGCAGCAAGATATGTTGATTATTAGGTAGCATCAGGGGCATGGCGATTGTGCAGAAAATCCCCCAGGCACTAACAAGCTCTGCGAGTTTTGGGCTGTGTGGTGCCTGTGCTTTCATGCTGGTCTGGCAGTCTCAGTCCCACAAGACCAACGCAAAAGTGTAAGCACTTTGTGATTCAGACTCACAGAGATCTACATGGTTCTGGCATCAGCCGTATTAGAGGTGGGACAGGAAAGACATTGCAAAGCAGTGAAGGTGGGAAGGGATCATCTTAATGGAGATCGAGGGAGGTGGGCTAGCAGAACTGGGGTGTTGGCTGATTAGGGGACCTGGCTGGCTGGAGAGAAGGGAATGGCTGTGGGAAGGGTGGCTTGACCGGTTGAGGAGACTGGCTTACAAGCAGTGGGGCAGGAGGATGGGACTGGGTGGCTGACAGGGAGTGAATGGATAATGGGAAGCTAGTTGGGAGATAGTTGTAGGGCTAGATAGCAGGACGGGGGAATAGCTGATGGTGGTGAGGGCTGGTTTCCAGGCTGGGGATGGGGACAGACTGACATGATGGTGGGGAATGGCTGGCTAGGGGGCAAGCTAGTTGGTGGTGAGAGGAAAGGCTGGTTTTTTTTTTTGGGGGGGGGGGAGTGGTTTGTAGACTGGGTGATGGGGCAGGCTAACTGGGAGAAGATGACTGACAAGGGCAGGTTGGCTGGTTGGGGGAGCAGGCTCTTGTAAGCTGGGAGAGGTGACTGACTATAGGGGACCAGCTTGCAGGCGCAATGTGCCTTCTCATGCCCATAAAGATTTGCCAATCAGCTGAAGAGCTTCAGCCCAAGAAATGGAAGTGATATGAATTACTTGAAAGGCAAATAAGTGACATACAGTTGATGTGTGTGAAGCAAACAATATAGGAAGAAGTTGAGATGAAATTAAAATAAATTAGATCGAGGAATTGGTACCCAGTGAGGACTCAGAGAATCCTGTTAAACTTTGGGATAGGGCTCATTGTATCTTGTGATTAATTTAATATGCAAATTTATGACAGGCCCTTTTTATTACCTCCTAGGCTCTGATTTTTTTTTTTTTCATTGCATTGATGGAACTGAATGAACTTGCCTAGGTAATTTTTCTGCCAGAATCTGAGTCTTCGGAAAGCACATTTTCCTTTTCCAGGTTGTGAGATTCATCATAGCACCTGCAGCTCTGCATCAGAACATCCTTGGCACGTTGGGCTCTAATCACTCATCATTACAGGAGCATCATAAGAAGCCTGGACTGAGCAGCAAGGTAATAGAGAGAGCGAGAGAGAAGAAAGCAACAAGAAAAGAAAAGTCACATCAGAAAGAGAATAAAGGAACAGTAGCTGGGGGTTGAGCAGAGGCCTGAAGAGGAAGGCTACTGAGGCCACAAAAAGGAACACAAAAAGAACTGGAGCCAGAGCTGCGGCAGTGATGCAATTAGTGAGGGGCCACATTTTAAATTTTACTGTTAAAGTCAAGTGTTGAACCTGGGCATTCAACCCAACACAGTTGTACAGCCAATGGGTTAATACATACTTTATTCTAATTGCTATTATTATGCATTTACAATGAAAATTCAGACATGTAGCCCCCCTGCCGCCTATTCTCCTGGTATTAAGGAGCTCGCATAGGAGGTCAGGAGCCACTGCTTGCACGCATTCTCCTGAGTTTTTCCAGCACAATGGGGGAAGGTGTCATCCTTCAGGGCCCTTAAGGATTTTATATTCTATCTGTAGTTCCTCTGAAACACAATCAAGTAAAAAAAACAAAACAAAACAAAAAAAAAAAACCCCCACCCCACATTGTAGCTGCTATTCAAAATTTAAAACCTTTTACTAGTCACTTGAATGCAAGAAATAAAAATCCACAGCACATATAGTAAGGCACAGTACAGAAAAACAAAATCCATGAGCACAATAGTAATACTGCACACCCTGGGAGGTTGGGCACGCTGGGTCAGGCATAATTTCCCTGGGTTGCTCTGGTATCTGCTTTTCTGGATGCAGTTCCCTTTCTATTTCCCTCTGACTCTCCAACTCCTCTCTGTGAAGAAATTCCTCTAGGAATAAGGAGTTATAGAGCTTAACTCGCCTCTTTTTATCTTTGAGATACACCAGGAATTCAGTTTTGGACCCCAAGGCTAGCCCTCCCTAATCCTGAAGGTCTGGGCACTCTTTGAGCCCCAGGTACCTTCCCAGGATTATAGGCACCCTCCAGCACTTCTCTCTTGCGTGAGATACTTCCCAAAGCATCACGTCTCCCCTTGGAGGGAGAGATTTGAAGAATCCTGAACCACAAGGCCAAAGGAGTTTTGTTAAACTCATGACACCTCCCACTTGGGAGTGTCGGACCTCTTCTATTGCTTCTCAATATGTCTCATGCAGAGTCCTTGAAGACAATGATGCTGTCATATTAAGGAAGAGACAGTGATGCTCTTACACTGGCAAAATCATACACGTCAAAAAAGAGGGGGAAAAATATGAATAATCATTATACAAAAGATTCTGAAGAACACTATTCTGCCCTCATTATGGGGTAGATTTTAAAAGGCCGGCGCGCCTATTTTGCATAGGCTGCTGGCACACGCAAAGCTCCGGGATGCGCATAAGTTCCAGGGCTTGCTAAAATGGGTGGTCCGGGGGCATGGCCGAGTGCCCCGACACAGCAGCCTGTGTCGGGGCCTGGCCAGCCGGCGTGCGCAAGTTACGCCTGCTATTGGACAAGGTAGGGGGGGATTTAGGTAGGGCTGGGGGGGGGTTTTGCGCAACCTCGCGTGTGCCGACCCCGGATTTTAAAAGAGATGTGCGGCTTCGCGCGTATCTTTTAAAATACGGTGTACTTTTGTTCACGCGCGCGCTGTTTTTTAAAATGTACCCTTTTGGTAAGATCCCAACATTGGGGAATTCAAGACAATTACTAACTTCTATTATGTGTAACTATTGCACTTTATGTAAACCACTGGAGTGATGATATATTAAAGAGCAGTCTATCAAATAAATAATAATAATAATACATTGAGTATTCAAAAGAAACACTTCATCATGGTTCTGGCATTTACTCCTCAAAAAGTACTCAGTTGTTCTGGATTGGAAAAAACTGTATCCATGATCTTGAAATGAGCTTCCTCACTTAGCAGGATGCCTACAGCAATAGCAAATCCATATATCCAGTACTTCCTGACAATCTAAAACTTTCCTCCATCTGGTTTATGCAGCCCTAGAAAAATCTGGAAAGATTTTAACATGCAGGCCAAGAAAAGAATTGCCCTTAGATGAAAAAAGCTTTTGAGATCCAAATCTCTACCTAATTGCAGAGTGAATTACAAAATCAGAGTAAGCTTAGACACATAGAAACCTAGAAATGACAGCAGAAGAAGACCAAACGGCCCATCTAGTCTGTCCAGCAAACCTTCACACACTTTTTTTTTCTCCTCTCTCATCCTTATCTGTTTCTATTGGCCCTTAGTAACCTTTTGGTTCTGTATCCCTTCCACCCCCGCCATAATGCAGAGAGCAGTGTTGGGACTGCATCTAAGTGAATATCTAGCTTAATTAGTTAGAGATAGTAACCACCGCAAAAAGCAAGCTACACCCATGCTTGTTTACCCAGTCTATGAAATTCAGTCCTTGTTGGTTGTTGTCTGTATATAGATCCACTTTTCTTCATCCCCCTGCCATTGAAGCAGAGAGCTATGCTGGATAGGCATTGAAAGTGAAGTATCAAGCTTATTTGGTTAGGAGTAGTAACCACCCTAACCAGCAAGCTACTCCCTGCATTTTTTGTGAATGGAAATCCTTTTTTTTTTTTTTTTCCACATTACCTCTTGCTGTTGAAGCTTAGAGCAATGTTGGAGTCACATTAACTGTGTGTATATTTATTGAATAAGGGTATTATCTCTAGGTAATAGCCGTCATTGGTATTATCTCCAGGTAGGAGCCGTCATTCCCACAAGCCACCCACTCTTCATACACATCCTCTAGACTTTATAGATACACAGTGTTTATCCCACGCCCTTTTGAAGTTCTTCACAGTTCTGGTTTTCAGAATTGAGCACAGTACTCCAGGTGAGGCCTCACCAAGGACCTGTACAAGGGGATAATCACTTCCCTTTTCTTACTCGATATTCCTCTCTCTCTATGCAGCCCAGCATCTTCTAGCTTTAGCTATTGCCTTGTCACATTGTTTTGCCGACTTCAGATCATTAGACACTATCACCCCTAGGTCTCTCTCCTGCTCCATGCACATCAGCCCTTCACCCCCCATCGAATACAGTTCTTTCGGATTTCCACACCCCATATGCATGACTCTGCACTTCTTGGCATTGAATCTCAGCTGCCATATCTTCGACCACTCTTCCAGCTTCCTTAAATCCCGTCTCATTCTCTTCACTCCTTCTGGTGTGTCCACTCTGTTGCAGATCTTAGTGTCATCCGCAAAAAGACGAACCTTACCTTCTATCTCGTCCGCTATGTCGCTCACATAGATATTGAACAGGACCGGTCCCAAAATCGATCCTTGCGGCACTCCGCTTAACACCGCTCTCTCTTCAGAGTTAAGTTTCATTTATCATCACACATTGTCGTCTGTCCGTCAACCAGTTTGCAATCCAGGCCACCACCTCGGCACTCACTCCTAAGCTTCTCATTTTATTCACCAGCCTCCTGTGCGGGACCATATCAAAAGCCTTGCTGAGATCCAAGTAGATGACATCGAGCGCTCTTCCTTGATCCAATTCCCTAGTCACCCAGTCGAAAAAGTCAATCAGATTTGTCTGACAGGATCTTCCCCTGGTGAATCCATGCTGCCTCTGGTCCAGCAATTCATCAGACTGTAGATAGTTCACTATTCTTTCTTTCAGCAGCGACTCCATTACTTTACCCACCACTGAGGTGAGGCTAACTGGTCTGTAGTTACCAGCCTCCTCTCTGCTCCCACTCTTGTGAAGCCGGGACCACCACTGCTCTTCTCCAATCACTCAGCACCATTCCCGTTTATAGTGATCTATTGAACAGGTCACTCAGCGGACCTGCCAGCACATCTTTGAGCTCCCTCAGTACCTGGGATGAACCTCATCAGGCCCCATGGCTTTGTCCACTTTCAGTTTTTTCAGCTCTTCCCATACATTCTCTTCTGTAAACAGTTACATCTACTCCACTCCCCTCCAGTTTCTTGTTAACTAGTGATGGTACTTCTCCAGGGTCCTCTTTAGTGAATACCAAACTGAAGTATTTGTTTAGTATTTCTGCCATTTCTTCGTCTCTCTCTACACATTCATCCTTTTCACCTTTCAATTTCACTATACCACTTGGAACTTTTCTCCTTTCTCTGATGTATCTGAAAAATGTTTTGTCACCTCTCACGGTGGGTACAATTTTCAAATAGCTACCCATGCAGTCATATTCCAGTGATTGAATAATTGCTGTGCACTTCTGAGGAGGGGAAAATGATTGAACAGATTAAATTTCTCTCGTTAAGTCTTGTCGAGCATCTTCACATGGTGACTTGTTGTAGAACATATATACCAAGTCTCGAAAAGATGACCACTACTGAAGGAAAGAAAAATTCAAGTGGGTGGCGAATTGCCCAGGATAAAAAAAAAAATGCCTACAGTCTTGGCACTAGGCCTAATGATGGTGGCAGCAATAGTGCAAGACTATTCAGTTGGTAGGTCATGGCAAACCTATTCATGGACTCACTGCAGCAGGAGACAGACAGAAGAATATAATGAAAAGATTAAGAGATTAACAATGGCTAGGTACAAACCCTGAAGACAAAAAAGATATATGTACTGCTATCTTTTTTGTGCTGCAAACTTTATATTTAAATCAAGATTGCATATGAAAAAATGGAATTAAGACTAATGAAGGCATTACAACTCTTCAAAAAAGGCTTAAAAACATGGCTCTTCAAAAAAGCATTTCACAGTGAGGTAGCGGAATAACAACACATACACAAAGCAGGAAGTCACCAAGAAAAAGCAGAATTGCTTATTTTTTATTATTTTCTCACAATTAAGTATTAAATGAGAGACAGTTAATCATAAATGGTAACCACACCCATTCCCCATTTAGAGTATATTATTGAACTATGTAACCGTATAATAATGGCACCCTATGGATAATTGAGAAACCACATATTTGTGCCTAACTGTAAACCATTGTGATGGTGCACTACTAAACGACGGTATAGAAAAGTTTTAAATAAATAAATGAGAGAAAAATTATTAATGGAAAAATTACAAAAGGCAAATGATGGAACGTCTCTGATTGGAGAAATACAACAAGAAGTCCTCGAGTGGTGACAGCTTAAAGCAGCTAAGAGATGATGCAGAAAGAGAAATAAGGAGATCTGGAGAGAAGTGCCAGAACAGTTTTCCAAATGGAGAAAGGTCATTATTTATATTCTACCTTTCAGCCATTTGAAAGCAGATTACATTCTGGTACTACATGTCTTTCCCTGATCCCAGAGGGCCTACAATCTGAGGATTTGATTTACTAAGGCTCTTCTACCATTCTGAGTCTATGGAAAAAATGCTTAGTAAATTAGTTTGTACATGAAGAAATGGAGGGTGAAGTGGGTTGCCCAAGGTCACAAGGAGCAGCGGTGGGATTTAAATGGTGGCTTCTCTGGTTTGTAGCCCACTATTCTAACCACTAGGTTACTCCTCCATTCCATTAGTGGAGTACCCCAGATATCTGTTCTGGGACCGGGAGAAGGGTGATCAAATATGCAGATGCCACACAATTTTTAAAACAGCAGATTGTGAGGAACTGCAAAAGGACCTTGCGAGACTAGGAGACTGGTCATCTAAATGTCAGATGAAATTTAATATGGACAAGCACAACATGAGGGACATCAGGGAAAAATACACCCACAGGTACACCATGTCTGACTCTAAATTTAGAGTCACCCCTCAGGAAAAGGATCTTGGAGTCCTTGTAGACAATACATTGAAATCCTCAGTTCAGTGTATGGCAGCTGTCAAAAAAGCACATAGAATGTTAGGATCCAAAAAGGACTGAAACATAAAACAAAAAATATCATATTGCCTCTGTATTGCGCCATGGTGCTGTATGCAGTTCTGGTTGCCCAATGACATTGTGGAACTAGAAAAGGTACAAAGGAGGGCAACAAAGATGATAAAGATGATGGAATGGCTCTACGATAAAGAGAGGCTACACAGTTTAGGGTTCTTCAGGTTGGAAAAGAGATGGCTGAGAGAGGTGATTTTTTGGTTTGCAAAAATTAAGAATGGGATTGAACCAGTAAATTTGGGATGGTTATTTACCCCTTCAAATAATACAAAAATAACCAGCAGATTTAAAACAAATCAAAGAAAGTACTTTTTCACTCAATGCACAATTAAACTGTGGAATCTGTTGCTAGAGGACATAGTCAAGGTGATTAGCATAGCAAGGTTTAAAAATGGTTTGTACAAGTTCCTGGAGGAAAAATCCATAGAACATTATTAGTTAAGTAGACTAGAGAACGTTACTGCTATCTTTAGGCGTGAGTAACTGGAAATTGATCTGCTTTTTAAGATCTACTGGATACTTGTGGCTTAGAGTGCCCACTGGCAGAGAGAAGATGCTGGGCTCAATAGACCTTATCTGACCCAGCAAAGCATTTCTTATGTTGTGTCCTTAACATCCAAAGAGCACCGGACGAAAGAAGCCAGAGCAGCCAGAGGATTTGGAAGAGGTAATGAGTGAGATAGCAGTGAATAATGTGGTTGCAACACAAGAGAGTTGCTGTCGGTTGAGCTCCTGGCTTCTGTGGAGACACATACATAAGTTGGGATCCATGAGATACAAAGATTATTTAGGTTAAACCTGAAGTAGGTTAGAAAATCCAGGCCTAAGTGTGCACACACATTGCTTTTGTTTCATTTTTTTCAGTTTCATTTTTTGAAATTAAATAAAAAAAACAAACCAAAAAATGTTCTGTCACCCCCACAGCAACCCAGAAATCACTCTCCCCCTCCACCTTCCCAGATCACTTACTCTGTCTTCTTTCTTCATGGTATATGAGCAATCCCCAGTTAGTTCTTCCCTGCCAGTGTTAAAATTATAAATCGCGCTGGTGCCATTTTCTTGTACAGAAACAATTGATAAATGCCAGCAGGTGTTATTTACAATTATGGGTTGTTGGGGGTTTTATTGCTGTGGAGATGACCCAACATTTTTTTTTTTTTAATTTCATGTTTTTTTTTTTCATTTGTAAAATAAGAAATAGACTGGGGATTGCTACTGCCCTATGAAGAAAGAAAACTTAGAGTAAGGAAATCCAGGAAAACCATTTATTTATTTATTTAAACATGTTTATATACCGCCTTTACAAGTAAGATTGATCAAAATGGTTTACAAAAAACATGAGAAATAAAATATAATTACAAATCATAAAAATTAAAATAGAAGAAAAAATTTACATGAAACTAGTTAATAAAAACAATTCAGCATTATTTTACAAAACAAGAGAAAGAAAGCCTGTGAAACTATAAACAGAAATTGAGATACAATATGATTGTTTATTCACAGTACATGTTCGTCTAGTGGAATATTGTATGCCAGCTGGAAGAGGTATGTCTTTAATGATTTTATAAATTGATTTCTGTTAGCAATTTGACGGAGTGAGTTTGGTATGGAATTCCAGAGAAACAGACCTGCCACAGAGAAGGCACGTTTTCTTGTAAAGTGTAGTCTGGCAAGCTTTGGTGAAGGAATTTCCAAGAGGTTTTCTTGACATCGATCTTAGATGGATTGAAGATCCAGAAGGGGTTTGTGGGGTTTTTTTTTCCTTTGGGGAGGAGGGGTAACCCAACATTTTTAAAAGAAAAATGCACACAGTTTTGTACGCCAAGAATTAGCTGACTGAAAAGAAAAAATGTTTGAGATCCAAATCCCTATCTAATTGCACAGAGTAACCTTTGACACAGTGAGACCCCGTGTACATGTAAGTGAAACATGCGTTTGTAGCACACGTAGTTTATGCTGAGTTTCAAAAGAAATTTCCCAAGTAATTTCTCTTTGAAAATAAGTGCAAAATGCAAGCAATAAAATTGCCTGTATTACTTTGCACAGGCTATTTTTGTGAGAGAGGTCAACAAGTGCATTTATTTTAGGAAATGTATTGTATGGATGTTAATGTCTTCCCCTGATCTAAATACATGGAAGATCATGTGTACATTTAGCTGGGCTGAGAGAGGCAATTTTCTGGCAGGGCATTCTAGGCACATTTTATCCATTTTAACACAGCTAGGTTACTTTTGAAGCTGCAAGAAGTCTTCTGATAAACCTGTCTTGGTTATTAAAGTCCTTCGTTTTCAGCTTAAACAAATTTTCACCCACAAATTCCTGGATTTTTCTAAAGGTGCCAATCGGTTTAAACCGATTTTCACCCTAAACTGATTAAAAAGCTGTTACAGAGTGACAGATGCAGAGTTTCAAAGGCCTCCAGCCACTGCTGGAAGCCAGTGTGGGCCAAAAGCACATGCTGTGTTTCAAATATTTCCGACTCATCTCCAAGCAGACAAAAGTGCCTGCTGTCTGATGCTGCGAATACATCTGAAGCAGGTCCCGTCCACTACAAGCACTTTCTGACAGGCTCCCTGTCCCTGCACAAAAGCAGACGTATGGTATTCCAGAGCGAGGGAGCTTCAGTAAGCAGACTGCCAAAGGAGAGAGGAAAAGCCTGGAGCCACCACCAGTATGGGTGAATGCAGTTACAGTGCAGGGAAGGCTGGGGGTGGGAGAGGGAGATTCTAAGTGGAGAGGGAGCGTGGGGGGCAGTGAGAGGGAATGCTAGGCAGGGAATGGGGGTAAAGAGTGATATGCTGCCAAGTGGATGAGAGAATCTGTTTAAAATTGTTTTATTGTCCTGGATTCTGTCCACCAAAATGCATTCCGATATTTACCTAGAAAAATGTTATCTTTTTTAGCTGACTTTATTCTTATAATAAACCCTGATAAATTCCCGGGAAAAATAAAGAACAGCAAAAATCGAAAATGAAGGTCCCTACTTATTAAGCATTCTTCTTTTCAAAGGGGTTGAATTTTTTTTTTTTTTTTAAGAGAATTCATTTCTAATAAGTTGTTTTTTTTTTTTCTCACTACAACAGTAGTATGAAACAGCAGGGAGCATTCCCTCTTTATTTAATCCCAATACTTCAATTATATATTGGCAAAACAGAAGAATTAAAAAAATAATAATCAATTTTAAGAAAATTAAATTACCTTTAAATTCTTAATTTTAATAAGATTCTTTCAAATTATCTTTTTTGTTTCAAGCCTGTTCTCCTCAATTAAGAGATGTGATTTTGATGTTTACGCCAAAGTTTTGCTTTCACGGTCTTCCACCTTGGCTTCATCTGCAAAATAATTGCTCGAGTATGCACCTTTTCATGAAGATATTTTAACTTCAGTGTCAGTTTAAATTAACTTCCCAGTAATCTCAAATTTGGGGGGGGGGGGGGGGTGTCGTAATTTTCCAAAGGGGCTCTGAAGTAATTTTGGCTGGTGGAACGATCTCTTTAGAATTACCATCAAATTCAAAACTCTCTTTGACAAAAGCACTATTGGTCTTTTGGCATCTGATCCAGAGAAACTTAAGTCCTCCACCTCTGATTCTTCAGATGAAATAAAAAAAAAAAAGTACTTTTTTACTCTAGAAACAGCTGAAATAGCACCAATAGCTTCATGGACCTCAAAGTGCATCCATCTTATTTCAGAGTGTTTAAAGAAGAACTCCTTGGTTTTAAAATCTTTTTGTTTTCTAATGTACCCTCCTGGAATAGTGTAATCTGGGCTTCCCTGCTGTGGAAGCTACAGTAATTTGATCAACGGCTTGTACAGTACTTGGGTTGCTAAGCAACAAGAGTTCTATGGCGAAGCCTATGAGTTATATCCACAAAAGAGAATACACGAATTCACCAATACACCAATACAATCTCAAATTTATAATTTATTAATGAAACATATAAAATAGATCCTATCTAGACAATAATTTCTTATCTAGCACAATCATTCCTCCATACCACAATCATATCTCAATTACAGTCATACCATGCCTATAAAAACATCATATATAAAAATCCCAACACCAATGTGTAACACTTCTTATTTTTATAAATCTAATATCAAATGTCTTATTGCAATAATCTCTGTAATACTTCTAATAATTTTATCACAAACTGTAATAATGGTGATGCGATATAATTCCGTGTCAGCAGAACCCGATAAGCACAGGTTCAAACATCACACTCTATACTTTTCTAAATGTTCCAAAAAAAACGGTGACATCGTCCATTGGACCCGCCCGACAAGGACTCCTTGTTTCGCCCGAATCACCTGGGCTTCATCAGGGATATTTTCGTCACTGTCGTCTTAAGTATACCTATATAGAATACAACCATCAATATAGGTAAAAATCACCACCATTGCCTGTAATCCCTCTTCTCTCCAAGCAAACAATAAAAAAGGATCTACCTTTGTAGGATCTTTTTTAAATTCTTAGCAGCGTTCCAAGTCTGCAACCTCCGTTGCCAGATTTAAAGTGCTTTGTACTTCATTTAATTTTCCAAGTGTGGGTAAAACATGTTACAATTCAACATCATTTCGCTAATTCCAGGGAACCACCCTGTAACCAAAACATAGCGAAAATATACAATTTAATACCAGCTCAAAAGTATCAGACACAGGCGTTCTACCAACTCCCTACTCACATTTCCTCCGGAACTGATGGCATCACGTATAGCGGCGTCATATACAACCCTAAGTCTAAACATAGGTTTTATAATGCCCCTCATTATCCTCTTAACCAATGCCATAATTATTAAACAGTATTAGCAGCAATAAATTGCTTACAAAAAAGCTTGCCCTATGGGGTCTCCGATCGCTCCTACGGTGGCTTGTTTATACGTCGCTGAATTTGAAAACCAAATGGTTTATAGATCTTGTTGGTGGGAGAAAGTATTGTGGTGGGCTAGATACATCGATGATGTTTTTTTGATTTGGAGGGGGACAACAGATGAATTACAAATTTTTTGGCGGGAGATTAATGCAGCAAATCCTCATTTGAAATTCACTTTTGACATTAATTCAAAATTGTTACCGTTTCTAGATATGAAGATATACATTGTGGGAAATAAATTAGCAACCACAATATATAGAAAACCTACAGATAAAAACAGTCTGTTACATTTTAATAGTTTTCATTCTAGACAATTAAAGACCAACATTCCTACGGGACAATTTTTAAGATACAGACGACTTTGTTCGTCTGTAGAAGATTTTAAACAACAATCTGTAGTGTTGAGTGATAAATTCCTGGCTCGAGGATATTCCAAATCTGTTATTAAAAAAGCATATAAAAGAGCACTGTACTCTAATAGAGACAATTTATTAATTAAAGCACGTAAGGATCCTTTATCTAGGACTGTTTGCTCTATTCCATTTTCCTCCAAATCTTCTAAAATCAGAGAGGTGGTAAAAAAACATTGGAAGGTGTTATCTCCGTTAAAAATTTTTTCAGACAGTCCAATTTTTGCTGTCAAAAAAAGAAAAAATTTATGGGACAACCTTAAGACATCGATTAATGCCTTTGACAGTGATACAAATATAATGGGTCAAATAAGCTGTGGGAATTGTTCAGTTTGTTCTAACGTTTTACAGATACAACAGTTTTGTCATTCTCATTTAAAACGGCCATACATTCTTCCAGATAAATTTAGTTGTACCTCGGCAGGAGTAATATATGCAATTTTGTGTCCTTGCTCTTTAATTTATGTTGGACAAACGATACGTCCCATAAAATTTCGCATCATTGAACATAAAAGCAGGATTAGATTGGAGAAGATTAATGCTCCTTTAGTTAAACATTGGCTAGATGTTAAACATGACATCGATGATTTACGATTTTTTGTGATTAAGAAAGTAAAGTTGCAGCAGGGAGGTGACTTAGGTGCTGTTTTGAGAAGGGTAGAGCAAAGATTTATTTTTGATTGGCATACGTGCGAACCTTATGGACTTAATGGTCCTATTGAGTGGCAAGCTTTTTTGTAAGCAATTTATTGCTGCTAATACTGTTTAATAATTATGGCATTGGTTAAGAGGATAATGAGGGGCATTATAAAACCTATGTTTAGACTTAGGGTTGTATATGACGCCGCTATACGTGATGCCATCAGTTCCGGAGGAAATGTGAGTAGGGAGTTGGTAGAACGCCTGTGTCTGATACTTTTGAGCTGGTATTAAATTGTATATTTTCGCTATGTTTTGGTTACAGGGTGGTTCCCTGGAATTAGCGAAATGATGTTGAATTGTAACATGTTTTACCCACACTTGGAAAATTAAATGAAGTACAAAGCACTTTAAATCTGGCAACGGAGGTTGCAGACTTGGAACGCTGCTAAGAATTTAAAAAAGATCCTACAAAGGTAGATCCTTTTTTATTGTTTGCTTGGAGAGAAGAGGGATTACAGGCAATGGTGGTGATTTTTACCTATATTGATGGTTGTATTCTATATAGGTATACTTAAGACGACAGTGACGAAAATATCCCTGATGAAGCCCAGGTGATTCGGGCGAAACAAGGAGTCCTTGTCGGGCGGGTCCAATGGACGATGTCACCGTTTTTTTGGAACATTTAGAAAAGTATAGAGTGTGATGTTTGAACCTGTGCTTATCGGGTTCTGCTGACACGGAATTATATCGCATCACCATTATTACAGTTTGTGATAAAATTATTAGAAGTATTACAGAGATTATTGCAATAAGACATTTGATATTAGATTTATAAAAATAAGAAGTGTTACACATTGGTGTTGGGATTTTTATATATGATGTTTTTATAGGCATGGTATGACTGTAATTGAGATATGATTGTGGTATGGAGGAATGATTGTGCTAGATAAGAAATTATTGTCTAGATAGGATCTATTTTATATGTTTCATTAATAAATTATAAATTTGAGATTGTATTGGTGTATTGGTGAATTCGTGTATTCTCTTTTGTGGATATAATCATTTGATATAAGAGAATTATAGTATAAACTTACCCTCAGTGTAGTATACCTTAAGGAAGCCTATGAGTTGCCATTCAAGGATTTTCCATGATGGGAAGCAGAAGAATGTGTTCGAAGAACGTGTTCCTGATGATTGCAGAGGCTGTCACTTGGTGCATTTACTGGCAGAAAGTCTCCTGCGTCTATCTACTAACTGAACTGGAGTGAGGAGTAGCCTAGTGGTTAGAGCAGTGGGCTATGAACCAGGGGAAGCCATGCCTTGTGACCTTGGGCAAGTCATTTTACCTTCTATTGCTGCCGGTTTAAAGCCCTCTGGGGATAGGGAAATACCTACAGTACCTGAATGTAATCCACTTTGTAGTACCAAAAAATTGGAAGCCTCTACCAGGATTGTCCAACTTATCCGGCTAAGTTGCTTTTGAATATCAGGCTCTGAACGGTGTTATGTTGGACAGCACAGGTGACCTTGAAAGTGGAGTGGGACACGGAGTTTTTGGACATGATCTGCATAGGCTATTGTAGACCATTACATTTGCAGGCATTGCCTGAGGAATTCTGCAGTGAGGTTGCCCACTGGCTCCAGATTTTCGGTACTAGTTGATCCAGTCCTGCTTTTACCCGACTGCATGCAGGGACTTGTAGTTCTGACTTCCCTATTGCATTCTCTTAGAAAAGCAAGACTACACATCCCTGCAGGGAGTCGGGTAAAGGCAGGACTGGATCTAACCTGTCCTGAAAATCCAGAGCCAGTTGGCAAGCCTGTTCCTTAGTGGGGTGAGCAGTGGGCCCTTATGCAGGATCTGGTGGAACAGGGTTAAAAGAGAGCTGTAACCAGAATCCTGCACTTATATTACATAATTATTATTATTATTTTTTATCTCCATTGGCCACGCTTCTTGGGGAATAGTCGGTGGTTTGCTTTGGTTGTTCTAATATAAGCCATTGGCAGCCAAAGAAGCAAGAGGGAGTTTCCTGGAGACTTACTATTGTGTCTACTGATGGAGGAAAGAGCTCCTCCTCCTCAGCCTTGCTACAGAGGGCTTAGCAAGTTAAAAGAGATGGATTGGTTTGCTGTGGGAAAGAGAGAATTCATGATATGCTGATTTTTCTGAACCTTGTAAAGTAGTATGTACTGTAAAAAAAAAAAAAAAAATTATATTTATTCAATTTGTCTTTAAATTGCTTGTATTTTTCTCAGTAGTTCGGCCTAGCTCAGCCCTACATTACAGTGTTGAGAGGTACTTGGATTGGTAGATGAAAAACCAGGCACAGTCAGCTAGACTTGTTAGACTTTTATTTTTCTGGTGATATAGGGGTAGGTTTTAAAAACATACACACGATTTTATAACATGTGCGCGCTGGCGCACATGTTATAAAATCCGGGACGGCGTGTGCAAGGAGGGAGGGTTGAATAGAGCATTTTTCACGCGGCGACGCATCACGGCCTTCCCCAGTTCGCTAACCCCCCTGCCCCGTACTCCTTCCGTCGTCCCCTATCCTCCCCGACCTCTTAAAAGGCCCTACCTTGCTCTTTTTCTTTATTTTAGAAATTATGCCGGCAGGCTGCCAGTGCGCAATCCCCCAGCACAGCGGCAAATGGCCACTGTACCTGCCGCCTCTAGCTCCACCCTGCCCCGCCCCCTGGGCCGCTCCTCCCTGCCCCCAGACCACCCCTTTTCAGCGGCCCTGCTCTTGTGCGCGTAATGAGCCCATTGTAAAATGCGTGCGGTGCGCGCGAGATCAGGCCACGTGCATAAGCCCCATTTTTATTTATTTATTTTTTTTATGCACGCCAGCTATTTAAAATCAGGCCAATATTGTTTTAAAGGGCCAGTGCCTGCTAGGTAAGCTTGAAAAATATTTATATTTTTTATTTGTGGAAACATGTTTTAGGCTTTCTGAATTATAGATATGCAAGTGGGCCAGACAGATACCAAATAAACTTTCTGACTGGGTCGCAATAGCCCAGCTATTACAATCTGTATTCCACAACGTACGCTGACTACCTCCTGTTCTGTGCATTTTCTTTCAAGGTCGTATGGATCGTATTTAAATTTCAGTATTGCAGTGGACTGTATTTTGTGAGGAACAATGTGTAATGCCTTTGGTCCATGTGATATATGGAGCTCATAGAAGAGAAACTATTTTTTCTTCCTTTTTAATTAGGTGTAGGTCTACATTTGGATACTGCAGAAGAGTGGTGTACGTTAGGTCTCTGCAGGTTTCTGTACAGCTTATTGATTTGTATTGTATGCTCTATTTTAAGCTCCTGTTTGTTGCTGTTTGCATTGTTGGCCTTTCTTTCTGAGAATTTTGCTGTGAGATGTATTTTTTCTATAAGGAACCAATAGGTATTGATGCCTAATAACCTAGTGTGTCATGAAGGACTGTTTTGCGTTTGGACTTTCCAAGCTGGAAAAGGTCTACTGCAGGAAATGCTATTAAAGATTTCCAGGCCTTTCCTGTTTTAAGAAACAGTCAAACATATAAAGGTTGTAGCGGAATATAAGAGATTTTAAATTTGGCAATCCCATTCCTCCCAGGTAAAAGCTGGGGTAGAGACAGTTGTACCTGCCTGAAAGACACAAAACAGAGAGAGAAAAAGCTCATATCTCAGGCAGTCACATTAACACAGGATAGTGGATTTCTCTATAGAGCAAGCAGCCAAAACACTGCAGTTTCAGCAGAGGATTGCTCATCCAGTTTTCTTAAGCTGCAAAGATATTTTTAATTGTAGCCATTATTTTTACTCTCATTTTTTTTGTGTTACTTACACATGCTAAAGCTTCTGATTTCAAATTTAGTCTTTCTTTCACAGATCATCATCATCTGCATCAATGAATAAAGATCCAAACAGTCCCTGAGATCAGAGCAATCTGTCCCAAAGAGACACTTAATTATTCTCCAACTGATCATGAGTCTTTTGGTTGGCTGGGAATTGATTCACCCTTCGAAAGCATTTCTAATTGATTGAAAGCCTAGAGTGGTATGGAAACAAAGTAATTGTATTAATAACTCACAGAAGCCTCAAACGGAACAGCTGCTCACCCTGGAGCACATACAGCCAGGGATACATAGGGAAGAACCCAAGGGGCAAGTTAAAATTAACAATAGGGGTGGGAGTTAACATAAGAAATGCCACAGTGGGTCAGATCAAAGGTCCACTGAGCCCAGCATCCTGTCTCCAATAGTAGCCAATTCAGGTCGCAAGTATCCAGCAGGATCCCAAATAATAGATCCATTCCTTCTTGCCTTAACAGAAGGCATGGGATGAGGGAGGTATAACATGCATATGGCAACAATTTACTACCCTTAACAGAGGGCATGGGGGATAAATGTGTATGGAGCAGCAACTTGCTGGATAGATCTGATGAACCATTTGGTCTTTATCTGCCATTAATTACTATGTTACTAATATAACCAGCAGTAAGCAATGGCTTTCCCAAGTCTACATGGATAATAATGGTTTATGGACTTTTCCTCCGGGAATTTGTCCAAACATTTTGAACCCAGCTATGCTAACTGTTTTCACCATATCTTTTGCTAACAAATTCCATAGTTTAATTGTGCAGTGAGTGGAAAAAATACTTTCTCTGATGGAGTGTCCCCTAGCCCTAATACTATTGGAAAGAGTAAATAACCATTCCCTGAATGGCCGCTCCACCCCACTCATGATTTTGTAGGTCTCCATCACATGTCCTCTCAGCCGTCTCTTCCCAAGCTGAAAAGCCCTAACCTCTTTAGCCCTCTCTTCATAGAGTCATTCCATCCCTTTTACCATTTTGGTCGCCCTTCTCTGTACCTTTTCTAGCTCCTAGAAAAGCAGTCTGTGCGGTTGCACAGTACATGGCTCTTTTTACAGAGCAAGTAGTCCCTCTCTGAAAATGAGCTAGCACAAAATATGAGGCCTTAAAAATGCCCCCAGGCTGTGCACCTGCTCTTTATGTAGGCAGTGGAAGTGGAGAGAAGGTAAAATAGCACGAGTATGTTTGGAAATCCCATGCATGTGTGCTGCTTTCCTTCTCAGGCCTAAAGATACCCCTGGGAATGCCTCTTTTTTTTAAACCAGATAAAATTACATACAGCTTAGAAACCCATGTGTGTATTTTTAACTGGGGAAAGGAGAGCAATTCCAGCCAGGCCAATGTACCCAGGCAAATAAATAACCCACGTAAATGGCTTGAAAATTGCCACCCTCATATCCTATTGTAAACTGAGTCTTGGAATGTGTAAGAAGTCGCAAGAAATTGCAATATCTGATCATATATCATGGATGTTGATTTTTAAAGGGTATAGGTGCTTAACTCTTAGGCACCTGAATTGGCCCTTTTGAACATTTAAAGGTAGATTTAATTAAAAAAAAAAACCCCCCCAAAAAACATGCATGCATCCGAGGAGCTATTTTGTAACATGCACGCATTATAAAATACAGGTACAGCATGCATGTGCACCAGATTTTCATGCCCATACACACACATGTGAGGGGGGGGGGGGATTTTAGAAAAATATGTGGTGACACAATTGGACCTCCCCCAGTTCCCTCCCAGTTTGCACCAATTAAAGAGCAGACTGGGAGGGAACTTTCCTATCCCTAACCCTACCTCTTCCCCTCTCCTCCCCGACCCCTAAACTAACCCTAACCTTCCCCATTTTTTTTTTATTTTTATACTTACTGCTCCTCAGGGGTGGAAGTAGTTGGCCAGCCTGCCCCCCCCCCCCCCCAGCCCGCCTCTTTTGCAGGGCCCGGCACTTCTGTGCATAACTGGGCCTGTCTAAAATGCATGCAGCTCGTGCAAGGCCTGGCCACGCACATAATATCCCCCCCCATTTTTATGTGCACAGCCCTTTTAAAATCAGGCCTTTACTAGATATGAGTCCCTAAATTTAGGGTCATAGAAACATAGAAACATAGAAATGACGGCAGAAGAAGACCAAACGGCCCATCCAGTCTGCCCAGCAAGCTTCACATTTTTTTCTCATACTTATCTGTTTCTCTTAGCTCTTTGGTTCTATTTCCCTTCCACCCCCACCATTAATGTAGAGAGCAGTGATGGAGCTGCAACCAAGTGAAATATCAAGCTTGATTAGTTATGGGTAGTAGGGGAAGTAACCGCCGCAATAAGCAAGCTACACCCATGCTTATTTGTTTTACCCAGACTGCGTTGTTCAGCCCTTATTGGTTGTTTTTCTTCTCCCCTGCTGTTGAAGCAGGGAGCTATGCTGGATATGCTTGTAGTATCAGTTTTTCTTCTCCCCTGCCGTTGAAGCAGAGAGCTATGCTGGATATGCGTGAAGTATCAGTTTTTCTTCTCCCCTGCCGTTGAAGCAGGATATGCATTGAAAGTGAAGTATCAGGCTTATTTGGTTTGGGGTAGTAACCGCCGTAACAAGCCAGCTACTCCCCACTTTGTGAGTGCAAATCCTTTTTTCCACATTTCCTCTTGCTGTTGTAGCTTAGAGCGATGTTGGAGTCACAGTAACCATGTGTATGTTTATTGAATAAGGGTATTGTCTCCAGGCAGTAGCCGTCATTCTGGCTAGCCACCCACTCTTTATTGACGGCCTCTTGATTTTATGGATCCACAGTGTTTATCCCACGCCCCTTTGAAGTCCTTCACAGTTCTGGTCTTCACCACTTCCTCCGGAAGGGCATTCCAGGCATCCACCACCCTCTCCGTGAAGAAATACTTCCTGACATTGGTTCTGAATCTTCCTCCCTGGAGCTTCAAATCGTGACCCCTGGTTCTGCTGATTTTTTTCCTATGGAAAAGGTTTGTCGTTGTCTTTGGATCATTAAAACCTTTCAAGTATCTGAAAGTCTGTATCATATCACCTCTGCTCCTCCTTTCCTCCAGGGTGTACATATTTAGATTCTTCAATCTCTCCTCATAAGTCATTTGATGAAGACCTTCCACCATTTTGGTCACCCTTCTCTGGATCGCCTCCATCTTGTCTCTGTCTCTTCGGAGATACGGTCTCCAGAACTGAACACAATACTCCAGGTGAGGTCTCACCAAGGACCTGTACAAGGGGATAATCACTTCCCTTTTCTTACTCGATATTCCTCTCTCTATGCAGCCCAGCATTCTTCTGGCTTTAGCTATCGCCTTGTCACATTGTTTCGCTGACTTCAGATCATTAGACACCATCACCCCAAGGTCTCTCTCCTGCTCCGTGCACATCAGCCTTTCTCCCCCCATCGAATACAGTTCATTCGGATTTCCATTCCCCATATGCATGACTTTGGGTCCTAGTTTCATTAAACACCTGCATTTAGGATCTTAAAAAAATTGGTGGCTATGGGGGAGGAATTTCAGCAGGGAAACGAAATTAGGAGCTTAATACTGATATTCAGAACTAGGCATCTAATTTATGATCCCAAATATAGACAAATGAATAGCAAGCATAAATGTAGGCTCCTAAATTTATATACATTTTCAGTTAAAAACTTAGGGTCCTAAGTTTGGCTGAAAATTAAGCTCCAAACTTAGGCCTGGATTTTCTATGGTCGCAGACTTTAAAAATATCCAGCGGTAACGGGGCGGGGGGGGGGGGGCAAAGCAGGGGGAGGGCCTGCGAAAGCTGGCAGCCGTCATATCACTTCGGTGCGCCGGCTGCCGGCTTTCGCACCGAATAACTACACCATAAAAGGTATAGTTATTCGGCATGAAACTGGCGGCAATAAGGGTCCTTACCTTTCGTCGCCAGTGATGTCACCGCAGCGTGGGCCCCAGAGCTGCCCCAACTCCTCCTCCTCTTCCGGGGCCGACTCCGCCCCCATTTAGTGATCGCCTGCGAAAAGTCCCTTCTTGCGTGCGATCGCTTTTGAAAATGACCCCCTTAGGGACCTAAGGGGGTCATTTTCCAAAGAGTTGCCGCGGGTGATAATTCCGCAAATCGCGCTAACAGCGGTTAACGCGATTTGCGAATGCAAATTTTTAATTTTGTATTCAGGGGCGGAGCAAATGTAAAGTAGGGAGGATTTACCGTGTGCCGCGAAACAGCCGCAGTGTTAGCGCGGCCAATAACGACACCTCTTTCATTTGCGTTACGTTGTGCGCTAGAGGCCGGTAAAGGTTTATCGTGGTTCATGATGCTTCTGGACAGGCCTGTTTCAGTATGCTGAGAGAGAGAGAGAGAGACTTGCTATAGTGCCTCCTCCCTACACAGGTATTTGTATCCCTATGGAGGCCCACCTAGTAACTCGAGGTGGGGATTAGGTAAGAGTGTAGGGGGTTAGGGGCCACTTTGACATTCAACGTGAGATGTACGAACAGAACAGTGGTCTCTTGTGAAGATTTGCTGGCCTTCGGAGTGAGGAAACTCACTCCAAGATGAGATTTGGGCAATGTTCTCTCCACCTAGCTTGATGGACACTCTACCTGGGCAACAACAAGCTAGGTGGAGAGAACATTGCCCAAATCTCATCTTGGAGTGAGTTCCCTCACTCCGAAGGCCAGCAAATCTTCACAAGAGACCACTGTTCTGTTTGTACATCTCACGTTGAATGTCAAAGTGGCCCCTAACCCCCTACACTAATACTTAACCCTCACCTCGAGTTACTAGGTGGGCCTCCCATAGGGATACAAATACCTGTCTAGGGAGGAGGCACTATAGCAAGTCTCTCTCTCTCTCACTCTCACTCTCACCTGCAGCATACTGAAACAGGCCTGTCCGGAAACAATGTGAACCACGATATATACTGGCAATGTAGCCCAAATTGGGCTAATAGTGCAACTTGCGATAAGAGCTTTTCGCATAGCTGATATCGCAATTTGCGATACACATGCTTATTAGCATAAGGTACACCCCTTTTTGGTATTGCATGCGATACCAATGGGATATTGGAAAATGAGGCCCTAAATCCAGGAGTTTGTTTTTTTTTAAATATTCCCACGGTGTTTTTAGGGGTGTGCATGGGGTTTTTGTTTTTGTTTTTTTTCATTTCTTTGGTAGTGTTTTTTTTTTTCCATTTCATTTTTTAAAACTTTTGTTTTGTTTAAATAAAACCAGTAACAGCCATCCATGGGGGCCTTCCTCCCCCACCACAAACATCACAATTCTAAAAAAAAAAAAAGAAATAAAAAAAAAAGAAAGTAAAACAAATACCCACTAGACTTTTTCCCCATCTCCCCAACTTACCCGCAATCATAAGCATATTTAGTGCAGGTGCAATGCTCAGATGCTCCTGCCCTGCTGGTGCTCTCTGCAAAATGCTGCCAGCTGTACAGAGGGGCTTCTGCAGAGAGGTACAGATATATACATTTGTACAATAAAAATGCCATTTTAAATAGATCACTGGTGGGAGAGGAGTGTCTGGAGATTACTCCTACCCTTGAACATGCTTATGATTGTAGTTAAGCTGGGGAAGGGGCTGAAGGAGCTACTGGTTGGGGAAAAGGCCTGGCAAGACTTAGTTTTATTTTATTTTATTTTTTTTTTTAGTCCTATTTTTTGTGGCAGATGAGAAGGGCCCTGTGGCTGGCTGCTACTGCCTTTAAAAAAAAAACCAAAACCAAAAAAAACCCTGAAATGAATATGAACAAAATTTTGTTTGTTTTTCTTATTTCATTTCAAAACAAAATGAAAGGGGACATTTTGTTTCAAATGAAATTACAATCCTAGTGTTTGAGTACTCCTTGATGTGGGTCCCTAAGAAATGAGGTCATGTGATATTTAGTAGGAATACTTGATAAAATTTTAATAGTTATGAAGGGGATGCCATAAACGTCGGCTGTGGAGGATATCGGGTGGAGCGTGACTGCTGTCTTATGAGTGTCATGATTTCGCAGTTAGGGTGAACTGATGTTCATCTACAAGGCCAGCCATTGACAAATATGAAAACTACAAAGAATAAGAGCCAGAGGGAAAGGAAAAGTAGAAGGGATGGAGGTTTTACATAGTATAGTAAAGTGAATTGAAGTGAGCACAGTGTGATGGGCTTTCAGCTTACATTAGGGTATTTAATGGGCCTCAAGTTGCACTGTCAAGCCAATATTGAGACTGCTTTTGAATTCTCTACAACTGGTTATTTTAACAGTAATAAATTACCATCAATATGCACTGATGTCTGTTGCACATGATTGTTCACATCATTGTAGATTACATCCTCCCTGAGAGCTTCCAATCTATGCTTCAGCATTGCAATGCTAAGTAATTTGTATTTTGCTTTCCTGCTTTGTGTGCATCATCTTTTTATTTTTGTAATTAGGATTTAAAATATTTGGTGGAGATATGACCTGTAGCAGTCACTAAGTAAATCAATTAATCAAGGAGCTAGTGCAGTCCTCTGCTGACAATCTCACTGAATAATATGCATTGGAAACAGTAAGCAAATTCTAAATAGTTAAAAGTAGATATTAAAAGAAAAAAGTAACTATGCTCTTGATTGCAGGATAGTACATATCTAGAGATTCGTTCTTCTTGTACCTTCTATTGGCACAAAACGCATCAGAACATTTTTAAGTCTAAGAAGGCATGCAATAGACGCAGTTGATTCTTAGTTCTGAGAGAGAGTAAATCAAAAGACAGAGATTAACTAGGGGAATAGATTGGTCCTATAGTCCTTATCTGCCATCATAGTCTGTTTCATGCCAATAAGCATCCCCAAACCCAAGAAAAAGGAAGTTAACAATTAGGGAGTGCTTGCTCGCTTCATTTTGGGGGAATATTTTGGAGTTTGTTCTGTTTTGATTGTATTTCATGTTTCTGTTTTAGCATGTGCTATTTTCCAGTTGCACTCACTACAAACTGTCCATCTCCATTCCCTGCTGACTACATGTGCTGCAAGAATGTTTAAAATGTGCCTCCCCAAGGGCTTGCTGACAACTTCCTAGATTCCCCAAAGGATCTTACCCTATCTGTGGGGTCCAAAGCATACAGCAGTGATCCATAGTTGTTCCTCTCCCAGCAGTAAGTATTCTAAAATGTGCCAATCAAAGCCTGGTTGGTGCCATCTTGGAATATTCACCAACAGGGCAGAAGCTTCTGGAGATCACTACTGCCCACTTTGGATCCCAAGGATTAGGTAAGATCCTGGAGGTGGGGGAATGGTCTGAGAGAGGGAGATGCTGACAAGCCAGGAGCAGCTTTTTACAGATTTTTGGGGTGCATCGGGGCATGAGGATTCCCTGTAAAAAAAAAAAAAAATAAAAAATAAAAAAATAAAAAAATCCAACACCCCCCCCCCCCCCCCAAGACAAATCTTTTATTTACAAAACAGGATAGGAAATGTTGATATTCCTTACTTTTAAATGAGATAGGAAATGTTGTTGACATTTCCTATTTCATGTAAAACAAAAGCACATCTCTATTAGCAATGAATGACAACAAATAACACAAATGTGTTGAAGTCATGTGGGACCATGTGCTTGTCTGCAGTTTATGTATGTGTATGTGGACAATTATATTTTAAATTTGATAAAAGGAATATCACATTTTGGATACAAGAGTCTATCTTTTTTTTTTTTTTTAACCATTGGCTTCAATAAATAAAACCATGCTAGATTTCCAGGTGTGTAATTAACAATAGTAAGTACTATTATTATTAAGTCCATATCAAACCCTTCCTAATAACGTTTTACTTAATTGGTCCTTTATTAAGATGTAACATCTGTATTGCTGCTTATAGCTTATTACCTATGATTACGGAACATGCAGTGCTACAATTAATTTGGGAATGGGATCTCATGAATCTTTGGTCACACCTGAAGAAGGAGCTTTTGTGGCCTGGAATAGTCACGCACATCATCATCTCCCGAAAATTCATAGGTTGGCTCCTGGAACTCTGCCGTCTTGAGAGCACCTTTTGCCAAGAAGCTCAAAAGCCTCTTCTCTATTCTTCTGTCCCTTCTGCTCAGAAACAGTGTACTACAGCAGTATCAGTTTTACAACAGACAGAATGGAAGTCAACAAACATATTTGTTTGTTGACTTCCAACAGAATCTCGCTACTGTTGCAAATCCTGTGCTTTGGGGATTACAATACTTCTTCATAACTACATTTTACTATAAAATGTTCTCGTTCTCTCTCTCTCTCTCTCTCTCTCTGTATGTGTGTGTGTGTGTGTGTGTATATATATATATATATATATATATATATATATATATACACACACACACATACACTAGAAGGTTTCTTTCTTTCTTTTTTTTTAAAGTTTTGTCCATGGGGAATTCTTAGGTAATGCATCTGCTATCAAGCTGCAGTGTTATAATATGTGGGTAGAGTAGACCCATATCTGTGCAGAAATTCGATCCAGATTCCTTCTAGGCATGGTCCCCTTCCTGAACTCCATTCTTTTTGCCTTCCGTTTGTTTTTCTGCTTGACACAAGCTTAAACAGTCAAGCTGCCTCTGTCGTTCCCATTCCCTTTCTTTATTATCCCTATAAAACACACACCTGCAATGCAGCAGAATGGAACCAGAACACAACCTGTGTGGTGGAGACTGCAGTAAGATCAGGTGTCCTCTGAGGCTGTGGAAGAGACATTCTCTTCCCTCTGAGAGAGACCTCCTCTGCATTCTGTGAATGTGAGCGCCCTGAACCTTAGGTGAGTTCTTACATTACCAGAACACAATTGACATGATAACTGTAATTTTCAGTGATTTCCTCGTCATCGCAAACAGACTAGGAACAAACACATTTCCTTGTAATAGAGAGCTGTCATATAAGAATCTGACAGCTAGAAAGAAAGAAAGACGTTCAAAATCCTTTCAAAGAGACAAGACCTGAGTTATTTATCTTAACTCAGGTTTGCTAAAAATAAGAACTACTGGAATAGGGGACCCAGTATCATTAATATACGATAGAAAAAAGTATTGAGAATAGTATTCTTTTTGTTTTTAATTTAGCAATACATTTTGGGGTTTGTTTTTTTTTTTTTTAAGCATCCTTTGACATCACAGTCTTGGGTATGCAATGTTAGTATGAGGGCTTCCAGCATAAAAAGAGGAACTGGCATCTGATTGGCTGATGCCTCTTATGTAAAAGAAATAAGAGCACTGCTTAGGTGGATAAAACAGGAATGATGTGCTAGTAGTAGTGGCTTGTTTAACAATTTTTCAGTGTAAAATGGCATGTTTTTAAATCTTGTGGCTGATTGTACAATCTGTTCTGCTGAATTTCCCTTGTAGAAAGAACCTACGTAGGCCCATAAAACACTCCTCTCCTTAGATAGATGTATCCCTTGTTAAGCTCCTTTTGGCACTTTGGGCTATCAGTACAATATGAATGCATTACTGCAATCTCCTATTAGCTGCAGGAGCCCTAAGGAGGCAGCACCATGGAGAGTGATGGAAGAACCACAAGACTTCCTGCAGTCAACCGTGGCAGGCCCCCCCCCCCGAACATGGATACCGCAGTAAACCGCAGCATTTAAAAGGATAATAATACGTTTAAACATCAGAGGATAGTGATGCAAGTGATAACATTTGTTGTCTAGAACTCGAAGGCAGAAGTTGAAATGTATAGAGGAAAAAAAAAAAAAGTTCCTATTAAGCTAATAAATGGGCTTCTCAACCTGAGGGTCGGAACCCGAAATGGGGTCACACAACCTTCAGCTGGGGTACAAGTATCTCAAATGGTAATGCCCTTCAGGTGCCAGGCGCAGCAGCATAGGGGCTGAAAGCCAGCACATACTCGCAAGCCCTGCAGTAGCCCCCACCCTTGCATGGGTTTCTATGGTAACAGGAAGCCTTGCATAAGAAGGGATCAGGGTTGCTGCAGGGGCCTGTGAGCTTGCACCAGCTCACAGGCCCCTTGCGCTTCCTTCATTACTGCTGTTTTACTCACAGATTATCATCCAGGTTGGGCCCAGCCATGAGGGGAGGGGAAGGCTAGGAATGTGTGTACCAACTGGGAGATTGTCACTGCTCGTCTCCCCTTAGCTACCACTGACCCTTACCCAAGAGATAAATGTTGCCTTTATCATGAGCCTGCCCCCTCTCTTCACCAGTTCTCATCTACCTTTGGTCTTGGGGTCCAAAGGAAAATGTTGCTGCTGAAGCTGGCCAGGGGGGATTGGAGAAGGAAATATTTAAAGGTGGGGGGGGGGGAATTGGATGCACATTGATGAGGGTTGGGTCAGCTGGGGGTAAATGGGGATCCACCGAGGCAGATGTAAGAAAAGGGCCGGGAGAGGAGGTGATCCAGGAAATTACAAGCCAGTGAGTCTGACGTTAGCTTCTACCATTTTGCCTGGCACAATCATAACGAACAAAATCGCTGAACGTACAGATAAGTATAGTTCATTGGGACAAAGCCAACATGAACTGAGCCAAGGAGAGCCTTGCCTCACCAATCTGCTACATTTTTTTTTTTTTTTGAGGGCATAAATAAACATGTGGATAAAGCTGAGCCACTTGATACAGTGTAAATGGATTTCCAGAAAACATTTGAAATAGTCCCTCATGAGAGGCTTCTTAAGAAATTAAAAAGTCATGGGATAGGGGGCAGTGTCCTATTGAGGACTGGTTAAAAGACAGAAAACAGAGAGTAGGGCTAAATGGTCGGTTTTCTCAATGGTGAAAGGTAAATAGTGGCGAGCCCCAGGGATCTGTTCTGAGACCGCTGCTTTTTAACAGGAGAAATATTCTACTTTATCTCCAGATGCTGAAGATATTTCATGGATCTAGTCGTAAGGGAGGCTAATTTTCAGCAGTCCACTTAGGACTAAAGTTTGCATATATGCAGAGTGCACGCAGGTTTAGACCACGTTTTCAAAGTGGAGTTCACGAGGAAGAATGTAGGGAGAGAGAAAAGGAAATGGGTGCAGCAGGCCATAGAGATTACGGTGACTGCCTGCAGGATCTTCATAAAATGTGCCGTAGTTTGCCATAAGAACTGTTCTGGCCTTTAAAAAAAAAAAAAAAAAAAAAAAGCCTGCACTACAGAAAGACAGAGGCTTGCAGCACAATGTAATATATTGATGTACAGCCCACAGAGGCAAGGGATAGCGATGCCTGTTTGAATGATTGATTGCAAGGGAGTGCTGGAAAATGGTAGCTTGCATTGTAGATGACACTGTTTTGATCCGGTAGAAGAGAAAATAGAATCCTGTCATGGAGCTGGGGGAGGGGAAAGAATGTACTGAATTAGCCCGCCCCCAGCATGTTTGGATAAAGGTTACGGTTTCCTAATAGCTTGCTATCAATGCCACATTGATTTGGGGGTTTGCAATGGTGAAGGATGAACGATGAATTATTTGGTGATTTTTTTTTTCCCTTTGCCTTCTGTACAAATAGCAAATAATAAGATAGTAAGCCTTCAGCTACAAGTTTCTGTTTTTCCATACAACTAGCCCTGACCCCCCCCCCCTCCCCATGATAAATTGCTGCTCCCTTTCTCTTCCATATTTAAATAGAAAATTACCATAACCAAGGGCACCCTGTCATCCATGAGTGGGCATATCTATAGTGTGACAAATTGAAAACCTCAGCCAGAATAGAGCACTTTCATAAAGCAACATCCCCTGAATAAGCCTTAGCAATATTGCTGTGTTTAAAATAGTTAATATGCATTCAGTAATCATTACAGAGCCTTACTGTGGATAGTTGCTTGATACAGTTATGACTGTGATATTTACAAGTGTTGTATCGAATTGGGAAGAAGTTAAGGCATAAGCGTGATCTAATTTTTTATTTTCACTATGTGTACATAAATCAGGATGACCAAGACATATTCAGATTTAGACTAAGCCTGCAAGAATAGAAAATGAAATACAATCTTTGCCATTTGGGTGACTCGGTCATCTGCAGCACAGTAGTTGAAGCCACTAGAACTCCAGACGATCAATTTGATTTGTATCTTATAGAGGTAACTGGGTTGAGAATCTCGCCCAACTAAGGTGGCTGAGCAGCTGGAAAGAGGAAGAAGTAATGCCCCTTGGGATCAGGAGACACCCCCTTATGCAGGTAATTTTGTTTTAGAGAGTAGTTTGTCTTGCCTTCTTGACTCCTGATATGTGACGGGTTGGGGGAAGTAGCCAGGCAATATCATCACATGAACAGCCTGTGCTAGAGCCACTGCAGGACCATAGGGGAGGCAAGAAGACAGTGAAAACATTCCCAGAGTCTACTAAAGGGAGAAAGACACGAAGTTGTAAGAATTACCATGGCCTGCTGTCTTTATATAAATAAAGTAAGGTGAGGTGTCTTGCACAGCTCTTAGTCCCACTGTTCCTCAGCCCAAGTTCTTTATACCATTTCTCAACCCCTTCCCACCCTTCTGCCCCTCCATCTCTTACCCTCCATCTCATATGCCTAACCCCTATCATGCCCCCATCGTTCCTGCTCCCAACCTAAAGCCTCACTGTCCTTTAGTTCTCTAGTCCCAACTCCTGAATCTCCACTAATCTTTGAGTCCCTGCTGTCTTCTCTATCCTTGAGTCCTCACTTTCTAGTCCCCACCCAGTTCCAGATATCTGCTCTCCCTCAACCATGAGTCTCTTCTCCCAAATCTCCCCCTCCACTCTCCCACCCAGTCTCTATGTCCCCAATCTACTGGTCCCTATTCGTTCAGCCAATCCTTGAGTCTCCACTCCACCGCTTCTATCGGAACTCCAAATCCATCCTGTCCTGTACTTCCTGCATCCTGGAGCCTCTCTTGCTCCCTCTCCTCCCTCCCGAGGCTGGAATTAGCTGCTCCTCTTGCAACTAGCGTCTCTCTCTCTCTCTCTCTCTCTCTCTCTCTCTCTCCCATGCAATTCTGAATCAGAGGTAACGTCCACAAATGAGTTTGTTTTGCACATCTCATGACAAGAATGAACCTCACTCATAAGCCAGGTAATGTTTGAGTTTGATCTCAGACTTCTTGCTAGGGCTCTCCTCAGTACTCAATACAGCATATCAAGATGTGCCTGGACATTCCTTGTAATCATGCCAGTGGGACCCTAATACAATTGGGACTATTTCTATATCTTTCCGCCATATTTATCGGACGCTGTTTGCATCTTTTGATACTCGAGGATCTTCTCTCTATCCATACATTGTACACAATAGTCACTTGGTACTGACACCGAGCAATGCTGTTCTTGTGTTATTCTCCTTTACCACAAGGCCTGGTTTTCTTGCATCAGGCTTTTTATCGGTTGGAATAGGAATGTGCCAGGTGATAACAAAGTCTCCATTATCTACACTTCTCTCAGGGTCATGATCCCAGTGCTTTTCTGGTACAATGATGGGGGGGGTTGTTTTTTTTGGAATTATATATAAACTGTTTATTAAAGGAAACAGCACAAACATTTGACATACATGACTCTGAAGCAAGTCAAACAAGCAATAACAAACGGTCATTTGTTGGAAAGTAAATTTTTTTGTATACAGCAACCTTCCACCCCCCCCCCCCCCAATCCCCACATTTAAAGTGATCCCTGGACAATAAACAAAGACAGGAACATATTCTTTTTAGTCAAAATATATACCCTCAGGGGCAATTAATCAGCTCACTTCTTGATCTAGGGGACAACCTCTGCAAATAAGGATGCCAGATGTTGATGAACTTGCACTTACTTTTAAACGAACGAGTGGTAGCTTGATTTGCCATTTGCATGTAGGCATGTAATTTGTTTCTCCAGAGCCCAAAACGTGGAGGGTCCTGTTCACGGCAAGAGAATGGCCCTCTTTGCACTCAGACATGCCTTCCGAATCAATAAGCACGTATTGCTTACACAGTTTCCAGAGGATGAGCCCATGCCATCTTATCATGCTTTGCTGAATGCACACCTTCTGACATCAGCCCATTATACCCAGCGACGCAACATCTAACAGTTTCCAGTTCTGTGGTACTGAATCTCTGTTTATCTGTTTTTCCTATATTTTTTTTCTATGCCAGCTGTGAACGCTCTCGTCCGTAGTCCACCGTCCTGTGCTGCAATTATCAGTCTCTCATCTTTACGTTTTAAGTTCACCTCTCTTTAACCACTCCTGTGTCAGGTCTTAAGCTACCTGTGGCTGAAGGAGTAACTCTATTTTCCACTCCTTTAGCCAATTGTTTTTTTCCATGTTTTCTGGTCCAGCTTTTTAAAGGGGTTTGCTTTTTTCTTGATTTGTATAGTCTTCCCTTTCCTCAAGTGTGCTGGTAAATTCTCACACATTGTTTCTGCCTGTCAAAATGATTGCCCAAGCATAAGGACAGAGCCATTCACTTTTCAACTTCATCACTTTTTTTTGAGTGTTTGGATCTTGTTGATGCTGTTAGGTACGCTTGGAGACCTGTAAGAGCAGCTCAGCTCTATATGCATAATCTATTTCTATAAGGCCCATAATACTGCCTTCAGCTCTTGGAATGCACAGTCTCGACATACACGGATTCTTGTAGATTACTTGGGGGCATGGAGGAGTTTTCTTGTTTGAGATCTTTATCAGGCCATTCTACTACAGTTCCAAAGCTGTAGGAGAGTGCAGGGATTGCAAAATGATTGATAGCTTGTATCTTATTCCATGCTGTTACAGCACTTTTCAAAATCAATTTCAATCTCCTGTACTATTCTTTGTTGATCTCCTCTCCCTGTAACCTATGCTGGATTACTGCATTACTGCACCTTCTACTCCTACCAGAAATTTATAAATGCCTTCCTGCTCAAGTTCTTTTACGTTAGTTTTCATGTTTTTGATTTTCGGTTTTTTCCTATTTTTCCTTTACAAAGTGTTGCCTTAACACATTTGTCCAGACCAAATGTCATCCTGATATCACCCAAGAAGCTGTTCGCTACTCAGAATTGTTCCACTGCATATACGTTAAAAGACGATCACAAGAACTGTAAGCCTTCAGATCATCTACAAACAGGAGATGCGTTGTTATCTGAGGATCATTAGTGACTGTAGGATTAAGGCTAAATCCGTAGCCCAAAGAATTAATAAGAGTACTTTGTGAAGTCAGCGCTAGACAAAACAAGAGTGATTGACAGGGAATCTCCCTGATGCATCCCTTGCTGGATCTCAGTGTTACGTATGACATATGGTTTATCTACATAATTCAGGTGGATCGTAGTCTGCCACATTTCCATGGTAAACTTGATATGCTCAATCAAATCAGGGTTTACTCTGCACATTTCAAGGCAATTTATTATCCAGGAGTGTGGAATGCTATCAAAATAGTCACTTTGCTGTATTGAAATTGTGAATTTTTTTTTTTTCGTACAGCTGGCAATGATGACTTTATTCAGCATCAATTGATCTTTGGTGCCCTATGCTCCTTTTATGTGGCCCTTCTGTCACCATGATATCAGTAACCTCTATTTATATTCTATCTCCATCTATTGCAGTGATCAGCTTGTGGGTTGTTGATAGAACTGCAATAGCGCTCTATATCTGTGGTGCACTACGTGGTTGAATCAGATGTTTGTGGCAGGAGAAGCACCGTTACCAGCTCTGCTGGTTAGTGTCAGGCCTCAGAGTGTGGAGGGAGATAAGGAAGCTGAAGCACATTAGGACCAGCAGGCCTGCACCAGCACTGGTGCGGGATGGCAAAAAGGAAGGCAAATAATTTTTAAGGGGGCATTTGCCCCCAGGGCAACACCTGTGATTCCCCCTGTGGTACACTTTGGTTGCAGTGAAGGGGGGGGGGGGCTCCCCTTCACTGTATAGGCCCTGAGGGAAATGCACTGGGCTACCCAGGCACCTCTGGTTTTACTGTTGCAGCTGGAGTAAATATTCAGACTGTGTCTGGTTAGGAAAGGCAAGAGGTTGCAATATCAGTAGTGGTCACAAGGTGTCAGTATCCTTTTTTTCTCTTTAATAATAGAAGATGCTAGCAGTGGCCACAAGATGTTGTCAGTATTGCAGCCTTTGCACAGACACCACAAGATTATTATAACATAAGCCATTTACATCAGACCCTATCTTTTCTGTGACACTGATTCTCTGCTTCAGGCCTAATCAAAAGCAAGGAGCCACCAGAAGATGAAAAAATATCAGATTTGAAGCTATAGCTTTCTGACCATTTGTTATTATTGAGCTAATGCCAGAAGAATCCACAAGCAACAGTGTACATGAAGTGAGAGGTAATATGATTTTTATTAAGAATAGTCAAGTGCACAAGTCAATGTTTCCTGCATCTTGACAAACACTGTTTCAAAAGAGAAAGATTGAATTAATATACCCAGAAAAACCCCCACAAAATATTGAATATAAAAATGTATTGTGTGTTATCAACACAAGCAAACATGGAAAAACTACATCATTCAAAAATGTCCTGAAAAAAATCCTAATCCTGACCCATAAAAGTTTCTATACTTTTGTCTCTGCATCAAGAGTCTCAATAACTTAGCTATTGGTCATTAAACAACAGAGGTAATGTTCAAAGGAGTTATGCATGTAAAAATAGCATATATCATAGCAATTTTCAAAAGCCCGTTAACGCATGTAAAATCTTTGGAAAATTACCTCCAACAACTGCCTCTAACGTGATAGCCCAGCATGAAGTGGGCTATCACGTTAGAGGTCAGTTCAGATCTAGTCTGGGTTCCATCTGCTCCCTCAAGCCGCACCCTACAGGCTGTTACTGCAGAGAGACTGCCACACTGGTGATTATTGTTTCTTCTGACGTTAGACTACTTGCTGATTCATTTTTATTTCATGTATCAAACAACCCTCACAGTGATCATGAAATGGTTTGCAAAATCTAAAAATATTCACCATAAAACACAGAATTAATGTATATGTACCCCCCTTAAAATCTGAACCGTGTAGTGGAATTGCTCCATCCCTGTGGAACTGTGGGAAGCCAGAAACTGGGTTGACTGACTGAATGCACCTCTCTCTCTCTCTCTCTCCATCTTACTTTGGATCTACTGCTCATGGATGATTCGTCTGCCTGTTGAGCTGACCAGCAGCAGTAGAAGGAGGAGAGCGGCAGCAGCTCAGGCTTCTGCCCCCTCTTCTGCTTCCAGGGTCACAGTCATGCTTTGAACTATGTGGAACCTATGGTGTCTGTGGTGGTTCAAAATACAATTCATCATCTGGTGTCTCGTAGGCACTGCCACTCTCCTCCTCCTCCTCCTGCTGGCCAGCTTGGAGCAAACGGGAGAGGGTGACAGTAAGCCGGGGTGATATAAGAGAAAAGGATGGGCCCAAGGATGATGAGAGAGAGGGGAGGGTTGGGGGGATGTGAGAGAGAAGGATTCAAAGAGAGACTAGAAGGGATGAGAAGAGGGGGTTGAATGGGGGGAAAGGGTGTCTGTGTGTGTGTATGACAGAGCAGCACCGGAGGTGCCAAGAGCACGGCAAAGGGGGGTTTCACCCCAGACTGGGGGAATTGAGAGGGTTGGGGGATGGGGGGGACAGGCACCACAATTCTTCTTTGTGGGTGGGGGAAAAGGGGGGAGGCAGCCTGATCATGTGTTTATGGGACAGTTGGGACCGGGAATTGACATACAATGTTGGGCACGTCTTAAATCTTTTAAATGTTGTTTTTTTTTGGGGGGGAGGGAAGGGCAGAAATTAGGAGAGCATGGCCTGACAAGGGTCTTTGTGTTATGCTTTGGGAGGGGATTAGCCCTCTGATCCTTTATATTGTTTGGTAATGATAGTTAAGGTGCATTATCCGGCCACACAAGGCCAAATAACTTTAGACCTGCTCAGAAACAGATCTAAAAGTTACCCAGCTAACCTAGCGGGGATTCTCAGCCCCTCCCTGGAATACCCCCAAATGCCCCTTTTTTAAAATCTGGCTAAATTATAGCTGGATGGCACCTCTATTTCCACCCATCCATTTCTAGGGCACTTCATACAAGGCTTATTGCAGCTTAAGCCTTCGACATGACCCCCAGCAGTCTCCTGGGACCTCAATGTGGTCTTGGCCTATCTCATGAGGGCACCATTTGAGCCCATGAGGTCTTGTGATCTAAAGTACCTGTCCTGGTAGGTCATCTTCTTGGTGGCAGTCACCTCCGTGCACAGGGTCAGTGAGCTTCAGGCTTTGGTGTCTTACCTCCCTTTTACAAAATTTTGTCATGATAAGGTAGTTTTGTGTACATATCCGAAGTTCCTGCCAAAGATGGTCTCAGAATTCCATTTTAATCAATCCATTGTCCTGACAACCTTTTTTCCAAGACCACACTCTCTCCAGGGTGAGTGTGCCCTGCACACACTGGATTGTAAAAGAGCCCTGGCTTTTTACCTGGCACGAACAGCACCTCACTGCCAGTCCACTCAACTCTGTCTCCTTTGACCGGAATAGGTTGGGAGTCGCAGTGTCCATTGGCTAGCAGACTATTTCTTTCTGCTATGCACAAGCAGAACTATAGCTTGAGGGCCACGTCAAGGCTCATTTGTTTCGAGCCATGTCAGTTTCAGTGGCTCACTTGCATGTGGTACCCGTACACGAGATCTGCAGTGCGGCGTCCTGGAGTTCACTCCACACATTCACCTCTCATTTTTGTCTGGACAAGGATGGACGATGTGACAGTCATTTCGATCAGTTGGTCCTCCATAATCTATTTCGGCCATGAAAACCCAACTCTTCCTACCTCGGGCCCTTTCTTTGATTGCAGCTTGCTCTCCATTTTCTAGCAGCTCTAGTTGTTGTGCATGTTTGCACCCGTTAAATGCTGCATATGTTGGGAGCAGCCTGTAGCTATTAATTCACCCATGTGTGAGGACTACCATCCTGCTTGTCCTAGGTGAAATCAGAGTTGCTTACCTGTAACAGGTGTTCTCCAAGGACAGCAGGATGTTAGTCCTCACGAAACCCACCCACCACCCCGTGGAGTTGGGTTTCTTTCAGGGATCCCGCGTGGACGCGTGAATAGTGGCAGCTGGGCGTGCTCAGTGTGTCAGTTAAAGTTTCTAGAAACTTTGAGGACTAATATCCTGCTGTCCTTGCAGAACACCTGTTACAGGTAAGCAACTCTGCTGTCCCTGGGGTCATTTTCAAAAAGCCCGTCTATACAGGTAAAACTACATTTTACATGTGTAAATGCTTTTGAAAATTCACTCCTAATAGCACTTATGGCAGTGACAGGGAATCTATTTCCACTGAAATCCTTCTTTCAAACTGTTTGTGTACTCCAACAGAATATATTCTTTCAGAAAGTCCAGCTTATGTTGAGAACAACATAGTGAAAGTAACAGCTAAAACCATTGATTCCTTTAATGCAGCTCCCTACTAAACTTTGAACTTCTGGCTTTGCACTGTGATGGATTATATGAGTAATATGATGTTGCTTGGTGATTTTCTTCAGAAGCCTGAGGCTCCAGGAATCGTCCTTTGTTGTTTTTCTGTTTTTATATTTATTCTTTTTTCTTTTTCTTTTTTTGGGCCCCCAAATGAAATAACCATGAGCTCCTTGTATCATTTTCCTCTTGTTCATTATTGATTTTATGTTTTGAACATGGAGGGAAATTTACCACTCTGGGTAAAAGGAGAATTTACCTCAGCTCGCAGATGTCTTTTGCTTCTGCCAAGAGGATTAGCAGAAAGGGAGTGCGGGATGATGAGGAAGGTCCAATATTTCAGCAAAGATGAGATGACAAAGGGAGCTTTTGCATTTGTATCTTCTCCTGGCTGAGGAGACAGAAAATCATAGCAAATTCCTTCAGGTAGGCAGCTGAAAAGGTTATGCAGTCCCAAAATCAATTTGTGCTGGATTTGAAAGTGTGCACGTCTCACTGAAAAAGAAAACATAAAAGATGCATTATTTTATTTATTCATATATACATACCATACATATGGGTTGCATAACCCTCAAACACTTTTGAGCAAACAATCTTCCAGGAAGAAATGTATAAAATATGTATATATGAAAGTTTTTGTTCTCCTTGTAAACTATCCCAAGAATCGGAGATGAATGCTTTAGATTAATGTCTGCATACCTCAGACAAACTTCGCTAGCAGAATTGCTATATCAGGATAGTTTTGTTTACTGAATACCTACCTCTCTTTTATCAACGCATGCTGGTTGAAGGCTGCCGGCTCCATTTTTTTTCCCCCATGACAAATTAATGCAGCTCTGATTTTATGCCATTGCATAGACGTGTAGTTCCAACTTCTCCAAGAAAAGCTGAGACTCCACCTCCATGCATGCAGTGTGGGGAGATACAATCAGGCTTGGATCAGCCTGTCCTGAAGACGTGGAGCCAGTTGGCAACCCTACTAGAGATGAGCAGGTCCTACTCCTGCCTTTTTAAGGTTTTTCATGCCCCAGCAAAGAAGGGCACTCTTCACAGGGATGCTCAGGGAGGGGGGGGGGGGGAGGGAACAGGAAGGGGATTGGAGCGATTGCGCCTTTTGGCAAGGTCACGGGGTGCACGCGTTTCAGGTTCTGATGGAAGCTGCAGACTGTGGTTCCCGGTCAAGGACTGCCTATGAAGTGTCTGGGCCATTGAGATGGGGCATGGGGTTAGGGAGGAACCTAATAAGTTAAGATCCTTTGGCAGCCTTGAATGAAAGAGCCATGGTTCCTCAGCATCTGACACCCTCCAATCATAAATGGCGCTGAGCAGGGATTGGGGGAGATTTTGACTAGGCTGGAAGTTCCTGTGTAGAGGGAGACGAGCTGGAATAAAATAAATATTTGCATTGTTCTTTCTCAAAGAAGGAGCATCTCCTTATAGTATAAACTCTATAAATGTAACAGATGGTCTCTTTGCTCTCTGAATGAATTTTTTGTGTGTGTATTTTTAATTTAGATCTTTTTTCTTTTTTAAATTTCTGCCTAGCTTCATCAACGGTGGAAAGAAAGTTCAATAGCACATAGTCAGCAGGTATCAGCCTAGTCTGTGGTGGCACTTCTTGATTCCTGTGCTTCTTGTTTAGAGACATGCATAGGTTTGGCTCAAAGAATTGAAATAGAATTGGATTGATTAAAATAGTCATGGAATTGACAAAAGAAAAATATTATATGTAAAACTTAATTGGCAATTGAGAAATAAAGTTTGCAGGGCAAGCTCTAGGCTCACAGGCACCCTGGGTGAAAACTGAAACTGGTGCCCTTCCCCTGGTGAAAAGTACCAGCCTCGCTCACATCATTGTCTGCAGCCTGACTCTTAACCTCCTCTCCTTTCTCTTAACTTCCATCCCCTCACACCTTCCGTCCCTGACCCCTTCCTTCCATCTTTGCACCCCCGCGCGTCCACTGGCTCCGCTAGGTTCCTTTTTCAAGAGGCTGATGCCTATCTTTTTGCCTGGCTGTGAGCTGCTTGGCCGTACAATAAAATGGTGCAGGCCTCTGGGCCGGCAGGCACCATTTTAAAAATGGGACCTAGCGGGGCAGGATTGACCGGGAATTGCTCCTGACTTATTTCAATGTCCGAGAAGCCCTTTGCTGGGGTAAGAGCCATCCGGGGAGAGCAGGGGAGCATAAAGAAAGGCCTGGGGAGGGGATGCTTTTCAATTTTTAAATGTTGAAGGTGATGGGTTTGTTTGTTTTGTGGTGGGGATGGTCCCTTAATTTCTTTTTGGTTTTTCATTTTTTCCTTTTTCTTTATGCTTTGGTGTTTGTTTTGTTTCTAATACATGAAACAAAGTAAATGGAATGAAAAATTTAAAAATAAAATGAAAAAATGAATCAAAATGAACATTTTTTTTCTAAGGGTGGGAGGAGAGCATCTTGGGGACGTGGCAGGGCTGGTTTGATGAAAGATTAATGTAGGTCAGCGTTTCTCAATCCAGCCTTGGAAGACCCTCTGACTAATTGGCTTTTCAGCCTAGCCACAATGAATATTCGAGAGAGAGATTTGCATGCACTCTCCTCATTGTAGTTTTTACGTGCATAGATGGGCTTTTTAGAAATTTCTCCAGGGTTGAGGACCACTGTAGTAAGTAACAGAAGAGTGTTCATTATGGGAAATGATGGTTGGTGGTGGCCCATTTGGCTAATTGGGATGGCCTGGGATTGTAATGTCTGTTGGGTTATATTTTTATGGCTGTATGTGATGTCTTTATAGCAGTTATAGTATTTTGTATATTTCATGTTTTTACTGCTTTATGCTATGTTGAGGATTGGTGTCCTCTTTTGGAAAACACTTTGGTTAAACTGTATTGATTTAAAAAGGCAGTATATAAATGAATAAAACGGAATGAACAGGTCCTTCAGCAGGTCAGCCAGAATCTCTCAGAGTCTCTTATTATCCATTCAGCCCCATGCTTTGTCCACTAGATTTTACTGATTCCGGACAAATACTCTTTGGTATAAATGCTGTTATATCTGCCCTATGCCCATTTTTTACCTTCTCCAGGCTCTTCCTAACGAATACTGAACCAAAGTACTTGTATAGCATTTCTCCTTATTCCTTGTTTCTCTGCATACATTGCTCCTTGTCTCTTCTCAAGTTTACAATTTCACCTCTGGCCATCCTCCTAGCATCATGTCTTTATCCATGGCATCTGCCCTGTCGGGTTTCTCAGATTGGAACATTATGTTGGCACCTGGAGCTAAATAAACCACACACAGGGGTATTTCAGTAGCCCATAGAGAGGAAATGGCATAACCTGTGTGAAGAACGGGTAATTCTGCTGCTATGTATTTTATATACATGTATAGGAAACAAAGAAGATGTATAAAAATTTCGTGATACGCAGTTTTCTTCTTTGGCTCAGAATTTTGCACATAGTTATGACTTTCCTTGTTCGAAACTTTGTGTAATAGGGACAGCATTAAATATTAGAGGAAAGAAATGTCATCAGCTTGTGACTAAAGGCATTAACTAATCACAGGGCAGTTTGAAAAATGCTTGATGACATCACAAGGTGGGCTGACCTCCCTGACATTTCAGGCATCCTAGCCTAGAATAAAAAAAATTAAAAGGGATTACAAGTGCTGGTGGCATCAAGGGCACACGAAGACCAGGAGCCAGGGGTCATTAGGCTGTAGCACAAATTTGAATGAACAGCTCAGAAGTTATTAGGGAATGAACAGACACGATAATCTTATAAGGGCAGTTTCCCAGCAGGAAGCTATGCTAAAAGCTTGTTTCATTTTGTATAAAAATAACAATCATATTTGGTGTGGTAAATAATCTGCACTAGCTCTTATTGTGAAATTTCCCATCTTGTATACTGGGGCATTCACTCTTAGCTCCACACTCTCAGATGCAGTTTCTGTTTCCTTTTGCTTGAAAATTCTGTGACGTAATTTCCTGTTGAACTATTAGAGAGGTTCCCCCTGTTTCCTCCACCTACTGAATGGCATCATTCAGATTGCCTTAATTTACCCTGTCTCAGAAAGCTATGTTGCTACCAGAGGCCGGCTGCATCTTCTCTAGCTATGCCAAAAGATTAATGTTTTTTTTTACTGAGTTTTTAAAAATAAATTCAAATACATCCATAACAATAATTAATGATTTTATGCTATGTTGATGACTGGTATCATATTTTTTGCAAACTGCTTTAGTTAAATTGTATTGATTTATAAAGGTGGTTTATAAATGAATAAAATGAAATAATACAATTGAAACAAGAAACAAGTAAGAAAAGGACTGCAGAACAATTTGTATAAGTGCTTTTATTTGTTAAAAAAAAAAAAAGCTATGATTGTGAAACAGTATAAGTCCCATCACTACCCCTGGGCAGGGCTGTCCTTAGAAGGGGAAGGGGCCAATCAGGGCTTTAGAGGGTCCTGTACCCCGAATGCATGACATCACATCACATTCCACACTCTTTGATATCTTGAGGCTGAATTTCCCCACCTCCCTATTTGGTTTACCCTGTCCCCAGGACGCAGTCCTGGTTTGAAACTAAGGTGGACCTACATTATGTAAGAGTTTTCATGAATAAGATGTTCTTGGTCTCAATATATGAGTTCCAATTTTCTGAAATAATTAATGGAGAGGAAGTCCCTTGATATGAGTGAACTGAGAAACTCTGTTGAATTTAATGACTGATGATTCTTTATTTTTTGAATTTGTAAAACGTTTTTGGTTTTTTTTTTATGTTTTCAGTTTTGGACTAGATCTATAAGTTTTTATTTCATCTTTAGTTGAAAAGGAGACGAGCAATCTCCAGTCGCTTCTACCCCACTAGTGCCATAATCATTGCAGCCTATGGAATTGCTCGTCTGCCTTTTGACCTTGGATAGGGGAAGATACGGGGGAAGAGTGTTGGGGACCTATGACCAACAGAGGTTTAAATCTTTTTATTGCTACTATAAAATAAAATCCTTCTCCCCCCCCCCCCCCCGCCAAAAAAAAAAGAAGCAAAAAAAATAGCCATGAAATGAACACCCCAGCATAAAAAGAAATGAAAGAAAAAACCTATACACCCCTTCTTTGAACCATGTTTATGAAATTCTACTGAAAGCAAAAAAAGAAGCTGGACAGGCCAGTATTGAGGAGCTTAGGTGGTAAAGTATCTGCAGTGATGAGGCCACCTTGGATCCTGTGACCATGCCAAAGTTAATACCCTATGAGATAGGGCAAGTCCAAGCCATCACTCAACAATGACACCTACTGACTTAAAGATGCACTTGCACCGGGTCCTGGAAGGAGACCAAAATTGGAAGAAAGCCTTGAAAGTTCAAGCATCAAACCTTGAATCTTCTCTTTAAAAGCCATTAGTGGAGTTGGGACAGGTTCTGAATAGGCCGAAAGCCCCAGGAGTTGGCGGGAACTGCCTGACCAAAAATCCACAGTAAAACTCCAGGAAGCGAAGAGCTGGTATGTTTTATTTACAGACAAGAATATCCTAATCCTCTGAGCTGGCAATAAACTAAATGATCACAAAGTCTGATGCTATATATATATTTTTTTTTAATAACCCTTCATCCTGCGGTGGTCTCTTCTGCCCCATCCATCCCTAGGTGGTTGTCCAGGTTGCTCTGCCTGGTGACTTTTGCTGGAGAGGGACTGAAGAGTGACTGCCTCTGAGGCACACACTCATTGCTGCTGGTTAGTTGGTAGGGGGCAGCCACTATAGCCTCCCTCTTAATATCTTTTTAAGCCACCTCTGTGGTGCACTTGAGCATGGCAGGTCCTGGAAGACAGGGGATCCTGCTCTAACCAGATTAGCTGAAAACATACTATATTATGTAAGCCCTCATGGGTGGTTTAGGTGTCAGGGTACAGAATCTAATTTATTTCTTTGGGGCTGTCCGGCTAGCATGTTACATGCCACGCTGAGTCTCAGTCCCTGGAGGGGATTCTTTTTACCGGGGGGGGGGGGGGGGGGGGGGGGGGAGGGATGCTCTTGCTTATGGCTCTGACAATTAAAAAAGGTCATCATGGTGTTCTTTAAAAAGTGTAGGTGCTTCCCATGATGTGAGATGCAGTAATAACTAGTCAGGACTAGGACTGGTTGTATAGAAAAATGCCAAACAAATAAATAAATAAATAAAATAATAGTTTACTGATTCATAAAGTTATATAAAGTCCATTTGTCCAAAAAAATGAGTATAAATCTGACCGTTGATACAGGATTTCTGCTTGGTAGGTAGGTGTCCTTATTACAGACATCTGGGTTAGAGCCCATGGTGATTTTAAATGCGCTTACTCTCCCAATAGCTGTTCCCTTGGAGTCCTAGTGATAGAGTCCCCTCTGCATTGCAAAAATCCTACCTTTAGTCATCTTCCCCTTGGACACCCAGCCTGTCCTGGTCCCTTGTTGTGCAGAGATCCGGATGGGGTCTCCACCTCTGGTTCTTTCTTCTTTTGGTCAGCTGTTCCTTTATCCTTAGCTGTTACTTCAGGGACTTTGCTTGTGGAAAAATCAAGGGATCAAGCCCAGTGGGGAAGGGGGATCCCCAAACCCTCCCCATTTAAAGTCCAAAAACCCTTAAAGGTTATCTGGGCACATTTTCCTAAACTGGCATTCATGCTGTCACAGGTGCTTGCCACATTCAGGTTGTGAATGGGCTCACTGGTCTTCAGCCATTGTACTTTGAGTACGGCCAGCGAGAATGACTTTCCCCAAAGAAGCAGAGTCAATCTCTGTTCCTTCCAAAAACAGGACTCTTCTAGCCTTCGCAGTCTCTCACATCAGGATCCATCACTGGTGCTTGCATCCCTAGGGTTTAGAGAAAGCTCACAGGTCCCCTGGTGAGAGCCCTTTTCCCCCCTAAATGGTATCAGGCTCAGCAATCTATCTCTGTAACTTAAAGTAAGAAGGATCCTCTGGCAGGGAGTGCACGATGAGGTATCCCCCTGAAAGAAAACTCCTTAGGGCAAGGTCCGGAGGCCCTACCAGAGTGTAGAAAAAATACATCCTTACTCTCTGACTGCTTCCTCAAACTGAGTCCACGATGTATTAAAATGGCTGGGTCATCCAATCCAGGACCTCCTGGTGGGAGGGACTGAAGGGTATGGATGGCTCCTGTATAGATGGTGTTAAGGACAGGGATAGTGGCACCTAGTGACCAGATCGGGAGGGTCTGCCACAATTACATGTTTCTCTACTTAGGGGCAACTTAGGAAGATGAAATAATTGAAAATTTAGTTTTTCTGTAAACTATGATACTCAGGAGTAAGGTAATTAAGAGGTTAGATTTTCTGTTAAATATGGTAATTTGAGCAATGTCTGAATTTGATCTATCCAATTGTCAATCTTGATATAAACTGACCACATTTTATAGCATCCTAACTACTCCCTACACTGTAGATTTACATGTAATGCTTTCTAACCTGGTTAACAAACTATGATCTGCTTTGAGGTGACTGAGCAGTCAGAAAAGGTGAATTAGAAAGAAATCTTCAATTAAATTAAGGTTGGAAAAGTGTACTTGGAGAATGCAATTTCCAAAAAACTGAGCCTTGAACCCCTTCTTTTTTTAGGCTGGCCTTTGGCGAGGGCCTCCGATATAGGAAGATGGAATTAGTTGAGGCTAGGGGAACTCATATTACCATCAATTTATATGACAGTGGTATTATACTTACTGTTCTTCGATTACCTCTGTAATTCGACCATTATAAGAGTAACCGTTATCTTACTCATTTTTTTTTTTATTTTCGTTTATATTTGTTATTACTCATGTTTCAGTGTTGTGGCTGTTGATGGTCTCTATCCTTTGTTTTAAGTCTTGGACAGTGTATGAATCATGATTTTGTCATAACCCTTTGTATATGCTTAACCTAACATACCAACATAGCAATGACGGCAGATAAAAGACCAAATGGTTCATCTAGGCTGCCTCATTGGGCAGGTTACTCCCATGCATTTTGTTAAGGGTAGTGAGTGCCACGCCGTGCGGGTTATCCCCATGCGTTCTGTTCATGGTAGTAACTGCTGCTCCATTTGGGTTACCCCCATGGCATTCTTTTAAGAGTCAGACCAAAATACCTCTTTTTTAACTTCACATTGTTTGAACGTTAATCGTTTAATTCACTTTCAATCAATGACCTCATATCCGGCAATATTTGGTCGGAGCCTTAGAGTATTGAGTATACCGACTGGTAAGTAGTATATATCGCACTACCACTCAATATTATAATCATCGGTCATTCAATTGTTTTTTTGCATTTTTTGTGTCATATCCCCTTAAATTGTGACAGTTCACCTTAATAAAATGTTGATATTTAAAGACATTTCTTTGTCATATCGCTACTTAGCTTTGAATTGTAGACATTTCTTTATCATGTCGCTACTTAGCTTATTTTTATGACGTGTATGAAGAAACCGTTCGACTCTATGCCGTGAGGATAGTAAATGCCCGACACGGTCTGTGTTTCGGTTTTTCACCTTCTTCATAGGGCCATGATTTTAATAGTCAAAGTTGATGTCCGTGCTCTGATGTTTGTGTTTCTTCACAAACATCAGAGCACGGACATCAACTTTGACTATTAAAATCATGGCCCTATGAAGAAGGTGAAAAACCGAAACACGGACCGTGTCGGGCATTTACTATCCTCACGGCATAGAGTCGAACGGTTTCTTCATACACGTCATAAAAATAAGCTAAGTAGCGACATGATAAAGAAATGTCTACAATTCAAAGCTAAGTAGCGATATGACAAAGAAATGTCTTTAAATATCAACATTTTATTAAGGTGAACTGTCACAATTTAAGGGGATATGACACAAAAAATGCAAAAAAACAATTGAATGACCGATGATTATAATATTGAGTGGTAGTGCGATATATACTACTTACCAGTCGGTATACTCAATACTCTAAGGCTCCGACCAAATATTGCCGGATATGAGGTCATTGATTGAAAGTGAATTAAACGATTAACGTTCATACAATGTGAAGTTAAAAAAGAGGTATTTTGGTCTTTTTCTAGTGATGGTATAGTATTGACTAAAACCTCGAAAAAAACACTTTTGAGAAGTTTTTCCATTCTTTTAAGAGTAGCAGCTATTGTATGTGTTTTCTTGGAATCCACAATGCGCTTGGCTATGAGCTATGAATGGAACAGAAATCTTTTAAAAGAAATAAATAAGCAACATGGACGGACATGGTCAGGCACAATAATGTGTTCCCCAGCAGACATTCAGCAAAGAATGCTGCTTAATGTATTAATTTGCTACATCTTTCTAGTGGTGGCAGCTCTTTTATTTGTGTTGCATGATTTGACCATGTCTGGCACTTTGAGTTCTTCAACTAAAAGGTGCTTCATAAATTAATTTTCCAGAAATGAAGATGCTGTTTTTAGTTTATAATGGGCTAATATACAGCACCAGCATCTTTCATAACTTTGAAGCAAACAATGCAGGGATGAATAGCCTTCAACAGGGATATCACCTTTAGAATGGTAGTGGGTTGGAATATCTTCAAAAAACATATGAACGAAGAACATATAAACAAAATATGTGATTCTAGTTTCAGTGCTTTTATGAATTTTTTTATTCCAGTGTAAAAGTCCTTCTGCAAAGCATTTTTTCTTTTAAAGTTGCCATCTGACGTGACACTTTAAAAAAAAAAAAAAAAAATCAAGAATATGGGATTTGATGGGCAGAAAGTTACAGCTGACAGGGACACAGCCATCCTGCCGCTGCTCCAGCACACTGCTGTACTGCAGGGAAAAGCGTAACACGTTGATGTTATCGTCAGCCATTTTATTTGCATAGTTATAGGGTAGGGATTGAACTGCAGTGGCCCTGCAGCACCGTCGTGATGACGCACCGTGCTGCACTTCCCTGCCAGCGTTTCATTTCCGTGGCAAACCGACGCATCGCCGAGTCAAAATGGAGAGGGGGGGGAGGGGAGTTACTCGCCCCCTCCTTGTATGAATTTGAGGAACTGGGAGCAATGCCCTCAACCCTCCCTGCACCCGAAAGCCCACTTCCAAGCTGCGTAATCGCAAAGAATTTATCGCTTTCCTGCCATTATTTTTATGGCCCTTTTTTTTTTTTTGTGGCCATAGGGCTGGACTCCCTGCTGCATTGTGTTCAATATTCCAGTCACCTCCCAAGCACAGTGAGCCCAGTGGGGCTTGCAGCAGTGTCAGAGTGAAAAACGTGTGCTGCCCGTCGTGCTGTAGCAGGCGGCTGTCTCCTCCTGATGGAGTGCCACTCTGCAGCGCCTTCCCTTCCATGGAAACCACGCCATCTGCAGGGGTCACGCCGGCGAGAATGAATGGATGTGTGGGGGGGGAGCAGCCCTCTGCCTGCCGCCTCCCTTGCCAATACTGCTTTTAGTAGTGATCATCCTGGGGGGGGGGGGGGGGGGGTGTGTGTCTGAGATGCTCTTCCACCCTGTGCATCCCTCACAAGGCAGAAATGCAGGAGGCAGTCGGCTCTTAGTATTCTGGTTTCTGTATCTGTGGGTACTCTTAATTGGCTATTTTTTTCCCCATCCTTTGTCTTCCTTTCTGTCCACATCTCCTTCTCTCTCTTCCCTCCTTCTTCTTTGATCGGTCAGTGAGAAGCTAGGGGGAGCTGAGACTAGCTCTTCCGTAAAATTAAGCCTCAAAGCAGTGAAGCACTAGTCATACTGAACGCTGTAAGTCTTCTTTCTTATACTTAATTTTAGCTAATTAAGCATTCAGCAGTCCTCTGTGCTCTATTAAATAAACACCATGATATCATCCAACACTGTAAATGCTGACCATTCAATTACTGTACTGTGGGTAGTATTTTGAGTGCCATAAGATGGCTGAATGTACTACATACCAATCTATTGCATGCAGATATCTCTGAATTTTAAATCAGCCCTTGACCCTTGCTACTATGGAGTATTCTTGGAGATGCTTCTAGACTCTGCCATGGATCTACCGTGGATCCTCCTAATGCTCCAGTAATGTATGTGGGTTTAGATTATCAGTTTCTGTTATATTTCCTCATATACCACCAACTTATAGGACCCTGCTGGCTTCCTGTCTCGGAGGACAAATGAATCAGTCTTGTGCTTTTAAACCTACCTGAGAGCCGTCTGCTATCTTTATATAGCGCAAGCCATTTTGGACCTTTTTTTTTTTTTCTATGGTTTGAAAAGAAAATCCACACTCGGAAACACAGTCCACCTATGTAAATTCTGGGACTTGTCTAAAAATCTGCAATGGGATTAGGGGGAAAAAAAAAACCCCAAGGTGAGTACTGTGCTGCTCTTTGTCCACCAAAGGAGTTTGAAATCACTGTAAAACCAAAAAAATGTTGCTTGACTTGGGATGTATTTCAAACTAGTTTCATAAGCCCTTGTAGAGAACTTACAAACAAGAAACAGGCTGTAGTATAGTGACAAAACGCATTAAATTGTGTTAATAAAGGAAACTAAAAATAGGACACAGTTTTCTCCCTTGACCCACTGCTATCCCTCACAGGACCAAGGCCAAGCAATTTACCCTGCCTAGGCTTAAATGATTACTGTCCTAATCAATCCCATCATATCCCTCACAACCAAGAATCAATTCCCATTTCATATTCTACTCTGTCCTTCCACTCTAAATGCTGACCTTTAAATTGCACATCAATAGGTTCTAAATTAACTTATAATTTTTTAGCTGGACCATGGTCCTGAGCATGGATTTTCTTTTCAGCTATTGAGAAACAAAATCAGGTCTCAGATGTCTTGCACTGTAAAGAGATAGTAGGCTACTGTCAGGTCTTTCATCGGTCTTTAAACAGCAGCTAACAAATGAGCAATTGTGAACAGCTGACAACTACTAAAAGGAACACTTTGATGGAAGACTCACAAAGGGGTTGGGCAAACGGTGAAAAGAATCAGGAGAGGGAAGCTCGTTTGGGGGTTAGAAGGAGGGGGCTATCCCTGCAGGGGGAAAAAAAAAAGGTGCTGGCAAGGCTGGTCTGGGTTCTCTTGCTTTGCCAGAGCCTATGGCAAAATAGCAGGATTCCCATCCATAAATCTGGGTGTGTTTTCAATAAGTCGCCAAACTCACACCACCACCCATGGACTTTTCATCTGCGCACTCTTGTGGGGGGGGGGGGGGAGGAGGAGTAATTTTCAAAAGGAATTACGCGCTTAAAGCTGGATTTTATGCACACAAATGGGGGCTTTGGAAAATGTGCATTTATGGGCATAACTCCTTTTGAAAATAATTTCTTTTTTATTTATTTAAAAATTATTTATTGATCGCCCAACTGCTAAAAATCTTTCTAAGCGATGGACAACATAATATGTAACAATATCCAAACAAATCTTCTTAAATTACGTGACAAATTTCCAAAGAGGTTTCTTCAAATAATTAAACTAAATAAAGCCTGTTCCACCACTCACATTTCCCATTAACCCAAGTTTCTAACAATTTTCAGAGTCTAAGATGATCTCTTTTTTTTCCCTTAGGATTAATGGGAGATTGTTCTACAACTCAGGAACAGTCAGAGAGAAGGATCTGTTCCATAAACGCACACGATGAAAGGTCTTAAATGCAGGAGATGCTTATTGGTCGAAAGCAGATTTCTCCTAGATTGATACCAATGCAAACGATTTTCCAACTGTTTCGCCCCAATTCCTCGTAAACTCTTAAAAGCTATTACCAAAATTTTAAATTTATATCTCAGTGACTGGAGGGCAATGGAGCTCCAGCAAGAATGGACCTGCTGGAGTCTTCCTTGGGCTTCCCGTCAATAGCCTCGCTGTCATACTTTGAATCCTCTACAATTTCCGCATAGATTTTGAAGGAAGCCCTAAAATACAATGCATTATAGTAGCCAATATGTGGGAATATCGGGGCATATGCCACAGATTTCAGTGCCCTCATATCTTAAAAAAAAAAAAAAGTCTGATGAATCTCAGCATTTTGACTGTATAATTATTTTTCGTTACCTGCAGAATGTTTCTCCATACTTGCTGTTGAATCCAGTGCCACTCCTAGTAATGTTAATACTTTTTTTGGAGTCACTTCTGCATCTTTTATGCAATTCCCATAGTGTTTTGAATATTGTCTTATTATATGGCTAAAAGCAGGTGGGTATACTAATGCCGTCTACACCAATGGATTTTTGAAACTTTAATGCATTTGTGTAGCTTTCTGCCCAGATGAAACTATACCCCGAGGAGACCTCTTTTTATTTTGGCTAAAAGTATGTGGTTAGTGCAGTTAGTGTAGCTGTGTTTGAAAAAGGATTGGATAAGTTCTTGGAGGAGAAGTCCATTACCTGCTGTTAATCAAGTTGACTTAGAAAATAGCCATTGCTATTACTAGCAATGGTAATAGCATTGCTAGTAATAGTTTTTGGGTACTTGCCAGGTTCTTATGGCCTGGATTGGCCACTGTTGGAAACAGGATGCTGGGCTTGATGGACCCTTGGTCTGACCCAGTATGGCATGTTCTTATGTGGGGTTGTGCACCCACACAGCTTAGAGAGGGCATTGATAGATCTGTTATGAATTCATAAAGTCTTTGCAGGGATGTGTCCCCCTTCTGCTCTTATTAGGCTACCTGACCTTATAGCAATATAGCAAGTCCTTGTGGCAATTTGTGGAAAATTGCCACAAGGACTTTTTTCATTTGACTATTTGCTAATTTTTCTGCTTTGTTACTGGACCTTGATTTCGTAGACTTTGCTAGAATACTGATAAATATGATTTACTTGCATTAATAAGACGACAAGCACTGCTGGCAGTTTTCAGGGGCGACCATGTTAGTGCCTGTAGTTATAGATGTACATTGAAGCAGTCATGTGACTCATAAAGGACCAGAAGATTCAGGAATAGGAAATCAGTGCGTCTCTCAGCACGCTTCATGAGATCTGTTCAGTAAAGTGCATTATAATGATGATAAATTAAAACACTTTTAATGTGCGCATTACATAAAGTGCATCCACTAAAGCTATCCAGTGACCTGGGCCTTTCCTGCACTCCTTGCTCCCCAAGTCAGGGAACCCTCACCCCAAATATCGCCAGATCCCAGAGATGGCGATCCTATGACACACATGTCAAAGGTGACATGACAGCATCTACCAACATTCGACAAAAATGATAGGGACCTCCGTAAGCCGTGGCGATCGACGCTAGGGCCCCCTCAGCAGCTGTGGGTAGAGCGGGAACCTCCCTCAAGGCTCTCTGCTCATTTCTCTTGCTTTTCCCGCAGCTTCATAGGGTCTTGTGCTTTTCTTCAGTCCTCTCCCCGCTGCCCCTCCCCCCCCCCCCCCCCCCACCGTGGCTGCAATCACGCCTGCCTTTTTTGGTTTTTTTCCTGCAACATCACTGATAACTGTGGGATTGGTTCATCCTCCCCTCACCATTGCAGTGGTGGGAAATGTTCCCGCGGCCTTCCCTCACACCAGCCCTATCTCTCTCTCTCTCTCTCTCTCTCTCTCTCTTGTTCTCTGCTGCGGGAGGCAACAACAGACCTCCCGCTGCTACCTCACCACAGCTTGAAGCCTCCTCGCCGTTTTCTGCGGACAGACCTCCTTATGTTGAGGCCATGGCAAAAAATAACTCTCCCACCCAGCCTGCATCAGGCCTTTCAGCCCACTTTGCCCCACACCAGCTGGTAGCCCTGCCTTGATCCCTCCTGATCACCAATGAATTACATTTTTTAAATATATTTAGAGGCTGCATAAGAGGAGAAAAAGTGGGAATGTGCAAGGGAGCATGTGTGTATAATTGTCAGTGGGTGAGATGAAGCATATGTGTGTGTGTGACAGCAGGGGCGGAAGAGCGTGTACAAGGGAGCGTGTGTGTGTGGATGTCAGCGTGTACAAGGGAGCATGTGTGTGTGTCAAAATAATACTTAGCACCAGACATGACAGGACAGTTTTTTCTTGGTAAATAAATGACTATGTAAAGAATTGTCTGTTTTATTTGGGGGGTGGGGGGGGGGGGGTGTGACACTCCAGCAGAGTCATTAGGCACGTTCTGAATTTTTGACACACCGAGCCTAAAAGGTTGGCCATCACTAACCCAAGTTCTGTAGTAACCCTCCCCCCCCAAAGTCGAGCATGGCCCACCCCTCAAGTGTTGCTGTGCCCCCTCATTCCCCCCTCATGGAAGTCCACAGCCTTCCCATGAAGTTGCATAATCCACTCATTTCCCCTGGACTGGAGAAGCAGCAGAAGGAGGAGGGAGTAGCGTGGTCTACTTTGCTCCTGCAACTTCACTGGCCTTTGACTGAAGGACAGCTTTGCCACCTTTTATTTTTACTTTAATGGACATGTAATGCTCAGCTCAAACTATGAGGCAGAAAAGTTGACATTCAGACTAGCACCGATGAAGCAGCAGGAGTGTGAGATAGGTTGCTCTCCTCCTTCTCCTTCTCTTGCCATTTCCTCATTGTCAGGGAATGGCTGAGTAGTTGGAGGCAAGATGAGGGGATCTGTATACTTTGGGCGCGTGGGATGGGGGGGGGGGGGGGGTTGGAATCCAGGAGCACTCAGGTAGGAGATTGGGTGCTTGACTCAGGTGGATGTGACAAAATGAGGATGACTGGTGTGCCGTGACTGGATGGGGGTCTGAAGGTCACAGAGAGGGAGGATAGAGAGCCCTCCACATTTGATATCTTCACCCCTTCTTCACACTGGATCCCCTGCAGACCACACTAAGCGAGCTTGCATCTCTGGGCTGCAGGGGAAAGACTCAGATCATGATCACACTGGGGCCAACATTGAGCCGCTGAGCAGCTCAGTTGGTTAACCGGATAAAACTATCCGGCTAGCTAGCAGGGTATATTCAGTGGTGCACTGCTGAAAATACCCAGCCTTCTTAAAGTTAGCCACATATGTTTATGGGGCTAATTTTAGGACATGACAGCGGCATGACCAGAGTTAGCTGTATAACATATGCGGCTAACTTATCTCCTCCCAGGTTCTAGCTGCACATGTCTTTCAATATCACCGGTTCGCCATTAAGCTGGATAACTTTTCAATTATCCATCTAAATAACTTTTGAATATCGACCTCAGAGTTTATTGCAGTCATTTTAATGTGACCACAATCTGCATTTTGGTAGCATGGTGGATACTGTGAATTAAAATGAGCAGTTAACCTGTGTTACCTTCCAATTTTCACTTTTGTGGATAAGACCCTCCAAGTTAGTTGTCCATTCTCTTTACTGAGCATTTCATGTATGCCTCCGGGAAAGCTGAGGTTGTGTAGCTTGTATATTTTGTGGCGTATTGGCACATTTTTGTGTATTCTCTTCTAAGGCATAATATATAAGGGAAGAAGAGTGCACAATTGGTACATATAACAAATTAATCGTGCACATGTAATAGTGTAAATTTTGTGAATGGGAATTTTTTTGTGATTTTTATTTTATTTTTTTATTATAATATACTTCAATTCATAAATTTGACCCAGAGTGTAGAAATAGCCACTTTCCAATTTTTTTGCTCAAAGTACAAGCATGCTCAAGGGCACAGTAGAAAAAGAATATTATTACTCTCCAATTACTGAGGCTCTGTGTGAAAAAAATGACACTTTATCAGAGCTGCAGATATTTCAGACTGGAGGCTTTCATACTTACAGAAATAAGAGTGTAGACATAATTGGCTACTGTTAATACTTTTAAAAAATAAAAATATCTTTTGTCACTTATGAACACAACCTGAGAAAACTTGCTAATTAAGCCAGATGTAATTAACTTCTAAAAATATACTGTTAACAGAATGCCTGTTTTTGAAATCTGGAAGAAACTGTATCTCATAGCCAGGCTGATAGAAAAGAAACACTGTTTATTTTGATATGCAGGTGCCACATAGGATGATTATCAACATAGGCTGAGTGAACTAAAGGAAAACTTTTAGAAAGAATAGTAGTGCCATTATGGTTAAGGTCTTCAAATCTAGACATGGGCTAAAAGATATTGCAATTTCAGATTGCAACATTTTTTAAAGTCCCTGTCCATTATCTGAGAAAAGTTGGGGCTTTTTATGATTGCAGTCTGATCTGGGGAATAATTGCTGAGAATTCTGTGATATCCATGCTTTCATAAAATTCTTGGTGATTTATCCTGAATCTGGATTACATTTTTGTGATTTACAGTCATGTTTATGGAAATCCCAGCTATCCAGTTATACTCCACTAAGGAATAAGATTCACATTGGAAACTATGGTATGTTTGTGCATGCGTGTGTGTGTGGTTATGTAGAGATTGGGGGGGGGGGGTAGAGGGGAGTTTATGACCCGTTTCTCTCTTTTGGAAAGAAGGTTCAGTTATCCCATGTACCAAAACGATATGTTGGAAGCATGGGGGCTTATCCTCCATGTAGCACTCCTATTACTGCCGTCTGTTCGCCCAGCAGGTGATCGCAGGATTTGAACATGGAACTTGATTGACTTGAAGCAGAGGACAAGATCTAAGATCCTCTAGCCAAGCTTGTAGGTGATCATTTCTCTTTACTTGTTGCTTCAACCTGTTAGACAAGGAAAAATGTTTTCACAGCATAATTGTGTTTATTGCACATCAGGACTAAAAAATGAAAATAGAGGGCATTTCAAGTTACTTACCTTTATGTGATAAAGTTTGTGGAGCCTGATTTTCAAAAGAAAGCTTATTAAGTCACCTTAATAAGTTGAATATAGGAGCCTAAATAACTTTAGGAATATTAAATTGTCATGCCATAAAGTTAGAGCAGCTATTGGCATGGCAGGACTTAAATGAAGGTACCCTATTTAGGCTGAATATCAACGCCGAGTTCCTAAATTCATTCCGCTGCCCTGTCCTTGCCCACTTTATTTGCCGCCTTGTAATTTAAGGCCAACTACATTTAGGCACTGAGCCCATAAAAATCGAATTCCAAAGCATAGACTCTGTCATTTGAATATTGGGCTCATGATGCCTTCTGGTCACATGGCTATGAGAAATAGCTTGGTCCCAAAATTCCATGAAACAACATAGGCATCGAGGAAATCAGTTTTGATAATCAGTTCTAATTCTGGGAGACGTTTTGAAAGTGGAAGGGAGAGATCATTTTACTTTTGATGCATTTTTACAAGTAGGGAAGATCAATGGAATAAATGTTTCTAAGAGCGAATTCTTTAACATTACAGGTTATTTTTGGATGAGCTTTCTATTATTTATTCAAGACCTTTTGTAATGCTGTATCTGCACAGAAGTGTCTCATAGGTAGGCACCTTACGTTATCTGTTTCCTGGTTTTGGAGAAAGCTGAATTTTGAAACCATCCATAATGCAAATGGAGAATGATAGTTTCATATTGGGAAAAATCTGAGAGGTGCACTGAATCAACAAGGATGATTTTTTATTTTTTGTTTTGTTGATTTAAAGTGTGTGTCTGCTCATGCTGTGTTTGCTTGACCAGTAGGGTAAAAGGTCACTCCTAAACCTCACTCTCTTGTTTGACCACAGTTTAGTATGTGTGCAGGTCCTTCAGCATATGTTGGGCATGGTAATGCTTATAACCTCAGTTTATAAAATGCATTCCTATTAAAGCACTAAATAACTTTAAAAAAAATCACATTTCTCCAATCTTAAATTAAATTCTTTAAAGTTTATGGCTAAAGAGGTACACATGGGATTGTGCAAGCTAGCTTATCTTTGAAACTTATCACTCTCACAGCAGTAATTATCTTCCTTTTTCTGGAAGAAACCATTAAATGCCTTTTGTTGAAATTAAATAGTACATTTGGGCTGTTATTTAAGTCCATTAGCTTAATTTGGTTACACTGCTGCGGTGATGGCTATCAATACTATAGTGTTACACATTGTAAGCTTCAGGGAAGTAACATAAAAGGGCTGAATTTTCAAAGCCATGGTTTATGCATGTAAATGGGTGTTAGAAAATAGCCCAAGGCTCTGTGAGCATAAAGTAATGCTGCACATAGTCCAGTGACGCACATGCTTTTATGCAAACTGAGGAGAGGTATTCCAAACCATTCCAAGTTGGGGGCAGAGTTGGAACTTAGGCACATTTTCATTTTAAAAAAACATGCATGCATGTGTGTGTGTGTGTGTGTGCATCATATAAAACCGGCTAGATGCACATAAATGTGCGCACCATTTTATTATGGATGCGCGCATGTGCCCCTGCTACCGCAAGTGGGAGGATTTTAATATACACACGCGCCAACGTAATTACCAGTTAAACCAGTTCGTTCCCACTTTGCCCAGTTACAGAATAGAACTGCCTAACCCCCTTAGCTAACTAACATCTCTTTTATCCTATCTACCCCAACCCTTAAAACCCCTCTATTTAGCCTAGTTGTTTTTGTTTTATAACTACTTGCCCATTTATAGCAGAAGTAAAGTTACATGGTAGGGGACCCCGGAGTGCACTTGTGCGTGTAAATTTTTACGCGCTGGTTTCCATTTAAATTCCCGGAACGCCCTTGGCCTGTCCCTTTTTTGGACTCTTTCTTTCGTGCTCGAACCAGGAGATACATGCGTTCGTGGCTGCTGCTTAAAATATGTGCACTGCCGCGAGAGACGCATATATTTCCCTGCTTTGGCGTGCTTCGGACTTTGAAAATCTTCCCCTAAGGGTTTTACCAAATAGACACAAAATGGGAGAAAAGCCTTAGCCAGATTAGCATCAATTTTCAACCTTATCTGGCTTAGTTAATCAGATAAATCTGACAGCTATTTCACAGTCCTGTAGTTAGCCAGATAAACTTAAACGGCTAACTATATGATGGCCAAACATATTCAGGGGCCCATGCAAAAGAGTGCGCTCAGCCGAGCGCACTGTTTGACCCGCACCCAGAGCACCCCAAAAATTTGTACAGAAAATACTGCTTTTCTGTACATCCCCCGACTTAATATCATGGCGATAGGAGAGGTGCCTGGGCGCGTGTTAGGAAAGCGGGCGCTCAATACTGAGCTCTCGCTTTCGGTGCACTTATTTTACATTGGCCCCTCGGTGGTTTAGCTATGCCACTGAATTTCTTGGCCAAGTTAACCAGATTAGTTTATCCAGCTAACTTGCTCAGCTGGACAGCAACTGAATATTGGCCTCATTGTTTAAGAAATCATTTGGTAAAGTTTGGGCAGCCTCGGAATTATCCATTTTTCAAACCAAAATGATTTTCTGATAAAATCTCATTTCATCCCACTCTAATTATCATATAATAATATTCTAGAAGGCATCTATCAATTTTGCTTGTAAACTTTAAATTAAAATGGTTTGCAGACTACGTATATCACCCACATAAAGAAAAGACAGGTGCTGAAATAAAATAAACTGAAGAGTTGCCAGTTCAGCGTTTTTACTGCCATATCTTCTTTCTATTTAGTCTATATTAGCCAATTTTGGGAGTCAAAATTGGCCCTTCACCGAATAAAGCAATTTTCCCAGTTAGAATGTAGCAGAATAATCAATTGCTACAGTTCCCCTGCATGGTAATGTTTGGCTAATATATGGATTTTAATGGCTGAATATTCTCTGGTGCTTTAAAACCCAGGGGAATCAATTTCCTTTACTGTGTGTCAATAATGCTATTAACTTTCTGGCAGGTAAAATATATTAGAATGACTGGTAGAAATCCTCTGGATTCTTTGAGGTTACTATTAATGCTATGTGCTATTCTTTTACAAAATGCTTGAAACATAAGCCTTTATTCAGTGAAATCTGGAACCAAGAAACGAAAGCATGCACTGGAGTAAATCTCTGCGAGACAGTCAAATGTCCTGGAGTAAGCCTGAGGAACGTTTTTTTTTGTTTTTTGCAGTATTTAAAGAAATGCAATGGGAAAATATATGGCCAGCTATTTTGTCATTTAGGCTGCTCCAGAATAGAAGCTATTGTGATTTTTACCATGCTCTCTGTTTAGTGCAACCTTTTGGAATTGCTTGGTATCCGATCCTTGCCAGGAAAAACTTATTTCAACAAGTCTGTAACGAATTATTACAATCTTATTGCCAAAAAAACAGCATATAATAATTTTGGGGCACTGAAAGGAAAATTCACTGAGCTGATACAAGGGAAAAAAAAACCATTTTCCAGAGTTCTTTGCTGATGCCTCATAAGCAGACTCTACTCCATAACAATGCAGTAAAGAAAGCAGGAAGCTGCACTAATTAAGGCCCTGTAGACCATTTCATCTCCTTCCCAAACTTCCATTATCAGAACTATAGTTCACACTGCAGATATTGACTGGTAAAGCCATTATTAAAATTTATGGACTTGAAAAGGCAGGGATCGCTGTGGGGACATTTGTCCTCTTCCTAGCTATAACCATAATTATGTTTCCAACTAGTGTTTATTTCCAATCAATCTAAAAATCAGAAGACTGAGGGAGAGAAAGCTAAATGTAGGTATAGTTAAAGTAAGTCATCCCAGTCACCCATCCATCCAAAATGGTCTTCGCATGCACTAGATGGTGTTAGTGCACACTAAACCGTGAAAATGACACAAAACGAAACTAAAACAAAAGCTACAAACGAATGAAAATCAATGAAGTAGCAGAAAATGATATTTTCATTTCATGCACATCCTTAGCTGTCACACCTTTTCACTTTTTACTAGTACATGATCTTCGGTATATAAAAGTCTTTAAATAAATAAATACATTTTCTAGTTGATATGGTTTAGGGGTCCATTGAATCCAGGGTGACATTCCTGACTATCTTAAATAGTTTGATTAATCAATTTTTCATAAATTTGTCAAATCCTCTTTTCGAACTCATGTACACTATTTGCCTCCACAGAAGTCAATTTTCAAAGCAATTTCCATGGGAAATACAGCATTTTACGGCCATGGAAGTGGCTTTTTGAAAATTGCCCAGCCTTTATGTGTTGTCTAGCAATGTGTGCACTTTTATTGTATACTGAAAAGATGTTCCCATGGAGAAGATTAGATCAGGGGAGGCAACAACTTGTATAGCTTGGGATTTTCAAAACTGTGTGCGCTGTTTTGCCTGGAAAAAGTATACACAGAAAAAAACCTGCAAATCTCTGTGGGTACTTTGTCCAGGAGCAATATGAAGGGAATGGTGAATAAAACAGAGGTTGTCGTAATGCCTCTGCATCACTGCTTGGTGAGACTGCACCTTTGAGTATTGTGTGCAATTCTGGTCGCCGCATCTCAAAAAAAAGATAGTTATACTGAGACAGGTTCAGAGAAGAGCGACCAAAATGATAAAGGGGATGGAATGGCTTCCCTTAGAAGAAAGGCTAAAAAGGTTAGGGCTTTTCAGCCTGGAGAAGAGATGGCTGAAGGGGGATATGATAGAGGTCTATGGATTCATGAAAGGATTTGAAAAGGTAAATGTGAATCCGTTATTTACTCTTTCAGAAAATACAAGGACTAGGGAGCACACAATGAAGTTAGCAAGTAGCACATTTACAACAAATCAGAGAAAATACTTGTTCACTCAACGCATAATTAAGCTTTGGAATTCATTGCCAGAGGATGTGGTTAAGGCAGTTAGTGCAACAGGATTTTAAAAAAGGTTTGGACAAGTTCCTGCAGAAGAAGTCCATAAACTGTTATTAATCAAATTGAATTAGGGAATAGCTACTGCTTATTACCGGCATTAATAGCATGAGATCTGTTTAATGTTTGGGTGCTTGCCCAGTACTTGTAACCTGGATTGGCCACTGTTGGAAACAGGATGCTGGCCTTGATGAACCCTTGGTCTGATCTAGTAAGGCAACATTATTTCTTAATCAAAACAAAACTACCTGTATAGTTTTGCTTTGTTTATTAGTGCTCACCTCATGGGTAAAAAAAAAAAAAATAGTAGTCAAGTATGCATCAATATAGGCAATTTGATTATTGCCCCATAAGGTCTTAAGCTAATAATTTTCATGTGTCAACTGTCAGTTGCATAAAGAAATACTTCACTTATAAATCTGTCACTTAATAGTTTCAAAGGTGCCCCCTAGTTCTTTAATTCCGGACCACAGCTGAGTGGCCAATATGGTTGGCTGCATTTTTAGCTCGCTAAGTAAGGCTCAGTTTCAGCTGCAATCTAACTGATTAGGTTGTAGCTGAAGCTGGACACACCTGTAGCTGGCCAAAATATAGCCAGCTCCATTTAAGCCTGCAGTGTTGGTGCTCAGCGTTACCTGGCTAAGTTCTTCCCCTGATCCTGGGGCTTTCTACAGTTTGGAAGGCAAAAATCTCAACACCTAATGAAGACGTTGGCTTAGATTAAGCCACTCAGTAGAGGGAAATTTCCAACCCAGTGAATTTAGCTGCTTCTTTATTAGGTGGCTAAATCCCTTTGAATATTGGCCTCATTGGCTAGGGATGCACAGTTCCAAAATTTTCATTTGGGTTCCCTTTTTTGGTTTTTCAATTCACTTAACTTGATTAAAAACATGGGCCTGACTTAGCCCTGGAACCCCCTCCCACTCTTCCTCCACTGGTTGCTATGAAGGTAGAGGTCATATTCACTCACAGGGCTTAGTCCTTGCAAAGTCCCACTAAATCCTGGTGTGGATTCTCTGAATGGGGGAAAAGGTAGAGCTCCAGGGCTGAAGGCAGAGTATAAATGTCTCATTCTGTGGGTGAAAGCTCAGCTCTAAGTTTTTGTACTGAAGTCTATTCATAACCAGGCTGGATGCTTAAAGAGGGTGTTCCAAAAATAAAACAAATAAACCTAAAGTTCAGCTTGTTCAATTGACATTAAATACATTTTCTTCTTATTGCATCCATAATCACTTCAATAAATAAAATCCAAATTGAGCTGTGTCTGGCATCCCTTAGTCTCTTCCTAGGTGTCCCCTTTCTTCCTGTGAGTGGAATATAAAGCTGCCCAGGGTAAAATGGGAAGGGTTTCAGTCTCTGATGGATCTCCCCTTCCAAATACCTAAGGCCCACAGATTGTCTCCAAAAGGTTCCAAACCTATCCTTTTCTGTTTTTCCTTGGTAGGAACTCCAGCAGAGAAACTCAGGTTTCTCCTCCAGATGGTATTTATTCACTCTTCCAAACTCCTCCTAAAAGTCACTCCAAAAATTAATGCAAAAAGGGAAAATCGTTCTTTCTTGCCTCACTTGTTCTCACAGGCATGAAGGGTGGACAGAAAACTTTCTCCCAAACAAAATCACCAAAATGCTCAAAATCACACAGAGTACTGAGTTCCACTTCCTAACCACTGGCTGTGAGTCAGAAGATGTAGTTTTCTTTCTTCCTACCCTACTCGACCCTAGGGTTGTTGTCAATAATTGGTGAGGATAGGGGAATTACAAACAAACCAACTCTTCTTCCTTCAGTTTTGACCAAAAAAAAAAAAAAATCCACACACCAAATGTAGGGGTCCCATGCTGCTACCATTACAGCAAACTCCAGTGGGGGTGCTGTGGCAAAATGGTACATTCCTCTAATCTACGTGACTTTGTCTTAAGACTGGACCAGATCTGTAGTGGAGACCTCCCATGGGGATTTCTTCATCATGCTTTCCGTTTGGTTGTACATCTTTTATTAATAATTTCTAAAATTGTATTAGCCATTTCCACCACTGCTGCACAGTGCATATTGCACAAATGTTTTTAGAAGATTAACCACAATGACTCTTTCTCTTTCTTGAGTGATGATGGTCAAACTAGAGCTCATTATTGTGCATGAAGAGTACGGATGTGTTTCCTCAGGTGCGTTAGATTGCATTTTTAAGTGCTGAAAATCATCTGTTACTTTAGGGAGCAGTTTTCAAACTGTTTGCAGTGGGAGAAAGACCACCCAAAGTGGCTTAACCCTAGTTCTCAAAGCAAAGATTTGCATGTATTTCTGCTTGGAAACTTTCCATAGCTACAACGTATGTGCACTCACTGGCTTCCCCCCCCCCCCCCCAGGTAGCATTTTCCGGGAAAGTGCACTTATAACCCTGAACTGGCAAGTTACCCAGTTCCCGGAGGGAGTTCTGGCCAGTCCTGAAGTTTGAAACTATGTCCCAGTGCAGTGCGGCATTTCTAGTCCCTCACTGAAAATCAGTGCTGCAGACCCCATAAGGTATCGGGACGGGGTTGCCAGAAGTCCAGGACCAGCTGAGGATCTCCCTTCTGGAACTGGGAAACTTGGCAGTGCTGATAAAGTTTAAAATGCAATCTGTGAATGTGGTTTTCCTACCAGGAGCTGAGCACCTTCCATCCGTGTGGCTAAAGATCTGCATGGTGTGCAAAAGTTACGTATCAATGAGGAAGGGAAATTTTTCAGACAGGTGATTGTGCATAAAATGCTTTTTGATTGCATAAATATCTTTGGAAAGTGTCCTCCCCTTGATAAATAGTCCAGTTTTGTGAGACTCCTATTCATCTCTTCACCATCAGCTTTGGTTTTGATAACCGGGAATAATTTTGTATCCTCTGCCAATTTTTCCACTTTATCATTTATTCCCATTTTCCAGGTTGCTTATGAATGCATTCAGAGCAGCGGTCAAAGCACAGCTTCTCTTGGGACACCACTCTTTGCCTTCCATGGTGAATACTGTTAGTCCTGTATTTTGTTTCCTATTTATTTACTTGGCAGTTGTATATCCCGTCGTCCCATGTGAGAATCACTAGATCGCAATCTTTCAATCAGTTTGTGCCATCCCCCCTCCCCCGAGAAGACGAATCTTTTTATCCCATCCCTGCTTTCATTATAAGCCTTTTGTGAGGGACCTTAACCAAATCTTTTGGAAATCCAAGTCTATTCTATGAAATGGATGTTGACGCCGTCAGCTCCAATCGATTGCCGAGAGATGACATCCCCCTAACAGAAGCCAAGTTGATCCTTCTCCAAACATATTGACCTGTGTGGCTAACGATGCTTTATTTCTTATTACAGACACCACCAATTGTCCCCAAACAAGTAAGACTTGCTGATCTGTATTTTCCTGGGTCACCTTGGAGACATTTTTAACAATGGGTGAAAACAAGTGACCGAAAGATGGAGATGGAGAAAAGAGACTGGGAAACAGGGGTGGGGGGAAATGAGTAAGAGAGAGTCAGATAGCAAGGAAGGTCAGATGAAAGTGGAGGAATCAGAAATGTAAGCAAGAAGAGGGGTGATTAGAGAAAATAAAGCAAAGCACAACAGATGTACAGGGAGAGAGAGAGAGGAAAACAAGATGGAGAGGAAAGGGTATAACGAAACGTCTGTCTGTGTATGCTAATTTATTTATTTCACCCACCTTGATGTATGCGGCTGTCAACCAAACACCGGGGTACTCCAGGAAAATAACATTCTTTAACCTTGTTAAACTATAAAATTTATATACATAATAAAAGAAGCTGAAATGAATTGCAATACTGTTCAGCACAACAATTGCAAAGCACAAAGCATTTTGAAATATGCTGGAAATTATAAAGCACCCATGGATGTTTACCCAGGCAGCGTGCGTGAGTTGCTGAATTGCCTTCCCCCTCAGTTTCCATACATGGAGACAGCACTTAGTCAAGTGCACCGGCAGCCATTCCATTCTCTCTGCGGGGAAAGGAAGCAACATGAGTAAGAGTGAGCAGAGAAAACACCTCTCTTTCAGCAGGGGCTCCGGCAACAAGGAGCTATTGCCAGTAAACAAAATGACAGTCTGGCTGATGTGTATAGCAAGCAGCTCTTGTAAATCTTAGAAAAGAGTAATCCCAATATTTTTAGTTTTATGATAGGCATAACAGAGTTATGATGCCCTTACATTCCACAACCTACATGAGAAAATTCCCGATTTGTCCCGTTTATGTTAGAAGGGGTTTAGCATGTCCCTGCCGTGAATCTGATCAAGTTGACGAGAGACAGGGAAAAGGTTGGAACCCAGAGCTTCTCCCAGGCCCAATTCCAGACATTTTTTTTTATATTTTTTGGAAGTGGGGAGGAATGAGAGGAGAGAAAATAGTAAAATTAAAGAGCACAGAGAAGGTAAAAAACCAAGAGGCTTGTTGGCCACCTAAGCCCCAACAAACTCGACAGTTGTAGGAAGCTCTCAGACATAATCTGAGCAAACTGCTGGTGTACTTTACGCTTAGAAAAGTCCAAGAACTTTTAAAGATATGTCACAAACAGTAAACAAATGATATACTAGCTGTTAACCACACCGAAGGGTACATTTTTGCTTAGGCATTGTTTGAATAATTCATTTTTATGCATTTCTGTGTTACAGGAAGAACATTTGCATTCACTGCACTCTTATGATGCAGATGAAACAGAACTGCAAAACCAGAGAAGAAAGAGAGAAGGCACAGGACCAATAGGGTCAATGAGCAATGAAGCAACAAACCAGCTTGTGGGAGGTTGAGGGGAGCCTTCCCTTCAGAAAAGGTTGTAGAAACCTCAATAGGTTTTCTACAGTCTGGGGCAGTTTGTGATAGGTCCGCAGTCACTTTCATCTGCAGACTTTGCACCAGTTTCAAAGAGAGGAGTGTACATTATGAGCTCACTAAATTATAGCCAGACCAGTTGGCAGGTCTCAGCTGGATTCATGCAGGTAAAATAAAAAAAAAAAATCCAGATGTTCCCAATTAATTCAGTCTAAAAATGGGAATGACTCAAGTTTCTAAGCAATGCTGTGTGCCTTTGTTTTCCTCTTTTTTTCCAATGTTGGCTGGAAAACACATGGGTCTAATATAAATCTTTCTCTGTAGATTTTCTGGCCCAAACTGTGTCCTTCGTCTTCTCCAACTCCTCCTCTTCCCCAGCATAAAAGTAATCAATGCCTTATCCAGTCATCAATTTAACCTTAAAGAATATCCCTTGGTTAACTGTGCCCATAATGCCTGTCACTTTTGATTTCTGTCATGGTCTCAAGTTTTCTGTAACTGCTCTCTACTAACATTATGCTATATTACCTGCTTTGCTCTTGTCAAACAAATGAGCCTTGAGGCCTTGAGAGAACTACTAATGACCAAGCAGCAGCAGGGAGTTTTATGGTAGTGAGGATGGAAATGTGGTCCTTGACTCTCTGAGCAGTTTAGCAAACATTAACCTTCAATTCCTTCCATGAAAATCATAGCATCCCAGTTCCTCGCCACTTCAGCTGAATCTGCCCAAATCGGCTTCTACTACTTATATTGTGTGCACCACTTGCTCCAAACACCACACAGTTGGCTGGGAAATGTGAGGCTATACAGAAAAGCAACTTCATAAGCTTCTATGCCTTGTTGCGACATAGTTTGAGATTTCTCTGCTTGTTTTGTAATTGGAAGCCTGAAGCCTTTCAGTACCAATGCATACATAGACTGAGATTATTTAGCAAGGACTGGTATATCTATGTAAATAAGAAGGATTGGTAAGACAAAATTAGCCGTCTGCTACCAAAATGGGAAAAAAATGCATTGTGCACAGAATTGTTTGCTGATAGTGTTGGGCATTAATTAGAATCGGAAGAGGAAAATGTGATGACTTGATTTTCTGTCTGATTTGGGTTATGGCTCCTGAAGCTAAATAATGAGGCACCCTATGAAACCCTAAAACGTTTTTAGGCCATTCAGTTTGATGCCATTAAAGTGTATGGGGTAAACAAAGCAATACTTTTTTTTTTTTTAACTTCAAGCTAGACAGAGCTGTTGGTTGGGAAAGGGACAAGGAGGAAGCAGGACCAAATCGTGTTGAAGCACTTTTTCAACCAGCCTATCCCAGCTGCACGTCATGACTTTATTTAGTTTAGGTGAAAGTAAAAGTACGAGTAGTCACCATTCTATTCCATCTTTCCTCTGTTGGGTTTCAGAAAGAGAAGGCAGAGGTTCCGATACTCCTTGCTTCAAAGTTCAGAATTAAAGAAAAGCATATAAAAAATGATTTAGATTTAGAAAAGAATGGAAGATGTGCTGTTATAGTCACTTTGTCCTTCTGTGGTTTAGAGTGGAAACAGTAGGGAAAACATTTATTTATTTAAAGATGTTTATATACTGCTTTTGCAACACATGACGGTAAAAACGGTTTACAATTAAATGATATACATAATTAAAATAACATAAAATTAGTACATTATGAACATAGAAATGACCAAAGATTTTACAGCAAGGTGTGTTGCCATAAAGGTCTGGAGAACAAGATGCACATACAGATCTGTGCATTTTGAACGCTGAGATTAAACCAAGAGGAACTAAGGGGGGAGAGAAAGTGAATTAAACGCTACCGAAAATAAGTATGTCTTCAGATTTTTTTTTTTAAATTCTTTATGCAACGATATCTGCCTTAGATAATCTGGGATGGAATTCCACAGTGGCCAGTGACTGAAAAAGCATGTCGTCTTGTGATATCAAGCCTGGCAAGGTGAACAGTAGGGACTTCTAACAGGTTTTTATATAGGGACTGTAGATGCCTGCTAAGTAGCGTGCATGGCCAGGTGGAAGAATCATTATATATCAGGTTGTGTATAATGGAGAGAATTTTATATTGAATTCTGTAATGAATAGGAAGACAGTATAAAGAGTGTATGATTGGGGTAATGTGTTCTTTTTGAGTAACTCCAGTTAAAATGTGCACAGCAGCGTTCTGGATTAACTGTAAGGGACAAAGAGCATTGGCATGGAGACCAAGTAGGAGGGCATTACAGTAGTCTATCCCGGTAAAGATAAGAGATTGCAGTACTGTGCGGAAATCATCAGAGAATAGTAGGGGGTGAAGATGTCTTAACATGTGGATGACATTGTAAAACTAGCACTATAGCAGACAGCATATAACAATGTCTGAAGGAAAGATACAGACAAAGAAATTGACTCTCTCTCATACTATGTGAAGAGTGTCCACTGAGTGTCAGAGGGTAGGGATGTGCAATCATTTGTTCTGAATGAAGCAATTTCAACGAAATTGCCTAATTCGGAATGGTTCAGGAGAACCGAAAAGCGATCACATTTTTTCTGAAATTTCGGAAAAAAATTAATTTTCTGGTTAGCGCGCGCTAACTGGAAAATTGTGGCCCCCGAAAAAAAACAAAAACCCGAACAGCGGGAAAAACAAAATTCCCGCCAGGGCCCCCGAAACGAACTCCGACACGATCTAAGAACCCGAAGCACATCTTTATCAGAGGGCAGCTTACTTTCTCTGTGTGAAAGTCTGTGATAGTGTAATAATTTTTGTGTATGTGTGACTCTTGCCTAAGTCTGATCTAATGTACATACTAGTGAGCAATCATCAGCAGTTCACTGTCTTCTATTTGTAACAAAAGTGACTTGTTTTCTGTTAGTGTGTCCACACTGGAGAGTATACTGTAACACTATAAGCCCTCACCCAATAGTGATCTGTTTTAATAAATTCCGTCTTGTCACTGGCATCAGGAGGCAGACATGGCAATGGGAGAGGAACACAGAAGAAGAGAGACCTGCGGTCAACTCAGATTACTATGGTGATGATGAGAGTCATAAGATTATGAGAGCTAGGAGCCCTGCTAAAATAAGATTTTTTTTAAGAGGGGAAAACCAGCTAGAGATTCAGGTTGGGTGAAAAGCTGGAACAGCAACTGCCTGCTCTCATCTAAACTGTGGGTATGGTGCAGAGACAGACGATGGCAGACACCTTGAAGGGTGGCAATAGCAGTGGGAAAAGATGAGAGTCTAAAGCTAGTACAGTAATCACTGTTTCATTCTGACCAGTGCCTGCTGCATATCTTTGCAGAACAGACTGGTTTAGATGAATCATCTGAGTGATTCAAAGAATTAGAGAGAAAGGGAACATTGAAAGGGAGGGTTTAGAGAACCTTAATTACCAGTGTGATATCCAGTGAGCAGCCACAGGTAGATAGCATTGCCATAGAGGCAGTAAGTGATACTGCCGTGGTCAAGAGCAGCTCTCAAGAACAGCAGGGAATTGAGAGCGTGAGAGATTCCCCAGGTTGTTTACTTCCTGGTCCGGCCTCGGCTCCAGAAGCAGTACCCAATAATCTAGAGGAGAGATTCCACAAGACATCAAAAGAGTAGATGCACTGGTGTTCTGGAGGATCAACATTTTGCTGCATGCATTCACTGGCAAAAGGCAATCAGTAGAAGAAAAGTACTGTGGCATCTTTCAAAAACAGTGGTGTATACAGGATCATTTGTAAAAACACCCATTTGTAAGGATGTGCTGTCATCTGAAATGGAATAGGAATTGGTGACAGTTCCTATTTCTTGTTGTTTCATTTTCTAAATGAAACAAAAGGAAAACAAACAAAATTACATTCATTTTTTTATGGAACCATCTTAAAACGAAAGGCCTTGGTCTCTCTTCCCACTCACCAAACAAGTAAAAATAAGAGGCTACCTCCAACTTCTGCGCATCGCTCCAAACTCTTTCTACCCCATCTGCAGATTTTTCTCAGGCAAAAGCTCCTCCACACCATTACGTTGTACAGAACCCACCATTCAACAAAATGGTGCCGGACTCAGATTGATCAGCAGCCATTTTGATAACTCAGAACTGAGGAGCGGGAGTGACTGGGGAGTACTCCTTCTTGTGAAAGACCCATGAATGGGGTAAGAAGAGATTAGAGGGGTAGAGAGAAGGCAGAGTGGCTTGGGGCCAGAGGAGGCCTTTTTATTTTTGCATATTTGGTGGTCAGGAGGAGGGGCCGGTTTTTGTTTTCAGTTTCAGGGGAAGCAGTTATTAGTCTATGGGAAGTCCATTCCCAAGCTGATTTCCAGGCCCCTTCCCCCCAGTGAAGTGGCAGACCAGCAGTGCCCACCTCCATATCAGTGGCAAGCCACCAGAGAGCAGATGGCGTGGCGCTCCGTATCACAATCCTGGGGTAAGAGGAAGGCAGCACTGAAGGTGGTGACATAAGAACATAAGAAAATGCCATACTGGGTCAGACCAAGGGTCCATCAAGCCCAGCATCCTGTTTCCAACAGTGGCCAATCCAGGCCATAAGAACCTGGCAAGTACCCAAAAACTAAGTCTATTCCATGTAACCATTGCTAATGGCAGTGGCTATTCTCTAAGTGAACTTAATAGCAGGTAATGGACTTCTCCTCCAAGAACTTATCCAATCCTTTTTTAAAAACAGCTATACTAACTGCACGAACCACATTCTCTGGCAACAAATTCCAGAGTTTAATTGTGCGTTGAGTAAAAAAGAACTTTCTTCGATTAGTTTTAAATGTGCCCCATGCTAACTTCATGGAGTGTCCCCTAGTCTTTCTACTATCCGAAAGAGTAAATAACCGATTCACATCTACCCATTCTAGACCTCTCATGATTTTAAACACCTCTATCATATCCCCCCTCAGTCGTCTCTTCTCCAAGCTGAAAAGTCCTAACCTCTTTAGTCTTTCCTCATAGGGGAGTTGTTCCATTCCCCTTATCATTTTGGTAGCCCTTCTCTGTACCTTCTCCATCACAATTATATCTTTTTTGAGATGCGGCGACCAGAATTGTACACAGTATTCAAGGTGCGGTCTCACCATGGAGCGATACAGAGGCATTATGACATTTTCCGTTTTATTCATCATTCCTTTTCTAATAATTCCCAACATTCTGTTTGCTTTTTTGACTGCCGCAGCACACTGAACCGACGATTTCAATGTGTTATCCATTATGACACCTAGATCTCTTTCTTGGGTTGTAGCACCTAATATGGAACCCAACATCGTGTAATTATAGCATGGGTTATTTTTCCCTATATGCATCACCTTGCACTTATCCACATTAAATTTCATCTGCCATTTGGATGCCCAATTTTCCAGTCTCACAAGGTCTTCCTGCAATTTATCATAATCTGCTTGTGATTTAACTACTCTGAACAATTTTGTGTCATCTGCAAATTTGATTATCTCACTCGTCGTATTTCTTTCCAGATCATTTATAAATATATTGAACAGTAAGGGTCCCAATACAGATCCCTGAGGCACTCCACTGTCCACTCCCTTCCACTGAGAAAATTGCCCATTTAATCCTACTCACTGTTTCCTGTCTTTTAGCCAGTTTGCAATCCACGAAAGGACATCGCCACCTATCCCATGACTTTTTACTTTTCCTAGAAGCCTCTCATGAGGAACTTTGTCAAACGCCTTCTGAAAATCCAAGTATACTATATCTACCGGTTCACCTTTATACACATGTTTATTAACTCCTTCAAAAAAGTGAAGCAGATTTGTGAGGCAAGACTTGCCCTGGGTAAAGCCATGCTGACTTTGTTCCATTAAACCATGTCTTTCTATATGTTCTGTGATTTTGATGTTTAGAACACTTTACACTATTTTTCCTGGCACTGAAGTCAGGCTAACCGGTCTGTAGTTTCCCAGATCGCCCCTGGAGCCCTTTTTAAATATTGGGGTTACATTTGCTATCCTCCAGTCTTCAGGTACAATGGATGATTTTAATGATAAGTTACAAATTTTTACTAATAGGTCTGAAATTTTATTTTTTAGTTCCTTCAGAACTCTGGGGTGTATACCATCCGGTCCAGGTGATTTACTACTCTTCAGTTTGTCAATCAGGCCTACCACATCTTCTAGGTTCACAGTGATTTGATTCAGTCCATCTGAATCATTACCCATGAAAACCTTCTCCATTACGGGTACCTCCCCAACATCCTCTTCAGTAAACACCGAAGCAATGAAATCATTTCATCTTTCCGTGATGGCCTTATCTTCTCTAAGTGCCCCTTTAACCCCTCGATCATCTAACGGTCCAACTGACTCCCTCACAGGCTTTCTGCTTCGGATATATTTAAAAAAGTTTTTACTGTGAGTTTTTGCCTCTACAGCCAACTTCTTTTCAAATTCTCTCTTAGCCTGTCTTATCAATGTCTTACATTTAACTTGCCAATGTTTATGCTTTATCCTATTTTCTTCTGTTGGATCCTTCTTCCAATTTTTGAATGAAGATCTTTTGGCTAAAATAGCTTTTTTCACCTCCCCTTTTAACCATGCCGGTAATCGTTTTGCCTTCTTTCCACCTTTCTTAATGTGTGGAATACATCTGGACTGTGCTTCTAGAATGGTATTTTTTAACAATGACCACGCCTCTTGGACATTTTTTACTTTTGTAGCTGCTCCTTTCAGTTTTTTTCTAACAATTTTTCTCATTTTATCAAAGTTTCCCTTTTGAAAGTTTAGCACGAGAGCCTTGGATTTGCACACTGTTCCTTTTCCAGTCCCCACCAGCGGCCCCACCACCGTTACCGTTGGGGAAATGGTTGCTTTTGATCACCATCCCTGCAGCTTCTGTACCTATTATCCACCGATTACAAAGTGCCCTCTTGGACAATATGTAGTCGATTAGTTATTCCCAACCTGGAGGCAGATGCAGCTGGCTAAGGCAGAAGGGAGTAGTGTCCGTTTCAGCAGTAACGTCTAGACCAGCCAGGATGATACTATGCATGGCCCTTCTCTCCCTGACTGCACACTGGTTGCAGCTGGATGAGGCAGGATCAGGCATCAGCTCTAGTGGGGGCACACCCGCAGGGAAAAGGAGGACCATGCTGCACATCTGGATGATGGACCAGAGTCATACCTTGGCCTAATCTTTGCAGCAATAATGGGGATATCACAGGGTTAGTGAGTTTGCTGTAACAGATGGCTGTTCCTGGTTTTTTTGTTACAGATGATGGCAGGAACATGACCTTGGCAATGGGCAATGGTAGCTAACAGGGGATCTGATGCTTAGTGCAGCTTGCTGCACCTGGCAGTAAGGGACTCCCTGGGGCTTTGGGCCAAGGAAGGTGGCACGTTTATCCTGTGGGAACTGATAGAGTGCTGCAGAATAATAGGACATTTAAACTGGAACTTGCTGAGTGTTTGGACCACCTTGCCTGCTGACTCACTGTGCACTCCATGCCTTTGGGGTTTTGATAACATACTTCTTCCTGCTTTACCTCTCACTCAGTGCCTTGGGCTGTTCATGCCACTGTTGGTGCTGCTTTACCTCATTTTTGGTTTCTTGGACTGCTGTTCCCTCTGCTGCTGATGCCTGCCTGCAAATTTCATTAAACTTGGATAGAAAACCCTAATTCTAGTCAAAAATAGGAAGCCTTTCTTCCCCCAGTGACAGAAAATGACAAAATAACAAAGCATGCCAAAATGTTTATCTGTACATATCCCTACTAGCTGATACTTTTTTGGAGGGGGTGTATATGTGAGGGGGGAGGGGTTATGAAATGTACAAAAATCACTTTTCCCCCTTTTTCTCACCTCTTACCAGAATTCCAGATGTGCTCTGTATAAATAGAAGGCTTCCTCATTGCTGATAATTTTCAGTGACAGATTTGGGGTTGCACCGCCTCCAGACACTGACAGTACCAGTGAGATATCGGCCACCTCCTCCCATAAACTTCTGAGCCCTGCCATCCCCTTGCCCCACCTCTCATCCAGACCTTTGCTCCAGCAACATGATCTTTAAATTGCGGTGAGCGTGGTGACTCAGCTTGCACTTACAGGACCCCCTCTTCACATAGAAACGTAAAAGGGGGCAGGATCTGTGAGTACAAGCTTATTTCCTGTACTTATGCAATCTGAAAATTACGTCGCTAGAATATAAGTCAGGGGAGCAGCAGCAGCTGTGACAGGGACTGGTGGTTTGCAGAATGCAGAGAATAGGCCACGTCTTAAAGTTTTGCTACCAAAGGGGTGGGCTTAATAGGCCCTGGCTAAATCCAGGTCTGACCATCTTTCCTCCTGTCTCTCTCTTAAAATGTTTCTATGTGGGATGCCCTCTTACCTGGCTCTTTGTGCGGTCGTTCGCCAGCTTGAACTCTGCAGACCCTTGCAACATGGCTGCCTCAGCCATGTAACTGCATCATGCCGCAGAGCACACGATGCTAAGAGCCAATGATGTGCAAGGGAGGATTTGACCAATGAGAATTCTGAGAGCAGGAGGACTTCAAATCTGCCTTGGCTTTTGGGAGAGGCAGTTAAAAACAGGAAAAGCAGCAGTCATGTTAACTGTGCCTAGGCCTATTGTTCATTGCAGAGATTTCCCCCTTAATTATCCCAATGAGATTGGGCAGTGAGAGGTAAGCAGACAATTTTGGGAGAAGCCCAGCTGCAGCTCTCTAGGGGCTGCAGGGCCTTTGCTTTCCTAAACATTGGCTTGCTGCTGTTACCTGATGCCCTGTGATTGCCAGGTTTGGCTGAGAGCTGCTGTCAAGCTGCTGCGGTTTGGCGGAGGGGCTGATTGGCAACGTTTGTGAAGCATAAAGGCTTCTTGGTGGAGATCAGGATTCTTTCTGGTGGCCTTTGGGAGCAGGAATACTCTTCTCAGGCTCCCAGAGAAACAGACTTTAGATTTTGGGTGGTTTTTTTTTTTTTTTTTTAACCAGTTAGTGAACGGCAGATTCACTGCAGTGACATTTACCATCACCTTAAGAATTATTATTCATCTGCACCACGTATAAGCCTTTGGATTATAAATGAATACAAGGTCCGTGGTGTTTCAAAATCAACCTTTGAATCCCAAGCATCATCACTGTACCCCAGGGGTGGAAGGGGGAACTCTCTTCACATCCGAATGGAACTCGCGGTGTGCTTCACGATTACTCGTCGCCCTCAGAAGGCTGCGGGCACGTAACATGGCTGCTAACCCCTGTAGGTTAAGGAGCAATAAGCATCACAGCTCATGCCTGTGGGCGGCTGGGGGAAAATTGTATTAGTTAATGCATTTTGTATTATAGGGCCCAGTGATTAGTGTGGATTTATATCCTCAAGGGTTATAGTGAGCTCATTGGTAATTAAAAATAATAGCAGACCTTGGTACCAGTAAATACAAGATTACATTCTATTCATATTTTTATTACTCTAAGGGTAAAATACCAGTTTGCATTTCACTCTGCACCAATGTTTGAACCTGTCCATGTTTAACCTTTTATATGCCGGTCCGTTATTACTGTCCTGGATCCTGCATTAATAAAAGCAGCATTGTTTTACTTCACTAGGTTTGTTGGCTCGAACCATTAGAAGTCTATTTGCAGGGTGGGGGTGGGGAGGGGGGGGGGGGGAAATCCGTTGTTACACAGGCCACACCCCTGGGAGGGAATACACTTTCTACAGTGTACTTCAGTAAGACATTTTTATTTCCTTTTACTCATTAATACTCAGCTTTAAGTTTGGTGCAAAACTTAGACAAAAAATATTTGTGCAAATGGCATCCGTCAGATTTGTTTTTCTGTTTATTTCCTTCCTTTCCTGAATTTGTGTCCATTTCAAAACAGAGTAAGCAAACAAGTAAACGAGAACTAGAAAAATTGTTGGGAAAGGCAACCCAGTTGATAAAGTGGATGGAACTGCTCCTGTATGAACAAAGACTAAAAGGTTAGGGCTCTCCAGCTTTGGTAAGAGAAGACTAAGAAGTAGTCTGATAAAGGTTTATAAAATCATGACTGGTATAAATAGGGAACGGTTAATTTACCCTTTCAAAAAAGACTTCTAGGACCAGGGACACACCCTAAAACCATCTGGTAGCAGACTTAAAATAAATTCAAGAAAGTATTCTTTTTTTTTTTTTCCCCAGACCATGCATAATTAAACTGGTGGAATTTGTTGCACAAGGATGTGTTCATAGTTAATGGTAGAACTGGTTTAAAAGAGGGTTTGGACCAGTTGCTAGTGAATAGATCCATTAACAGTTACATCAGTTACATATCAGGCTGGAAGACATGCGAATGACCATCTCTCATTTCTGGGAATGAGCAATCGGACTGGGAGGTTCCTATAAAGATCTGTCAGGTACCTCCAACTGGCCACTGTGGGAGACAGGATGCTGGGCCTGATGGGCCTTTCGTCTGACTAGCACAGCACTTCTTATGTTCCTATTTTGAATGATTTTTTTGCATTCCTTGTGCCAGTGTAGACCTAGCCCTACTTCTCCCTCAAGAAGTTTGTAACAGTGGAATATATATGTTCCTTGTTTCTTGACTATTATCTGCGTTTTGAATCTCGGCAATAATCCATTGCTTCTACAAATGCTCGCCGTCCTTTTTTTTCCTCCTAACAACCAGCCTGTCTCCTGCGACATCCCCAGATCAGAAAAATCATGTTGAGGACCCCCTCCTCTCTTTAAGGTACAATGGCAAGGCCAGAGTCAGCAATCAGCCCCATGTTACAGGAGCATGAAAAGCCAAGAGATTACGGAAATAAGATATTACAAAAAAAAAAAAAAAAAAAATAGTATGAGGGGGGTGGAGATGTGGAACTCAGCGCTTTTTTCAGGTTTGCGGTATCAGCAAATACCCTTAGAATCTGAGATCACCTTTCAGGCACTGTCGGAGAAGAGCTAGCCAGGCTCTATCTGACAGTTTAATTACTTTCGCTCCCCTATCCTCTCTGCTTCTCTTTGAAGCCCAGATGTCTTGTAGTGTCTAGTCACAAAAACTAAAACTAAAGCAAAACAAATGATAATGTAATGGCTTTGTTTGTAGTTCAGAAGCACGGGGGTTCCCAATGGAAAGATAGGGAGAGGAGGGTGGTGGCAAGGAGAAGTGGTCATTAACACTCATTTACATAGGTTAATTGCACAAGATAACGGAAAGGGAATCATTTTAATTTCTGCAGACTGCTCTGATTGCTGCTTAAAGGAGAGCTAAACCAACAAAAAAAAAAAAACCACCCAACTTTGCATCAGATGGTACAAATCAAATGAGAATAGCTTCAGAACCAAAAGTAAAATATGAAATTTAGAAAAGTTGTTTTTCATGTCTGTTGTGCAACCTTTAAAGCGGCTCTAGACTCATCAGAATATCAGCTTGCCTATTTATAAAATTATTGCTTTTGCTTTTTCTTAATCCCTGTTCTTTTTTTTCTCCTCCTTCATGTATTTTTATATTTTTAAATTAACACATTTTTACAATCACATCACCATCAATTGCATGAAAGCCATTATTTTAAAGAATATTATCAGCAGAAAAATATTAACATCTCAAGTCCTCAATAGGAGGGGTCAGAACGTTTCACAATTTATGGGAGTAATAAACGTGTGACTCATCTCAGTTATTTGATTGGATGAGTAAAGCCAATTGTCCTCCTTTTGATCTACTTTGTTTCTTACTGTAAAGTAGTTTTCTAACTTCCTTTACAATTACTGATGAGAGAATTGCAGTTTAGAGGTCATTTCCCAGTCCCAATTTGCTCTGCTTTTCTCCTCTTGCCCCTACTTCAGTACCTGAAGGATACTTTCCAGACTCCTCCTCTTCCTCTGTGAATCTCCTTGAGATGGTCATGGTCTCCCTTGCCGTCTTCTCTGTCTATACACTTCCTCCATGGGAATAAATGTAGTTTCATTGCTCCTTGAGGACACAGCTAGTCCTATGGTTTTTTCTCTGTTACCCTACAACCTTAGGGTACTCGGTTAACACACAAAAAAATAAATATCTTACTCAAAAAAGGGGGAGACCAAATGAGGCAGGAAGGGTGGAAGAACTTCCTTCTCACAAATAGAACGGTTTCCAAATCCATGGCAAAATCGGTTAAAGGATCTTTGCCTCCCATCCTTGCCCAAGTCTCGACCCCAGAGTCCTTTTCCAGCAAAACTAAACGAACTGGGAAAAGCAAAAGACCATTCTGCCCCTAGGAGGGTCAACTGAAAATTCCACAAAATAAAATGATGGCATAGTCTTAAATAGGCTGGGAGCTCACCATTTACAGCCCCCACATGGGGGAGCTAATCCCACTCTGAAGCTAAGTCTGTTCTCCCCATACTCAGATCATACCTTCTAGTAATGATCCTTTAGGTTCCCAAAATTTAGCCTATCTACAAAACTGAGACAATTTCATTTACATGAACTTAATTCTGTAAAATGCGCATACATGAAACTTGCTGCTTTTTTCAAATGACCTCTTTGCGATTTAATTTGCATATAAAAGTTCGGTATGTACTGTGCATGACAATGAGATCATATCGTAAAATACAGAGCCATCTATGTTGCCAGCACTAAAACCTTACAGATAGGAGCTGAGGCTGAGCCTAAGGACCCTAATTACTGAGGCTTGAATTTTAAAAGCTCGTCCTGCGCCAAAGCCGGGAGATATGTGCACTGGTCGGGCTGGCGTGCGCTGAGTGGATTTTATAAGTCACCCATGGATGCGTGTATCTCCCGTTGCGTGTACAAAGAAAGGGTTTGCAAAAAGGGACAGAGCGTAGGCGAGGTCTGGGCCATGAGCGTGTCAGGGACTGGCCCAAAAATATGCACATAAATACTTATGCATACAGGTGTGCGCCGGGGTCCCCCACTGTGTAAATTTATTTCAGCCACGGAGAACGCGCAAGTAATAAAATAAAAATATTTAGGCCACGCAGCTGGGTTTTAAGGGTCGGGGCTATTGAAGGGGAAGGGTGGCTACGAAATTATGGGGTTTTGCAAGTCCTATCCCTAAACTGGGTGAACCGAGAACAAATTGGGAAAACTGCCTATGGCGTAGGCGCGCGTCCCTTGTAAAATTCCCTTGGCTTATGCGGTAGACGGATTTGCGCGCACGCACGTGCGTGGTCCACTTAAAATTGTGCGCACACGTACGCGCGTCCGGCTACTTTACAGCATGCGCTCGCGTTCTAAAATGGACGCGTCTCTGGGTGCAAGCCGGCACACGCGCGTACATGTACGCTTGCGCGCTGTTTCAAAGTTATCCTCCCTGCATGTTTCCCATAAAGAAGAAAATGAGAACAAATCTTTAGTAAATGGGCCCTTGAGAAGCCAACGCAAGGAATGCATTGAGAAAAAACAACAGGGTGGAAGTGTAGCATCTTGTGAAACTTGCAGTGTACCGCATTACTGTAGTGCCACAGCCTGGTGCTGTCATATATGTGCTGATACTTTTAATAATAGCTGAGCGGAGAATTCTGTGCTTATAATAAAATTGGCCGAGTGGCAATGATGACACAGTAGAATCTTCCAGGCTGTTTATCACAGCTGACAAGTTTATTGCTCGGTGCTTTATGGCAGCCTTCTCTGAATAAGCATTGTATTGGCTACAGCAAGGCGAGTAGAAACTTTAGGATACATTTTAATAAGCTTCCTGGAAGCGAGACACCTAAACTCTGGGTTGGCTATCAAATTTTCTAGGAATGTGCATTTTTTTTGAGACAAAAGTGTAAAATGTGGCGAATGAGCTTAGTTTTGTGTTTCTAACATACAGAAAAAAAAATTTGCATTTTGATTTTGGAAAATAATAAGCACTCTTAGCAAGCACTGCACTCTTTTTTTTGCTGATAGGGCGCTTAGCGATAGCAAAAGTGGCAGGCTAAGATGGTGGTAGGACACTACCGTGATTTGGGCTGAAGGATACACAGATTGGAAGGTATCGGGAGGGTGGGATGGTAAAGATTGAGGTGGCTGGGGCCCTGAAACTGACCAAAATTTGAAATTTTTTCACTGGCCCCTGGGACCAGGTGGGGTGGGGGAGAGACGGGGCCTAGTGCTGAAATTTTTATCATTCCTTGAGTTGGAGGGGGCTGCAGGCTTGGCCTAGGAGGACCAAGCATTCTTGTGTGTGAGGGAAGAGAGAAGAGAGAGAAGGCGTGTTTGCCCAGCAGACCCCTCCATCTCTTTTTAAGTCTCATTTCACCATTTAACCAGATATTCAAAGGAATATCCAGTTATGTTTAAAGTTATCCGGATAACTTTAATTGGGGATATTCAGTGAGTATTCCCATTACCTGGTTTTATGTGTAACTTTAAGTGAAAAAGGGAGGGGTGTACCAGGGAATGGAACTGGAACTTAGACAAATGCATTCTTATGTGCGTACGTTTGCTATGAAAATGCACATGTAAGCAGGATAGTTCATACACAAACTCCCCTGCACAAAGTTATGCCTGCCGTATGGGGGACAGAACTTGTGCAGTGTACTTTTAAAATATAGACGTATGTGCCTGATTCCCAACTTCCCCCGGCTTGGAATGCCTCTCCCAGTGTGCCTAGAAAGTATGTGCGAAAGCAGGGTAAGCTCATACTTCATTTGCTTGCACCGAGCAAGAGACAATTTTGTAACAGCCATCTACTTACTTACTTATTTATTTATTTATTTGTTGAGTTTTATATACCGTCATTCGGTAAAGCCATCATAACGGTTTACAAAATTTAAATTGTAACTCTCTTAACAATTGTGGGAAAAGTATAACAATGTGCATATTAAACAAGAGGTTAAACATTTCAAGTCCAGAAAGTATCATTATGTGGGAGGAGGAGGGATTGTTTGTTCTGGTTGGAGAGAAGTTAATTTGAGGTTTTTGGATTAAAGTTCGATTGGGAGTTAAGATGTTCAGAAGTATGAAGGTTAGTGTAGAATTTGCAAAACAGCAATGTTTTTAGGTCTTTTTTGAACATTTTAAGGTTGGGTTGGGTTCTCAGATCTTTAGGTAGGGAGTTCCAAAATTTAGGGGAGGCAATGGAAAAGGCTCTTTCTCTTGTTGTTGTTAGATGTGCATCTCTGATGGGGGGGGGGGGGGGGGGGGGGGGGGGGATATTTAACCATCCTGAGTTGTTTGAACGTAGGTTTCTTTGAGGATTCTGAGCGGTTATGTTTAAGCCATTTAGTCCTTGATGATCATTGTTTAGAATTTTATGAATGAATGATTTTATGAATGATTTGTGTTTGATGCGTGCTTTAATTGGGAGCCATTGAAGTGAGATCAATATGGGTGTTGTGTTCATTTCTTTTTGTTCCTGTCAGAACTCTGGCTGCTGAGTTCTGCAGAATCTGGAGCGGTTTGAGGTTTGAATAAGGTAATCCAATTAGTAAGGAGTTGCAGTAGTCGAAGGTGGAGAAAATGAGTAGTTGTAAGACCGTTCTGAAATCATAGGGATTAAGAAACTGTTTTAAGTGTCTTAGGGTTAGAAGGCTGTGATATCCTTCTTTAGTTTTATTTGATATGTGGTTCTTAAATGAAAGTTTTTTATCGATGATAATTCCAAGGTTCCTGGTGTGGGTGGTGGGGAGTATAGAGTTCATTTGTTTGTCAGGGGTGGCGGAGTTGGATTGGGTTGTTTGGCAGGGGTGGCGGAGTTGGATTGGGTTTTTTGTCCATGAGTATTATTTCAGTTTTCCTATGTTGATTATGAGCTTCAGAGAATTTAGGAGATGTTTAATTGAGATAAGTAGAGTCGAGATTTTCTTGTAGGTGTCTTCGATCAAATTTTGGATGGGAATTAGAAGTTTAATGTCGTCGGCATAGAGGAAGTGGGTGATTCCATTATCTTTTAGTAATTGGCAGATGGGGAGAAAGTATGTGTTAAATAGGGTGGTGGATAACGCTGATCCCTGGGGAACTCTAGTGTTGAGGTTGATCTTTTTGGATGGGTTGTTATTGATTAAAACTTGGTAGGTTCTGTCAGATAAATAGGAAGAGAACCATTGTAGGGTGGTGTCAGTTAAGCTGATTTGAGTCAGTCGTTCTAACAGTATATTGTGGCTTACTGTGTCGAAAGCAGCTGAGAGGTCAAGGAGGATGAGTAGGCATTTTTCACCTTTGTCGAAGCCTCTTAGTATTATTTCATTTAGTGAGAGAAGGAGAGATTCTGTGTTTAGGTTTTTTCTGAATCCATATGAGTTTGGAGATAGGATGTTGTTTGTTTCAAGATAGTCGTCAAGTTGGGTGTGTACGACTTTTTCAATCATAAAATATGATTTGTGTATGTAAATGGCTTTGAAAATGCAGTCCTCTCTGGGGCAGTGGCTTATTATAATACTTTCATACCTGAATGTGTATCACCCCAGTACAGTGCTGCATATGTTCAGTAGTGCTATAAAAATAAATGTGATGTGTGTATAGATGTACATACACATACCCCCTACCTCACTGGAGCACTTTAACGTCTCAAGTTTTACTTTTAATGAAAACAAATGAATGCATTTATATACAGGCTTTATGATTTAGATGTAGGGAAAAAAATATACAGTCCTTGTGGATATTTTACCAACTAATTATCCATGCTTTGGGATCATTATTTACAATCTGGTATCTCAAGCCAAGCATATATGCATATCTGGCATAATATTTTGCAAGATCAACAGAAAACAGGAATGTTGTGAAACCTTAATAGTGTTAAATGTAACAGCTAACACTTCTAAAGATCCAGCTCTAGACAGCTTCCAGCAGGTAGCAGGTGTCAGATTTACATTAAAGAATAAGATACAAAGAAAAGGAACTGATGAGAGAAAAGGGCAAGGAGGGCTTTGGAAACTTGGTTTACATATGATATTTGCAGTCCTAACCTCCCCTGCAGATTAAGATGGGTTTGTGACCAGAACAATCTGCATAATATGGCTATTAGAATGCTATAGGAGTTTCACACTACAACAGGGTAGATCTGATTTATGCAAGTTTGTTTTTTTCCCCCAGGCACAGAATGTAAGGAAGATCTTGATATATTGGGCTTCAGAGTCTGTATTTTGCATGCCATGTTAAACAGACCAGCTTGCTCATTCCTAGATAGCAGCCAATGCTGGGCCCTGACTTTTACAGTCTGGGCTTCTGATATGCAGACATCAGGGAAAAAGTGCAGGACTGCTTCTGTGGCCAGTTCTCAAAGCAAAGCACATTCAAACAGCATTATTGAACTATCAAGAAGGCTGCTCACCCAGTAAAAATGTTGCTGGCAATAATTTTGTTATGGGTTTGATAGTTGTTTGGTTTTGATTGTTAATATTACCACCCTTAACATAAGGCTTGGGGGTAACCTGCACAGAGCGGCAGTTACTGCAATAAGAAGCTTGCTGGGCAGACTGGATGAACCTTTTGATCTTTTTCTGCCGTCATTACTATGTCATGTTTTTTAGGACTCTTTTCTGCTTGACTGGAATGTAGATGTATGATTTTCCACCAATTCCGCTGAAAGCCAGAATGGTGCAAAAAGTGCTTGAAGACCGGGCCAGTTTGATCCTCATAGCTCTAGCATGGTCCAGACAAGTTTGGTTTGTGTACCTGGTACAGCTGTCCAGAAGTTCTCCAGTCCTTCCTGTGTCAGATCCATTCTCAGTAACTAAAGAAGTAGGATGTCTACATCATCCAACCCTTCCCTCCCTCAACAGCTTGGATGTTCAGTGCCCAATGATCACTGAATTGTCCACACCCAAGGACGCTGAGGACATAATAGTATCTGCCAAGAAACCATCAGTTAGGAGTGCCTAAGGTTTTAAATGGAAATAATTCTCCACATGATGTCAATACAGTTCGTTAGTTCCATTCACATGCAAACTCAAAGAGTTACTAATCTATTTGCTCTCTCTTTCTGCTTGAGATCTTAGCTCCTCATCAGCAAGAGTGCATCTCAGTGCCATTGCAGCTTACTATACTCAAATTGAGGGTAAGCCACTCAACTATTAGTTTCTAAGTTCATTAAAGGTTTATAGCATACTAAACCTATAGTTGTAAAACTACCTATCCCATGGGGCCTAAACATAGTTCTGACACATCTAATGAATCCACCATTTGAACCACTGGAGTCAGCTTCTCACAAGTTTCTAACAGTGAAAGTAATATTCCTTACTGCAGTCACAACAGCCAGAAGAGTCAGCGAGCTTCAGGCTTTGGTTCATTATCCTCCTTATGTGAAGTTCTTCCACAATAGGGTGGCTCTCTGCATCCAACCAAAGTTTCTACCAAAAGTAGTATCTGCTTTTCATATTAATCAACTCACTAGGAGAAACCCCTTCATACCTTAGACTGTAAAAGAGCTTTGACTTTATTACAAAAGAAGAACTCAGTCACATCATCAGGCTTTACAACTATTCATCTCTCACGATCCTAATAGGCTGGGAATAGCAGTGGCCAAATCAACATTGTCCAACTGGTTAGCAGACTGCATTGTGCACTTTTATGCGTTAGCAAGCTTAAACAAGTTACAGACACCATAAATGCTCATCAGAGAGCCATGGCTGCATCAGTAGCTCATCTCTGAGCTGTACCTCTCGAAGACATCTGCAAAGCTGCACCATGGTCAATCAGTACCCACCTTTGCATCCCATTACTATCTGGACAATCTCTCAAATAGTGATGAAGATTTGGATAACAGTTTTGCATAGCCTGTTCACCCAGTAGTCTACTCTCCAGAATGGAGTCCAGGTTGCTTATTTAATAAATGCTCTACTGCAGCCCTCAGCTTGGGACGCCTCATTTCATAGTTAATTCAGCTTTGCTTCTTGATGGAGAAAGAAGCTTGCTTATTGTAAAAGGTTTTCTCTGTAGACAGCAAGATGAATTAGCCATGCTAAATACCCACCCGCCTCTCTGGAGAGTCAACTACCTAGCTAGAATTAGCTCTAAAATCAACTCAGAGGGTTCACATGGCAACACCCTTGCAGGAATTCCCCCACATCCTCAGTAGAGCAAAAGCTCTATGAGCTTAGAGAGAAGGGTCCGTTGGAGGTCACTGCATGATGTCACCCGTATGTCATGGATAATTCATGTGAAAACCATTTATGGCGAACAAACATGCTATTTTGTTAGTTATTTTTCTGGTTGGTGTTTTACTACTGTTGGTGTATTATAATCATGTTTCATTTAATTATGATGTTATCCACCTTGAGTTTTATTAGAAAGCTGGGTTAGAAATTTGAAATAAATACAAAAATTAAAAAAAAATATATCTTGAGTCAGCATACTATGTCTGTTTGGGGTCTGGAGGTAATGGTGTGCATAAGTTTTGCAGTCTGCTGAATAGGACTTTTTGGTTCGTAACAAATCCCCATGGTGTAGTACTCTGCATGAACTCAGAGCCCATGCCAGATGCAGACGTCATGCATACTTGGGGGCTGCTATTTTTTTTCAAGCTCAGTCCGGATCTGCTGTCTTCAAATCTCAGTAAATATTTCTGTTTAAATTCTCTTTTTCAAGATCCCTATCTAGATCTGTCACTTTCATCCTTCTTAAATTTCTCATTTGTTTTCTTTTGGAAACTTTGGTCAACTTCTTTGTCATTCAGTGGAATTCAGTTCAAGAAAACAGAACAGGAAAATTGGCAGTATTATGCAGAGACTCTAGAATTCTTTTTTTCATAATTATATCTTTATTAATATCATTTTACATAATGAAATTAAATAACAGGAATAACAATTAAACAATATGATATTCTGGAATTATATAAAAAAAAACCCATACATTTTCAGTTTAGACCAGCTCATATTAATAAGTAAGGGGGTGGAGCATTATAAAGTATCAACATAATTTTATTAGAAAAATCGTAATGCCAAGAGAAGACAGCCCAAACCTTTTTTTTTTTTTTTTTTAGCTTATTAGATCTTATCATACTGCTTATCATTGCTGGGATTTCCATTAGCTCTTAGAGTTTTATCATTTAAAAAGTGGCCTAATTATAGTGGATCGAGAAAAAAGAATTTATTATTTTGGTAAATTATCAAACATTTACATGGAATTTAAGGAAAAAAACTATCTCCAGTATCCAGAGCCCTTTGCTTGAGGGAAAGAAAGTGTTTCCTATGGGCTTGAGTAGCCCATGAAACATCTGGAAAGAGCTGGATTTTTTGACTGCAAAAGGAACAATCTTTACATTGGAAATATTTTTTAAAAAACCAGATCCTTATCTTATTTTAAGAAAAAATAAACTAGCAAAGTAGCTCTGATTGGAATGTTATAAATAGAGTTCTCTAGGAAGGTAGTTTCCCTAGGCTTTCCCAAACATGCAACTCCTCTTCCCTGTCAGTAAGTGTTTTCTTCTTAGGAATATAATATAACTTGGATGTAACCAGGACCTTATCCTCAGCAAAGAAAAGAACCTCACATATATATTTCCTAAATAATTCACCCAGAGATAGTAATCTAGAGATTGGAAATTTAAAAAATGTGGATTACAAAATCTCAAATTATATTCCAATTTTTCAAGCTAGTTTTAGACAATGAAGTTGTCCTTAATAAAAGATGTACATGAAGCTTGAACCACAGATAACTGTGAATTAGTCTCCATCACAGAATGTTTCACTCCTGAGATCCTACTATCTTGCGCTTCCATTTTCAATCTCACTTCAGTTGAGAAGACATGTGCCTGGAATACCTACAAAGAAAAGTGTTTTTTTTTTCAGTTTTAGCAACTAGACTCCAAACATCCTGTAGAGTGATATTGGTAGGTTCCTCTATCCCTTTAATTGCCCCACTCATAGGAAGAATTATCGAGGGGAGAGGCAATCCCAAAGAGCTACTCTTTGGAGCCTCCAAACTTGAAGGGGTTAACTTCAAATGTATCTCCATAGCTACAATCTCTATATGTGGAGACTGCTGCTGAGCAAGAGATATTACCAACAGGAATAAAATCCTCAAAAAAAGACATTGCAGTAGGCTGCAGGGAAGGCTGGTTTTGCCCAGGACGTAAAGATATTCCATTACAGTCCCTACTGGATGACTCATCCAATCATAGAACATGATCATCCATTTTTGGTGCCTTGGGGTGTGTGCCCCTTTGGCACTCTGCTTCAGCTGTGTGCTGACAGATGTGTGCCACAGGGCCTTGCTGTAATTATTTGAAACTGGGCATGGAAGATTAAGTCAGCAAAGTCCAGTTGTGTGGAGGGTACCACACTGTCTCTATTTTGTCTGTTGCCAAGAAGATGGAAATTCTTTGGCCAGCAATCACCACTCCTTCCTTTCTCCTTTTCAAGGGTCTCTCTCCTCTTCCATGAGACTCTAAAATTCTTTTCATCTCTGTTCAAAATTTACGTGGTAAATTTATATGGTAAATTAATAACTCTGATTCTTTCATATGGACTACATGGGATTCAATCTGCTTTGTAATCAGATACTGTCTTCATGAAATCTGTAGACTGAATAAAGACTTCTACAACCTAAAGTACGTTATTTTGTGATAAAATCAAAAAGTACATTCAAAACTCAAGAGACAATGCTTCATGAAGACTGGAGCACTACCAAAACCTTTGTCCACATGCTCATCACATCCTATTTCAGTAGCCTAGATCTCCCACCAATCCACATACCTCCATTATAGTCTATCCAAAATTCAGCTATGTGACCTGGAGCTTAGATTTAATTAATCTGTTTTCAGAGGCCAAACTCAAGGCTGATTTAATTTAGGTACGTACATGTGTCAGACAATTTACATTCTAAGGGGGGTCATTTACTGAGCCATGGTATTTCTGTAGGAATTCACTAAACTGAGGTATTTACTGCCAGGAAAAATACCATATCTTTGTTGCCGCCAGAAATAATGCATGATTGTGGCCCATTCTCTCGAGCTGGCATTTATTTATTTATTTATTTATTTATTATATTTAGGTGTTTTATATATTGACATTCCAAGATAAGATCAAAATGGTTTACAAAATCAACGTTCAGCTTTTGGGTCAGCATTCCCATTCTAGGTCAGCATTCATAATCTGGGTCAATACCAACATCTAATACATAGTGGTAGATCTTAAAAAAGTACGCGCAACTGGTGCAAACAAAAGTGCGCCAGATTTTATAAGGTACGCGTGTAGCCGTGCGTATCTTATAAAATCTGGGGTCAGTGCGCGCAAGGCCGCGCAAAATCGGCAGCCTGCGCGTGCCGAGCCGCGCAGCCTGCCTCCGTTCCCTCTGCGTCCCCCCACCTTCCCCTCCCTTCCCCTATCTAACCCATCCCCCAGCCCAAACTAAATCCCCCCCCCCACCTTTGTTGTGCAAGTTACGCCTGCTCGAAGCAGGCGTAACTTGCGCGCAATGCTGGGGGACTTGGGACCGCTCCCTGACCCAGGACACGCCCCGGACACACCCCCTCCCGCCCCTTTTACGAAGCCCCGGGACTTACGCGCGTCCTGGAGCTTTGAGCGCGTTGGAGGCCTATGCCCTGCGCTTGTAAATCTGGCAGGATTTACGCGTGCAGGGCTTTTAAAATCTACTCCATATTCTACGTCATTTTCATGCATTATCTAGTTTCCTACAATAATATATACCTATTCTAGGTCAACACAACTGCATCAAGTATAAGTTAATAAAGATGCTATGAGGGTGGAATATAAACTATAATTTTCATTTCATTATCCTACATGCCATACTCAGAATGTAATCTTTTTACACTTTACATTGTTTAATACTTTTTGCTCAATTTACTAGTATTGTTTAAAGTTTTGATATTGACGTTATCAGTTTATTGGCATTTTACGTTAGATTATAAGCATTTCTAAAGAGCTATGTTTTCAGTTCCTGTTTGAAACTTTCTTTCTGTTATCAGACATATTGATTCTGGGAGAGAGTTCCATAACTTGGGGCCCGCTATGGAAAACATTTGATCTTATTTGCGTTAAGCATGTGCTCCGCGTTGTAGGCATTTTTAGAAATCCTTTGTCTTGCGATCTTAGGGCTCTCTGCGATGTGAATGGTTGAAGACTCACTCCTAATAGGTAAGGGTTAATGTTGATATTAAAAATTAGAATCAATATGCTATCAGTGAGGGGGTGATTTGGTCTAATTTTCTTGTCCCTAGTAACAGTCTGGTTGAAGCATTTTGTAGTAGTTTTAATGGTTTTATGAGTCCAGAGAGTAGTAGGCCTAATAATAGAGAGTTGCAGTAATGTATGTTGGAAAATATTAGTATTTACAGAACAGTGTGGAAGTCCTGATTATTAGTAAAGGTTTCAGTCAATCTAATATTCTAAGCTTGGAGTATCTGGTTTTAATTAGTTTGCTTATATGCTTTTTCATTTACAAATTCTCATCAATCTGTATTCCAAAGTCTTGTATCTGATCTGAAGGAATAATGTTAAAGTTTCCTAGGTCTAGGATTGGCAGTTTGATTATCGTGGAATTTCTCCTTAATGTTTAGTGCTAATTTCAGCTAAATTAGTCTTTGTTGTATTGTCTTCATGTATGTTGACAGAACTGAGGTAGTTTTTTCAAATGATTTGTCGAATGGGATATAAAATTCAATGTCATCTGCATAAAGCAAGAATTTGATTCCTAGTTCCGCTAGTATGCACATAGTGGCAGCATGTAAATATTGAATAGGGTAGCCGAGAGTGCTGACCCCTGGGGGACATCTGTATTGATTGGGAATGTGTCAGATATGTGGTTGTCCAGTTTGACTTGGAATGATCTGTTGGATAGGAAGGATGAGAACCATTTGATAACAGTTCTATCTTTCTCAGCTGGTGGCATAGCAGGGTATGGTCTACAGTGTTGAAGGCTGCTGTTAGGTCAATTAGTACCAGAATATAGGATTCATCATCTTCAAACCCCTGTAGTACACGGTCGGTTAGGAAAATGAGAAGGGTTTCTGTAGAGCGATCTTTTTTGATCAAATTGGTTAGGGTATAGAATATTATTGTCTTCTATGTAGCTTTCTAATTGTGATAACACTGCTTTTTCTAGGATTTTAACCATGAAAGGCAGGTTGGATATTGTTCAATAATTGTCCCAATCATCACTTCTGCCAGATTTATTTTTTTGGATGGGTTTAATCACAGCTTGTTTTGCCTTATCGGGGACCAACCCTTCTGATAGTGAGTGGTTGATCATGGTTGTGATTGTTGGCATGATTACGCTGGGTAGTGTTTTCAAGGAACTTGCAGGGATTGGATCCAGTGGGTGTTTAGCAGGCTTAATTTTGTGATGATTTGGTTTATTTCAAGTTTATATACTGTGTCGAATGAGTTCCATTTTGCTTGCCCAGGCTTTTCTTCATGTTCTTTTGTTAGTAGGCAAGTGGAGAATTGTGTTTTTAACCTATTGTTTTTATTTAACAAAGAAGTGGCATATTCATTGCATGAGTTCTTTGAAAAGTTGTAGTATGAGATTGAGGAAAATGGGTCTTTGATTAAGTTTTCAACAGTTCTGAAGAGTAGAGGGAATTAAATATTACACCATGAATCTGTTTAGCATAATAATCTTTTTTTGCTTTATTGATTTGTTCACGGTATTTTGTTAAATGAGATTTTTATATTTCTAGGGCCAGAGAGGCCCAAACTAAGCTACCTTCTCAAGTGCAAATCTCCTAGGAGTCTTAAGGACTTCCATCCTAAGCCCCTGCCACTTAAGTAGATGTGGGTGGCTGGTGCATTTTTTTCAGAAATGTCATGGCCTGGCTCCATTAGCCACCAGGGATTGCTACATATGCTTGGGGGGGGGGGGGCTAGATTGGGAGGGTTCTGGAGCTGAGGGGATGGTCATGAGAAGGTTGGGTGATGCTTTAGATGCTGGAGGGATCAACATTTTCAAAGGGGCAGGATTGAGGAGGGGGCCATACACACACACAACTTATATTTATTTTTTTACTTTTAGTTCCTTGGAGGCACCTCTTGAGGCAGTGAGGGGTGGAACAAAGAGCTCACAAGACATCTGGGGGGGGGGGGGGGGAGGCTTCATTCAGGCTGCTTTGGCCTTTTTTTTACAGCTCTGAGGGCTTTGGGACCCGCATTAAGGGTACTAATGCTCCCAGGGAAATTTAGCTACAACTTCTTAATTGTAGCTGATTTTCCTGAAAATAATGTGATTTTTCAGGAAAACTGTTATCTTATTACCGTGATATTATCTAATAATGAGCTGCTTTGCTTGCCTATGCAAAATGTATCATTATCATTTTGGGGATATTTAGGGAAAAATACTGCATGATAAATGCTTAAATCCGTTTAGTAAATATATAATTCCCTAAGTTTGTAGCTGAGACAATGAAGGGTAAAGTGACTTGCCGTGATCCCAAACAGCATCAGTGGGAGAAGTGGGATTTGAACTCTCACTTCCTTGGTTCTCAGCCCTCTGATGTTATCACTAGGCTACTTTTCTATTACATTTATTTCCTTCTTCTCAAGTCATTATACTGGCTCCTTATCAGCTTCCATATAGTGTTCAAAATTCTGCTTCTCGCCTCCTTGTGCATTCACTCTGCAGCTTCTTATTACTTCTATCTTGTCTCCCCTTAAGCCTCTTTCTGTGATCTCCATTCATTGGGCAAGCTGCTCAAATCTGTGCCCATCTCCTTCATCACCAACTCCTGACTCCATGCTTCCTACCTTGCTGTGCCATGAGCCTAGAACAGCCTTCCTCAGTTGGTTCATCTTTCTCCTTGTATGGTCAAATTCAAGTCCCACCTAAAAATGCACCCTTTTGAATTTGCTTTTACGTTTTAAATGCTAGCTCTTCTCAAGCACAATTTTAACTGTTTATTGTTCCAAATACATTTTCTGGTCCAGAGTTGTGGAATTTGGATATTATATTAGAAGTGAACCATTTGATTTTTAGAAAAAAATTGAAAACATGGGATGGTTCCTTCTGGCTAAGGTGCTAGTAAAGCTATGTGGAATAGGTGATGACAGGATAGTTGGAGGGGGTTGGAAGTGGAAGAGTTGTGATCAGGTTAGTTGGTGAGAAAGGATGCTGCAAGTGCAGGTGTTTGGTTATGGTGGAGGAGTTGGGAATTGTATGATATGTTTTATGAAAATGTTGTATTTATGGTCCCGGCACTAATTAACTTGCCCTTACTTTACAGTCCTATGTTATCTCTTATGTAAAAGTTTTTGTTTTAATTTCAGTGGTTGAAATTATACACTGAGTTAGTCCCTCCCGACGCAGCTGTGAGAGAAACACGGTCAGTGTCGGGGGACCTGATTGACAACCATTGTACATTGTACTGAGCTTTTGGAGTAGCCGCTTATAAAACAATAAAAGCAAAAAAAGACTTCTTGTTTGAAAAACCTTACTTAAGTCTTTGGACTGCATACTTTGTCTACTCTCCTTCTTTGTGTGTGATTTAAATTATAGTACACCATCTTGGGCAGGCTCATCTTGGGAAGACGGTATATAAATAATACATGAAATTAAATGAAGTATTTGTCTATGGGTCTTGATTAAAGTGTAAGCTCCAAAGAGCAGGGACCGTCACTTATGTGTATCATTCTGTAGAGTGCTGCTTATATCTACTGTAATAGGACTGTAGAAATGATAAGTAGTAGTAGATTACACTGTGTTCTCATCATTCAGCATTCTCCATTTCATTCAAAGTGCCTGCCCTGCTATTTGTGTTCTTTAATTTAAAAAAAATATTTCTGGTTGTATTAAATCAGTTTTTAAGATATGCTGGAAAAAAATGTCTTCAGAGGTTATGTCCTTTGAATTATTCCTCTTCTTTTATATATCCAATTCTGGCTTTTATACATCCATCAAATTACTTAGCCCTTCTTGTAATCCTCTTCCGACAGAATTCCATTCATTTTTGAGATCATACTCACATGCACACACATTCGCTTCTGGATGGCATTTCTTTTTAATAGCATGAAGAGCTGCATTTTTGGGAACATATGCGAATTTCAAGTAATTTAAGATTTGTAAAATACCTTGGGGTTTTCTGAGGTCATCTGAATCATTACTCCTCATAGAACATTATCTACACCTGGCTGCATGACAGACATCTGTCAGATGCATACAAGGTAACTACAACACCTGGGACCCTCCAGCCCTCAGGTGAGTCTAAATGCTTGCATTTCTATGTAACACTGAATATGAACATATTATAATGCCTACAACATAGGAGCATTTGCCCTAAACATTTAGCATAGTACCAGACTTTAGATTGAGGCTGAGTGTAGGCTGCTGAGGTTATCAGCTGACAACACCTTCTTTAGCTGAAATGCTATGCTCAGAGCTGATGAGTGAGTCTACCTGCCTGGGTCTCAGTATCCACAATGTCCATAATGCTCAAACACCATAGGAGATACTTTCTATAGGTCAGCTTGTACTGTGCCACGAGTCCTGGCTGCCATGTGGACAAGCAAGGGCCTCAAATCAGAAAAGACCTGAAAGATGGCCACTCTGCTTAGAAAATAGCCATTCTGCAAGTTCGTCTCCCCAGAAGTCCTCAGACTATGTGCTTTAAGGGTGGCCACATAGAAACATAGAAATGATGGTAGAAAAGGACTAAACAGTCCATCCAGTCTGCCCAGCAAGCTTATGGCAGTATCTACTGTGCCATAGAAGTCACCTCCATAATTATTAGTTTCCCCAGATCGTCAAAGTCAGGGCCCTTACTGGTTGCTGTTTGAGTCCAATTCCCCGTTACCGCCTGCTGTTAATATGATAAGGGTTATATCAGTTACTTCCAATTTGAACATACAAAATACTCTGCCTATTTTCTTTGTACCTACATAAAGTAGGACAATATGACTAGACCTGAGCTTAACAGGCCAAGGGCCTTGCTGTGCCCTCACATCTCATTTCACAGTCGTTACCTGTGACTTGTCAGGCTAGGTTATTAGCTTCTAACATACCTTTGCCTTGGATTCCTTTTGTTAGGTGACTTGTGGGTGTTATTGTAGCTATCCCTAAATATACTTTGACATTTACATTTCTGAGGTGACTTTCTACTACAAGTACATTCTATTTCTAATCTAGCCTTCAGAGTGTCATACCAGCATCCTAGTGAAACCTCCCTGAGCAGCTAACATAAGTAACTTGACAGTCCAAGGGCCAAAGCCCTTACCATCTGTAAATAAGAGATGACCGTTTGCTTAGCTATGTGTAGCAGGGGCCAGCTATGTATGGAAGTGTACAACCCAATGAGACATGCTAGCTTGCAATGGCCTGTGAGAAGTTTGGGCTTGCATGGGCCACTATCTTTGACATGTATTTGCAAAAAGCACTGTAAATGAAGGGCTGCTAGGTGAGCATGCTGATATCTTTGCCAGCTGTGTCTTTGCGGGCCCATGTGAAACTATGCATCCAATGTAGATGTGCAGATCTTATGATGCACACAGTTGTCAGCAATGGAATCAGGCTGTAACAAGAGGAGTCTGTGATTGACAAAATTAAGTGTAACTTCAGCTTGTGCCTTTAAGCCACTGAGGTACTTGTGATTCTAGAGCACTTGGCTCCATGTCTTACCCTGATGGAGTTCCATCATACTTAGGCCAACATCTCACCAACATCTGAGGGCTAGCACAGGGTAAAAGATGTAGCCAAGGCAAGCAAGAAGACACCAGTTATGGCAAGCTCTGTGTTGCTAGTCCTACGTGAAGGCTATGGCGAGGCATTACAATTTTGGACTGGCAATCACCATGAAAAGATTAAGCCAGCCACATGTCATTGGTGTTAAGGTTATTTAGTGCATAAATTGTCTACAATCTCTTGCACCTATTGCTCCTTTATGAGTAGATGACCTAACAAGACCTAAGTGGTTTCTGTGACACATTGATACAGACAGAGAGGACCTGTGAGTTCAAGAAAGATAGATTGGAGACCAACTATAAACATTCTGCTGGATTCTCTTCCATGGAAGGGGAAGGAGTAAATGAGGACTAACAGGCAAAGTAGTGTTGTATTACACTTTGCCGAAGCTGGCTGCCAGTCTGTGTGGTCTCCCTGGCTGAGGCAATACCTGCTAAGCATGTGTTCTTCCAGCATGCCAAGCAATGTGGTTCATGGATGAAAGATGTGCTCCCTGTATCGCCACCATACCCTTCAGTGGCCAGCGCTGTCGTGGGCCAGGACACTCGACCGGCAGGCCCAATGGTTCTGGCTCCAGTTCTGGCATTTCCCTAGGAGGGGTTGGAACTTCCCTTGCCTGTTGTGGTTCTTGTTGCTGCTTTTGCCACCGAGCAGCCTGAAGCAGCCAGTATCCCCCTTCATGTAAACTTCTCCCTAACATTGCAGCTTTAGGAAGACAAGTCAGATAAGAAAAGGTGTTTTTATTGGCCCAGAAGGGCGTGGTAGGTGTATCTGATAGAAGACCTCATTTTATTGCCTGCAATAATAACTGAGATGATAGCCACGATTCATGATGTGATGAAAAACTTTTTTTGCCCTCTACCTCTACTAGGGGGCATTCCTTGAAGTTAGCAAGTAGCACATTTAAGACTAATCAGAGAAAATTCTTTTTCACTCAACGCACAATTAAGCTCTGGAATTTGTTGCCAGAGGATGTGGTTAGTGCAGTTAGTGTAGCTGGGTTCAAAAAAGGTTTGGATAAGATCTTGGAGGAGAAGTCCATTAACTGCTATTAATCAAGTTAACTTAGGGAATAGTCACTGCTATTAATTGCATCAGTAGCATGGGATCTTCTTAGTGTTTGGGTAATTGCCAGGTTCTTGTGGCCTGATTTGGCCTCTGTTGGAAACAGGATGCTGGGCTTGATGGACCCTTGGTCTGACCCAGCATGGCAATTTCTTATGTTCTTACCGCAAAAAAACCAAACTTTTTCTCACATTAAAACCTGCGTTATTGTGCATTATTTCACCATGACATGCAGTAGGAACCCCAATTTGCATAATTTTCTAGCTTTTGCATACACATTATCAAATTTGCATTCCAAATGTGCGATGTGATAAATATCATGCAATTTACACACGTTAGACCCCATTTAGTGCCCACGAAAGCTCTAATGTGATTTGATGATTGATCCTGTAAGTTAGGTGCCTAGTGCTGAAAATCAGTGCTAAACCCCCTAACTGTTTTCCCTGCCCTAACTCCATCCCCAAAGCCACTCACGTTTTAGGATCTGACATTCTGAATACCTAACAAAACTGGGAGCCTCAATTTTAGGTACTGTGCCCTAGTAAATGTTGAAAAGGGCCAATTTAGGAGTCAAACTGAAAATTTGCCCTTGTGATGTAAATATTGAGGTGGTTTGTATAGCTAAGAAAGGGGTTTAAACAAAGCACAGTTTTAAAATTTACTAAAACAATGAACAGCTCCAATGTACCCAGGTAAGATTTTAGTGGGATAAAACTTACCTGGATACATTAGTGGCATTATTGGTCATTTTGGGTTGGGACAAACAACTGGATAATTTACTTGTATGATTCTAATATTCAGAGTTATCCAGAAGTTACCTAGCTAAGATACAAGACTAATAATTTTAATGTATCTGGGGTATATTCAGTGATATGACTGCCCTGCTGATTATCCAGTTTGTTATCCAGATTGCCTGAAGCTTAATATCAACTTGTATGCTGTTAAGATAATGAGATGCAAAATGATGCAAAACCGCTCATTATCTATTAGTGCAGTGAAAAAATCATGTGCTCTAATTGCTTTGCAGATGCATGAATGCAAAAAATGTAACTACATCTTGAGGGAGGTTCAGTTAAGTTTTAGTGGTAACTTTCGTTGTTAAAGTATGCGCATTCTTAACCGCCTGCCTCATTTGCATGTCAGTAACTTCAGCCATTGCTTTATGCGACAACCACCAAATTAAAGCGCATTAATGGCAGATGTTAATGCATTTTAATGTATCGGTTCCAAACAGGCTTAAATTGTGCCACAGTTTTGGTGGTTACCACCTGCGCTGAGAGGATATTAGCATAGAACATGTCAGAAGCAAAACACTCGAGCGGTCCATCCAGTCTGTCCAACACATTTTTTTTTTTTTTTTAATATGCTTAGGGCAACTGTTGCTTTGTGCAGGTTATCCCAGTTTTTTTTTTACAAAGGTTATCCTTTTCCTCATCTCCATCATTTACCTCCTAGGAATTCTCTGAATTCCCAGGCATCTACCATCCTCTTTGTTTGTTTTTTTTGTTTTTTACAAACAAAAAAAACCACAAAAAAATCCCAGTATTTCCTCTGAAACTTCCTCCTTGATTGTCATGACTCTTGTCTTTGTATTTTTTTTTTAATGAAAAATGCACCTTTCTTTTTCTTTATTAAAACCTGCTAAGTATTTTAAATGTTTCTATCATATTCACTCTTTCCCTGTAAGGCTTTATTTTTCTTTTGAGAAAAGGAACTGATTTAATGAGATAAATATTCCAAAAAGAAAAGTAAATCAAAGTGCATGCTGCTTCAGGCTATGGAAAAAAAACCCCCAGAACCAGGTTACCGTCCTTTCCTTATAAGTCAGCAGGATGACTTCACTTACTGAAATTGCCACATTGATTGTATTTCTTTAAAAAAAAAATAAAAAAATTGCAAGTGTTTATTCTAGCCTGTATATTATGGCAGCTTATACCATGTACTACCCTTTTGTTTTATATGCAGGGTTTGATTCTGAAGTATGACTTTTTTTTTTTTTTTTTGCAAAGCAGCTGATTCAAATCACATGAAGGGGAGTAAATAGTACAAATAGTAACTCCTAGATATATGCATGTAACTATTTTTTTTTGTTTTATTTTGTTTTTTTAATTCATTCTTAATTTTGTCCCTGTATGACCCTGAATGTAATCTGCATTGAAGTGCCAAAAAGCAGAATATAAATAAATAAAATTTTGTTTTAGCTGAACCACAATAAACATCAAAGTAAGAAAAGGGCTGGTTTCCCCCTGCTGACCCCCATTTCCCCCTCCCAGCACTTCTGTAATAAATAGTTAAGCCCCTCCTCATCTGCCCAGGGCCTTCCCCTACACCCTGTTCTCCCATCCCCGGTGCAGCTTACCCCATCTGTGGGTTTGCAGCAGCCCAATGGGGCAAAAGCAATCTCCAATGATTCCTGCCCTCATCAGATTCTGATGTGAAAAAAGTGCCATCTAGCCCCGAGACTGCATCCTTTTGTTGTATAGCTGTAGGCCGGGCCAGTCCGTGCCATTTCAAACTGGGACCTAGTGGAGCAGATCACATGTGCCCCAATTGTACCCCTGGAATCCCGTGGAAGGAGTAAGCTGTGTCAGGGGGATAGGGCAAGGTCTGACGGGAGCTTGATTGTTTTATCTGGGCAATGATGGGGGAGGAGCTTAAGTAGGGTGGCGCCAGGAGACTAAACTGGGGGGCCCAGAATTTCCTTTCAAAATTAAACAAAAAAACTCATTTATTTGGGGTTTTCTGTTTTTCATTTTCAAATGACATGTAATGAAAGATAGGGTTTTATTTTTTCATTTTATGTCATTTGAAAATGAATGCACAGACCTCTAAGTTTCCTGTTTCTTTGTTTAATGCTGTAAAATAAAGAATAATCCAGGAACCAAATGCCGGTGGCCATGAGGAATAAAAGCAGAGACTACTCAAAATGCTGACCAATTTATTTTACTGGGCTGCATGAATGTTAATATTTACAGGTGAATTTCAAAAGCACTAAAGCCAGGAGATATGTGCATAAGTCAGGCCAGCGTGCACCTAGCAGATTTTATAAGCCACCCGATGACGTTCGTATCTCCCTATGCGCGCATAAGTCAAAAGTTAGCAAAAAGGGGCAGGGAGTGGGTGTGATTTGGGCGTGGGCTTGTAAATACTTATGTGCACAGGCGTGCACCAGGGTCCTCTGCTGCGTAACTTTATTTCTGCTTTGGAGGGCGTATAAGTAAGAAAAAAAAAATCAAGGCTGGTCAGCGAGGTTTTAATAGTTGGGGATACTAGGGGGAAAGGGAGGCTATTAAAATAGGGGGGGAGGTTGCAATTCCTATCCCTAAACTGGGCAAACTGGGAACGAACTGTCAACATGGCAAGTAGCATCAGTGCACATCCCTTGTAAATTTCCCCACTTACGCGTTAGATGTGGCATTTGTCCATTTAAAATTGTGCACACATGGCTGTGTGTACAGCCTATTTTATAACGTGCGCGTATGTTATAAAATGGATTAGTCTCTGGATGTGAGCCGGCATACGTGCGTACATGTGCCCCCGAAGCCGGTATTAAAGTTTACCATCTTAGTGCATTCTAAGTAGACTTAGGGATAAAAGCTACTTCATATTCAATTTTTGTAGTTCTGTGTACCTGAAAACAGAAAGCATAGAGCCCTGTAAACATATGGTGAAAGGACAAAAAGGGGCTGGAGACAGAGAATGCATCTACTTTGACTTTTGCAATAATTCTTTGATTTGAAACGTTTGATTTGAAAAATGCCGCAAGTACAAATATGTGTAGTCTCTTGTTCATGCTCTTTCTGTGGTTAGAATTTAGCATGAAAATCTCTGATCTTAAATGCACCAGGGGAAATATTCAATCACTGGCCATATTGCAAAGTTAGCCAGATAAACTTATCTGGCTAACTTTGGAGGGATATTCAGTGGTGCAGCTGGATAACTTTATCCAGCCAATTTTAGGACTACTATTTGCCATGACCAGGTAAGTTATCTGCCTAACTCTGAATATTGGAGTTATCCAGCTAAATTAACACCATCCTGGAATGTCCCTACGTAATTTGGTTAAATTTTTATGAAAATAAAGTTATCCGGTTAAACTTTAGCTGGCTAAGTGGGGAACAATTATGCTGAATATTGACCCAAGAGTTGTTTGCCAGAGAGAAGAAACTGTTAGATTTCCTGCCATCAGTAGCCATAAAATTAATTTTAAATTACTGGAATGAATACTTCAGTTTTGGATATATGTATATGATGGAATTTGTTTGTTTTTTTTTAATTTGAAATGGCTGCTGCTGAAAGACTTGATCAACAGCGCAAGAACAATAGGGACCCTCTCAATTGTTTTATTACATAATATATTCTGCATCTTTTAAAATGTTTTGGTATATTGGTTGTTACTGTACTCGTGGCTCTTTTGTGGTGTATTATTTTAAGTTTTTGATTTGTAAATTTATTGAAATACTAAAAAATGTTGAACTAAAAAAAAATATATAATTAGCAGTAAATGTAAGCATGTAGGGTTGAAAGTGCAATTGGTAGGCCTGATTTTCAAGGTATTTACATGCTTAAAAACCCTTTACCCTTGAATATGGACAAAAGCTTTTTATATGGGTAAATGGCTTTTGAAAATTGCTACAAAAGTAGTTACAGTTACACACGTAAATCCTTTTGAAAATTATCCCCTATATGTGTACTGTTTCCTTTCCTCCTTAAACATGCCTCCAGAGAATTTTAGGGACTCCACCAAGTATTGATTTATTTGTTCACATTTATAACTCACCTCTCACCAAAGGCCCAAGGTTAGAGAATATAACAGAAATCATAAAATACATTCCAAAAAGCACAAGATAAAAAATACAAGGAGCTGCTTACTGCACTGATTGTATCCAGGAGCCCATCGGAGAGTCTTCCCGCCAGGCAGCATCTGAGGTGGACTCCATCATGGCATCAGGGGACTATTAAAGGCAGCGTACAATGGTGTGTGGATGAGTTGCTTACCGTGCTGACTGCATTCAAGACCCCATAGAAGAATCTTCCCTCCAGGCAACATCTAGGCCAGCCCTTTACAGACTCCATTATGATGTTGGGGGCTTATTAAAGGTGGCATTCAATGCTGGGTGGGTGAGCTGCTTACCATGCTAACTGTATCCAGGATCCCAACAAAGAGTCTTCCCACCATACATCATCTATGCCTGCCCCATATGGACTTCATCATTGCTTCGGGGGCATATTAAAGGTATGCAGAGGCATGTGAGTGAGCTGCTTTAAAAGGTTAGGGTGAGTGGTGATATATTATGCCATATAACACACATACAATATCTTGTAAAAGCAAAACTTAGTTTACTAAATTTGATAATTGGTGGAAAACTGTATAATCAGCAAAGACCATATCAAAAGTAAATATCAGTAATAAAGCACACAGCATCACCAGAAGCATTACATAGATTAATCAAGATAGTTATTGCAATAACTAATGAGGGATTACTTTCCTCATAGGCCTTCCTATCTATGAGATAGCATCTTCATGAAACAGAAGGCTGTTTGATGCCGGGACCTCCACAAAAAAGCTGTTCACTCTCTGTTCGTTAGCCATTCAAAGAAACACTGTCACTGTAGTTAATTTTATTATCATTTTCCTGGCTTTATTCCAGGGTCTTCAAGTTAGGTGTTTGAATTCATACTCATAGCTATGACATTAACCTTCTGGAGCTGTTAAACTATGGCCAATTAAGACTCACATTTATAATTAGATTTAAAGCCCGACTATGGCTATTAAGGAGGTATCCTGTGCTAGTCTCTGAACACTGCCTTTTCTCAGCTCATCAATACCAGCCAGAGACAATGTGCTATGATGTCTCAAGCCTTAATAATACCTGTGATGATGCTGTGCCATGTGCTTTGCTATACAATATATATATATATATATATATATATATATATATATATCCACATTTATCAATTATTGGTGCTTGCCATTATCCACTATCAACCTTTGTGTACAATGTTTTATGAAAACCTAAAAATAACTCCTTAAAATAATCTTCATACAGCTACTTAGCATACTGACTGCATCCAGAATCACATTGGAGAGTCTTCCCTCTAGGCAACATCTAGGCCAGCCAGATGTGGGCTCCATCATGGTGTTGGGGGTCTGTTAAAGGTGGCATGTGGGTGAACTGCTTACTATGCTGACTGCATCCAGGACCCCATCAGAGATTCTTCTCTCCTGGAAATATCTAGGCCAGCCCAATGCAGACTCCATCACAGCATCAGGACCTATTAAAGGTGGCATTGATTGGTGGGCTGCTGCTGGCACACTGAAGCTGTGCACCTAAGGGGCTCACCCCTTATGCAAATTTATTTGCAAGAGGATGGGAAAAATGTGAGAAGGTAAAATCTTGGCTCCTACTCAAACATCAACTCCCATTTATGGCCCAAAAGATTCACGTGTAATTCACTCTAGTTCCACATTGCACTGAATTGTGGGTACTGAACCAGAGGAGATTTTCTTGAGTCCTGAACTTAGATCACCTCCTCCTAATCCATCAGATACAGTTATGCAACTTCGAGGTAAATTTAGAGCAAGTTTCTTTATATCAACTCCCCACAGCAAACCAATGATCAAGCAAGACTCTAATTCTGCTTCCTGCATTCCTGAAAAGATCATATCTTCATTGGTAATTGAGATGAGAAGGCTAAGTTTTGGGAAATCTACTGCACTTATACTAAAAGAAGTAACCCTCCCTGTGAGATCTGAAGTGGGGGCATCAAATGCTACTTTTGGCACTAGGGATGTTTCTTTTAACAATGTCACACAGTTATGACACTTCTCTGCAGAATCATCTAAGACATTTGGGGAGGTAGACTACTAGAGATTAGCTACTTTGGAAGCTAGTTATACTGAGCAGACTATTATTACTTCTAATGTACAAATTGCCTTAATTGGAGGAATTAAAGATAAACTGTACTTGCACTCAAAATGTGAAAATATGCAAAATAAGCTTAGGTCTAATAAGTTGTGTTTATTTAATTTTCCCTAAACATATTTGATTTCTGGTGAGGAATTCTTTAAGAAAAATGTGGTTGAAATATTTCAACTTTTACCTGAAAAGAAATTTTTGTTTTGTGGTTATTACATTCCGGTCAAGAAAGAAATTCCTAGTGTTGAAGAAGAAATGGATGCGTTGGCACCATTCTCTATAGCTCTGATTATTCTTTAATTTTGCAAACTTTGAATGAAAATATATCCACCAGATCGACTTTTGTGATATTGTTACCCTTCCCTAGAGAGAGGGAAGTTTTTTAAAAGAATATTTCAAATATAAGGATTTACTTTTTTTGAGGTGAAAGAATCCAAGTATTTCCAGACATCCCTAGGGAGACGCAGCTTAAGAGGAAGCAATTCCTACGGTTAAAGCTTTGAGTTTTGTCTGTTGGAGCACTGTTCTATTTAAAATTTCCATGTAAGTGCATTGTTACATTTCAGAAAAATGTTTGTGTTTGTAGATTCCATGCATTTAGAAACCTGTCTTCTGGATAAGTCCTCTTGAAGTTATTGGATTCTAGCTAGATTAGGGTTGAATTACTAAGTTTGCAGCTCCAGTATTAATGAGGACTTTGTATAATATTATGTGGTTTATTCATGTATTTGAAATATAGTATTTTGATTTTCTTGTTTCCTTTTTTTTATTTATATCATGTTCTTTGAAATTTGATTCAAGATCAATAAAGAAATAATTGAACAAAAATACAATTTAACATCATAGGACTAATCACTAGGGGGATCCATACATTAAAACTCATGCAAAAAATATTTTTAGCATGCACCTTGGGAAAAATGTAACCTGTATGCTAAAACATCACTTAAGATGTGATGTGCTAAAAATTGCCTGGCATATTAACTTGAAACCTAGTCTGAGGTAGGTATTAAGTTTCAGGTTTTAGCAGGAGCATGGGAAATAGCATGTAGAGTAGAAACAACCAAAATAATAGCTGATGAAATAAACCCCATCAAATCAATACAGAAAAGAGAAGCAAGACAAAATAACCCCTGGCATAATGAAAAAGTAAAAGATGCAAAAAGAACTCTCAGATCAATGGAAAAAAGATGGAAAAAACACAAAACAACTGATAACCAAATACAGAAAACATCTAGCTTTTTACAAACAACTAATCCTCAATGTTAAGAAAGAATACTTCAGCAATAAAATAGAAAAGTTTGCTAACAATCCAAGAACACTATTCTCTAGGGATGTGCAGACCAAAAGTTTATGTTCATAAGTCCATAAGTCGAAAGGGGGGGGGGTCAATTTCAGTCAATATGGACATATGGAGAATTCCATAAGTTGAGTCTATGTCCATACATGCACCGATTCCCTAAATAAAAATTTAAACCCCTCACCCTCCTTAATCTCCCCCCAAGACTTACCAAAACTCCCTGGTGGTCTAGCGGGGAGTCAGGACGCCATTTCTGTACTCCTTTGTGAGGAGCACGTGACGTCGGCGTCACGTGATTCCCCGCGCGTTCGCTCCGGGACCCTCGTTGGACCCAAAAGGAACTTTTGGCCAGCTTGGGGGGGCCTCCTGACCCCCCAAGCTGTTGGAAATCGCGATTTCCAACGTATTCAACATAGCTATGTTGAATAAGTTGGAAATCCGATCGTTTTCGCCTCATCACTTTTTTAAGTTAAAAAAAATAATAAGTTGCGTATTACCTATAAGTTCAAAACGAATGCACACCCCTACTATTCTCAATAGTATCAAACCTAACCAATGACAAACAAGAATCACCACCAAATCTACCAGAATCAAAATGTAACAAAATCGCCAAATTTTTCAGTGACAAAATTACTAACTTAAGAAACAAACTTCCAAACATTGCCAACCAAGAAATTAAAATGCAAAAAAGGGACGTCAACCAATGGTCATCATTTACTGAGAAATCTGAGATGGAAGTGGAACAAATGCTAAAAAATATAAACCCAGCCCCACACAAAATCGACTCAATACCAACATTTGAACTTAAGAAATCAGCTAACACAGTCTCCCATCTATTAGCTAAGATCATAAACCTATCCCTAAAAGAAGGATATATGCCAGATATACTGAAAGGAGCAATTATAAAACCAATCATAAAGATAAAAAAAATAGTGACCCCCTTATCCTGAATAACTACTGCCCAGTATCAAATCTTCCTTTAATAGCTAAACACAGCATTATGGGTACATGTCCCACACAGAAACCTTCGATCAGCAAATAAAGCACTCTTAACCATTCCTTCAGTAAAAACAGCAAGATTAACCCAACTGAGAGAAAGGGTCTTATCATTAGCAGGCCCCACAATTTGGAACACAATGCCTCTAGAGATCAGATTATTAAGAGATCTCAAAACATTTACGAAAATTTTAAAAACATGGCTTTTTAAACAAGCATTTTATAAAGAGACGGGAAAATAGGAAATATTCAGGAATAGGCAGAAGAGCTCCAACGCACAGCACTTAGGAATGTGCAGTAGAGTAGTCTATGAACTCTACATCACTATAAACATAATAGAACAAAGAGTCCAATTCAAAACACTTTGCACAGTTCATAAACTAATAAACAACGAAAATGCCGACTGGCTAAACACTGCCCTACGATTACATGTCCCTCAAAGAAATCTCAGATCAGCGAATAAAGCACTACTAACCGTTCCATCAGTCAAAACAGCAAAATTGACCCAAGTTAGAGAGAGAGAGCGCTATCCTTGGCAGGACCGTTATTATGGAACACATTACCGCTTGAGCTTAGACTTATGAAAGAACTAAAACTATTCAAAAAGAGCTTAAAAACTTGGCTATTCAAAAAAGCATTTCACAGTGAGGTCGCTGAATAACAACAAATACCTACAGCTGAAAGTCACCTATAAAAAGCAGAATGTTACTTTATTGTTTTAATCATAATTAAATTTTAAATTAAAACAGTTAACACATATGATTACCACAGAATCATACAAACAGTATCCCCAACACACTTCTCATTTAGAGTATATTTTGAACTATGTAACCGTAAAATTATTGGCACCCCATGGAAAACTTAGAAAGCAAACCAAACCTATTTTGTGCCTAAATGTAAACAGTTGTGATGGTGCATCACTAAACGATGGTATAGAAAAGTTTTTAAATAAAATAAATTAAATTGTAACACTGTGTATAATGAATTTTACCCATGAACAGTACCTTGTTGGTACACTCGGTCATGGCCTACTTCACGAAATAATTGATTGTCTTTAATGATATATTGTAACTGAACCTTTGGCGGCACCTGTTAGAATGTACTATAGTACGCTTTTACCTACATTAATTATGTGCCTACATGTAAACCGTTGCAATGGTATATAACTTAGCGACGGTTTAGAGAAGATTTTAAATAAATTAATAAATGCTATTTCTGCATGCCCAGCAAAACCTAATTAGCATGCAGTATAACTTAATCTAAATGTGGGTGTGCACTAATTTTAGCTAATGTGTTTTGAGACTGGATTAGCATGCACGCTAAGTCTTGGTGCATTGGCCACCAGGTATCATTGTCTCAGCTAAATGTAGCATATCTAACCATTCATATATTCCAAAAAGGGAAGAGAGTTAAACTTTCTTCAGATTCAGAAGAGCACATTCTGATGCTAGCAGCAGCAGAAAGTTTCCATTTGGGAAATGAGGCACAAAAATTAGGAACACAAGAAACAGGACTGGTCATGTATTTGAACAGCTCAGCACAAAAGTACCATAGGGGGGGGCCTATTTACTACACGTTTTCTCCAATTTTCTGTCTATAGAAAAAAATGCTGGTGAACAGGGCCCTAGATAGGGAATCCCAGAAGCTGGGACTGGGCTCATAAGGTTTGAAAGAAAACAGGGATATGGAATTGCAATTTGAGAGATTTTTCTAATTGTGGAGAAAGACCTAACTCGAGAGACATTAAACTGCATCAAATGAGAAGTCAAATTGTTTGTGGCAAAAAGTACAATAGGTTCATTAAAAATAAATAAATAAATAAAAGAGAAATGTAGCTCGCTGAGTGTTGCTGGTTTAACGATGAGATTTACAAACTCTACCAAACTTGACAGAAACTAATCAAGTATTGTGGTGTTCATTTACAACATTGAAAAAGTTACAAACTCCATACAAAACCTACAAACAGTTATTAGGTCCACTTTAACAATGAATTAAGGCAAGAAATCTAGGTTCCAGGAGGATTGGCTGGAACTGATTTCTGCATGGATTCACCTGTAAAGGGAAGAGCCATGTAAAATCTATGAATTGACTTTATGTTGTTAGTCTAATACAATATGACAGCCTTCAAAATAACCAGTTTTCTCAGGGACCAATGTGGCAGCCAACAGTTTATCCCAAGGGAAGGAATATGAAAGGGTATGGGAAGGAGCAAATTCTTATTTGGCCAATAATATTTTGCTTGCTTATATCAAGGGGGAGGGTAATTTTCAAACCCAGGCTTAAAATTGCTCTTCTCAGTATGCATGTGTTTACACAGAGGTGAATTTTAAATGGCGGAAGTGCACCAAAAGGAGTCTGGGGTAACTTGGAAGAGTGCAGGCTAAAGAACCAGAAGTGTTTGGAGGACCTAGCTCTAGACTGGAAGAACTGGTGAAGGAACTGGTGAAACCGGCCATGGTGGAAAATGGCAGGCGTGCATTCACTTTCCAGATGTGCGCAGGCTGCTTTTCACCTTATCTGGCCACCCGCACCAGGTGCACATTATACAAATGCTTTTGATGTGTGAACTTTACACAATATTCAAAGAGAAACTACCCAGGTGCTCATGATAAAAACACATGCTTTGCATACTAGACAGCATGGTGCAGATTGCCCCATTCCAGGAGGCATAGCCTAGACTCTGAGCCATGGAACCAGGACTCTAATATTGCTGTCTCTCTGACACTGCTTGTGACCTTGGGCAAGTCACTTTATCCCATGTTGCCTCTGGTACCCAATTAAATTAAGTTCTCTGGGGCAGGGACATCATATCGGAATCCTTATCACCATGGTACAGCAGCACTACAAAAACAGAAATATGGAAACATAACAGTGGAAAATGGCCATACGAGCCTGTCTTGTCTGTCTGCTCAGCTCTCCAATCCCTATAACTCCTTCAGAAAATGAACCTCTTTGCCTCTTCCATGCTTTCGTGAATTCAGATGCTGTTCATGTCTCCACCATCTCCATCCTTAGATTACTTTTGAGTCTACTTCATCCTATGATCCCCAGCACCAGAGCCTCCTTTCTGTTCAAAGAGGCCTGCCTCCTGTGCATTACTTCCTTAGGATTGAGTCCTTTAAATAATTCCATCTCCCCTATCCTGTCTTTCGTCCAAGGTAAAGTAATGGCTTATTTATTTATTTATATGCCATCTATGCAATAGCCCTAGGTGGCTTACCAACAGCAAGCATAATGAAACAGTAAACAGAATAAAACAGACGTTCAAAATTACTAGGCATTCGATGATAACATTTCCCTATAAAAGCAGTCACAATAAAAAATCAAAAGAAAATTAAAACATAGATCAGTGATTTAATTTTAGTAGGCATGCCTGGACTGACTCCATCTGGTTTATCTCCCTTTCAAACCGCAGTCTCCAGAATCGTACACAGTATTCAAAGTGAGGTCTCACCAGGGACTTCTACAGGGGCAATATCGCCTCCTTTTTTCCTGCTAATCACTCCTCTCCCTAGGTAAGTATTACTATAGAACACAAATTTTCAAATTCTGTGCTGTGTAAAAAATATCATACCTGCCTGCTTTCTTAAAACCTATCAATCAGTCTGATCGCTTGCAGTGGCTCCTGGATATAAATCAAAGTCAGACCTTCACAGCAGGGTGAGACGGGGGCGATCGTTTTAGTCTTCCCGCATGCTGCTGCCGAAGTGCAGATGTGAAGGGGAAGACTGGTGAAAGAAGCTGCTGACGTGACCGCGGGGAACACGTTACGTTTTATTCCCTCTGCAAGGCCCTTTATTTTATTATTGCCAGTGGGCAGAGCACAAGCTCGAAAACCACTGCCAGCAGCAACAAAATCCAACTTAAGCTGTGCAAACATCTTCAAATACTGAATGCATAAAAAAAAAAAAAATTGTAGGTGCCCAGATGGCTTGAATAACTAGGAAAGGCCAGGAAGAATCTGTTGCCTTAAAGTTATGGAGAAATTTGCAATGGAAATGGAAGCCGCAGCTTTTATTTGTGTGCCGCAGACAAGCAACCATAGCATGTGCTCCCCTGATGATATTCACAAGCCAGCATACTTTCACTACACTCTCGCTTGACACCCCCCCCCCCCCCCCCCCCCCCACTCCTCAGCCATACCAATAACCTTAAGCCTATCTAAAGGGACCATCATTTTCACATGTGAAAGATAATGGTTCATGCATAACAGGATTTCTAAAATTTTGCATTCAGGGGAAATCAAGGTTGGCAAACGATGCAGGAGATTCCATTATGTTGACTTATTTCTATGTCTTCTAAATGAACAAACACAGAAATCATATTTCTTCACCTAAAACATTTGGAAGATGAAGCATCGGAAGACCTAATGCAATGAATAAGCTCTGAGCCCCCCTCATAGGCAAAGACTGATATTGAAAGTAATATTCTGCTTAGGTTTCCTCTTCCTATATATAGTGTAGGTGAACATGGCCAGATTGATCCATAATTTTGCCAACATAAGATGCAGCCAGTGTCTAAACTTTGTCAGATTCAAATATGAGCATTAGTGACTTAGGAATACATGTTGAGCTCAGCTTTGAAAACTGCAGACATATATGGACCCATGGAAATTCATGCTAGCATTTTATAAAATGCATGGTAGAAACCACACAGTTTATAAAATACTGCATATTTCTGCTCTGAGAGTATGCACATATGTTTCAGTACATGCGTGAATTTGTAATGCAGGAACGCGAATATGTTCTCTACCCATATTGTAATATTGGGCATATCTATTTTACGCATGCAATAATTATAACAATGCATGTGTAATAACTCAGAATTAAATGCAGAGGCAGGTATTTTATAAGCTATGTGCATACTCTGCTTCTGAAAATACATGGGTACTTAAACTCACTGTTTCGATAATACTGCCACCGGTTCAACAAAACCTTCATCAGTTTACCTAGACCTTCCAGCACTTCACTCTGAACCCCCACCAATCACCCAGATCTCCCATCTAAAAACTAGAGAAAAGACAAGTGTGATTTCAATTCTGCAAGCCAATTAGCAGAGTAAAATCAAATGGACAAGTTTGGTAATGTACGTCCATATACCATTTACAAAATAGCAAATAGGCTGCTTACAAACCCTGCCTCGAAATGCCCCTTAATCCACTGCTTTTTTTTTCCCATTAACATTTACACATGACACTGCAAGTAAATGTGTCATTACTTTACTCCACGGCATGCTGCAGTTTTTGTGCTGCTGACAATAAGCACAAGTATTGGTTGGTGAGGCTATCGCAAAGATTAGTGTGGCTTCAAGCAATAAGTATACTTTTCATACTTAGCTCATATTGTATGAAAAGAACCAATATTCAATACCTTACAATTTTTAAAAAAGTAGTTTGCTTGTGGAGGAGTCAACAGATGTAGTTGATAAGAATATACCGTATGCATTACCTGTTGTTCCATTGATTGAAAACATTCTATTCAAAGTTCTGTCATACAGTAGCCCCTGAGGCAGCTCCTAGAAGAGCAAAACTCGGCCAGAGTCGGGCAAGATTTAATAAAAGTCCTAGTTATACCGCTCCTTCTCTTTGTGTTTATTGCTGCTAGCAATCTTGGATCGGCTTCTCTTTGTTTTTTAGGAAAAGATGTGATTAAATCTTTGAGGATGAAATTGGATGGTAACTGGAATTTGGAAGCCTATATTTTGAGGATGGTTTGTATGGCATTCATTCATTTAAGAATGGTTCGTCAACTTAGACCCTTTTTAAGTTTTCGGGCTCTGAAGTCAGTGAAATATGCCCTAGAAATATCAGTGCTTGATTACTGTATTGCTATTTATTGGACAATATCAGGCACTTTAATTCAAGCATCTCCAAGTAATTCAAAATATGGCCGTTAGGGCCTACCAGGGTGTTCACAATGGGACTCTGCTGAACTGCTGTTATTGAAACTTCATTGCCTCCCAATTAAACTCCAATATAAATTTAAGGTACTTGGCTCTGGCGTTCAAGATATTGAGGGGAATTGTCCATCTCATATGAAAAATCAGTTGCAATGGAAACAATCTAATAGGTCTCAGAGGTCTCAACATCAATTTCAACACAACTGCCTTCCTCTAAAACCTACCGACATATTAGACCCCAGAACAGGGCTTTTTCTATGCACATTCACAAAATGTGGAATGCATTGCCATTGAAGATCAGGAGGAATATCAGTTAATGAAATTTTGAAAGAAATTAAAGATGTGGGTGATGATAAATGAAGTGTGTGGTGATAGGCTGGACGAATGGTGTGATGTAAGTTTAAATTGGGTTCTGATGGAAGAATTTTATGCTGATTTTTATTTGTTTAATTGTGTTTTATGATTTTGTACATCATTTGGGCAATCTGGATTGGATTTGAAAAGCAATTTATACATTTTACTAAATATATAAATAGGATATACATGTACAATACATGCTTCTTACATGCATATATGTACATGTTATGCATTTAACTCCCATGTACCTCTATGGAAATTACCTCTACCATGATCAGTGATAAACAGAAACTGGAGAGCCATGTACAAGCCCCTTCTCCAGGGCACTTTAATCACTTACAGGGCCCTGTGAAAACTTTTATGGATGGGTCTCCTTTTATTTGTTCCAGATTGAGGGCTCTCCCCATCCTTCCATGTTAGGAAAAGAAATGTCTATGCTATTACAAAATGCCTTACATCAGGGATGGGCAATTCCGATCCTTGAGGGCCGCAAGTCAGTCTGGTTTTCAGGACATCCTTAATGAATATGCATGAAATAGATTTGCATACAGCTGAGGCAGGGTGCATGCAAATTTCTCGCCTGCATATTCAATAGGGATATCCTGAATACCCGACTGCTTTGCAGCCCTCAAGGACTGGAATTGCCCACCCCTGCCTTACATGGATACAACTTCGCCTATAAGTTGTTTTAAGTGACGAAAAGGGCTCCTTGGTGGGAGACCCGTCACAATTAAAATCTTTATTAGTTTTAATTATTGTTTGATCTGTCTGTTTTGAAATATTTTATTGCTGTTTGTAAATTTTTAAAAAATGTTTGTTTTTAATTACTGAATGTTCTGTGTATCATCTGTTTTGAAATATGTTTTATTAGTATGATTTTACCATGATGATTGTTTTATCTTTCTTGATTTTATTTGATGTTTTATAAGGAATGGTGATGTTTCTGTTTTTCTATTGTTGCACTGTATACACAGTCTGACTTGTTATGGTGTCCGTTTTTAAAGTTTGGATCACCAAACTTTTTGGCTTTTTTCAGTGTGCAGGGGGGCTGGGACAGGGTTGAAACTGAGAGCAAGAATGATAGAGTATGAAACTGAATCTTAGTGAAAGTGAGACACAGAGAGTGTGAGTCAGAGGCTGTTTCTATTGTGGTGATTATTGGAAAAATAATAAAATTTAAGCATTACAAAGAAACAGAAAAGGAGGGGCAGCACTGTAACATAACATAGTAACATATTAATGACAGCAGGAAAAAACAAAATGGTCTATCCAGTCTGCCCAGCAAGTTTCTTATGGTAGTAACTGCTGCTCCATGTAGGTTACCTGCTTGTTACTGTTAAGGGTTATTGCTTGGGCAATAGCGGCTTGGGAAATAGGAGGAATAAGGAAGCAGACTCTGGCTGTTTCCTTTAGGCACAATTTATTTACAGTGAAAAGCAACATCAACCAAAGAATGCAGCTCAACTTAAGTTCAGGTAACACACAAACATCACACATAGCATGTCTTTGCATAGCCTGGTTTCCCCGGGACCTCTCTAACCCTTCTAGGCCCCAAGTTCTTATATTCTGATGAGGGGCTCCTCCCTTCCCCCAGGATTACTTATGGGTCTGGATCTTAAGGAGGCAACTGTGCCTGGACCCGTGAGGTATTCTGAGGGAGTTTCCTATAGACTCTCCCACAAGTAATCACTGCCGCTCTTTGCAGGTTACCCCTATGTTTCGCTGAAGGGCAGTAACTGCTGCTCCATGCATTTATCCCCAAGCTTTATGATAACCCATAAATTGTTCGCATAGGCAGCAAAAAAAAAAAAAAAAAAATGCTAGCACTGGCCCTGCTAAAAGAATATTGTGATTCAGTCTCTTTAAGTAAAATAAATTCTTAATTCTGTTCTCTATGGTACACTTGCAAAGTTTGAGCAGAAAGAAACATAACATTGGACAGGGCTTGAAATGGGAAAAAGGAGGCATAATCTTACCCTTCTCAGACTTTTCTCTTGTACATTTTTAGCTCCCCTCTCCCACATCTCTAGTCATCTGTCACACTATCCCCTCACCTCTCTTTTGTCTTCCTCATCAGTTCAGATCCCTATTTTTTTTGTTTTCCTTTCCTTATTACCCATCCAATCTGCCATTTGCTTCTCCAGTTCATTCCTCCATCAAAAGCTCATCCAAACATCTATCTCCAATTCATTGCACCATCCAAACCCCTTTCCTACGCTAACCCAACTCCTCATCTCACACCTCCTAGGTCTCAATTTATGTTCCCCGGAGACACACCATCACGCCTTGGTCATTCCATCTTACCTCTTCAGCTTTTCCCAGTACTGCCTGCGATGATGATCAGACACCTCCATTGTTAAATGCTCCTGCTAGATTCTTAACTGAGAGATTGAGAGGAGAAAGGGAAGAGGACCATGGCACTCCCAGAAGAAAATGACCGTATGCTTCTGGTCCTTCCTCTCAGGAATGCACTCTTCCTTATCTAAACAGGAAGCACATGGAGGAGGGGTAAAGCAGGCAGCTGTAAGGGTCAGGAGCATGCTGTTTGTATCTCTGTGCTAATGCTTCACCTATGGTAGCAGTCTGAGATTGAGGAAGATAGAGGACAGCATGTCCCAGAGTCAACTGGACTTGTGTTTTGGCATCTCCAAAGAAGATTGCACTTGTCCATAGCTGCACCTTTTTCTCTTGCAGGCACTGATGTGAGATGGAGAGTAATGCCAGGACAGGCTGCTAGAGCATACCACAGCTGTGGGAATGCTGTCCCAATGTGCCATCTCATTTGGGAGCAACTTGGCCACAAGAGTGCCTTCTCTGGGGATAGGGATATACCTATGGTACCTGAATGAAATCCGCTTTGAAGTGTCACAAAAAGCGGAATACAAATAAAATAAATAGTAGTGACAGTTTTATTATAGTGTCTAGTAACATTTAATGCGATTCCAGCCACTTTTCAGATGCTGTCTCAGTGAGCCTTTTAAAAGCATTTCTCTCATTTTAATACCTCCTAGCACTAGCAGTGTAAAGCTAGAACTGTTAAATCTGGAGACCTGATTTTGTTCCTACAAGTTAATCTGTTAGCTTAAATACTTTTTTAGATTTATATTCAGCTTTTCACACTTTTTTTCAGTGCTTCAAAGCGGATTACATTCAGGTACTGTAGGTATTTCCCTATCCCCAGAGGGCTCACAATCTGAGTTTTGTACCTGAGGCAATGGAAGGTAAAGTGACTTGCCCAAGGTCACAAGGAGCAACAGCAGGACTTGAAGGCTGGTCTCCTGGTTCATAGCCCGCTGCTCTAACCACTAGGCTACTCCTCCACTAAATATGAATTGCAAGTTTTCAGAGTACAGGTTACATATGGCTGTGAATGATTGTGCACGATACCATATAAATAATTTTATTAATAGTTGTACAAATAGTCAATCAGGTGGCTCCATGATACTGTTCCATGCTGCTATGTAGGAGGACCTGCATTTGATTGCAGGGTCAGACCCTCTGGTGCCTGGGTCAGCTGGGACTGGTAACGCTGCAGAATGCAGAAAGAGTCCTTATGGGTGGGGTGAGAGGGGGGTAGCCTTAGGCATTTGGCAACAGTGACACTTAGTGATCAAACATAGAGTCCATTTTAGTCGGGCTCTGGAAGGTGCTGTTTTAGATGGTTCCTGGCCCTTGACTGCGATGGCAGGGCTGAGTTGGGGGTAGGATATAAAATGGGGGGTGGGGAAGCCTTGAGTAGTTGTGCATGAGGGTTGTTGGTGCTGGAGTCCAACAGAGGTCAGTTCTGATAAGCCCTAGGGAAAAATCCTGAGCCCCTAAATAGAAAGCCCCGCAATTTAAAACAAGACCAGAAATGCAAAAAAATGAATGTGTATGCCAGCTAAACAGTTAAAGTGTGCTAGGTTCACTTTTTAGGTAAAGCTCTTCTTCCAGCAACCCTTGCCTTTTAATATCTGTTAGCCAGCTTTAGGGTTGGCTCTTGTTCCAGATTTCAGGCTGTGTTCTTTTGGAACGTGCTCTTGCTGCAAATTAGTCTTCCCAGCACCTTCTGCAGTGGGATTTGATTTAGATGTCATTGCTCATGGATTTGTTTACTCACGCGGTTGTGATAAATAGTGACTGCACAGTTTCATTAACAAAATAATGCAGCAGCCCAGTTAGTTACAGAACTAAGAATTAAGAAAAATTGGATGGCATTAGGGGTGTGTGTGTGTGCGCGTGCACACGGAGGAATGAAAGCCATCAGTTTTCTTTCTTTCATGGTTTGGAGACCGCATTTCCATCTAGCGAAACTGTGAACCACTCTGAGGTGAAGGGGCATGCTGGAAGAAGCACCGACGTGTTTCAAAATTATAGGCAGCAATGAGCATCTCCTGTAATATAAAGCATAATGGCCTGGATAAGAATCGCCGTTGGAGACTTGTAGTTTTCCATCTGAGCTGCTTGGAAAGGTGCTGGATGCTTTCACAGGCTCTAACCACATCCCAGCAGTGACCAGAGGGCACCGATGCCAGTGGCAACAAACTCTTTCACTTACAGTTCTGCCTTGGGATGATTTGGGAGGGTGCCTATCTCTGTCTTTTTCTCCTTATTAATACCATTCCAGTCTTTTTTTTTTTTCCCTTCTCTGATTGTCAGAGATGCTTTTTCAGTTTTAGCTTCAGTTTTATCATTCTCTCTCAAAAATAATAATAATTAAAAAAAAAAAAAAAAAAAAAAAGCATGGCCTTGTCTGGAAACCAGAAGAGATTACCTTCATCCCAAAAGGAAATTGGTAAAAAATATTTAAAACAATAGGTAGAGTGTCAAAAGGTCGGTAACTGTGCAAGTAGAAAATCAACAATTCACTATTAAAATGGATTTCAATTAAAGTGGATTAAAATTGCACAAACCAGTCAATAGATTTTAAGAGGATGATTTTTGTACTGCCTGCAGGGTCAGCAGGCTAGTTTGCAAAGAGAAATCACCCCACAGCGTCCCTTTGAAAATTCAGGCTGACAGAGGAAATCTGAGTGCATTGTACCCCTGTCCTTTGAAACAGGTGCAGTGCTTTCCAACTAAAATCCTTGTGTGCGCTCTCTTCCACTGATTGAACTAGCCCCGCCCCCTTTCTCCACGGTTAAAAGTTTGCACTTCATTTAAAGCCCTTATGGATGAATTTTTTTGAAGCGCAGCGAGCGCAAATTCCGGGGGATACGCGCGTGGCTGGGCCCTGCACACCCAAGCGCACTTTAGAAGGCCCAGCCACTATCTTCTGGTATCCGCAGAAATGCCGGGCTGCCTCAAAGGGGCAGGCTGTGAGGTTGGGCCTGAGAGGGGCGGGGCTGGCAACGGGCCGATGCATGGAAGTTATGTCTGCTTTCAAGGAGCAGTAAGTAATTTAAAAAAAAAATTTGACTAGATAGGAAGGGGTTAGGAGTCGGGGAGGAGGGGGAAAAGGTAGGAAGGAGAGTTTTTCCCCCTCCTTAATTGGAGCGGACTGGGAGGGACCTGGGAAGGGCCTATTCCCTTTGCCATGCGTAATTTTTGTTTTTTTAAATCCCCCCCCCCCCCATTGCGCGTGTGACACGACACCCACCTGCACACGCATGCACCGATTATTAAAATCGTCTGAGCAGGTGCGCGGGGGAATCGTACTTTATAACATGTGCGTGGTGAGATGCGCGTGTTACAATATTGCCGTGTCCAAGTGCGTGTGCCAGGAACATGGATGTGCTTGCGGTTTTTAAAATCTACCCCGTAGGGAGCAGGGAACTTTCAATCTCGCCTTGTTACGTGGGTAAAGCCACATAAAAAGTTTGGGAAACTTAACCTCTTAATGGGAGAAAAATAAAAATCAACCGCATGGAATGTTTCCCGGAAGTATCTCATTCAAGCACTAGTCAGACTCAACCCAGCCTAGCTTTCAAGATCAGATGTGCTAGGTTCCGGGGCATGAGGCAATAAATTTTAGATGCCTATGAGGCAGTGGTAGGCAATGACTTTCAATGGTGCATGACAGCAAATCCCCCACTTCACTGCCATCGCCAAGGATTGCAACAACACTCTTCTCACCTATAATCACAGGAATGTTTTGTGCCTGTGAGCTGTGGCACAGACTGGTTTCTGGTGCCTGGGGGCTAGTCCTTGGGGAGAGAGGGTACAATTTTGTATTGTCATTTGGCTCTGAAGGAAGGGGGGTGGGGTGGTGGTGGAAATTGCCTCGTCAGTTTGGGCCTGTCAGGAATACCAAGACGCCATCTGCACTTTATTTATTTATTTATCGAGTTTTATATGCCGTCATTCGGTTTCGCCATCACAACGGTTTACAAAATTAAGCAGGTTTAACAAGGTTTCCAAAAAGGTTCAGATTATTGTTAACATAGAGACGTCATATACAAAATTATTTGTTGCTCAGGTTTACTCGTTTCAGTTCTTTGTTATAATATAAACTTGGCCTGTTATCCAGCCAGGAACTGTGCAACAGGATGCCTCAGCTCATAAAGTGTGACACGCTGCTGCTGCTGCGAATATTTTGTAATAATGTCGCAAAATGCTAGCCATGCACATCACTGGCGCCCTTCTGTGCAACAAAGAAACTCCCATCCGATTTCAACCGCCCAGTAAAAATCCCATAAAAAGTATTCACTATCAGTTCTCTTTGGGCATGAAGTCAGGGATCTGTCATTTGTAAAACAGATGACCCCTGTACCTCGAGTTCTGTAAACATACATGAAGTCCACAGCAACTCCCCCAACAATGGGTGCAGAGCAGAACTAGGACATTTCCCCATTTTTTACTAACCATACAAAAACCATTCAAATTCTTGTGTATCTTAGTAATAGCAAGTTAGCAACACAGATTCCCTCCACTATCAGACACATTGTGAATGAATATCTGATCTCTACAAAAATCACAGAACCTATATCACAAACCTGCCATACCATAACAGCACTAACTAACAAACTCAAACAGCAACAATCTTACCTATGAAAAGGCAGTGCTGTAAATGCAACACTGGGCCCAGGAAAACCAGTACACCTCCTACTGGAAAAACAAAACAAGCTGGACTGTTAGAGTCCTACACAGAAACTGCTCAGTAGCAGAATACCTTACCTTAAAACAGACAGACTGATACCACAGCAGGGGTGGCCAACTCCAATCCTCAACAGGCATAAATAGGCTTGGTTTTCAGGATATCCACAATGAATATGCATGATTTGATTTGCCTGCACTGCCTCTGTTTTATGCAGCTCTATCTCATGCATATTCATTGTGGATATCCTGAAAACCAGGCATGTTTGTGATGCTTGAGGACCGGAGCCGGCTACCCCTGCAATACAGAATACCTAAATGGAAATGAGAAATATACAGACACAAACTGAAATGGAAACACTAAGAAGCCCTACTCTGCATGCACTATAATACTGGAAAAACAGAAACGGATACGTGTTTCCTCCTATACTGACCAAGGTCAAAGATATAAGAAATGCATATTCTCAAAGCTGACATATTCCAATCACTAAGCTGGAAATAAAATGCTTTTTTCCTGCTCTTATTGTCTGGGTGTTCTATTTTTCTAATTATGCTGGTTCTGGTCTCTCTTTTCTGCTTTCCTTCCTGTCTTCTGTTTCATCTCTCTTAATTTTCTACACTTCCTTTCCTTCCTCATCTCTGACACTGATCTTTCCTTTTTATCTTTTTTGTACTCTATTCACTGTTAGATTTTACTCTTTCTTCTCCTCACCATTCTTCAGTTCTCAATCTCTTTTCATCTTTCATCTATCAATTTTTCATCAACTATCCCTTCTCATCTCATCTCCCCACTCTCACCTCACCCCTCTACAGTCCTTCCGTTTACTCCTTCCCCAGTCTATTTCTCCCTTTCTTTCATCCACTTTCTATCTCCCATATCCACCTTCTTCTGTACTCAGTTCTTCCCAGTACTCAACTGCTGCCCTTTGTCTCTCAGCCCCTCACTAGCCCCCAATCATTGTTTTGATCAGCCCCTCCCTTGCTTCCAACTCATTAACTCCTAACCAACCTTCTACTATCCTTCTTTCATGTCCTCTTCAGTCCCATTTCCATCCGCGCTCTCCTCCTGAACAAGCCTGTCTTCTTGTTCCTCTCTCTCTCACTCCTCCCCCCTACCTTTTCACGGCCTTTTCCCTTCTCCCCACCTCCTTCACATATCTTGACCCCTCCCTCCCTACCCTTCAGCTTTTGCTCTCTTGCCCAATCTCAAATCCATATTCCCCCCCCCCCCCCCACCGGTTTTATACTTCTTAGCCCATCTAAAACTTCCTGAGGAAGTCAAAAGCTTTATTGTATCTCTATGTTCAATGTAGTGCAATATAGTTCAATTTAGCTAATAATGTTCTTTCCTGATTTATGCTCTGCTTGCTATGAACAATGATAGAGGCAACTATTTAGAATATAAGAAGAATGAAAGATATGTAAACAAATTTGTACAAGGTTGTACATTATTAGACTTTTTGGCTCCATGGACAAGATAAAAGATAATTATAATTGGTAGAAAATAGATATAATGATGTGTGACTTTTTCCTATCAGTAATAAAATGTGTTGAGCTTGTAGCTAATTACAAATAGAACCTAGGTCAGGCTGACCTGTTGATTAGACAGGACTTAACACCTATGATATTTGAATAAAATACAGAAATGTACCTGTAACTGGTCAAGTTAAGATAAAATTATTTTAATGTTTTGCTTTATCATGCCAACCTTGTGTTTGGAAACATTTTATAAGATTGATTGTAATTACTGGATTTCAAGACTGCCCACTGAGAGCCTATTCAAACAGTAGTTTTCTCCCATGTGAAATGTTTCCTATGTGAATATTACATGTAAATTAAACTTGGTAGATTTGCACTACAACAGGTTCATTTTTGTCTGTTTTAAAATTGTGAAAAGAATTACTAGGGCCTTTAGTAAATTAAAAAAATGTTAAAATCTCCACACTCCTACTCATACCCCCACCCAACCCAATCGCTGAATACTTCTTAGCCCCACATCCCCCACATAGTCTCAAAGTTCCTATTCTCCCTATCCATCATTTAGTCCCTCTACCTCAACCCATTTTGGAAGTCCCCACTCTTTTTTTCCCCATCCATCAATCTGGTAGTTGTTGTACACTCTCCTCTTCCTTCCCTGCCCATTCTCTCCCACTTTAGCTCCTAATCTGGGAGACCCCACTCATCCTCATCCCCGTTCTGCTAAAGGGAGTGCTTGTGCTCTCCCACTCCCCAAACTTTAACTTTGTTTTTCTATCTCTAGCCTGCCTCTTTCTCCCCCTCACCCCTCCTCCATGTCCTGGACCCAGTTATATAACCCGGTCCTGGTCCCAGACTCCCTGCTTTATATCCTCTGCCCAGTGTTTGATTTCCTTACCAGGCAATCCTTCCTGAAATGGCCCTGGCATCCATGTGTTTTGAACCGTGCAGAGCTCTGCTGCAGAACTCGGCACGGTTCGTACAGCTGATGCATAAAACTGTGCTGCAAGAAGGGGGCGAAAGAGGCAGTTTGGAGGGGGGGGAGGGGGGCAGAAATAAAGGTTTAAACTCCGGAAGGGGAAAGCTAGAGAGATGGGGCTTGAGGCTGCTGCAGTGGTAGTGACCCCCAAGTGGTGCCCTCTGCTAGTCCGGTGCCTGGGGGCAATGGTCCCCTTTGCCCTCTTCTTCAGCACGCACCACTAGGTGGCACGCAATACAAGTATATGCATGGTAGGATATAGAGATACTAGTTAGGAGGGAGGTTTCGTAGTAAATAGAAAGCATCTGTCATTTGGATACTTGCCATGACATTGGACCATGATCAAAACAAAAAGTAGGTCATGAGCAGAAGCCCCCCCCCCCCCCTAAGGAAAAGGAAGAATAAGATGTAGAACAGCTGCTACACCATATGATGATGATTCTAAAATTTAGAGGACTTGTCAGTTCCACAACTGTATCACCAAAGCATTAGATGAAACTGTTTTATGGCATTCATAATAGAAAATTGTTTTGTGTGATTGGGGAATTGGACACTTCTCCCGTGGGCACAGTATTGGCACCAAATCACACATTGCAAGCCTGCTTGATTTTTTTTTTCTGTCTCTGATTTGTTATTAGTTAAGAAAAGGGAAACTAAAGCGTGTCAGAAGTAACACACGCATTAACAAGCGTTAAACATCTGCGTCAGTTAACGCAGGTGGCTAACACATGTAAAATTGGTGTTAAGGCACTTACGTTAGCTTTAACGTGCTTGCATTCATTTTACCACTAAATATTTTCTAATTATATTACAGCCCATTGCATTATGCACTTTTATGCCATCTTACCGCACAAATATGAATCCAAAGTGGTTTACATCACAGATGAAAATACAATAATTAAAAAATAGTCCTTAGTGTCCAGAATAGTTTTGATCCCGACTCTCACTGAAGAAGGTTCCAACCTTATGATACAAAACTAAAAGATAATCATTTGTCACAGTGATAGTGAGGTACTGAGCTGCAAAACTATGCAAATTATCTCATAATACTGAGGGAAAACGAGACATGCTAAATAGCACAAAAGTTTATGCTGATGCATTAATATAAAAATTTTACTCCACCTCCAGAGATCTAGTTTAACTTTGTGTTAACACTAGCATTTTTTTCTAAATGCTAATGTTAACATGTTCATTAATATCATTACTTTGTAAATACCATGTTAATATAGCCATTAACGCGCACATTAAATTGGATGTTAATGTGCTGATTTTAGCACAGCTTAGTAAATAGTAGGGAATGTGTTTCCATTTGAAAGAAAATAGGAAATTTCAGTGATATTCTGTAAGTTGTTTCCTTTCATTTTGAAAATGAAATACAAGGGGAAAAAATCAAATTTCATTCCTTTATCTTTCATTTTCAAAACCTCAGCCACCTCCCCACACCACTCCACCACCGCCATACCACACTGCCGAAATTTCCAAATAAGCCACTTATTCAGATGCTCCAGGACCTCTCCCCAGCTTACCTGCAGTAATAGGGTCTAAAGGGGGCAGGAACGATCCCCAGTCACTCCTGCCCTGCCAGTGCCATATTGCAAAAAGTCACTGGCCCATGGGTCAGTGGCAACGCTGGGTGGAGGGGCATGGCTGGCATTTTGTAACATTTAGAGCACATTATTACAAAACAAAATAAACATTTTTATTTTTTAATGAAATGAAACAATCCACCGGCAAAACAAAATTAAAATGCAACTGCACATCACTAGTAAAATAGACCACTTAGACCTCCTAAGGTTACCTGCTGGGGAATGGGCAGGCATATGTTGATACTCTCATATTTGTCTTGTTCCGACCCACCCAGCATAGCAATAGTGACATCTGTAAATTGTATTGGCAAAATGAGTAACACCTGCAGTTTAAAAAGGAGAATGTTGTATGGAAAAGGGTATGAGAACAAGAAGAATTTGACTGGAAGGGCAGCAAACCACTCTGTCCTGCCAAGAGTCCAGTCTGATGTCCCATCAAGAAGCAAGAGAGAGGCAGCTGAACTGGCACTAGCAGCATCGATAGCAAAATAACGATTGTGTCTTACTGTCCAGCCACTGGTGGGCTGGCATTAATAACCTAGGGCAGTGGCTTTCAATCCAGTGCTTGGGGCATACCTAGTCAATCCTTATTTGGGATATTGATGATGAATATACATGAAATAGATTTGCATGTACTGCCTGCATTGCATGCCATCATTCTCAAGCATGTTCACTGTGGATATCCTAATTGGCTCAGTGTGTCTAAAGACTAAGCTGAGAACCACTATTCTGATGCCACCAGATATGCAAAGTCAGGAGCATCTCCCTAGATGCATATTCACTTTATCTCCAATGGGCAATAGTGTCACACTCACTGTAGCGAACTATTGTATACTTATATACTCATATACCTCATATACGCCAATGTATATTATACTCTTTCTTCGTACCCCTTCTTATTTCCTACTCCAAGTTAACACATCCTTGTTATAATGTAACTTTATACTCCTTCAAACTGTCTCTCTATTTTATTGGTTGTTTATAATTTCTACTTGTTCGATGTAAACCGAGTTGATTTGATTTGTATCAAGAAAGTCGGTATATAAAAAGCCTTTAAATAAATAAATAAATATTGTAGTGGCAGTGGCAGTCTAAATAGTGCCATACCTAGATTTTCTGCTCCTTGATTTTTCATCTTCTTCTCTATCACCTTTACTGCCCCCACCCTTTCTATCTGTTGCTGGACCATCAGAGTCCAAAGCCCAGATGATGGAGGGAAAATTACCATCTGCCCTCCTACTCTTTCTGATTGCTGGCACTCCTCTTTCCTCAACTCCAAGTCTTCCCCCCCCCATAAAAAAAAAATATATAGAGAGGTAGAAATAACCTGAGCACTCACACAACATATGCTAATGGTAAAACAAAATAATCCCTCTCTTTCTCTGTATGAGCCTGTAACAAAGTCCCACAATCCTTTCCTGGAGACCGCCTCTTTTATAAGCTCTGTGATGAGTTCCTGACTACTTTCATCAAATATTTCTCATCTTACTAAAAGTCACCCATTGTATTACTGAATGGGAAGTTCTGCTAGGATTTTTGCTAGGGTTTTGAATTTATGGGATTGTTCCAAAGTTTTGGAACCTATGGGAAAACTGACAACATTCTGTCAAACCAAATTTTTTTTTTTAAGGTTTCATTCCATCCTACTCAGAGGTAACATGAGGAAATATTTCTTCGCAGCAAAGGGGTGGGGGATGTGTGGTGGAGACCCCCGTCCTCATCATCTGCAAGGAGACTGCCAGAGTGATTCTAGCCCTGAAGGAGATAGGTCATTGTGAATTTTGTGCAAACTTTGCATGTCTTTCTACTAGTCCTGCTGAAGACCAGTGCTTTCGAACATAAAATAGATTGATGAAAGGCAAGGATTAGGTGAGGCACATGTAGTAACAGACAAAGTCATGAACTTTGCACAAAGAAAGCATTGATATCAGACTCTTCACAACTGGCTTCCATGACTTTTCCCTTTACTTATTTGGACTGTGATTGCGTTTTTGGAAGTGTGCAGGTTTTATAGAGGATGTATATGCCCGGGTGGAAGAATTGCTGATCTGTAAAGCTAGTAATGGAAGGTCCGTATGTGGTGGGGGTTTTTTCCACATGATGGCTGGTATCAAGGACCTTCTTGGGAGCCACAGACAATGGGGAGAGAAAGCTAGGAAACAGAGTTTACAGCAGCTTCCTCGAGGCTAGAAGAGAGCTTGTCTTTGTTCACAGTCAGATGAGCAGACAACCACAAGCCGTGCTGGAGAAGGCAGAGAGCTTTGTTTAATTATTTGGATTATAAAAGTACAAAATATAATTTTGCACTTAATTTTAATTCAAGTACTGAGGGCAGAGATTTTATTTAAAAGGCCAGAGGCTCAAAGCAACCAAACTTGTTAACTTTAATAAAATATGCCAGTGTGAATTTAATCTAAATTTCAGAGTGAAGTTCATATTTGATGTCTCATCCTTGGGTTGTCACAGTATGTTTTGATAGTCCTATATAGCTGAATTCTTTACAGTTTTTCTTTATAATAAGTGCTTCTGAAATGGCAAAGAAATTGGTTAGATAGCAAACCGCACTGGCAAAAGATAACAAAGCCTTTCACCTCCAGGTCACTGGTTCAAATATGGCTTAAACCGGTAGATGCTAAAAGTAATTTGAAATACACATATAAAAAAGATGTAACATTTAATATTTAAATAAGTTTAATACATCATTTAATGCAAAAAAATATCATTAATGTAAATAACTTTAATTGAGTGTTATTTAAATTGTACAAAAACATATAAACTATAACAATTTAAAACAAATCACATTTTAAATAAATCACTTTTAAAACCAATCACGTAACATAATCAGAAACAAGGACACAGAAAAACCCACAGAAACACACATATATTAAACATACAACCCCTAAAACAAAAATAGACAAAAACAAAGCTCCCAAAAATATTACAATAAAAATTTTTTATATCGTCCTTCCACTCTTCAGGAAATGCAGCAAAATAGGCACAGCTGGGGAATTTTTTTTTTTTTTCACAAAACGATGGCAGATAAACAGCCAGAGGTTGATATTTAAAAGGCTTGTAAATGGATAACTGAAAAGTTATCCATCTAAATGGGAAACCCAATATATTTAGATTTATCCAGATAAATTCTATCCAGATAGCTAATTATCTAGCTAGAATTTAGCCAGATAAGCCAGAGGTGGGGGAGGAGTGGAGTTAGCCGGATAAATTAGCTGGCTGATATAATCAGAGTTTACCAGATAATTCATCTGGATAACTCCTGTCATGCTGCTGACCTGTCCTAAAGTTATCCAGATACCTTTTAAGATAGCCAGGTATATTCAGTGGCACAACTATGCTGCTGAGTATACCCTCCTTAGACAGCTGGATAAGTTTCTCTGGCTAACTGAGCTGCTCAGCGGCTGAAAATTGTCCTCCCATAGTTAAACATCCATGGACAACAAAATACCACCGCTGTAATGTAACTGAAAGCCATTGTCAAATGATGCCACCGTAGTTATTGCTACCATACTCCTGGACATCTTGCAACCAGTCCGCCTTGCTGTCAAACCTCAGCCTATACCTTGGAGGTCATGCTGCCCTCTTCCTGACCCTACACCTTGAGCGTCTTGCTACCACTCTGCCATCCATGCCTCTGATGCTACACCTTGGGAATTTTGCTGCCACTCTTCCTTGCTACTTATGCCTATTACACTACATCTTAGGGCTCTTTCTGTCACTCTGGCTTGTTGCTATACCCCAAACTCTACACCTTGGGGTGTTCTTGCCACTGTGGGTGGCTGCTATGCACCTCTCATGGCACTTTGGGGTTTCCGTGTCCCTTTTAGTGCTGCTTTGTCCCTCTGTCACTGTCTGGGTCTTTCCTACACCTGTGTTGTTTATGCCCCTTTCATGGTATCTTAGGATGTTCATTCCACTCTTGGTACCGCTTTGCCCCTTTTGTGAGCTGCCTTTGGGGTTACTGTTATTGGTGCCATCTTTTGATGCCTTGGGATGTTTTTGATACTCTTGATGCTGCTTTGCTCCTCTGATGTTGCCTTGGAGAACTCCTGCCACTTCTGTTACCCTTTTGTCCCTTTACGGGTGCCTTAGACAATTCATACCACTGGGTGCCACTTTGCCACAGTCCTGGTGCCTTGGGGTTCTCTTCCCTATTCTGATGTTATCTACCCACAAATTTCACCTGAATTAATTATAAAACCTCAATTATAGAGCTCAAAATAGGCTGCATTGCTTCCCCTATTGACTTCAATGGGAAACAAATGAAATGAACAAATGAAAATTGTTTACATTTGTAACTAATGAAACATGAATTACAAAATGAATGACCAAACCAAAATTAAAATTTTGCCTCTGCGGCTGCGCACCCCCTAGTGTATAGATTTGATTATCAAAACTATATGCCCTGTTTTATCCCAAATGTCTGCCTGCAGAAACAGCAGCTGCAAATATATGCTATGACTTTCAATGCAAATACTTTGCAAGTAGTTTTCAAAGGGAAGTTATATGGTTACTATCCCTTTTGGAAACCAGCTACCAGGTCTGTGCATGCGTTAGCATGTGCATACCTTTTGATACCTTGACTATTGATAATGACCCCCTTAAAGTGTGTAATGATGTATTATCTGAATATAAATTGATGTCGTTTCACACGAAGGACTATGAAAGAGGAGATGTGTTTTTGGTAAACACGTATTCTCCTGTGTTTAAAAGAGAGAGAATTCCCAGCAGCATGGGTTAATTGAACGGACATATTTCATTAAGCTCAGCCTTCGCCATCTGTTCTGCCCCAATTATGAATGCAGAGGGAGCACATTTCCCTGGCACGGTGGTGGAAAGGAGAGAAGTGCTTTGATATGCATGCAAATTTCTAGTGTGCTGCCAAGCTGTTTATCACACTTTAGCAACAGCAACAAACAAGGAGAGCATGAGGGCCAGAAAAGAAATGCCATTCAGATTGTGTGTTCATGCTCTCTGCCTGTCTCCTTTTAAAACAGCGACATACTATAATATGTCGGCTAACAGAAAACCTGAATCGGCTTATGGAGGTTCTGCCATCTTCAGGCTCTTGTGAATGCCTCATCAGTTGTAGCCAGGTACTTCTGTCGGCCCCAGAGAAAACTGGAATTTTTTTTTTTTTTTTTTTTTTAGGCTGTGATAGCTTTTGTTGATCCAGCAATAAGAATAATCCAAAGATGACGATGCAATATGCAAGCTTTCGAGATCACATGGATGAAGAAGTGACCTGTGTGGCTTTGAAAACTCATCTACTTAAATATCTGCAAAGCAATTTTAAGAGACCAAATTACTGAAACATTGGAGAAAGTAGCATAATAAATGATGGCAGATAAAGACCAGAAGGTTCCTCCAGTCTGCCTAGCAAATTGCTTTTGGTAGTAACTGTTGCTCTGGACAGGTTGCCTCCTTGCCTTGTTAAAGGTGGTAATACTGCCGCTCCGTGCAGGATACCCCCATGCAGACATATTACTCCTAAAGGTAATGTAAATTACCCCCTTTTCTCATTTCCATCCTCGTGCCTGTAGGGAAAAAGTATCGCCTCTTAAATGAATATACTACATTCCCCTCCTTGATTACCTCATCAAATGGTTCCAAAGCCTTAGCAGTGTAATAAACACACTATTCTGAAGATGCATTTAAATTAGTCTTTAGGTTATAAGACTAAATTTCACAGGCTATTATAGAAGTGTTGTGTTCCAGACGTGTTCACAATACAAGGTTAATCACTACCAGTCATTGCCGCTGCTTGGAGCGTTGAAGGTAATCAAGTTGTAATCATGCTATAATAAGCAACACCGGACATTTCATTTCCGGGAGCTGGCTGCATGGACTACTCCACAGGTTTAAAACAGAAGAATTTCTAGTGTGTGAGAATTTTCTGCAAGTTTAGGGTATAAGACATCATGCAGATCATAGAGTAAATTCTGACCATCTAAAATTCTCCAAGATTCAAGCCAGGCTTGAATCTTGGAGAATTTCCTTTGAGGTTAGGACATTTCCTGCTACAGCATGTTAGAATTATAAGAGCTTAGCAAGAAATTCATGTCAAGAAAAATCTCTCCCTTTCTTCCTAGTTCGTTGCCTGTCTGTCTCTCTTTCTGTCTGATACTACCTTTTTATTTTGTTTTGACCTGGCAGCTTCCTCCTGCCTCTTTGGGCTTTTAGCGTAGTTGGAACCAGGTTTGGGATCTGGCACCAGGAAACTTCATTTGTGTTCTTCTATTCCATATCTGCCCCTTCCCTGCCTCCCCTCGGTGTAACTGGTCAGGTCATTGTGGTGACTGTGCTAGGCTGGTGGCCCACGCATTAGGGCTCCTTCTGGAAACCTGCAGTCACTGTCTCTGAATCCAACAGCTCCCTCCTGTCATCTGCAGCAGCCCCAGCCCTAGCCGACCCAGGAAGTGGAAAACCAGATTTGGGAATCGGACAGAAGGACCTTGTGCAGGGCAGTACTCAGCACTCCCAATGAACAGACCTGGTCAGTCCTGTTTCTACTCCTTGTAATTTTTCCAGCAAAAGGAAGGAGGGAAAGATGGGTGATAGCAGCTGATGAGGGAAGATGGGGAGCTGGAGCTGGTACTTTACTTGCACGCTGGATATAATTCAATCCATATTTGTGATTTGTAGATAGAATGTTCAATAATCTGCCGCTTCCAGATCATTTTTGGATCACGATCCCTTAAAAGTCCCTTACTGAAAGGCTTGGAATTTTATTTTTTTTTTTTTAACTCACATTTATTCTCTGCTCAGAAAGATGTCCCAGGTTTAAATCTGAATCTGACACACAGTTAATTGTGCTTTTCTGGTACCTTTTCTCCTAATATGGTGGGTGTTTCAGAGTGGGACAGTTTACAGAACACAAGGCATATAATGAGAATGGCACCACTGTGGATTTTTTTTTTGCTTCAGGCACGTACGCGGTGTAATAAAGCTAAGATTCCCCAGTGAGCAGGTTGTTATTATATAGTGCGGGGAAAGAAAACCCAGCCTTAATGCACCCCCAAGCATTCATTATCTGTTCCTATGAAGGACAGTGCCTTTACGTCTCAGAGTGACGCGTGAGTTATGAACAGAATGATGGATGATGGCTTTCTTCCTGGATGGCTCTGTACAAAGTTCCAGGGAGACCTTATTTTCTGTTATAACTGTGAAATTTTTTTTTTTTTCTTTTTCTCCATAGAAGGGGAATTTAAAACAGGGATTTTATTTTTAGTCTTTGTTTAAAGTTCGATTGTTCATGAGCTATAATTTACTTGGACTGCCTTTCTGTTTATAATTAGTATGAAAACACAGACTAATGAAGATATGGCATTCATACCCTTTAGGGGAGTGCATATAAAAAAAAAATATGTTGGTTTGGTCCGTAATTTCGAGTTGGTTGCCATTTTTCATTCATTTCACTTCCTAAGTTGTATTCATTTCTTTCGTTGTATTTTTTTTTTTTGCTTTCATTTCCATTAAAGTCAATGGTGGGGGTGGGGGAAGCAATGCATTCTGTTTTGGACTCTCATGGGGAGGCTTTTATCTAAGTTTAATGAAATTTGTAGACAGAGCTGAGGAAGCAGCACTCCAAGCAAGGCACCAAGATTGTGGAAAAGTGGCTCCAGCATTGACATGAATAACCCACTGTACTGTGAGGGACCGCGTATCACAAACAGTGGTTGGGACACTCCAAGGCACCAAAAAGTGGGGGGGAAACAGCTCACATAGCATGAAGACCTAAGACACCAAAACAGGGACAACCAGCAACAGCGGCATGAAGACCCCAAGGCTCTAAAAAAGGAGCTAAAGTGGCATATGAATACCCCAAGGCATCACAAGAGGGGCAAAGCTACGCCAACAGTGGCAGGAACAGCTCAAGACACCATGAGGAAGGCAAATCACCAACAATGGTATGAACAGTACACCCCAAGTCACTGAGAGAGGAACAAATCAGCACAAATGGGGTCATGAACAACCCAAGGCATCAATAATGGTAGCAAGAATATCCCAAGGTTCCAAAGGAGGAACAAAGAAAACCAACAAAAATGGCATTAACACCCCAAGGCACCAAGAGAGGGGCTAAAAGCACCAACCAGTGTGGCATGAAAATTCCAAGGCATTATGAGAGGGATATGAGGTCTATTTGGATGCAAAATCTGTCATCCCATTGATTGCTAGGGTTTCTTTGGCATATTTGTCTAGCTAGACAGGTGTTCCCTTTCCCTTCTTACCACGCCATGTTCATCCCTCCCAAATCTGTGCTCTTGGTAAAAGAGGATGACCTTCCCTGAAAGAATAACTGAGCTTTTGTCAAAGGTATACAAGTAGCTGCACTCCTCTACTAGAACCTCCAAGAAATCATGACTGGGCAAAGCAGCACCAGCAGTAGCATGAATACGCCGACAGAATGAGAGGGGTAAAATAGCACCAACTACAATGTCATGAAGACCACAATGGGGCAGAACATTACAAATGGTGACCTCAAGACAGAGAAGGTGCACAGTGATCCTGACATGCAAATCAGTCTAACGACCTGGGTATAATGGAAAAGACTAATCAAATCACTTAAAAGCTGGAAGATAGTGAGCTTATTATCTCAGGGCAGGGTGAAGGCAGAAATCTCTGAAGGAAGTCAGTAGTGGTCCTGATAAAGTTTTCCCTGGACATAATGGGGAAGGGTCCAAGGGGACAGGTTTGAGAATTGACCCCCATTTACTGTGCCCATGCTGAAGTAAAAGCACCCCAATACCAATTCCATCTGATGGATGGAGGAAATGTAGCATACAGAAAATTGCTCAGACCTTGGATGGTTTTAGAGGAGTAGCAGCCCATAGCTTACTGGGTTCAAGCCTTATTTTATTTGGTTTGTTTGGGAATGCAGCCTAAAATGGGTGACTCCCCATCTGCTTCCATATACAGTTGAAACTTTTTACTCATCTACAAATGTTTTCAATCTGCAGCTCCTCATTACCTATCTTCTTTTCTATCTCCCTTCACTCCTCCTCATGAACTCCATTCATTGGGCAAGTTGCTTTTATCTGTGCCCTTCTCCTCCACTGCCAAATCCCAACTCTGCACCATAAGCCTGGAATATGGTGTGTCATGCTTCCTTTCTGGCTACATTCAAATCCAGTCTTAAACCTCACCTTTTTGAGGCTGCTTTCAGATCCTAACCAAAATAAATGTACTTCCCGTAGACTCGTTTGCCATGTATGTTTGTCTTGACTAGACTGTAAGCTCCATGGAGCAAGGGCTGCCTCTTATTCATATCTGTGCAGTTCATATGTGCTTTAGAAATGATAAATAATAGTAGTTGTAGAATCCATTGATGGCTATGGATGAGACCAATAGTAAACACCATACCAGAATTTGAAAAGAACTTTGAAGAAAGAGTAAGAGGGCTTAACACCATTAGAGGTAAATGGGTAAGGTTTGTGCAGTATACCCAGAAGATTCAAACTGATGGTACGGTTGGCTGTAGCAGGATAGAAGATCTTCTGTGTCATGTATAACCAAACCTGGCACATAGGGCATTGAGTAAAAGCCAAAACAGAAGTAACGGAGGCAAAAACATTGCAAGGCACCAAGAGAGAGACAAAGCAGGATAAAACCCCAAAGCATAGGTGCAGAGCAAGGCCTAGTAGTGGTATCAAACCCCAAGGCATAGAGTGTAGAGCAACGCAGAAAGGACAGTTGCATGAGGACCACAATCAACCATGAGATACATAGCAAGTGTATAAAGCATCATATCAGTTGGTGATGGCACTATTGCCATTATCTTTATTATGTTGCTTAGTCGAACCAAAGTACACTGTAAGCCTTCAGATTTGTGACTGGTTCTGAGAACACCAATACGGTATATCAACGAGACCAAAAGTGTGAAAGTACTGTAAGGAAATTTGCAAAGAACTTTGAAGACAGTAGGAGAAGTGGCATCAACACCCGAAGACACCAAGTGGAGAGGTAAGGAAGGAAGAAGGGTGGCATGAAAACCCCAAAGTATGGAATGATGAGTGAGGCAGCAAGCACAAGTGGCCCAACAACATAGCAAGGTGCTGAACCAGAAGACAGGTAGGGCATGAGGAGCAGGCCAGGCAGTAGCAGCAGCAAAGTCCCAAGATCCCATGGCATCCAGAAAGAGGCTTGAAAAGAAGATTTTTTTTTCAATAATTTTTTTTTTGGGGGGGGCGCGAACATGCCCCAGTATAACCAGGAGAGAGGCAGGGCAGGAGAAGCAGGCCAAGCAGCAACAGTGTGGCAGTTGAAAACAACACAGCAAGGTGCTGAACCAGAAGAGAGGTGGGACATGAGGAGAAGGCTGGGCATTGGCAGAAAGAGTGGCAACAAGCAAAAAGGTGGATTCCTGAAATGCCCTTCCAGAGGAGGTGGTGAACACAAAAACAGTCAAAGAATTTGAAAGGGGCTGGGGATAAACACTGTGGATTCCTAAAGGCTAGAGAATGGAAATGAAGGAAAGGGTGCATGGGGGTAACCTGCTTTGGTGGTGGTCACTACCCTTAACAGAAGGCATGGGGATAACTACCCTTAACGAATAAGCCTTGATGCTTTCGACACAACTGTGAACCCAAACCCACACTGAGAGGAGGCAGGGAAGAGTGCAACTAATTACCACAACAAGAAGTCTGAAGTTACACAAAGAAGAGGGGATGTATGCAGCATCCAAATTAGCTTCTGCTCCCCATGACTGGAGGCAGCAGCAAGTAGAGTGATAATCCTGAGGAGGGTTTCAGGGCATTGTTCCATGTACTCTGGCTGCCTTGCTGGCCTGATAAAAACAAGTTCCCTAAATTGTATGGCCATAAGGGAGAAGGGGAAGGGGCCATTTGGGAACCAGCTCTTAGTGGGAGGAGAGAGACAGTAAAATAAGCAGTCAAGAAGGGATGAAGGGGCCACAAGAACTAGAATGCAGGAGACTCAGGAAGAAGCTATAGGAGTTCATCTTGCAGGAAGGGGTCATGGGGAATGGCAGGAAGGAGAACATTCAGGAAGGTGTTATGAAAGTAGAGCAGGAAGGAAGGCACTTGGGAAGGGGCCACGTTGAAGGCAGAACTCAGGAAATTGTAGAGGAGAGAGAGAGAGAATTCAGGAAAAGGGCATGAGGGAGGAGGGAAACCACCCAGAAAAGGGGGCCTTGGGAGCAGTACCCTGGAAATATGGATCCAGTGAATAGGGAGAAAGTGACCAAAGATGGGAGGGGGGCAGCAGGGCAGGAGATGATGGAAGGCACTTGGGAAGGGGCTATGGTTGGGTAGAAGCAGGACAGCAGAGAAGGCACTCAGGAATGGTTCATGTGGGTAGGCTAGGAGGCAGAGCACTAGGGAAGGGGTTGAAGGGGGAAGATGTCAAGAGGAAAGTCACTCAGGAAGGGGTCAAGCAGGGCAGGAAAAATGGCATTCAGAAGTGGTCATGGGAGGAGGGCAGGAGAGAAGGCACTTGGGAAGGATGTCTTGAGGGGAGGGCAGGAAGATCATCTCCAGGGATCATGACGAAAGTGGGAGTAGATGGCTCCCAAGGATCAAGGAACGGGTGGGAAGAATAGTCAACCACAGTGGTCATTTTGCAATCCCTGCATGTAAATTCTTGGGCGCTAAAGTACTTGCAGTGCCAATGGCCCTTGAATGTTTAAAGGGAAACTTCACGGGCAGTCTCCCTTTTTAAATTTGCTTGCAGGCACAAGGATACAAAGTACAAGATTGACTGCTGAGGGGAGGTTAAAAGGGGGAGAGATGAGTGGGGGAGAGACAGGGTGGGAGAGACTGGTGGGTTGGTAGCTTAGGGAGAGCGAGAGACAAGTGGGGGCTTGTGAGAGATACTGGTGGGGAGAAGCTGGGAAGAGACGAGAAGGGATGGCAGGAAGGGGGAGGAAAATAATAGTGAGGGAGGGATGAGGGAGAGAAAATAGTGAGGAAGGCTGAGAAAAAAAACTGATGAGAGGCTGGAGAGAGATTGGTGGGGGGGGGTGAGATCAGAGAGAGACGAGTAAGGGTGCACTGGGATGAGAGAGAGACTTGTGGAAAGAGGCTGGGGGAGAGACAGGGAAAGACTGGGGATGGGAGAGAAACCTGTGGGGAGGAGCTGATGGAGAGGGGGGGAGAGAGAGACTGGTGGGGAAATGGCTGGTGAAGGGAAGTGAGACTGGTGTGGATGTTGAAAAGGAGTCTCCTCACCCGCAAAGGTTGGGAGCCTCTGAACTACAGGATAAGAGAGTTTTGGGGGGGAGAGGGGGGAGCGGGCAAGAATTGTTTCTTTGCTAGTGGTGATGTCATTAATTTATAAAAGTGAAATAAATGAAAACCAATGGAAATTTTGCTTCATTTTTCTTTTATTTCATTTTGAAAACAAATTGAACAAAATGGAAAATGTCATTACAGCTTTAACATTTCATTTCAAATGAATGCATTTTCTTAATATGTATTAACAGCAACCATTCACATGCATGAGTTAGCTAACATAAACAGCTCATGATCAGGAAATTCATAAGTTTTACATTAATTTTCTAGTCTTAAAGTCATCCTTTTAACGTGTAATTTACTGCAAAACCTTAACCACACTGTGGAGGTGCAGCTAAGTTCTTTGCGTTAATGTTTCTGAGTTCTTTTGAACATTCTAACACAAATCATTTTTCAATGCACTAATAGGTATAATAAGCTGTTTGTATAATTTTGCATCTTATTATCTAATTAGCATAGGTGTTATGTATTAATGCTCTTGTGTGCCAGTTCACGCATGTTAAAAGCAGGCTAACAGCACTTTTAAAGTGCAAAAGCATTAATGCACTTTGGCCTTTAAATAACTTGATGTGGCTCAGATTTTCGCTCGCGGAAATGTATCCGACAAACTAGTTCTGACTTAGCTCTCAGGTTCTGTTGGTTGACTTGCTGATTTCTGTGTCCCATGATTGTACATGTTTTTTTTACACTTTTGATCTCTCAGTTGGACAGCCCATGTGTTTGTTTTCTAATATTTGTTCTTGTATTGTCTCTGCTAGGAAACTAGAACAGCTTTGCTGCTTTAAAAAAGTTATTCCCCTGACTTTTCTTCCTTTATTTTATCAAAATAAAGATTTAGATCCTCATTAAAACAATATGAAGTTAAATCTGTCTTCAATGCAAGCTCAGCATTTGCTGTGTCTCGTTATCAGCATATAAATCGCTCCCCATGCCCCGAGGTGAAGTCGTTTGCAGTATAAACCTCTGGAAATGAATTTTCTACTCTGAAAAGCTTAAAGCCTTTAAGGCATTGATTAAAATTTCTGAGTCTAGCTCTGGGATTATTTCAGGCAAACAGTTAAGAGTTTCCTAAAACCATCTTCTGTTTCACCTAAAAAGCTTTCTTTCTATTTGTTTATTATTATTTTCTATTTTCCCAATTTATCCCTTTCTGAGCTGGATCTTATCATTGAGTCACCATGTACCGTTTCCCATATTTTCTTAATTTACTCCCATGTTTTCTGTGAAATATAGGCCATTTACTAATTGAGGGAACTGCTTCTTCCAGGGTCCTCCGGGTGCTTGTAACACCATTGCATGTAACTCCCAGAGCTCTGAAAATAGTAAATATAGGACTTTCCGTCTGCTGAAAAAAAATGTTTCCTCTCACTAAGGTTCACATTTGGAAAACTGTGGTATGGGCTCATGTCACCTCAGAGCAAAATGCAGAATGATGTAACTTCATAAACCCAGGGAGGGTAATTTTGCACAATATTTCCGCAGGCAACACTGTGTTTTAGCCTCGGAAATGGCCTGTCATAAAAGTGCCTGTCCGTTTCGCAAGCAAAGTTACATGCATATGCCCTGTATGCACATAAGTGTAGCAGGACTGGGCAGAAAGAGGTTGAGGGGAGGGGCTTGCACGCCTACGTTTAGATTTTCAAACGGATGCATGTAAAACTTGAAGAAAAATATCTGTACGCATAATAGGTTTCGTTGTGTGTGGGTGATTTTATGGGGTGAGTTTCAAAGCAAACTTATGTGCAATAAATTTGGTTTGAAAGCTGGTGTAAAATATGCACCTTTTTGCTGTTTAATTTATGTGGGTTATTGCCCTCATAAAAGCAATTATCAAAGCCTTTTATATGTATTACCGTTGTACACGTGTTTGAAACACGTGGCACATCTGAACCTAAAAAAGGTCATTTTTGGTTCATTCCAAATGCAACAAACTGAAAATGGACTTCCTCAAAAGTACTCGAAAAACTATGGGTGTTTTCAATTTGTAAAAAAAAAAAAAAAAAAAGTGAGTGGCCTCCTTGGGACTGTGGGGATGACTGAGCAACTTTCTTAGGCTGGAGACAGACACTCAGTCCAGCCTTTCTTCATGCAATTTAAACTTTATTTCTTCCATTCACTCAGCAAACCCAATATTAGACTGCTTGTCCTCTTCTTGCAGTGTAACTCATACATAAATGTTCAGTAGACTGCCTATCTTCTTTTAGCAGCACACTTCACAAACCTTAATGCTGAGCTGTATACAGGATCTCCTTTCCTAGTTGGCTCAGCCCTAGCAGGGTCCCGCCCACAGGGCTCGCTCTCTCTATAGGATTTAAGGTGGATCAGGCATCTTGCCTGGTCCCCGCACAGGTTAAGAAGGTTCAGTAAAGCCCCCTACTTCACAGGGACCCCAGGCAGCCCCTGCTGTTGCTGTTGCTTCCTGGAGCTTCCCCAGGGCTTCCCTGGAGTCTTTCCAGGCTCCTCTGTTCCCCAAGAAACTCGCAAGGCCTGGGCCTACCTGGTTAGGAAGAGCTGAGCTCAGCAGGGCCTCTTCAACCCTCCTCCAGCACCCCACCCCCCACAGAAATGAGTCTGGGTCAGGGATTTCCCCTACTTGAAACCCAATCCTGGTTGCCCACATTGCATTGGTCTTCATGAAGTGGAAAGAGGCAAATACCAGTTTTCAGATGGAAGGAGGGGGGCCTATACTGGGCTGGGAGAGTTGACGGCATGGATAGCAGGGGGGCCCTGGAATACACTGGTCTAGCTCGCTGCAGGTGGAGGGAGCCTAAGAGAATGAGGAGAAAGGGAAGAGAGATAGAAAGGGAGGGAAACTTCCTTCCCTTGCATCTCTCCATCTTTTTCTCATCCTTCTCCTCTCTTATGCATCCTCAGTCATCTCTTTCAAAATGAAATACTTGTGGGGTTAATTTTGTGGCATCTTGCATAAGCTAGCTGGCAAGCATGAGCATAAATTGTCCCAGTTTTTGTTTTTTTAAATTTGAATTTTGAATTTTCAGCAATTTACAACCAAAATATCTCAAAAATCGACTGATATATGGATACTAGGAAAAGAAAATATAATCTTATTTTAAGTCACTTTAACAAGTTTCTACAATCCATAATACAGTACATGTTCTTCAGGAAAATCGAAAGGCAATAACATATATTGTGAGCGAAACCAAGGTATTTGAGAAAACTCTTAGCACTTCCACAAAATAGAGATACAACAAATTTTTTTCTTATACTCTCATCCTATCGCTGTTTCTTGGGGGTGGGCATCCAAAAATGATTGTAATGCTTTTATATCTTGAAAAACATATTTCTGATCTTTATACCATAATTCACATTTACAGGGATAACGTAAAAAAAAACTTAGCCCCTCTTGCTAGAGTATCAGATTTTAATTTAAGAAATTGTTGTCTTAACTGGGTTACCCTAGCAAGGTCTAGATACATCCAGATCTGTTGACCGTGAAATATTTTTAATCTATTGCGCATAAACATATGTAAAATAGTATCTCGTTCAGAGGAAAAAAGAAAAGTAACAAACAATGTTGCTCTTTCTGGTATGTCAGTATCAATAGTTATTTCCAAGAGATCTGTAAGATTCATGGATTGCTCTGGTGGCGACACTTCTAATTGTGATGTCTGCAGAATGTAATATATCTTGGATAGAGGCGGGAAAGACTGACTAGGCATTTTCAAAATTTGCTCTATATAGTCTGTAAACATTTCCCAAGGAGAAATCTTTCTTATATATGGAAAATTTACTATTCTCAAGTTTGCATATTTTAAGCAATTTTCCATATATTCCATTTTTGCCGTGTTAGATAGTTCCATTTTAATAGTATTATTCTGCAAAGTCTCTATTTTTCCCAAACGCTCTTTATGTACTTCTATGCTATTTTTTTGAAATTTTCTGAGAAGACTCTAAATTAATATTAGTCAGCTTTAGTATTGCCTTCTCTAAGGATTTAATCGCCTCCCAGAGTATATCCATAGTTATTTCAGATGACTTGGCTAATATAATACAATCAACTTTAGACATATCCCTTTCTCCCCCTACAGCAAGGTTCTCCATCCCTTTCTCACTGTTAATCGAAATATTTAAACCTGGAGACTCCTTTCCAAAAGAGGAAACTCCAACTATCGGTGGGGTAGGAGTTTCGGGAGCACCGGGGCTAAGAGAGATGGCTTCGGCCAAAGAATCAGATACTCGCTCAGTATCCACATTCACTGCAGCCTGTACCTCTGGCATCTTACTTGTTGTAGACATAAAAAAGGAGGAAATTTGAGGTTGGGTTAAACATGGAAGGGGGGACGAGGCCATTGCCTCCCTTATCCGGGCCTTTCGCTTCGTATGGGGCATAAATCAACAAATAGAAATTATCCTCCTTATCAATGTTATTCTCTATTTGTAATTTCAATATAAAGCCTTTCGAATGGAGAAGAGGGAGGATGTTTAAAGGTAATTCAGCTCTTATATATATTTTGTAAATAGAAATAATCTTAGTACCTTGGAGTAGTTTTCAAAAGAAGAGTTTACCTAAAGTTCAAATAGCAAAAGTCCACAATTTTTTAACAAAGCCGCGCGCCCGGCTTCGGCAGCGTGCCGGTGTCGACTGCGCGCCGCAGGGGGGGCCGGTTAAGACCCTACCGGTCCCTCCCCCGATGACGTCAGTGGTGCGACAATCAAGTCCTGGACGGGGCTCACCTCCTCCAAAACCGGCTCCTTTGGCAACCATTCCTCCTCCAAAACCGGCTCCTTCGGCAACCACTAGAATGCAGGTAATAACAGGAATTAGGGCCAGGAAGAGTTCCTAACCTAGGCAATGCTCTCCTTCTTCTCCAATTGTACCAGTTTTTAAAGTGGATTTATGTTAGTCTGCTTTGAAAATTAAATGTGCTACTTGCTAACTTCATGGAATGCCCTCTAGTCCTTCTATTATTCAAAAGTGTAAATAACCGATTCACATCTACTCAATCAAGACCTCTCAATGTTACCTGTCATTGAGAAGACATGTCTGATGGGTTAGCTGGTTGATGAATACAAAAGATAATGTTGAACTACCTTGGGTGGGTCTGACCAAACCACAGACTTGTGTGTCCAATATTCCAGTGGATCTACAGCCATGTTCTCAATGGAGTCTATTAGCAAGTCACAGAAATTTTGGCTAGTGTCTGCTTTGCTGGGCTGAGGCAAGGATCTCTATTGCCAGCTCCTGATGGCCTGCATCAGGAAAAACAGTTCTGTGGGGGCAACATGATTATTAAGGTCGATGGGGAGTGATAGCTGACAGGGTGCTGCTCATGCTAACATTCTCTGGGGTGGCCATTCTTTCCTGTACTATATCTTCACTGTTCCTCCAGCTCTGGAATTTATTCATAAACATTTGTCACCCCTTCCAAAGAAATGGGTACCCCCCCCCCTCTCTAGCGCTCCCTCTAGGCCAAAGGGTCAACCCCTTCCTTCCACCAAGCACTATGAGCACCCAAGCCAAACCACCTCATTTCAAAATGGGTGGTCCCCTGGATACCTACTTATCTTCTCGTGCATTTCAGCAGAAAAATGTAACACCTCTGAGAGGTCAAAGATGGGTTCTGGTCCCATGATGCCACAGTGTCTTTCTTCTAGTCCACTTATGCAATAAGGACAAGCACCACTTCCCCCATCATGCCCTGATGTTGCTGCTGTTTCCTGGCTGCTTTCTCCCTGATGGGGCACCTGCAATTCTTGGGTGCCCCACCAGAATCTAGATATGCTGCTTTGCAGCCAAGGACCTCCATGTTGAATCTTTGACAAAGGAAATTCCAGGATGTTGTTCTCCACTTGACTGTACTTTATTTATTTAGGTTTATATTCCACTTTTCACACTTTTTTTTTTCAGCACTTCAGTGCGGATTACATTCAGGTACTGTAGTTATTTCGCTGTCCCCAGAGGGCTCACAATCTAAGTTCGTACCTGAGGCAATGGAGGGTAAAGTGACTTGCCCAAGGTCACAAGGAGCGACAGCGGGACTTGAACCCTGGTCTCCTGGTTCATAGATCACTGCTCTAACCACTAGGCTCTAACCACTAGGCTACTCCTCCACTCAAATCCACTTAAAAATCTACAGGCATGCCCTTGACCCTGTATGTACTACTGTTATTTGGTCTCATCTCCTTCCTCCTCCTCCTGCTTTTGTGTGTTGTAGGTTAGAGCTGTAGGTCCTCTTTGCCTTACTGCTGGCTTCTCCCAAGTCCTCACTTCTTCACTGTTACATGGAAGGCTAACAACTATCCCTGCTTATTTCCTTAAAATAGAGTCATCTCACAGATTCTGCAACATGATGGCGAAACCGAATGATGGTATATAAAACTTGATAGATAAATAAATGATCTTTCCCATTTCTCTCTTGCTGCTGTCTTCATATAACTACTATAGAAACTTTGCCTCTGCTTTTTTTTGATTCCTATGCAGGATCCCATTTCACTACATTTTCTTTCCTTTTAGTTACTAGAAAAATATAAGAAAAAAAAATCAGAAGTGCCATGCTGGGCCATGAAGTCCAGTATCCTGTCTCCAGCAGTGGCTAGTCAGAGTCACTTGGAAGTAGTCAGTAGATCCTGATAGAAACGCTGTTCTATGTTCCTCTCTTCTACAGGTAAGAAGTGTAGACACCCAAGTCTCTCTGGCTAATAATCAGTTATGGATCCATCCTCCAAGACCTTTTCTTAAACTCAGCTATACTACTACCTTGATCACTTTCTCTGGCAGCAAATTCCATAGTTTAATTGGGTGTTGAATGAAGAAAGCTTTTCTAAAATGTGTTTAAAATCTGATGTTGGTTAGTTTTTTGGAGTGTCCCCTACTTTTAATACTGTTTGAAAGACTAAATAACCATTCACTCTTTACTTGTATCACACTTAGTTTTATAAGCCCTTATCACATTCCTTCTCAGTTGTCTGTTCCCCAAGCTGAGGAGCCTTAACCTATTTAGCTTGTCTTCATAAAAATGCTGTGCCATCCCATTAATCATTTTTGTTGTTCTTCTATGAACTGCACACAAAATGAAACAATCAAGCAGGAACATTGAGATCTTATCAGAACACAGAGGATCATTTTCAATAGCCCACAGAACTGCAAGCTACACATGTACTCATATATCTCTATCTTTTACTAATTTTCAAAAGGATTCTCTTGCAATGGTGACTTACGTTTCTATAATTTATTGTGAGGGAGTGTATAAGAAACTCCCAGTACCTTAAAGGACTGGCCACAGCTATGTGACCCTGTACTCCATTAGAACCAACCCAGCAAAGTAGTCTGGGACATGGATAAGAAGGCTAGGGACCAGAAGGGCTGAGGGTCCAGGGCGTGGAAGGGTTGAGGGGGATCCAGGAGAAAGAAGGAAGCCTTGAGAGACAGAATATCTCTAAACTGTAAGCTGCATTGCCACATTTGTTTTGTTAAACTGCATAGAATAGCAAAGTAGTTTTGTTTGTTACTTTTTACAAACAAAGAGGTTTATTAAAGATTTTGCCAGAATCCAACTTGAAGTCTGTTCTCTGGGTACCCTTGACCGCTTGTTACCACACTTGTATCTGATGAAAGACTGAGCCTGACATCGTTTTTTACATTTGTAGATGTCTGTCATGGTTTTCAATTTCTGCAGTCAACTAAAAAGTTCAGGATCTGTAGTTTGCAGAGGTGTCTGGATAATCTGGCTGCCAGAAGTGTCTTGCCAGGTCTATACTCTACTCGAAGGTTGTAGACTTTGACAACTTCTTTGTACCTACACAGTCCAAACCTTTGCAGTTGATCAAGTGTTCCCGAGATTTTTGGTTTGTGTACAGCATAATAGAATTTACCCCATAAAGATGCCTTTAGCAGACTGCTGCAAGGTGTTCCTTCTTGATTTGTGCATAATGGGTCTCAGAATCAGTCAAGCTTCTGGAGCAATATGCCACTAGCTTACGTTATTCCTCGTGATCTTGGAGTAGCACTCTCTCTCTCAACTCCATAGCTGCCGGTATCATCTCGGAAAGTGAGTACCAGTGTGTTTTTATTTTACTTTTATGAAAGCTTCTTATTGCTTTGGACTACAGTGCCCACATTTAATAGTCTGTTTAAAAGATTCAGCTCTTCTGTCATGTTTGGTAAACAACAAAAATCTGTCCAAATAATGTACCAACCTCTGCAATCTTTTCGATTCTGTAACAGATTCTGGAGGATGGTTTCTTGGGAAGGCTTCAACTCTTGATATCTGGGGCTCCCACCAGGCTCATCTAGGTGATGACCCAGGTTTACAAGCTCTTTCTGGAGAAAAAGACATTTGCTTTTATTAAGCTTCAAGCCTGTGGTTGCTATGATTCTGGATAATCTTTTGTCATGTTCCTCTGGTGCAGTCCTAGACCAGAACATTGTCCACATAAATAGATATGCCTTCTAGATGCGCCAACATTTGACATTTTTTTTTAAATTTAAAACACCTCTGGGACACTTGAATTTCCAAAAATGAATCTGGTTAAGAAATATTGCCCAAATGGGAATGATGAATATGATTAATTTTTTAACACTTTTGGGATCCAACAGGATCTGCTGGCAGCCTGAACAAGCAGTGTGTAAATACATAAATACCAACTAACTGTAGAAGGATGCTTGTCCATGGTAAGAAGAATGAACTTCCTCACTTCTTAAATCCATACATACTAGTCCATTCATTTTTGGTGTTGGCACCATTGACACATGCCAGTCAGTAGGTTCTATGATGGATTCTACAATGGAGTATTCTGTTCAGTTTAACTTCACCATAGGTATAATTCTCATCATATAAACAGCATAAGGTACAACCCCTTCTTTGTGCTTTAAGTTCATTGTGGTGAATTTTAAAAGCCTGCTGCATGCCAAAGCCAGGAGATGCGCATAGAAGTTGGGCCGGGGTGCGCCACACAGCCTTTAAAAGGCACCCGTGTATGCGTGTATCTCCCGGTACGCGCACAAAACTTTTTTTTGTTTTTCTGAAAAAGGGGCAGGATGTGGTCTGGGCAGGGCATGGGCATTCCAGCATTTATGAATGAAACCAGCACGTAAAAAAACTTACATGCACAAGTGCGCTCCGGGGTCCCCTACTACATAACTTTACTTCCGCTATGAACGGCATGTACATCCTAAAACATAAAAAAACCGTGGCTAGTCAGCGGGGTCTTAAGGGTAGGAACTAACAGGCTAAAAGAGAGGCTAATTAATTAGGGAGGAGTTAAGAAGTCCTCTCCTTTACCTGGGGAAATTTGTAATTGCGTCTGTGTACAAATCTACTAAAATCCTGCCACTTGCGCGGTAGAGGTGGCATATGCATGCATCCATATAAAATTGTACACACGTACATGCGGACAGCTTATTTTACACCATGCGTGCATGTACGCGCATATGTTATATTATGGCCACGCTCTTTGGTGCGATCTGGCTTATGCATGTACATGCACACTCGTGTGGCTGTTCCAAAGTTACCGTCCCTGTCTTCAAAGATTCTGTTCCCCTTTGAACTACTGAAATATTCTTTTCTAGCCTTTGCACTATGGTTGCAGCAGCGAGGTCAGTTTTAGTAATGATCACAGTACTTTGAAATTATATTCTTTACTTTTTTATTGGGTTTTGGACTATGAATAGGGACATTCATTTCAGTTTTTACTTTAGTTTCCCTGGGTATTATCAATTAAATGGCAGAAAATCAATGGAAAAATGGATTCCTTTTTCCTCCCAATGACTTTCTTCTGTTTTTGTTGATTATAATAAACACTGATACATTTTTTGTAGAAAATACAATAAAAACTGCAAATGAAGGATCCTAGTCATGAACTATCTGGTGCAATTTATATTGAAGTCCATATTCAGCCGCTGTTCAGCTTGGCTAGTTAGTCGAATAAACTTAGCCAGCTAACTTAGCCCATATATTCAGCAGCTCCGTTTAGGGACCAACTAGAGTTAGTTGGACAAGTTATCCTATTAGCTCCGAATATTGGATTTAGCCAGATTTATCTGGCTAACTCAACCCTTCCCACTTACATCCCCCGAACACCCCTAACTTATCCAGCTAAATTCCTCTGCATAACTACTTATCTGGCTAGAATTTAGCTAGATAAGTGGCTGAGTATGCTACATTTGTATTTAGACTGATAACGTTTGAGTTATCCGCCTAAATGGCTTTTGAATATGGACCTCATCATGACTCCCCAGGCCCAGGTAGAATTGTTGTTGCCTAATGCCTACTAGAGATAGTCAATTATCCAAGTTCCTTTCAACAGACTTAAAAATCACTCTTACATTAGCTCCTGTGTCAATTTTAAATTTTGCTGAAATGCCATTAATTTACAGTGACGCTTCTCATGGATCAGTGGAATTGTCTGAATATGTGACTGGTCCCCAAAAGAAATTATCTTCAGCATTTTCTTGTTTCACAACTTGTCTACCTCCTGAAGTATGGCACATAGCTACAAAATGACCCGACTTCATTGAATTTATGTGCTTACTATTCAGCCCTCTGTACATGTACATCCAGGACCCTACTTCTGTACAGGAGGAAATCGATTGTACACGTGTGCCCAGCATACTTGAGCATGTTTTCACTATTTCATCCTCCTACAGGAGCTTTAGGGAGGTTTCTTGCCAATCTCCTGAAGTCCTGTCAAAGACCTTTGGTCATTTACCAGTTCAGAATTTCTAATTGTCTGTTCATTTCTTTCAGAGTCAGTTTCCTTTCCATCTGTAGTTTCTGGGATATAGCTTCTTAGCTAAGATACCTACTACCACAATCATTGTTTTTCATGCAGGCTCCCCTGGGGATTCTGGTTTCTTTGCTGAAAGCAAGCCCTTTCATGGACAAGATTTCACTTTGGCACAAAGTACTGACGACATTTCTCTAGCACTACATTTTAACTGTTCATGTCCCCTTCTGCCTGCAAACGCAAAAGGTTTAAATACCTGCTCTGCTTGCTGGCCCATGGTGTAGATTAAGCAGCACCTGGATTTCCCCTTCTTCTTTGCTCATTTTTTTGTGGCAGCTATCCCTGGAAGAGGTGCTGCTTCCAGTCTGGTTATCATCCCGCATATGCTGAAATCTAAGGCCTCTGGTGGGTAAATTTCCCCCGCTGTCTGTAGCACTTTGTACAACTACTTCCAGCAACTCTGGAGTTTTACTTCTGACACCAGGTTATAATTATACTACAGGTGAACTTTATAAATAGTGTTTTCTTGCAATGGGGTGTTTATTTATTCTAATGATATGTTTATGTTATGATTGTTTTGTTATGTTGTGAATTGCCTTGGATGTTCTGATTGGGAAGATGATGGATAAAGTTATGACAAGGCTGATGAGGGAATAGAGGTGACACACAAACTCTGCAACATGACTGTCCCCATATGTCTCCTACAGCTGTTCCCCCATTACAACTGCTATAGGAACTTTGGCTCTGATCTTTTGGTTCCTAGGCAGAGTTCTATTTCACTATATTTTTCTCCCTCTCTGGTCCTCTCATACTGTCCTCCTCACTGTATCTACAGGGCTCTAACACTTGGTTCTGCCTTCTCTCTTCTACGGTGGAAATTTTCTTTAAAGAAAAAAAAAAACAAGGTACCAGGTTGGAGTCAGAGGCAGCCTGCATCGTTTACTCTGCTGGAATGGGAAAAACGAAGCTCCAAGGCAGCAACAAACAGCTGCAGGAAGGTGACCTGTTATGACAGGACAGAAAAACCACAACGGCTCCTCTACCTCCAGGAACTTGCCACGCTGCAGCTGAACCTCCACTTCTACTGCCTTCTCCCTCTCCTGCATGACCTGCAATCTACTGCTCTTCCTGGCAATCACGAGCTCTCCCTTCCTGCACGTGCTCACTAGACTTGCAAAGTCATTTTTAAACTAAATGAAAAATGCGATAGAAATAACCACATTTTGTTGGTTTAATTTAAAAACAAACAAAACCCCTCCAAAATTCTTTTTTTTTTCTTGACTTTTGTCTTGGAAAGTGGGGAAAAAAAAAAGAACAAAAAACAGAATTGCCACTATGGAAAATAACCTCCCACCCTGGACTCCCCCCCCCCCCCCCCCCCCCCCCCCCCCCCCCCAATAACCTCCCTTTAGAGTTCTCTTACTCCCTTGCTGGGGTTGAAGTGGAAAGAGGCAGGATCGACCCCCATTTGCCCCTGCCCTACTAGGTCCGTGTTTGAAAATGGCACTCACTATCACCATTCAGTGGTACAGGTGTACAGTGAAAGAAAACAAGAGTTATCCATTGTGATTTTCGTTTTGCTTGCAAACGAATGCATACCCCTTGTCCTTGCCGGTATTTGTAACCATTTAAATGGCTTGGGGAATTAGACTGCGGTTGTTATGAGTACAGTGCTGGAATCCAACTTCTAAATGAGATGATATAACATTTTTTTTTCTTTCACGTTTGCTTGTTTTGGGGGCAGAATCTGCAAACTAAATGAAATGTAGCATCTTATGCTCTGCATTCTCAAGATAGCTCCCAGAATGTTATCAGGCATTCTGCCAGCAGTTTGGCAAAATCTTGGGCTCGAGCCAGCCTTTTAACAAACGAGTGTGAATGCACCTTTACTCATTGCTGCTGTGCGTGGAGTGTGTGTGTGAGCGCCGCTTCCCCTCCCTGCCCCTTCCACCCCTCTGTCTCCGACCCATCCCTCCTTCATTCCAGGTTTCAATGAGCAGTAAATTTCTGTTGATGGCGAAACCTGTTTAATGTTCCATTTGCCGTTTATTTTCACCTTCATTGAGCACAATAAATATTGAAGGCAATGTTCCCCTCTTGGTTAAAAAATAAAAATGACCTTTTAACTGTGAAAGTGAATGGAAACGGACAGTGTACATCTGGACTTCCAAGAGCAGATGCAAAGTGCCTGACTCGTTTGACTTATTAAACCTTTCCCAGGCTACGCATATAAAATTTGAGGAGCTTATGTTTGAGAGAGTATAAATCTTCTCTTTTTTTTCTCCCTATTTCCCTATATGTTCCATTAGATCTGCACTGGATTCTTTATTTGCTCAATTATTTATGTAATTGTGGTATTTATTACTTGGATTTATTGCCAGTCTTTATGAATATGGGATTTGCTCAAAACTGGTTACAGCCTGTTAGGATATTAGCTTACAAATAGGTCATTTGTAGCTTCACATTAACAAGGTGTGAACCTCCTTTTAAGCTACACAGGTTCATCTTTTATTAAGGCCTGTTCTTGTTGTACCACACTCATTCTGGGAACATTGCCCATTCAAATATTTCATTTCCTGACCAGTAAACTCCTATTTCTTGGACTACCTACTGCCAGTGCCTACATCTTCCTCATCTGACTTCATCCTTGTGACTCCTACACTATTGTGACATTGCTTTTGTAATTGTCCAGACTGCTTCAGATGGATAGGAAGACAATATTGATTTGTGTACATTTTCAAAGGCTTAGGGTATATTACTAAAGTGTGTGTTTATATCCTTTAATAAAATAGCAATGTTAAGTCTTTAGTGAATAGAGCATTAAGAAGGCTTTTATCATGGCTGGTAATGCATCTGTGTTGTCTGTTGCTGTAAGACCCCCCAACTGGAGGTTCTAGTCCTTTCCTTCTGGGCTTTAATTTTTTCCTGAGTGCAGACGCAGCCGCTGTGAGCCTTAAACCCTGCCGTCACTGAGTGTAGAAGTGGACCTCTGAGCCTTAATTCCTCACCCTTGAGTACTGAAATGGACACAGTGGACCTTAAGCCAGCCCCCTCTCTCCCAGAAGCAACCTTACCTCCCTTCCCAAAGCAGAAGAGGCTATGGGGGCATATTTCCCTAAGCCCCACCTGTCCCTGCTTGCTGATCTCATCCTCCTGTGCTCCTCCTAACCTCAGTCACTTGCATTTTTATCCTATTAGCAAAGAGACATTCCAGGGGCACTTCAAGTGCATGGTTGGGAGAATGTGCGTGTGTAATAGGCTTGCCGCTAATATGGGTACTTTACATCATTATTTAACACTTCCTAAGTGTAGGCACATACTTTTACCTGCATAACAAACTGATCTTCAAAGTGTGAACTGAATGGCATATGTGCATTTTTTAAATGAAGCAGTGTATTGGAAATTTACCTAATCTATACTGTATAGAATCAATGATAAACAGCTCTGCTTTACATTTAAGGGGTAAGATAATGACATAAATCAAGAGAGAGAACATTAAATGGTTTCTCAATTTCACTAGAACCTCTCCATGCCATTTGAGCGGTTGTAATTCATAGGTCATTTTTTTATCTTGTGTGAATTGCCTGAAGGATAGAAAAATTACTATTTGATATTGCTTGCTGAGGGGAGCTTGACTGATTGTGCTTTGAAGTATATTTATTTCTATATGGGATCGTATTAGAGCTGTTTCTTTGTTTATCCCACCCTCCTCTGTCTCAAATTATATTTATCTATTTTAAATTAAATAATTTCATGAATATCAAGATGGCTTATAAACATAAATAAAATAACCCCAACTATTGTCTAATTAGGGAGTATGGATAACATTTATATAATAGGAACCAACTATTATAGACAAATAAGTGAAAAAAAACCCTTAGTCAAACTTGGTATATAGACTTTGAACCTTTTACAGGGTTGGGGAATGTAATAGTGCATAACAGGAGTCAATTAATGGCTTCATGCAAATAAGTGCAAAATTAACCCTTACTAAAAAAAAGTATATTTTAAATCATTGGAAAACAAATTAGGTCATTAACCAGAGAAAATACTGCTTTGTACTAGGAAGGGGAGAATAAGTGATTTAGGTCAAATTTTGATCATTTGCAAACAGAACAAAATTTTATTAAATTTCAGGAGGAGCTTGATTGGTAGCATTTATTTGGATCTTTGTGGCAATGGTTTCTAGTTCGTCTGGTTACTTTTATAACCTAAATAACAAGATTCTACAAAGAGAGCCACTCTAAACTCTACTCTAGGGTTGTGCATTCATTTGAAATGAAAGTGAAAAATGCGATGAATGAGCTCGTTTTATTTAGTTTCAAAGAAACTAAAAAAAATTTTTAAAAAAAAAACCCACACCAGAAAAGGCTTGCTTCAATGTTCTAAAATAGTTTCACCTCATTAAGCATAGTGATAGAGAGAGAACCTTTGAACAAAACTTTGTAACAAAGCAGAATCTAACAAAGCAGAATCTAAAGAATCATTCAAAAATTGGAAGAAGGATCCAATAGAAGAAAATGGGATAATCCATAAACGTTGGCAAGTTAAATGTAAGACATCGATAAGACAGGCTAAGAGAGAATTTGAAAAGAAGTTGGCCATAGAGGCAAAAACTCACAGTAAAAACCTTTTTAAATATATCTGAAGCAGAAAGCCTGTGAGTGAGTCAGTTGGACCGTTAGTTGATCGAGGGGTTAAAGGGGCACTTAGACTGGAGAAGGTTTTCATGGGTAATGATTCAGATGGACTGAATCAAATCACGGTGAACCTAGAAGATGTGGTAGACCTGATTAACAAACTGAAGAGTAGTAAATCACCTGGACCAGATGGTATACATCCCAGAGTTCTGAAGGAACTAAAAAATAAAATTTCAGACCTATTAGTAAAAATTTGTAATCTATCATTAAAATCATCCATTGTACCTGGAGGATAGCAAATGTAACCCCAATATTTAAAAAGGGCTCCAGGGGCGATCTGGGAAACTACAGACCAGTTAGCCTGACTTCAGTGCCAGGAAAAATAGTGGAAAGTGTTCGAAACACCAAAATCACAGAACATATAGAAAGACATGGTTTAATGGAACAATGTCGGCATGGCTTTACCAAGGCAAGTCTTGCCTCACAAATCTGCTTCACTTTTTTGAAGGAATTAATAAACATGTGGATAAAGGTGAAGTATACTTGGATTTTCAGAAGGCGTTTGACAAAGTTCCTCATGAGAGGCTTCTAGGAAAAGTAAAAAGTCATGGGATAGGTGGCGATGTCCTTTTGTGGATTGCAAACTGGCTAAAAGAGAGGAAACAGTAGGATTAAATGGACAATTTTCTCAGTGGAAGGGAGTGGACAGTGGAGTGCTTCAGGGATCTGTATTGGGACCCTTACTTTTCAATATATTTTTAAATGATCTGGAAAGAAATAGAACGAGTCAGATAATCAAATTTGCAGATGATACAAAATTGTTCAGAGTAGTTAAATCACAAGCAGATTGTGATAAATTACAGGAAGACCTTATAAGACTGGAAATTGGGCATCAAAATGGCAGATGAAATTTAATGTGGATAAGTGCAAGGTGAAACATATAGGGAAAAATAATCCATGCTATATTACACAATATTAGGTTCCATGTTAGGTGCTACAACCCAAGAAAGAGATCTAGGCGTCATAGTGGATAACACATTGAAATCGTCAGTTCAGTGTGCTGCGGCAGTCAAAAAAACAAGCAGAATGTTGGGAATTATTAGAAAGGGAATGGTGAATAAAACGGAAAATGTCATAATGTCTCTGTATCGCTCCATGGTGAGACCGCACCTTGAATACTGTGTACAATTCTGGTTGCCGCATCTCAAAAAAGATAAAATTGTGATGGAGAAGGTACAGAGAAGGGCGATCAAAATGATAAAGGGGATGGAACAGCTCCCCTATGAGGAAAGACTAAAGAGGTTAGGACTTTTCAGCTTGGAGAAGAGACAGCTGAGGGGGGATATGATAGAGGTGTTTAAAACCATGAGAGGTCTAGAACGGGTAGATGTGAATCGGTTATTTACACTTTCTGATAATAGAAAGACTAGGGGACACTCCATGAAATTAGCATGTGGCACATTTAAAACTAATTGGAGAAAGTTCTTTTTCACGCAACGCACAATTAAACTCTGGAATTTGTTGCCAGAGGATGTGGTTAGTGCAGTTAGTATAGCTGTGTTTAAAAAAGGATTGGATAGGTTCTTGGAGTAGAAGTCCATTACCTGCTATTAATTGAGTTGACTTAGAAAATAGCCACTGCCATTACTTGCATCAGTAGCATGGGATAGACTTAGTTTTTGGGTACTTGCCGGGTTCTTATGGCCTGGATTGGCCACAGTTGGAAACAGAATGCTGGGCTTGATGGACTCTTGGTCTGACCCAGTATGGCATGTTCTTATGTTCTTAATTGTAAATAAAGAAATAAATACAGCAATGCATGAATGGACTCTCCTCTCCCCTCTCCAATACTGAGGGGGGCCTAACCTCTTAAGTGCTTTGAAGGCCAAAGGGTAACACTTTAACTTTTACTCGGAAGCAAATGGAAATCCGATGCGCAGTGACTTCGGGATGGGGGATATATTTTCCCGAACACTGTCATATATTTTGAGGATGATTCTCAAAGACATTTGCCCAGGTAGATTGCCCTGGCTGAAAACTGCTCCCTTCAATGCGGCTTAAAGTATGTGCGAGCTTTTCCAAGGCACCTATTTTGAACCATGTTATGAAGAGCCATTGTGTGTTTAGGTTGGAGGAGAGATATTGCTTGCACATTTGATTTTTTAAAATTAATTATTTTTTTTTTTAAGGGGGCAATTTTCAAAACAGCTCACATAGTTGCAAAGTTCACAGGTAGCTTACCTGTGAACTTTCCACCAGTTCTCAAAGGTAACCACGAGTATGCTTTCCCTTCTGAAATTTGCCTGAGGAAAAAAACGTACCTGCAGAGAATTGCACCTGGTTTTTTTTTTCCCCTGCGTGCACATTTTTTTCCCTTCAAACGAACACGTGAGGTTTTAGAAAATGCATAACTATGTGTGCCTTATGGTCTCCTTCCACTTTACCCTCCTTCTGAGCCTGCTGCTTTCCCTTCAGGAAAAAGCTCACGTTGTTGATCCCCATTTACCTGGATAAATGGCATCTGAAAGTGACACTCCCTGTGTGCACATGCTTTTTTTTACTCCTGATCAGCTGGTGTGCCTTAATAATATGTGCAAAGCATGCACGCCATTTTAATGCAAGAAACTATCTGGGTAGGTTCCCTTTCAAAATTTGCCACAAGGCACATGCATACAAATGTGCATGAGTACCTTAAACCTAGGCAGGCTTTTGAAAATTGCCCCCTCTTTTTTTAAAGCCATTAATGAGTGAATGTGAATTAATTTGAATGAATCTGAACACCTTCAAAGAGCCTCTTGGGGTTGACTATCTCATCACTTTAAAATGGTTTGAGTAAAGGAAATTATTTTAAATTATACTGATAATGATTCAGCCTTCATTAGCAAACCATTATGTTTTTAAAGTCTTGATATATAGATACCTTGTCAATAGCATCCACTGGCACGCTCTTTCCGTGCAAAGTCAGGGCTGTTAAGCCTCCCTTTCAGTTTACAATAATAGTTCCATGGATTTATCAAAGCTTTCTATAAAAGCCTGCTAACTGGATTAGCCTGCTAACATGGATTTAGGGCTTTGAGTTGGATTAGTCCTGAGAACACCCTGGCTAGGTTTTTTTTATTATTTTGATAGCACGCTGTATATTGGGTATCAGATACTTTCAGAAAGCAGCTCCTTGTACTTAGTGGTATTGCAGGAATTCCCTGTGATTAAAGTGGGTACAAAACTGCACCCAAAATAGCTAAAATGATCCATTGTGAAGCTGAATGGAAGCTAGGTGACTCAGACGCTAGTTGGAGTACAAAACCTGAAAACAATAGAAGTTCAAACTGTGAGTTGGGATTTAGCGCTGCTCTAAAATCAAAACAAAATGGCATTTCTTTTGCCACTAAGTCCCAAGGTAAGCGGCTACATGTTGTGGAATTTTGGGACAAATCAGGCTAGATTACAAAAAAGAAGACCCTTTCATGAAGGATTTTGCTGTTGGCATACCTGGGAATTTTTGAGTTCCACTTGCCCTGAGGTTTTGTAGATTAGCGGGGATAGACGAGTGAAGGAAGAGGGATGCAATGGTGCTGCAGACTTTCTCTTATCACCCCCAAAGGATGTTCTTTCTTCTTCCTATCACAATAGTCCTTCAGTCTTCTTTCTCCTCCTGCTGCATACTTCCTACCTACCTACACAGATCACTTCTCCTTCCCTTGTTGCTGCAAATCATATCCTCCTCTCTTCTAGGACTAGCCTCATGGTTAGGGCAGTGGCCTGCAAGTTAGGGAAGCTGGAGTTGAAATCCCACTGCCGCTTCTTTTGACCTGGGACAACTTCCTTCACTCTTCATTCTCTCAGGTACAAACTTAGGCCTAGATTTATTGCACCTGCAATATTTTCACATCAGAACCTAAGAAGTGCCCAGACAGGCTTTTATCAAATTTTGGGCTGCTGTTGGCAAGAAAGAGAGAGAGACTGAGAGAGAGAGAGACTCTTTTTATAAGGCTCTCATATAAGTAAACTATTTATACCACTGTAAGAGGGGCAACTAGTAACTCAGGGTGAGTTTTTGGTGGTGGCTTAGATTTTGGGGGGCAGTTTTACATGAACAGTCAGAGGTATGAACAGCACAGTAGACATCGGTGAAGATTTGATGTGATTTGGAGCGATGATGGGTTCACAAAGATGAGATTTATACTCTCGACCTAGCTTTGTAGAGAGTGCAAATCCCGTTTCAGGCATAACGCCCTGAAAAAAGGTGAAGTTATTTCCAGTGATAAATCTCGCGCAGCGTTAAGCAACCCTCATTTTCATAAACTCCCTTTTGACTAAATTTTTTAGAATTTGCATATGCATCTCGCGATGTGTTACTTATTGCATGGGTTATGGCGTTATCGGGGGTGTTGGGGCCCTAATGCCGGTGATAAGATCTTAACATGGTTTGATAAATGACCATGTTAAATTGTGAACCCTCTGTGATTAGGGAAGTTACCTACAGTACCTGAATGTAATCCACTTTGAAAGGGGGATCACAGGCAATTCACCCTTTTCTTCTTCCTACGCCTGCAGCAAGCCTTGCCCGTTTCGCCTTCCCCCTGCCGATGTTCTCTTGTCTTTTCCCCCCCGTTGCTTCTCTCAATTCTCAAATTCTCTCTCTCGCCAAGGATCCCCATTGCTCTCCTTTTTGCTTCCCATTTTTCCCCACCATCCCTGCTTGATCCCCGGTTCTCTGCCTCAGCTATGCTCCCTATCCCACTAGTGCCCTCACCAAGGGCCTTGATCTTGACTCCTTCCCCCATCATTATTAACAGAAACAGTCGCAGGGTGATCTGATCACTTGGTAAGGCTCCTATCATCTTCTGTCTTCTCCACTTCTCAGGCCGGCTCTTTGTAGGATACATCCGGAACCATTCTGCTGCTGTTTCAGGCAGTTCAGGTCCAATTAGTAGAATACCCACAGCCCCTTCAAGACCGTGTTGGTGGTTTTGAAGAGTGCAAAGATGCCTGAGATGCACGGCAGGAAGCACAGCACTGTGCATGTGCTGACATGCTGATGTCAGCTCCAGAATGTAACCAACGTGCTGCAAGGCAGAAAGGAGAAGAGGAAAACTCAAGCACGCCTGCAGCCTTTTGTGTCTCTCATCTCTGCTGCTACTGAGGCACCTGGAGATTTCATAGTGTCTCCTGAGCCCTGACAATTTGTCTTAAAATACGGAGTCTCCAGGCCAAATCTGGAGAGTTCCCAGGTGTAGCAACTGGCCTATTCAGGGGACCAGGATTTGCAGAAAAGGAGGTTGCAGGTTTAAGACATCAGAGTCAAAGGAGCAGAGAGAGAGAGGATGGTAAGGGAGCAAAGGCATGGAAAAGGCAAAAACATAGGTAGACACATTGCTAGGTACCTAAATGTTCATGAGTATGAGCCCATAAGCACTCCTTTTCCCTCCACCCGCTAGATTTTGATAATTGGACATTACACAAATGATCACTGTTCTATGTTCCCATACAGCTGTCTCTAGATAGGAGAACCTTCTAAGTAATAAAGATTCCCCTAGCCAGTTTCAACCATCTAGTATAATTACTACTAAAATTATTCAGGAGCATCAATCAATCAATATAAATTCTTCTATATGGGCATGAAGTCTGGGGTCTATACAGGATAGGACAGCATCCCAATATAAATTCTTTACCTGAAAATCTACAATACCATGTTTTCACAGAAATTCCCCTATCAAAGAGTATGAGCAGAATATTTTCTCATTTTTACCAAAGAAATATAATAATAATCAAATTCTGATGTCATCTGAGTAACAGCAGCACAGACTCCTTCTGCTATCAGGAACATTGTGTAACAATACAAAATCCTACAAAATATGTACTCAGAACCTATAGGAAACCCACCATACCAAAACACTAACTGCCAGACTCAAACAGCAAGAACCCTACCTATGAAAAGGCAAAACTGCAAATATTACACCAGGCCCTAAAACACCACCTATTAGAAAATGGAACACGTCAGACCGCTATAGATCCCTACACAGAAACTACAAGCTAGCAAAATACTTCACGTCAGTCACACAAGTAGATCACAGAGCGACCTTCGCCAAATACAGAATAAAGAAACCATAAAGTAGAAATGCAAACATTGAACTGGAAATAGCAAGAAGCCAGATTCTGTATGCAGTGCAACAGTGGAAAAAAAAATCACTATTCCTCATGAAACATCAAACAATAAAATCAAGAAATATAAAATATCAATCGTAATAGTAAAACTATACTAATAAAAATATTATAAAAAATACCCAATGAATAGAATCACATGTAATAAAAAACTAATAAAAACACTTCCTCTCTCTGTCTCTCCCTCTCTCTCACACATACATATGCTCTCAACCACATAGGATCCATCTTACACACACATACACACATGCATGTCCCCCACAGGCTCCCTCTCTCTCTCTCTCTCTCTCTCTCACTTCCATAAGATCCCACGCTCACATACTCATTCTCTGTCACACGCACACACAAACACTCACACCTAAAAAGCTTCCTGTATCACACTCACATGCTCCCTCACACACATACAAACATACACATGCTCTCACACACCGTCACTCACACATGCTCTTTCTCTCATAGACATACAAACTAACTCATGCTCTTACTTGTACGTGTATGGACACCCTAACACAGACTCTCACTATGGGCCCCTTCTCTTCTGGACCTCTTCTTTGGGCACTAAGGGATAGGGTCCACAGTGGCCTGTCAGGGCTTTGCTTCGGTTACCATGGAATGGGAACAGCAGTAGCCCTACTGGGCTACTCCTTTTCTTCATGGCCTGTTAACCCAGGAGTCTTGGGGGTACCAAAGAGGAAACTCAGAGACTTGGGATACCAAGGAGGAAACTCGGGGCATGGGCCCAGTGTACCCAGGGCTAATAATGTCCCTGAATATAGGTCAGGCACATAGATCATGTATCGTGTATTATTGATGTACCTTGCTTCTAAGCAGTAAACTGCTTTGGGTTCCCTTATTTTTAGGGAAGAAGGCAGTATAAAAGCCTAAATTAAATAAAAACAGAAATAGAAAAGAGGAAAGGCAAGTATAGATAGTGGAGCGACAAAAAGAGAATGAAGATCTATAAAGAGCGCTCTCTTTGCGCGCGCCCCCCCCCCCCCCCCCCCCCCGTCCATGTGATTGTGCTTTATCTATGTGAACTGAGGAAACCAATGTGAGTCAGTAAATAATATGTACCTCCCTCCCCCGTTCCATTCTACTTTTGACTTCGATTAACTTCTTTCCAGTCCCATTTTTTTCTCTGTTTTCCTCTTCCTCTTTTCTTTTTACTATTGCTAGCAGTCACCTTGCTTTTCCTTCTTGCTGATGCAGCTCTTTGAGGTGATTAATAGCTTGGCACATTTCTAGCCTTGTTGATGCATAAATCTGAACCTGGACAGAAGAGCTGAATGCCAAATGCTCACTTTTATTCCCAGTATATGCAGCCAGAAGGACCCCCCCTCTCCAAGCACATATTAAATGAAGTGTACCTACAAGGAGCTCTATGCAATTCTGTCTTGACTGTTGCTATTACAAGCAACAAAGACAAGAGAAAGCAAAGGAAGAAAATGTCATCTTCTGGTGAGCTGTTAAGTAAGAACATAAGAAATTGCCATACTGGGTCAGACCAAGGGTCCATCAAGCCCAGCATCCTGTTTCCAACAGCGGCCAATCCAGGCTACAAGTGCCTAGCAAGTACCCAAACACCAAGAAGATCCCACGCTACTGATGCCAGTAATAGCAGTGGCTATTCCCTAAGTCAATTTAATAGCAGTTAAAAGATTTCTCCAAGAACTTATCCAATCCTTTTTTAAACCCAGCTACACTAACTGCACTAACCATATCCTCTGGCAACAAATTCCTGAGCTTAATTGTGCGTTGAGTGAAAAATAATTGTCTCCAATTAGTTTTAAATGTGCCACATGCTAACTTCATGGAGTGCCCCCTAGTCCTTCTACAATCCAAAAGAGTAAATACCCAATTCACATTTACCCATTCTAGACCTCCCATGATTTTAAAGACCTCTATCATATCCCCCCCTCAGCCGTCTCTTCTCCAAGCTGAACTGCCCTAACCTCTTCAGCCTTTCCTCATAGGGGAGCTGTTCCATCCCCTTTATCATTTTGGTAGCCCTTCTCTGTACCTTCTCCATCGCAACTATATCTTTTTTTGAGATGCGGCGACCAGAATTGTACACAGTATTCAAGGTGCAGTCTCACCATGGAGCGATACAGAGGCAGTATGACATTTTCTATTTTATTAACCATTCCCTTCCTAATAATTCCTAACATTCTGTTTGCTTTTTTGACTGCTGCAGCACACTGAGCAGACAATTTAAATGTATTATCCACTAGGACGCCTAGATCTCTTTCTTGGGTTGTAGCACCTAATATGGATCCTAACATCGTGTAACTACAGCAAGGGTTATTTTTCCCTATATGCATCATCTTGTGTAACTGAGCTAAAAAAAGTAGCTAAAGAAAATTGGCTGGTAGAAGGAGCCGTGTGTGTGTGTGTGTATCACACAATGAAGAAAGCAGTTTGCTACTTTGCTTCTCAGCTTGATGCTTGCCTCCTCATCTGATAATGAGAATGAAGGATTCTGGACTTTCTGCTACAATCATTGCTCAAATTGCTTAAAGAACTCACTTTCCTCTGGACTCATTGGTCTGATTCTTTCAGTGTTTAGTTAATACATGGAAACCTCCATTTATATGATGCTCACCGAAAGAGGACCCTTTTCCTGCACTTTTCAGGTCTAACCTTTACCATAGTGGGCCTTGGAGATTCATTATATGACATAAATGCTAAGCCCGTGCTTATTCTGCACTTCAACAAAGTCATCCTCTTCCATAGTTTAGGTTCGATCAATGGGGGGTCATCAGTCTGATAAACCAAGTTACTCACAGGCCGATACAGTATGGACGCGGTAGAAAAAGTGCAGCAGTGCTGGGCGCCCGCTCGTTTGCCGCGCGCACAGTTCGGATCACATGCCGTATGTTACAGACATTTGCCATGTGAGTTTGATTGCATAAGAAATATATATATATATGATCAGCTGATTTTGTGTCCTTAATGCAAATCTGGGCATGAATATTGCTTGGTGCAAATGATTATCACCTCAAACAAGGTTCTACAGCTTGCCTTACATAGTAAGATAGCAAAGTAACATAGCAATGACGGCAGAAAAAGGCCAAATTATTCATCCAGTCTGCCCAGCAAGCTTCTTATGGCAATAACTGCCACTCCATGAAGTTATCCCCAAGCCTTATGATAACCCATAAAAAAATGTACTCTAGCAACAATTTTCTGGGTGAAGAGTCTTCTTGAAAATTCACAGTGCTGCTTGACTAGCTTTGGTTTTGGACTTGGCCATAGAAGCAGTCTTCTGCTTTTGCTTTATATCTGCATATCAGTGCCCCAGATTGTAAAAGTCCAGGGCCCTTGTTGGTTGTGGTCTGAATCCAATTCCTCTCCCCCCCCCCCCCCCCCCCCACAACCACCAGGGTTGAATCATCACTATTCTCAGTGGAAGTGCAGTGAGTGCAGCAGTAAAAAAAAAAAAAAAAAATCACTGTTATCACCAATGTCACAAGCTGTAGACCAAACTAGAAAGCCACTGACACTATCAAGCCAGTGGCTGTCTATCATGTTGGTGCAAGTTAGCGTAAACATAGAAATAGGCCTTTGTCACCTGAAATCAGATTATTAATTTAAAACATTTGTTAATTGCCTTCCCCAGTTAAAAAAAAAAAAAAAGCTGGAAGAGTGGTCGAACATATGGCAGCTGGGATTCAATGCCAAGAAATGCAGAGTCATGCATCTGGGGTGTGGTAATCCAAAAGAACTATGTGCGTTGGGGGTGAAGGGCTGATGTCCAAGGAATAGGAGAGCGACCTTGGGGTGATAGTGTCTAATGACCTGAAGTTGACGAAGCAGTGTGACACGGCAGTAGCCAAAGCCAGAAGAATGATGGACTGCATAGAGAGAGGAATATCTAGTAAGAAAAGGGAAGTGATAATCCCCTTGTACAGGTCCTTGGTGAGGCCTCATCTGGAGTACTGTGTTCAGTTCTGGAGACCATATCTCAAAGGAGACAGAGTCAGGATGGAGGCGGTTCAGAGAAGGGCAACCAAAATGGTGGGTGGTCTCCATCGAATGACTTATGAGGAGAGGTTGAGGAACCTGAATATGTTTACCCTGGAGGAGAGGAGGAGCAGGGGTGATATGATACAGACCTTCAGATACTTGAAAGGTTTTAATGATCCATGGTCGTCAACAAACCTTTTCCATTGGAAACAATTTAGTAGAACTAGGGGTCACGATTTGAAACTCCAGGAAGGAAGACTTAGAAACAATGTCAGGAAATATTTCTTCACTGAGAGGGTGATGGATGCCTGGAATGCCCTTCCGGAGGAAGTGGTGAAGACTAAAACTGTGAAGGATTTCAAAGAGGCATGGGATAAACACTGTGGATCCCTAAAAAGCTAGAGGATGGGAATAAATAAAAAAGCTAAACCTGCACAGAGCGGCAGTTACTACCCTGGTAAGCTTGCAGGGCAGACTAGATGGACCATTTTGGTCTTTTTCTGCCGTCATTACTATGTTACTATGCTACTATATTATTTAGAACAGCACAGTGTCCAGCCTGCCAATTTTAGGTTCAAGAACGTGCTAGCTGAGACAACAAGTACATCTGAGTGTGGAATGTGAGAGGCTTATCCAATGTTCACATCCCCTTTGAGCCTTTGTTTAATGTAATGCTTCTGCTGCACACCTCCTGTTTGCTGAAACTATAGCGTCTGTGTTTTCCGCACGGAGTTTGCCTCTTACAGAATACGTGTTGAGGAGGAGGGAGGAAGCAGAAACCATGCTCATTTGCTCTCACACGCCTAATTTATTACTTGAAAATCATCTTTCCTAGAGTGCTTCGTATTTGAGATAGATCCTCTCTTTATCTTGCTAGGACAGGTTCCTTTGAGCAAGTTTTTACTCAGCTACTCATTCATTTTTCTTGCAGGCTATGTGTCTGAAAAAATGCTAACTTTTTTTTTTTTTCTGATCTGATTCCTAGAAAGCCCTGCATGGACGGTACCCATCATTACCTGTGCTTTCTGCTTTTCTCGGTCATTCAACGCCACCAAAACTCTTTTCCAGGAAATGTGTGATTGCTGCATTTCCTGTCCATTTGCATACTAAGAGATTCATATTTTTCTTCACCTTTACTACTAAAGAAAAAAAAATCCATAAGGTAGATATTCAAAACATATCTGGCTAGGAAAGTTAGCCAGATAAATATCTCTAGTTAATTTGGCTGGGATATTCAGCAGCACAACCATGCCGCTGAATGTACCCAGATAGGTTTGAGTTTGTCAGATAAGTTTATCTAACTTTAGACTGGCTAGATGTCTGAATATAAGCACTTAACCTGCTAATTTAGCCGGATAAGTAGCTCAATCAGATAGATAACTGTAAATTAAAAAACAAACAAACTATTTATCCATCTGAGTATTATTTATCTGATTAAGTGGCAGCTGCTGAAAACAGCTGGATATTCATTTAGGTGAATAAGTCCCTGGGGCTCTCTGACATCCCTCCTGCCCCGTAAAGCATACCTTGGGGCTTGGACCTACCTTGCTGGGCTGAGTTTAGCTGGGGCCTCTCCAGGCCCTTCTGCCCTCTTGAAGGAAACTTGCTGGTGCCAGGGACCTCTCTATTCCCCCCCCTCCCCCCACTTACCCATTCTGTGGGGGTGAATGGTGAAGAAAAGGGCAGGAGCGATGCCTGTTTGCTTCTGCCCTGACCAATTCCATTTAAAATTGGCACTGGTCACCCTGAGGCTGGCTTTGAAGTGACCGCTTCACTACCTGTCTCAGGGCCAGCCAGCATGGCCAGGCTACCATTTGGTACCAATGGCAAAGTAAAATAAAAACCTCTGGTCCGGGTTCTGCTTTACCAGTTCCTTAGGAGCTTGGACTCATTCTTGGACTTTCAGAAAGATTCTGCTACCAGCCAAAGCGAGAGGCTCCTGCTGAGCCTCCTGATTTAATCCCAAATAATGGGTCAGTTGCAAACAAACAGGGGTTTTGGTCTCTTCCGTGAGATTTTGACTTCCACAAGTGGATCAAGGCAGCTCCAGGTTTCTGGCATTCTGATTTCATGGAGGCCCTGCCTCTCTCCAGTTCTTTGTCTGCTTTCTCCAGCCCTGTCCATCTGATCTGAGGCCTATAATGCCCGTTCAATTGGCTGCAGCCTTTAGCTCTGCACAGACTGCTGAAAATAACCCTCTTGGGGGTCATTTTCAAATGGGTTGCATAATGAAGTGGGCAAATAAATGCTTAAGTTACAGCAATTTTCAAAGTAGAGATGCGCATAAATCTGCTTGGAAAGCTATCCCACAAAATCTATCCACACAAGTTATACCTGCTAAATTTGGATGGCACATTTGTTTGTATTCATTTTTGGAGTATATGCCATACATTTCTTAAAATAAATATCGTTTAATACCTGGCACCTTCTTCTTTCAAAAAATATTTTTTTGTCTTTTCATTTTTCTTTTTTAATTTATGTAAATCTTAAAATCTTATATTTTAAACCATTTCATGTGTATGCAAAAAAAAAAATTATGAATAGAAAAATTTGTTATTGGGCAAGGTTGTAAATTTATTGCAAGCATAAAATCTGATTTTATGTGCGTGAGTACAATTTACATGCATAACATTCAACTTTACACACAAAGCAGCATTTACATGCATAAACCTCAAAAGCCAATGAACCAACCTGAAAAAAAAATATGCTGGCAAAAATAAATGGACCTTCCGAATGACTGAACAGAACTGAACGTATTTTTGTGTGCCTAAAAAGGATGTGCACAGGAATTACTTTTGGTTTCTTTTGGTTTTCATTTTCGGGGCTTATTTCGATTCTGTTTTAAAGAAAACAGCATGCATTATGTATTTATTTAAAAAAAATATATATTTTATTTAAATATTTATAGGCCAGGCTTTCCAGAGTTCTAGGCAGCTTACAATAAAATAGACATAATGGACATATAACAGACAAACCTGCTGGGATAGTTACATTGTTTTATTGCACATACATGGGCTTTTGAAAATTGCCCAGGGGAGTTGTGTATGAAAGTATGGGTGAAACTCGCACATCTATTTTTAGGTGCACAAGAGTGTTTTTATTCCAGGGGTGGAGCTGGGGGGCAGTAAATCCTTTACGTGCATACTTGTGATTTTTGAACGTAAGTGCATAAATGTATGCATGCCTGTTTACGCTGCTCTGGAGGAGGAGTAAATGCATGCTTACGAATCTGGCAGGGTTTGGACCACGGTCCTCATTTTCAAATTGAGGCCAAACACTGCATGGACTTTCTCTTTGCAGACTTTAGCCCTATGTGCTGTTATAAAATTTGGTTTACCCACAGCGGGCAGAGGCGTTCTCAGTGGCAGGCTTGGGGAAGGATCGCTCTTACTCGCGTGCTTTTCCATTTGCAAAATTATTAGTGTAATTTCCCTGCAAAAATCAGCACATATATAAGGTGTAAGTAGTTTTGTTGGGATAATTTTCAAAGGGAAAGTATGCACAGGTGAGCATGAAAGAAACTCCTGGCCCCCCTTAATCCCAGCCCCAGCAGTAGCAATAAAGGATGCAGAGAGGGGATCCTGCAAGATATCAGAGGTATGGAGGCACTTTGCAGTTACAGAGGATCAGCATTTTATAGAATGCATTTACTATCAAAAAGCCATCTGTAGAGGGAAACGTACTGGGCCATCTTTCAAAATAATGGCATGCCCCATCATTTGCAAAAACATCACCCATTAGTGTCGAAGTCCTAATCCTCCTTCAAGGAGTTTGGTTGGCACTTGAACACCTGCTTGTCTTCTTCAGCCAGTTCCCTTCTGCAGTAGACTAAGCAGAATGTTCCTCCCCAAACCCCTTTCCTTAGATGCAAATATGGTCTTTAGGTCCTTGAGTCACACCTGCTGCCTCTCTGGGTCTTTGTGCCCAAGGGGGGGTGGTGGGGGGGGACTGTTTTAAATACAATCACTGGGATCCTGAACCATGCCTGTTGCCTCTCTGAATCTTTTAAACAGAGCCAGCTATCACATTGACCTCAGACTATGCTCCATATACATGATTTTTGGCTCCTAATTTCCCTTTTATTTGGTTCCTTCTGATTTGGCCCCAGCCAGAGCGTGTTGTCGTCCTCCCTAGAGCAACCAACTCCTCCTTATACATGCCTTTTCCTGTTTTCCTCATTTACGCTATTAGTGAAGTTGCAGTCTCCACCCTGCTGACCCCATGAACTCTACCATCAGATTTTCATTGGTTTAGACTCTCCCACATCTTCCTTGGAGGTGTAGTTTTATTGAAACTACTTTTTGCTCTGACTCTCAGGGATGCCACTTCCTAGCCATGATGAGGATTTCCTCCTCACTGTCTGTTTCAGGGGAGGCCAGTACTAGTCTGGGGACCTTGTTCTCTACCCAAGGCAGCAGCATCAGGATCATGAAAGCCACAGCAAAGGGGGAAATCTGCCTCCCAAACTGACCATCTGGGCCCTTCCCCAGTGAGATGGCAAACCAACATTGAGCAGAGGGGATGGTGAGGCAGCATCAAAGGTGGTGGCACTGACCATCAGAGAAATGAATACCCTGGACGACCAACCACTGCATGTGGTTGGGAATGGGATTTAAGGACTGCTGCACGTCTTAACCTCAAACTCCAAAGGTTATATTGGTATGTCAATGTATAAAAAAAAAAAAAGACTATTGTCATGGAAGGTAGCTATTTCAGAGGGGTGGGTGAGAGAGGGGGCTCTTGGGTAGCTCCTGAAGGGTCTTTCTTATTTTTGTATGGGTAGAAACAAGATGGCGCTTCATCATTTGTGGAGTGAGAAGGGGGACCAGCACGTTAAAAAAAGGGGGTGGTGGGGCATGCAGTGGAAGGTTGGATTGGCACATTGAACAGGAGGCCTTGGGATCTGCAATGAGAGGAAGGATTGTCAAGATGATCTTTCATTCTTTCATTGTGGGGAAAGGGAGGGATACGTACACCCGTTAACTGGCCCTTTCACTTCAGGACAGATAGCAAGGGGGATTTTGCATAGTTAGTGTGAATGCTACACATTTTTCTCTTAACATTCATGCTAATGCCATACCCATCTTATTGAGAGTGATTTTTAGTGTGCCTTTGGTAAAATGTATTTACATAGTATGTATTTTTAAAAGATAGAAAACAAAGGGTGAAGAAAGCCAATAAGTGCTTCTCCTGGAAGGCACTGAATTCTGGAGTCCCACAGGGATCTGTTTTATCGTCAGGTTTGTTTAACATTTAATCTTCAACATCCAGGTGAATTGTTGTCCTCACTAGGTGTCATGTCCATCATTTATGTAGACGATTTGCAGTTTTTTAATTCTTTTTATTTTCTCCATTATCAACATTGTCTTTGTTCTCTTAATCCTTGGCTATTTCAGAATAAATTATCTTTGAATCTACAAAAAACAGTAATAGGAAACATAACCAAAATTGCGTTTGATAACGTTTCCTTGCCTATTATGTCTGAGGCCAGAAATTTGGATGTCATTTTAGATTCTAACTTGAGTATGAAGGTGCAGATTAAAGACATAGCTAGGACAGCATTTTTCAAACTAAAAATGTTGAAGCATTCAATATATTTAATAACACAGAAGATTTCAGAACAGTTTTACAAGCCTTTATCAGTCAATTAGACCATTGTAATGGTCTGTATATTGAGCTATCCAAAAAATTGGTAAAATTCTGAAATTAGTACAAAATATAGCTGCAAGATTACTTACTGCCGTAAAGATCAGGGGGCATATTTCCCCAAAGCTGCAGAAACTACATTGGTTTCCTATTCAGGTGAGAATTCACATTAAGATGATGGTGATTGTTCATAAACGTCTTTATTCTGAGAGATTCTGTAGTTTGGGTAAATTAATAATTAAACAAAACTCTACTCGGTAGCTAAGATCTTCTGGTCAAATTTTGTGGTTGTGCCTGTTTTACATGAATATAGCCTTCAGTATGCATCTTCCTATCTAGGACCTACTCTTGGAATGCTTTACCAGTTGAGCTTAGAAATTAGATGGATTTTAAAAATGTTATGAAAAGGCACTTTATTTCATTCAGACATTTCAGTAGATAACACAAACAAGTGCATTGCAGGTTTAATTTTAATACTTTATTATTTTATTATTTTTACTATTTTGCATTTTTGTTTCATCTATATGCTTAGTTTCATAAACTATTTTATGAGTATTATATTATTGATTTGAATGTATGTTTATTTTGTGCTGATTGTGAATGTAAAATTCGTAATCCATCCCAAACGATTACTTGGAGGTTGCACAATATAAAAATATGTAACTAAGCCACATTTTAACACATAGATACAAATTTTATCCAGACGCACGCTAAAATTATTTTAGTTGTGAGTTTTGTTGCATAGATCCCATACAGCATTGTGTCTGGTTCTGGCGGTTGCTTCTTTAGACGAACATAGAGGTAGGCTAGGGGCCTACAAAAAAGGTGCAAGGGTATTAATATGCATACATTGAAGGAGAGGAACGAGAGGCGGGGGGGATAAGAGACATTCAATTAGTTCAAGTGTGTACATGCCTGAAATGCATGTATTTTTCAGTAGGAAAGAGGTTCTGGATCAGAGATCATGATACGAGGTTGGAGAACAGTTGCCTTGAAGGATAGCATGGGCGTCTTTTGTATAAATAAACCCGTAATGCTATACCACTCCATTGTGTCCAAGACACACATGTGTCTGCAGCCTCTCTCCTAGTAATTTCTCTCCTCTGTTCCAACAGACCTTGTCTTTGACGAGCCCACGGTGGGCAGCAGCTGTCCCCTCTACAGGCAATGCATATAGGGCCAAAGAGTTAACTATTTTCCTTCCCCCCTCTCCCCTCCCCCTTCTCTGCAGTCCTTCCAATGAAATACTAATGTGACTTCCCAGCATCCTAACCCCATTCTGTCATTTCCACCGGCAGGCTTGTGAAATACGCATTAGACTGCAATAAAGTCTTTGTGCAGCCAGTGAAGAAATAGTATTGGCAGAGCTGTAATCGAGATGGGAATTTATGACTGCAGCGGGGTTGGGTTCTAAGGAATTGTACCTGAGCTAATACCTTTTTGACAGACGCATTGTTTGAATATATAACTCTGTGTAAGAAACATTTCTATGGGCGTCTATTCAGTTGAGTGACCCTTTTGAATATCCATTTTTAGAAGAATCATATTTTTTCTTTAATTATTAATGAATATGAATATGCTAGTCATTCAGTTTGCAATAAAGGAGAAACAGCTGCAGTATAAGCAGAATAAATGAGCTAGAATAGAAAAAAGTTTTTTTTTTAAAAAATGGCATGAGCTTGAAGACCTGATATTTCACTCCAGTGTTAGCAGCGCAGAACGGGAGTAAGGTAGCTCCACTCCAGGACTTGCCGCCTTTATATTTTTGGGGAATTTGTTGCAGTTGTATGTTGGGGAGGAATGCGTTCATTTTGAAGCAACAGGAGCAAAGCAGTGAAACACTCGGCATCATTGCATGTGATTTCAAAACAAAACAAAAATGTGAAAAAACATCACAAATTTGTCATTTTTTTCCTTTTTGTTTCAAAATGCAGCCCCTGGCCTGCTGCCACCATCACACCCCTACCTCCCCCCCCCCCCCCCGGGGCCACTGTAATAAAAATATTAACCCCTCCAATCTCCTGGTACCCTTCTTACCCCATCTGTAGGATGAAGAAGTCAAAATTGGGCAGGATGGATCCCAGTTACTTCTGCGTCTTTTTTAAAATGCTGCCAGCTGGACCCGGAGCCAGTTCCATTGTGTTGTGCAGGTGTAAAACATAAAATGGCTCCAACCTCAGGGCCGGCTGCTGCCATTTTGAAAACAGGTTCTAGCAGGGCAAGAGCAGCTAGGGATCATTCCTGCTCCATTTTGAGTTCTGCGACCCCCATGCATATAGGGTAAGTTGGGTATGGGGGAGGTGGGATGGGGAAAAGTTTGGGGAGGGGAGGTTAAATTTTTTTTATTACAGCAGCGCTGGGGAGGGTATCTTTCTTTGTTTTGTTCTTTATTATTTCACTCCAATGTTTATTTCATTTCAATTAAATGTAACGAATCAAAGTAAACATCAAACAAAATGAAAAATGAATTAAAAAAAAGAAAGAAATGAAATTAAACAAATTTGTTTTCCTTGCGCATCCCTAGTGTGCTTGACCTTAAGAATCACTAGTAGTACTAGAAGCAGCTATAAGCCTCTCATCAGCACTGTAGGGGATGTTTTCCTCATACAGAGTCACTGATTTACCTGATTCCTGATCTGCAGAATTCCAGCCGTGTTTCCATGAAGCAATGTCTGCGCACCTCAGATATTTATTTATTTATTTATTATTTTTATATACCGACATTCATCTCAATTGAGATATCACACCGGTTTACATTCAGGTACTGTAGGTATTTCTCTATCCCCAGAGGGCTTACAATCTAAGTTTAGATATGGCAGAGTGCTCCATGCTTCATACTTCAGGGCCCCAACAAAGCTTTGCCAATGCCGCTCAGCAAAGAACTCTAGTATTTTCTGTTTTTGTTTTTTTTTTTTAAATCTTGGGCCCTTACAGCATAAAGTTTCACCAATGTACTTCTGTCCTTGTCTTAGCTGTAGTATCCCTCTCTGTTTTGGTTCTGGGGGCCTTTCTTCTCCCTTACAAACAGTTCTGACACTGTTCTAGAATCCCAAACTGGATCACCCTTTGCTATTTTCCTCTTCAGGTTATACTCAGTTATAGCAATTCATTTTATTATTATTTATTTGACTTGATTAATCACCATTTCTTACTCCTGCATGAAATCCATCTTGGCCTGTAGCACCCCTGAAATTCTGGGACTGTACATTTCCAACATGTCAATTAAAACTGGATTTTGCGGGATGGATCCATTTGTGCTGGTATTGTAATCTGTACTTATGAGAAAAATCTTCTAATATTTCAGGCCCAATGTTTGCATCTATTAGGAAAAATGAGTGTGAGGAACTGGTGCTCATTTTTCTCACTTGGTTAAATGTTCACCAAGGGCTTGATCAGTGACCCAGTTAATATTGTGATCCAGACCTTTGTACTGTTGGAATACTGTTATAAATTTCGCCCGATTATATCTTTAAATCTTCTACTATAGGAGACACCATAAGAGGGTAATTTTCAAAGGCATTCCCATGGGTAAATCAGTCCTTTACCTGAGGACATGACCTGTTAAAAACAAATTGCATGCCCCTGTGAAGTGGGTTTTAAGAGCCGCGCACAGGCGTACTTGTGCGCGCGTTTGCTGGCATGCACACGTGGACGCGGTGATTTTAAAACACATGCATGTGTTTTAAAATCGGCTATTCGCATGTACATGTGCGCACAATTTCATATTGAAGCACGCACGTGCGCGCAAATGCCGCCATGCGTAAGTGGGTGTGGATTTTACTAGACACCCCCACTTACACGGGTGCAATTACCACTATTCCCAGTTTTCCCTCAGTTCACCCCCAGTAAAGGAGAGGATTTCCTAACGCACCTATAGCTAACTGGCTTCCCTTTCACCCTATTAGGCGCAAGCCTTAAAACCGCACTGAGTACCTTATTTTACTTTATTATACAACATACACGCCAACCACAGCAGAAGTAAAGTTACGCGGTAGGGGACCCCGACATGCGCTTGTGTGCGTAAATACCTTAAGCGCAGACTTCAGAGTGCAATTCTTACCTGCCCATGCCCTGCCCATTCCCTACCCTGACCACACCTACGCCCTTCCCCTTCTGGCACACAAAGCTTTTGTCTGCATACCGGGAGATGTGCGCCTACCCGTGTGGGTTTTAATATCTGCGTTGCGTGCGCTGTGCCGAGTCACGCACGGATCTCCCGGCTGCAGGGGTTTTAAAAACTACCAGTATGTTTGGATAAACCTGTGCACGTGTATTATGTAAATAATAATAAAAAAAAAACAAAAAAAACCCCAAGCCGTTTCCGAGAGGTTTAAAGGTTCTGAGGTGACTGGGAGATGTACAGGCTATCAAACCAGGGGGGGAACTGGAGGACCTTTCTGTTAACTGGCTGAACTGGTAACAACTGGTAAAACTGGTAAATGCATCTGCGTGTGTCCCTTTTAAATCCCCTCCCCACTGAAATGGTAGAAGTGAGATTTGCGCCCACTTAAAATTGGTCGCACGTCTGCACATGGCCAGACTATTTTCTAACGTGCACGCATACACACGCGTATGTTATGAAACAGCTGCGTCCCTCAGTGTGGGCCGATGAATGCGTGCACATGTGCACCCGCGGGCCTGTTGAAAAGTTGCCATCTTGCTTTTCATGGAAAATCTATGCAGATATTTTATCAGGTGCAACTTAGTTCAATTCTGACTGCACTGCAATTACCTATCAAAAATTCCAGAAACATGGTAAGGCCTTTCTGTTCCCGTACCTGAGTGAGTGGGTTTGTAGGGGTAAAGAGGGTGATCGTGTCTGCCTGTTTTCTATTTTTATGGATGTTATTTTTATTGTAAACTGATAGTTTTGCTTTTGGTACAGTATATACATTTTAAAACAGATTTGATAGGTTGATTTTCAAAGTGGACTTATGATCAGAAGTTGCTTTAAAAATCGGTAACTTATGCATGTATTTTGCCAGCTAACTTATGCTAACTTACACCACTGTAAGAGGGGGCACTAGTAACTCGGGGTGAGGTTTCTGGGGTGGGGTAGGTTTTGGGGGGCAGTTTTACATGTACAGTCATATGTATGAACGGCACAGTTACCACCGAGTCACCTAGCTGCTAGGTAGAGAGAACATTGTACAAATCTACTCTTCTTTCACCTTTCATCACTCCAAATCAGATTAAATCTTCACTGATGGTAACTGGGCATGTAAAATTGCCCCCCCCCCCCCCCCCAAACCCACCTCATACCACAACCCTCACCCTGAGTTCATAATGCCCTCTCTTACAGTGGTACAAAAAATTCAAATATAAGTGAACCTCCATAGAGGCGCTCTTTCTTTCTTTCTCTCTCTCTCTCTCCTCCCCTCCCCCTCTCCCTCCTGAACCGGCATTTGTGACAAATACTGTTCCAGCCAGTAGCACATAGCTAACGCAGGCATAACGCACAGAAGAAAGGTGGAGTTAAATCCCCCGCTAGTGTGCGTTACTTGATCACACACCACATTGACCGACCCCCATTTCCATTAACTCTGCCTAAACTCCTCCCACTCATACTAACTTTAAATTGGTATGCACATGAGTGCGCGATGAGGCCCTAAGGTGATTTGATAAATGGCCCTCTAAGAAAGGGAGTGGCCTAGTGCTTAGAGTTGTGGGGTAGAAACCAGGGTCCTAATTCTGCTTTTCCTACAGATGCTCATTGTGACCTGAATCATTTTCTTTCATTGCCTCAAGTACCCATCTAGATTGTAAGCTCTTGTGCCTGCATGTAATTTGTGGTGAGCACTGTATAAATGCTAAAATAATTTTCATTATGTTAAACGCCAAAGTACATTATGGTCTTAAAAACAGAGGTAGGGACTATATGATGCTTGCCCTAGTATTCTGCCCAGTGAAGGCTGTCAGTGGGCCCTTCCAGCAGCTTATTTGTGTGTTTTTCAAGCGCCACAAGGCCTGAAGGCAACATTCAAAACCCAATAGCACCATTAGTGATACCAATCTAATAAGGGATCTGGAAGATTGGAAGAACTGCTGGCCTTGCAGATCCTAGGAGAGTACTCCTCTGTAGCTGGATATCACAGATTAGATATCTCTGGTATGGTCATGTCAATAAAGTAACCTTGGTAGCAGTAAAGGTACCATTTCTTGTTGTTGAGTTTGTTGATTTTAAGAGTGAGTCTGTGACTTGAGTGTTCAAATTAACATTGTTCTACTTTTAAACAATGGAATGTATGAGCATTTCAGGATGAATAGTTTCTTCCTTTGAAGCAGAAATTTGCATATGGTTATGACTACTAATCAATGGTAGGGAAGCTTTAAAATTCTCAGTGATGTTGCAGTCTGCTCTGACTGCCATAAGATTATAGCTCTTCTCTTTCTTCTTTAGAAAGAGTTGACTTGTGTAACAAGTTGCTGTACTCCAAACTATGTGATAATGGATCAATGACAACACAATGTCATCTAGCATCCCTGAGATTCTAACTGAACTGAACTAGCATTTTTTTTCATAAGAAAGAAAAAGAAGCAGATATTCTAAATATCATGGCCATTGAAGGCGAATGAAGTGAACCAAAGCTCTCATGGGATGCTCTATTGTCTGTGACAGAAATTAGAATGAAATTAGATGAACGGCTGAAAAGATATTGATAGGGAGAGGCAAGGGGGCGGGGGGAAGCACAGTCAGAGAGAGAGAGAGAGACATGATGATTTTATAAATCCAGTTTTCCTGTAGGAAACTGGGCCAAAAATGTTCACGTAAAGCACATAAATTTGAATATCACTACCCACAATACCCTAGAATTAGAGTGGTTATGAAAATTCTAATATTAGTCTTATAAGTCATGCTAACCTAGTTATGTCTCTTAGAAGAATATTGTTATTGTATATCATTACAGATTTTTCATATATTAATACTGCCTTTATGTTGACCCATTAAACAACCCCTTGGTGTGTGCTCTTTCTAGTTTTGAAATACACTCAGACTTTTTCTTAATGGTTCAACATAAACCAGCTGGATATCAATAAAAATGTTCATACTTATACACAATTATATCCTCCACCAATTCCTCAAAACTATTTTTCAAGTCTAATATATCTGAAGCACATAAAAGTCTGAAGAATTTTGTTATTATATTTCAAACTGTAAAATAGTAGTGGAATAGTGGCAAAATGTACTAAAGATATGTACAGTACCCTCACCCCCTCCTCTGAATGCCCCCTCTCCTTTATCTATCATCACTCCCACCACCCACTATTCCCAATGGCATAAGAACATAAGAAATTGCCATGCTGGGTCAGACCAAGGGTCCATCAAGCCCAGCATCCTGTTTCTAACAGTGGCCAAAACCAAGCCACAAGAACCTGGCAATTACCCAAACACTAAGAAGATCCCAAGCTACTGATGCAATTAATAGAAGTGGCTATTCCCTAAGAAAACTTGATTAATAGCTGTTAATGGACTTCTCCTCCAAGAACTTATCCAAACCTTTTTTGAACCCAGCTACAACTAACTGCACTAACCACATCCTCTGGCAATAAATTCCAGAGCTTTATTGTGCGTTGAGTGAAAAGGAATTTTCTCCGATTAGTCTTAAATGTGCTACTTGCTAACTTCATGGAATGCCCCCTAGTCCTTCTATTATTTGAAAGTGTAAATAACCAAGTCACATCTACTCGTTCAAGACCTTTCATGATCTTAAAGACCTCTATCATATCCCCCCTCAGCCATCTCTTCTCCAAGCTGAAAAGCCCTAACCTCTTCATCCTTTCCTCATAGGGGAGCTGTTCCATCCCATTTATCATTTTGGTTGCCCTTATCTGTACCTTCTCCATTGCATCTATTTCTTTTTTGAGATGCGGCAACCAGAATTGTACACAGTATTCAAGGTGCGGTCTCACCATGGAGCGATATAGAGGCATTATTACATTTTCCGTTCTATTAACCATTCCCTTCCTAATAATTCCTAACATTCTGTTTGCTTTTTTGACTGCTGCAGCACACTGAGCCAACAATTTTAAAGTATTATCCACTATGATGCCTAGATCTTTTTCCTGGGTGGTAGCTCCTAATATGGAACCTAACATCGTGGAACTACAGCAAGGGTTATTTTTCCCTATATGCAACACCTTGCATATAGGGTCCACATTAAATTTCATCTGCCCCCACATGGTCCACCTAGTCTCTAAGGCCTCCCCAAATATATCTCTGCCACTCACCCCTCCATTTCCCCACACACCTACAGTGAGCCTTTGCCATCCACTAAACTACCTTCCCCCCCCCCCCCCACCCATGAAAGGAATCCTATAGAACCCGCAACCCCTGAAACTGAGACCCCTGAGGCTTATGCAGTAGAATGTTTAGACAAAGTCTGCATGCATCACTTCACCCCACATTTTCAAAACAAATGTGTGGGTAACTACTTAGCTCAGTTCCCTCATAGATGAACTCACACAAAGTTTATTCCTCCTGTTTGGAGGGCACTACTTTTGCAGATAAACTTGTGTGCGTAGCTTACTCTCTGTGGACAGCAAGTTTACAGGGTCATTCTTCAAATCGCAATGGGCCATTATCGCAACTTTAAAATTTAAATGAGGGAAAGGGGAGGGGGTTTGGGCAGGGTTTAAAACATTTAGGGTCCGGTAGCGCTGTGGGCGATAATGTTTTACACATTTAGCGCCAGCAGTACCACCGGTACGGGGTAAAAGTGTGCTGCTCCGCTTGCAACCGTGGCAGGTAAAAACACACTGCCGTGATGCAGCTGCCTGCTCAATATCGCCCCCCCCCCATGCCCATTTTTTTCCCGTGGATCATCATTCCGCTATATTTATAGCGGAATGATGAATCTAGAGATTAGTTTGCACAAAGCAATTTCATGAAATTCTAAATGAATCCTCAGGATTGATACAATTTAATACATTTTCTAACCTCTAAATAAAATGGTTGTCGTCTTTTATATGTTTGTTGTGCATGATTTTTGTTTATACAGTAAGATTACTTAACTTTGACCCAGATTCAAGCAATATGCTAAGCATGCCATGTCAAATGTATGATAGCATCTCATTTTTGTCTTTTTTTCAAAGATCTTGTATTCTTTATTTTTTTATTTTACATTAAAATCACCTTTAAAGAAAGCAATGTTTTGCCATCTGGTACATTTATTATATTTATATATTTTTATTTATTTTTATATATTTTTTTAATTTGGCTCCTTTTTCCTTTTCATAATTTGTATAAATGCAGTATTTCCAAAAGGAAAGAGCATTTACTGGCAATGAATACCCTGGCTGAAATGGCAGATACTTCAAAATGTTAACAAGGGCATTAAGTTCTGTTACAGATACTCTGGATCAACGGTATCTACTGTTGCTAAGCTAAAATGAATTGACTATAGAATTGTACCCTATGGGATTGTAAAGTGCCATTCTTTAAACTTGACAACTAGGTCTGGTATTTAAGATTGCTAAAAGATAAAAATTAACTGGGTTCTTAGACCCACCGAGGCTGATGTACAAATCTGGGGGATTTTCTGTTTATAGCCATTTTGTACGAAAGTTTGTTATCCATGCAAATGAGTTGGGCGGAAAACCTTCACGTAAAAGTTGACTAATGGGACCCAAAAAATAGATAATTAAACCTCATTGAGCTGTAGTTATGCTTTTTGCAAAAATCAGCATGCGAAGATGTTTTTGTATGCTGATGTTCACAAAATCCCTAATTAATTAGTTGCTTTGAATGCTTTTGCATCACAGCAGCTTATTAATTTTGAATTTAAATGCAATTTTTCATATAGCACACTAAGAGGCAGATTTTCAAAAGGTTACGCGCACCGGGCCTATTTTCAAAAGGCCCGGCGATTTGTGTAAAGCCCTGAGACGTTGTATAGGTCCCGGGGCTTGCAAAAAAAGGGGAGGGGGTGGGCAGGGCGGTCCGAGGGGCAGGGTGGGGCGGGGTCAGAGGATCCCGGCACAGCGGCCATTTGCCCCTGTGCTGGGGATCGCGCGGCAGCAGTTGGCCGGCAGGCGCATCTTAGTTCGGCCCCAGGGCTGAAGTAAGTTTTAAAACAAACGAAAAAAGTAGGGGGGAAAAGGGCGGGGAGGTAGGGGAAGGGAAGTGAAGGTGGGGTGGGGGTAGGGAGTGGGGGAAGGTGGCTCGGTGCAGGCTCAGCGCTCACAAGATGCACAATTATGCACCCCCTTGCACGTGCCGACCCCCAATTTTATAACATGCGTGCACCTGCACACACATGTTATAAAATCGCGTGTCCGTGTGTGCGCGCTGGGTAGTGCGTGCACATGGACGTGCTCGTGCAAGTTTTAAAATCTACCCCAAGTATGACATTTTTCTACAGTGAAGCAGGACATTTTTTTAAACCCCCGCAAATAAGGTTTCCCGCAAACAAAGCTTCACGTGCAAAAGCTTATGAAATCCCTAGGGTTTACATACGTTCTGGTGCATGAAGACCCATTTGCAAATTATTTTTCATTTTAGTATATAAACCTCAAGGAATGTTAATGTATATGATAAATATTTGTTGCAGATAGCTTGATAATTAGACCAGTTTGTGGATCTCAGGGACCTGACCTGGTATATGCTATAGTTAACATATATTTCCAAAGGGGAAACCTGGATTTGATTTATAGTTCACATTTAAGGAGTGCTATTGACTCAGGAGGGAGAGTCAAATATTGCTTTAATGACACCTAGTGGCTGATTGCCAAGCCACATTACATTGTAACACAGTAAAATAATAAATGACAGATAAAGACCATAATGGCCCTGCCACTCTGGCCAGCCAGGTATTTGGAGTCGTCCTCCATGCAGGTTACCGCCTCACTTTCTTTTTGGGGCTGTAATTACCACTCCATACAAGCTACCCCCCCCTCTGTTTACCCTAAGGATTTTATTTCCATCCTATTGCCATGAATTCTGTCACCATTTTAGTCTTCAATATCCTCTCTGGGAAGGCATTCCAGGCATCCACCACCCGTTCTCTGAAAAAAAATGTTTCCTGACATTGTTCCTGAGTCTCCCCCCCCCCCCCCCCCCCTTGGAGCTTCCTTTCCATTGGAAAAGGTTTGTTCCTTGTACATTTTTAATTCCTTCCAGGGATATTAAAGTCTGTATCACATTCCCCATCTTGTTCCTCTCCTCTAGGATCTACATATGTATGTCCTTCAGTCTCCTCTCATATGACTTTGGAGCAGATTCTCCACCATTTTGTTTGCCAGTCTCTGGCCTGCTTCGATCCTGTCTCTGGCCTGCTTCGATCCTGTCTCTGGCCTGCTTCGATCCTGTCTCTGGCCTGCTTCGATCCTGTCTCTGGCCTGCTTCGATCCTGTCTCTATCGTTTTTGAGATAACGGTCTTCAGAACGGAACACATTACTCCAGCAAAGTCTCACCAATAACCTGTACAAGGCACCATCACCTCCATTTTCCTGCTGGCTGTGCCTCTTTCTCTGCAACCTAGCATTCCCCTGTCCCTAGTCACCTCCTTGTCAACAGTGTTTCTCTGCCTTCAGACCATCAAACGCTATCACCCCAATGTCGTTCTATTGCTCCGTGCACCTCAGTCTCTCACGTCATATACTGCTTCTGTGAGCTGGTACAGCCCAAAAGCTTGACATTGAACTTTTTGGCCTTGAATCTTAACTGCCAAGCATTCCATTACTCAAGATCACTTCTGTTTCTGTCTGTGCCTTTAGGGGTATTCCCTCTTTTGCAGATCTTAGTGTCATCCACAAAAAGGGCAAACCTTTCCTTCTATCTTCTCTGCAATATTATTCAGAAAGGTATTGAACGGAACCAGTCCCTGAGGCAATTCACTAATCACCTCTTTCTCCTCTGAATAAAGAACATCAGTCGACCCATTTCTGATAGAGTCCATCATCTTGGGACCCACTCCTAGACTACTCATTTCATTCCTGTAGTTCCTCTGCCGGATAGTATCACAGGCTTTGCTGAAATCCAAGTAAACCACATCCAGGGTGTGCCCTTGATCTATTTCACCCAAAGAAAATTGATCAGGTTCATTTGACCCAATCTTCATCTGGTACAACCATTTATTTATTTATTTAACACTTTTTTATACCGACCTTCATACTAATAACCATATCGGATCGGTTTACATAGAACAAGGGTATAACTGAAGCAATAAATAAAAGTAATTAACAATAGAGGTGAATAAGGCAAAGTTACATTTAACAAGGAGTAAAAAAAACTTGGAAGCTTAAATAGCTGGAAGAAAGGTAAGGCAGGAGGTAATTATGACATGAAACAATAAATAATATGGGTTATGGCTTAAGGTGCTTTAACTTGGAAGTGCCAGAGTCCATCGTTCGAGAGGATAGAAGACCAAATGTCCAGGTGAGAATAATGACGACCATGCTGCCTCAGATCCCTAAACCCAGTGAATTGTGTAGGTAGTTAGAAAGATAAGCGTTATAAGGAGCTGCAGCCCACTGTACTCATTCAGAGAGGTGGCATTCAGAGCTATACTCCCACAGGAGAGTGAGAGAGTAGCAATAACAGACGCCTCGTATCATCATTAATTCCTTCAGAAAAAGAGAGAAACGAATGAGAAGAGAATAAGATGGAGCAGCAGAAAATAAGTGTTGTGAACCTGCTTAATGGAATTACTGCAGACTGTAGAACACATTAGGATCTTATTCAAAACAAACTCATTCCCATTACTTGCCTTTGGAAAAAAAAAGGTCTTTATTGAATTTAGGCTCCATTGGGCTTTAATGCAATAATCCAAAATAAAGTTGTGCAGGCGAAGCTTTTGAGATTTCATTTGGAAAGCCTGTCTTGAGTATTGCGGTGATAGGTTGACGTTAGTTAAACATATTTGCTTCCGCTGTGTGCCACGACAATTGGGCAGCGGGCTCATTTTAGACACGACACACCATTCCCCCTACGCTGTTGTCGTGCCAGAACCAGTAATTAAAATAGAAGAGAGTATGGAGTGAGTTCTTAGTAATGACAATGTAAACGTTTATCTTCTGCTGCTCAGATGATATTCTTCTATGGTATAGCAGCTCAGCTTATTTTACTGATTCAGTAGTTGACAAGAATGGTCGCTCGGAGCTTTCAGCTCGACTGTCTCTTACACTTAGTCCTTGATAGTGTCCAAAGATGTGTGGATAATTTACTGCTTAAAGGATACTGTTAACCCCAGCATGTTAAAACAAACAATAAAAACAAAAACCCTTCATTTTAATTACTTTGCAAAATCAGTGCCTTTGTCAGTTTTGGGGATTCCATTTTTTTTAGTTTGGAGTTTACATTAAGGGGACATCATTAAGGCCCCCCTGGTTTTCCATTGCAGCTCAGGGGTAGATATTGCGGCAAGTATTCAAAAATTCTGTGGCATGTTTGCAGAATTTTAGGATGTTAAATTGGCACAAAAATTGAATTTTGCTTGAAAAAAAAATCCATCAATTTTTAAACATTTTTCAATTTTTTAAACCATAACATATTTGTTTATCCTACCTTATCCGATCCACGCAAAGTGGGTTACAGTTTATTAATCTATTCTTTCTATACACAAATATCAATCTGTATTAGGAGTTTGCACAGACAATTTTTTTTATTTCATTTGGGTTTTTGTTTCATTGTTTTGTTCATTTATTTATTTTAAATAAAAAAAAAAAACCAAGCCTGACATTAAAAAAAAAAAAAATAAAACAAAACAAACAAATGTTGGACCTGTCCAAAAAAAATCCCCCAAACACTCCTAAGCCATTGTCCTGATTCCACACCTCTTATCATGTTGATGATCTTCACAGATCATGAATAATCCCCATCATTCCTGCCTCACCTGCATTGTGATTAAAAATAGTACTATGGCCTGAGACTGGAGCCATTTTTTATTTCTTGTGTACAAAATGGCTCCACTCTAGGCCCAGGCCTGAGCATCGTTGGTGCCATTTTGTATGGGAAAATTAACAACAAGCATCAGGAAAGGCTGGTACCACTGTTAATTTTGCTATATACGATGGCGCCGGCAGACCCAGGTTGGCACTATTTTAAATTTCTTCAATATAAAACGGCAACGTCATTGGTCTGCTGGTTCCATTTTTAGTTGCTGTACAGGCAGGGAAGAAATGACAAAGGATGGCAAGCAGGGAGGACACAATTCGAGTTTTACACAGTGTTGAAGTCTAATTTATAAATGTGATATAATTTTCTGTAAATGATGCTAAACTTCACATACAATCCCCATCCCCTTCAGATTTCTCTGCCTGCCAGACCCTATTTTATTTATTTATTTATTTATTTATTATTTTTATTATACCGAGTTTCATGATAGGAATCACATCAACCCGGTTTACAATTAACAATGTGAGTAAAGGCAGAGAGTAACAAAGTAAAACATTTCCCAATTCAATGTCACATATAGAATGAAACTTAACAGATATTCCGTTTTCGACGCATTAAGGACTAGGTTTAAGCTGGTAAGGAGGTGTTTGATTTCTAATAAGCAACTATCCCAATATTCCATTGTTGACGAGATTGAATCTTTTATAGGGATCACAATCTGTACGTCGTCCGCGAAGAGGAAGTGTTTAAGGCTTAGTTTTGTGAGTAGTTGACAGAGTGGTAGGAGGTATACATTAAATAGGGTGGGTGAGAGGGATGAACCTTGTGGCACCCCTCTGGTGGAGTGGTGATATTGGGATTCTGTATTGTGAATTTTGACCCTATATCCTCTGTTTTCCAGGAAGGTTTTGAAATCAATTTTCAAATTGATAATTTGAAAATTGATAATTTGAAAATAATTTGAAATCAATTTTCAAATTGATAATTTTCAAATTGATAAATTTTCAAATCAATAATCCTCTAGAGCTTACAATAACCATCAGTCTTAACCCTGTTACTCAAGAAACGCTTGCTCACATAACCAAGTTTTTACCCTTTTCCTATAATAATTTCTCAGTCTTTGTGTGCATTGGTTAATATTTTTTCCAGAGTTTCTTTCTTCTGTCTCTGTTCCCCCTTCATATTTTATTTATTTTTTCATTCCCATTCTGTTCCCTTTGAATAGTTTTGTGTGGGTTGCAAGATGAGAAAATTTAGTTAATCAGAATATCTGTCATTTATGATTTTGTACATTGCTTTGTTTTAAATAGAATGGTGTGGTTACAGTGTTCCGCATGGATATCTAGGAATGAAGATGTAAATGATAACTATGTTTTGGGCTAACGATGCATTTGTGAGCATGAGAGCTGCCTTCATTAGGTCCACAGAGAGGGTAATTTTATCACAGCCTGCTTCGTGGTAAAGTCTGCAGGTACATTGGAAATGCAGTCTTTGCCAAGTATTTTCAAAACATGTTAAGTTGTCTTTGAAAATCTTCAAGTATTTAATCCAAGAACACAGGGAAATTACCTCACACACGGGCCGATTGGGTAAAATGCGCGGGAGAGCCGGCACTCCGAGACGAGCGCCCGCTCTCCCAATGTGCACCCAGGCCACTCTCCTGGGTGCATGATTCAGTATGCAAATGAGGGTCTGCGCTAATAAGGAGGTGCTAGGGATACTAGCGCGTCCCTAGCTCCTCCTTATTGGCAGAAGTGGCAGCTGTCAGCGGGTTTAATAGCTGATGCTTAATTTTACCGGCGTCTTGTCGAACTCGCTGACAGCCATGGGTTCGGAACACGGATGCCGGCAAAAATGAGCATCCGTCTTCCAACCTGCTAGCTGCGGGCAGATTTTTTAAAATTTTTTAAAAAAATGTTCTGCTTTTCTGTACACTTTCCCGATGCCGGCTGAAATTAACTCCTGCCTTTGGGCAGGCTTTAATTTCTGAGAGTAAAATGCGCGGCTTGGCTGCACATTTTACTTTCTGTATCGCGCAGGACTAATAGGCTCATCAACATGCATTTGCATGTTGAGGGCGCTATTAGTTTCGGGGGGGGGGGGGGTTGGACGCGCATTTTCCATGCGCTGTTACCCCTTACTGTATAAGGGGTAATAATAGCGCGTCGAAAACGCGCATCCAAACGGGGTCTAACGGTGCGCTCGACCTGAGTGCACCATACTGAATCGACCCGACAAAGATACATTTGCTCCAGGCAGCGCGTACCTTTTGCAGGGAAACTTGCATGCATAATTTAAAAAAATGAAAAAGGATAAGCGTAAGTCACAGCTCTACCCCAACTCCATGCTCTGCTCTCCCTCCCCCCCCACCCCCGAATGCTTCTCCTCTGTATGTTTAAAAGTCTGCATGAAACTGAGTACCAGTCCCTGCTTGACTTTCAAAACACCACTTACATACATAAAACAGGGTTTTATGCAATTACGTTGCTTCAACAACATACATGCACCTACAACTGTTTGTTGACCTTTATTTCCTTGTTTTAAATAAATGCATGAGAAAATACAAAAGGTATCACCAAAAATTGTGCAAATGAACACACCGTCTACTCAGAAAACGGACAAAAGTTATTTTAGAAACATTGCTGATGCAGTCCTGTTTTCTAAAATAACTTTTGTCCGTTTTCTGAGTAGACGGTGTGTTCATTTGCACAATTTTCGGCGATACCTTTTGTATTTTCTCATTAGTTTCGACAGGTTCGCGAATATTTGCTCTTTGTGTTGTTGCTGTGTTAAATAAATGCATAACATGTTCCATTAAATCAAATCTTTTGATTATAGGACTGCCCATATAATACTAGGTTGTGGAACAGCAAATAGAGGAAAGAAAAAGCACACATGAGAGGAAAATGAAAGAGAGATCTTGAAACCGACTGACTTAACTCTAACTCTAGAAAGATCTAAGTTGGGATGATAACGGAGGTAGAGGTTCTAGTTTCTTTGGTGTAGGGATATCTTTCTGATGCCAACTCTGAGGTCTATTTACATACGTGGATGACAATGTGCGTTATTTACTGATACTCCCGTATTTCTAAGGGGGGCCCTGTTTACTCATAAAAGTAAGTAAGACTCTTATCAAAAGATAAAGTACTTTCAACAAACTCATTCTGGTCACCGCCCAGCCGGAAACAGCAGGTTTGAAGAGGTAGTGATGAATTCAGTCCTGCACTGTCACATCACTTACAGACTGGAGCTTGACACCAGCTGTGGATCACCTGACACTGCAAGATAGATCCCTAGCCATGTGTGAAGCAGTAATCCATACAGAGCAATTACAGATAGCTAGCATCTTCTGCCAAGGGCTTTTAGCAGAGATAAGACATCATCTCATAGTACATGTCCTTTTCTGAGGGGATTATTTACTCCAGTGATGAATCCTTCTAAGGACACTATCATGTTCAAAAAAATTAATAATAATAGTAAAAAGAAAAACAGGCTTAATCCTTTTTCTTCCTCCTTCAGTTGTCACTTCAGCTGTGAAATTCTGCTTTGCTTCTCCTGTCAGACCCTCTGGAGCTTGTAGCTGTTTGATTGCTGTTGGTCAGTTTAAAAAAAAAGAAATTGTTGTGCACCATTGGATATTTCTTTTATATTTTTTAAATTTTTTTTTTATTTTTAGGCATTATAAAAAATTAGACCAAGAAAAACTCTCATACAGGAACCTAGTGGATTTGTAAAGCACTACACATGCCAAAGTCTGAGATACACGCGTAACTCGCCCCGGCACACGCTGCGCAGATTTTAAAAAGCATGCAAGTACGCGCGCAATTTAAAATGTTCAAAAAAGGAGGCGGGGTGTGAGCGTGGATAGGGTGGACCAGGTCTGTTACATGAAATGTGTGCGTGATTATATTCGTACACAGGTGCGCACTGGGATCCCCTACCGCATAACTTTACCTTGCTATGGACGGTGTGTAAGTAATAAAATAACAAAACGTAGGCTAGTCAGCGGGGTTTTAATGGTTGAGGCTAATAGGGTAAGTTAAGGGCGTTTTAGGAAATCCTCACCTTTACTGGGGCAAACTGGGAACTAACTGGGAAACAGGTAATGGCGTCTGCACGCGCATCTACTGAAATCAACCCCACTCACGAGCGAGAGAGACGGCATTTACGAGCATAAAGTCGTGCGCACACGAACCCAAGTGTAGTCAGTTTTAAAAAAGGCGCAAGTATATGAGCATACACACGCTTTTGTTATAAAATCGCTGCATCCATGTGTGTGAGCCAGCAAAGGAGCACGGGTCTTAAAATTCACTCCAAGCATCGAAATCACAATTAAATGTAAGGTTAAAAAAAAAAAAAAAAGGAAAGACTACATACATTTGCTCAAATTCAATGCTAACCCAGTGCACAATAATATAAGGGAACGATGCACACAATTCCAGGAAATATCAACCATAGACTCTTTCAACCTGTAGTGTAAAGATGGTTTTTATGTGATCAAGAATGTGCTTATAAGAGCAATATGAATGATTATGTTTTAACACAAACTATGTAAATGATGCCTCAGAGAATTACAGGAAAGCATGGAAAGCAAAGGATTTTGTCTCTCCAGAGGATGCTTGTGCTTGGGCAGTCACTGTAAAAGGTAAGAAATAAATGACTGATTCTTTTATAAAATGTAGAAAGCATAATCTCTGCTAATGCAAATAACCTGAAATAAAAGATTTGCTAGACTTGACATGAAAACTACTTAAGTATATTAATGTCCATGAAGAATAAAAGGATATTTTGAAAAAGGTGTATTAGTCTTATTAAAGAATGCAAAATGTAACTGTAGGTAAGAGTTATAAATTTGCTCATCTGTAAGCAGGGCTCTTTGTAGACACCAGGATGAATTAAGCCATTATGCATGGGTGACATCATTTGACGGCACCAACAAGGACCCCGCTCTCAGAGCTTAGTAAAGGCTTTGTTGAAAGGGGGACAACTGAGTGCAGAGAGAGTGAGGAGGAAAGAGAGAAAATAGAAAAAGATGGGGAGAGGAGGAGGATGGGAGAATAAGAGAAAAGGGGAGGGGGTTGAGAGAAGCGCGGTGGAGACAGGTGAGGTGGGGGAAGAGATTGTTGTGTGGATGGACTGTTAGGGGGGGGGAACAGAGCAGGTGGGAGGAGACTGGTGGGGGATGAGCTGGGCCTGAGGAGAAGAATGACCGATGGGATTTCCCCCGTGTCCACGTTATCTGCTCCTCTCTTGATGTTGAAATGCAGGCCGGACGGTCACACTCACAACCCACTGTTTTCTTTTTTTTTTTCTGCTGAGGACACCACAATTTGTTCAGCACTCCCCCTCCCCTCCCCCCCCCCCACCCCCAATTATTTTCCAAAGCCAGCTCCTGCGCCTGCTCGGTGAAATCTTTACTGAACTGTGGGAGCCGGGTGCGTGTCCACGCCACCGCACGCTGTCACCCACGCATGACGACTGATTCATGCTTGCTTGTCGAGGGAGAAATGAAAAAGAAGAGCAGAGGAATAAATCCTACAAAGCAGTGGAATCCAATAAGAATCGAGCAGATATTTTAAGGGGAAAAAGGTATCTGTGCTACTTTTAGGTGGCAACTTTCTAACTGTTCCCATTAAAACAAAGTTCACAGGTTTTTGGAGGTTTTTTTTACCCACAAAGTGCATGCATGCTTACGTCTTGAAAAATGCCAGCTTTTTCTGCGAATGCTTTTTTTTTTTTTCCCATGGATGGTAATGCATATAGATTTGAAAGTGCAGTCTGCGTAGGATAATTTCTTCCCTGGCCCGAGCATGCCCTCCCCAAAGAATACCTGCTCCTATTTCAACTAACGGTCCACGGGTGGTGGAGGGAAATTTTAAGATTGCTGCTTAACTCGGGTACAATTCCTAGGATTTTTGCAAACCCTCTGGGGGCAATTTTGCGCCTTCGTCACCTAAACTGCATGGCAGATATGCGCAGGTAAGTCACCCCAAATTTCAAAGTGGATTTAAGTGCATAAGTGCGCTTTGAAAGCCATCCCGCCAAATTCATCCCCGCACGCTTAAATCACTGCTGTGTGGGTCGCATAAAGCTTTCATGACTATTTATTACCATGTGCTTCGATTTTCAGAGGTGTATGCGCGTTAAGCCCAAACCCCCCCTGCCTGGCTCTGTTCCCGGGAATGCCGCTGCACGGTTCTGAAAACGCATGCAGATACAGGACTTGCGCTCATAAGTTTACTCTCGTATCGGGTGGGCGACCTTATAAAAGGTCACCTTTGTGCATAAAACACCCGTTTGTTTTTTTTACCTGCAAAAGCCCCATTGGAAATTTTCCCTCCTGGCGTTTGCCGTGGATGTCCAACCCTGACTCAGATTGCCTGCAAAAAAAAAAAAAAATCCACCTTCTCCTTTTTTTTAGGAGACGTGTGGGGCTTTGGTGGAGCAAGTCTGATCTTTTTGCCGAGCCAGCACATTGCCAGTTTGCTTTCTCCCAGGAAAGATAACGTAGCTCAAAGGGCAAAGGAAGTGACATGAGCGAGCGGAGCTTTCACGCTGACTGGCCGGCCGGTGTCTGCCTTCAATAGCCTTGTTCGAGCAGTCAATATCAGCCTATTAATCACTCAGTGCCTTGAGGCAAGGAAAAGGAGGTACAAATTTGCAGCCCACTTCTGGATAGCTGTCAATCTGTCATTTCGCAGACAGAGGGAAGATCACAATTATTTCTGCTGAGCTGTTAATTCCCTAATAGAAGATCTGTCTGGTAAAATGAGCATAAGACTTGCCATACTGGGTCAGACCAAAGGTCCCCTCAAGACCGGCGTCCTGTTTCCAACAGTGGCCAAGCCTGGTCACAGGTATGTGACAGATTCCCAAATAAATGGTGGACCAGTATGAGGGGGGGGGGATGGGGGGATAGGGGAGTGAGGGCTGAGGGGAAAATGTGCTCTTTTGGTTGTCGGAAGGTATTCAAATTCTTTGCACTTCCTGCAGCAATATTTCTTTCTCCAGACGGGTGAACAATTTATCATGGCTTGTCTTTTTGTGTACTTTAGTTCTGGCTTTGGCCAGCATTTTCTTTTTTTTTTTCCTGTAGCAAAGTACCCACTGCATTATTATAACAAGAGAGGATAACTTTTACTCCTTAAAAACTCTTACCATCAGGGGGGAAAAGTGGATGGCTCCTTGGAATGAGCTGTCCATTTATAATACACTTGTCTGAATTTATGACTAGTCAGTAATGCAGAAAGCTGTTTATTGCTTTTGGAGGCCGTCATGCAGTCCGGCTGCTAAACATGTATGCTACCAGCGTCTCCATGGATAGGGCTGCCTGTGTGTTTTTGAAGTGTTAAACCCTGAACTGAGCTGGAATGCTGTGTGGGTGAAAGGCATGACACAGATTCACATGTATCATTACTCTACCCCAACGCTTTAATGGAAAATGTACCGTAATGGTCCATCCAATCTGCCCAGCAAGGAGTTTAGAGTTGAGAGAAGAAGCAGGCTTTGATCACACATGCAGCATACAAATTGAATTCAACTGGTTTTGTATAAAGAATGTTATTTCATGAGCACTGTGCATTTCTTATCCGGCGTTCAGGTCATGGTTGGCTTAGCATACTGGTCAAAATGCATTCTCGTTTGTCTGCGCTACAGGGATGAAAAAAACTTGATCCATGTTATGTCCTTCACGCTGTACATCATTCGACAAAGCAAACCGATTGTGATGATCCTGACTGTTGAATCTCTAACTACAGAGTAATGATGGATGCAGCAGAAAGAACCCAGCTTACTTTGCTCCTGACAAGCTCCCAGTAGTGGAGCTGAAAGCAACGGAAATATTTTGACTGGTAGCCAAGTAAACGTAACATAAGTCAGGGAAGGAGCAAGTTCTTGCAAACCTTGTACTCAGTTTTGCAAGGTGATTTATTATATGGGACTGAAGCTGTAAATGATGACAGGTCATTCTCATATGGTACTTACCAGCATAGTGCACTGAAATAAAATCACAATTCTGCCTTCTGGTTTGTTATTTTTCCAGTATAAACCAAATAGTCCATGCTAGGTCAACACATTGTTATACAAGAGCCTGCCAAAATCATTAGCTTGCCTTGGTGCAGCCTTCAATTCTCTTACGCACTTATTACATATAACCAGAAATAATAAAACCACAGTGAAGCAAGCAAAAGGAATTACCTTAGTTTTAGGAGTCTGCAAAATTGGACGACTCAATGTGAGAAAACGATAGCTTTGGGAAACAAATGATATGTGGATTTATTCTAAGACCTTTTGGACATGTTTGTAGCTTAATAGATAACCATGAATTGTGTTTGTTCTCACTTTCTCCAGAGGAAAAATAGCTTAGAAAATTTAAGCTCTTCCAATGACACCTGCATGCCATCATATGCTAACTACCTGATGCAGCAAGCAGGAAAGACGCCGTTTAAGTTACATAAACTATTTTCAATGGACGTGGACATGTGGGTTCTTTCTACTGCATCCATCATCTCTGCTCCCATGTGGCTGAAATAAAGGAGGGCCTTGCAGCCACAGGCCACAGCTGAAGCACTACAGGGATAGGGGGGTGAGGATCTAAATTAAAAAGAAATTCCTGCTTAGGGCTTCTAATGTTACTTACTACCTGGATTTGCTTGACTTCGTAATGGTAGGCAGCACCTATATGTGAAAAATCTTTCAAATCTTGTACCTCTTCAGAAATGCAGGAGATACTTTTCAAAATAATTTATGCAAATAAAGTGGTTTGCGTGTGATAATCTGCTTTGGAAAATTATCCGGGCGTAGGTCTGGGGGAAGGTATGCGCGGAACATAATTTCATGTGTACTTTCACCCGGATTAGTAAGAGGTGTTCGGGGTGGGGGGGGGTGGATTGGAGTCAAAGCAAGGAAAACATTTACTCACATAATTTGTGTTTTTTCTCAAGAATGTGTGCGAATATGCATAGAGTAAGTTACACTTGCTCGGAGCAGGTATGTGCTCATGTTTGCCAGCCGTACCTGGGAATTTTCCAAGCTTTGAAAGTTTGGGTTAAAGTCTGAAGGTACTTTTGTATCCGCAGAATTTAGCCTTCACTGGGCTGCTGAAAATTACTCTCAAAATGACAATCAAAATGAAAAGGAGAGATCCAGTGTTATTTCTTTAACCTGGAAGTTAAATAATAACAGATCTAGAATCGCATGGTAACTTAAAAGAGCACGCTTCATGACTCTGTGATCTGGATGTGTTATAGTTCCTCCAGATTAATATGCGTGCTTTGCAGTTTCTCGGGATGAGAGGGGTATGGGTGTTGGGGACTGGAGGATGAGACTGTAGGGCAGGAGGGGGGTGGGTGTTTACAGGGGCTCTTGGTTGGTGTAGGCGTGAGTTTGAAGGGAATGTGTGTGCATGCTCCCATGATACATAGCACCATGCATGGTGCTATGTATCAGGGAAGCATGCATTCTTTCTCCCTCAAATTCTTTTGCATTATCCCCACTCTAATGTTCTTTGCCTCCGTACTCTCTCGCACTTTCCTTTCAAACACTTTTCCCCTCTACATTCTCCTCCTTCATTCTCCTCTTCTTCCTTGCTCCTTTTTCATATCCCTCACTCCTTTCCTCCCCTTCCTCCTCTCAGCCCTCTTCTGTTCTCTTCTCCCACCCCCCATAGCCCCCAACTCAGCTATTGGCTCCATCTCATCTTTGGCCGGTGGGACCTGGGGAGTCCCTTCCAAGCCCGCTGCTCACTCTGGCTGACGTGGCCTGGGAACCCTGCACATCCATTGCTCCATCACCAGTCTTTGTTTTGAGTTTGTCTGCTTGCCCGTTGCTGCTTTCCTTCCTGTGATGTCATTGAAATAGACAAACCCAGCAAGCATTTCTTCCATAAAACAAGTTAAACATTTCTCTAATTCCTAGTATTGCTATCTTAAAAAGGATTTAAGAGGTTTGTACTGTAGATCATTTAATATATGCCTTTAGGGCATAATAGAAAGATAATAAAAAGAAATGCTTTTATGTGTAAATTTGTTATATTATCATTGGTAAGAATAAATAAGTTGGGAATATAAATTTCCCTAAAGAGGACATGATACCCCGAAAAGGAAGCAGTTAATATTAACATAAATAAAATATTTGTTTTTTCTACTGAAAGATCGGAGTTAAGAGTAAGTCACAGTGCCAGAGGCTTGCGTGCTCTCAGGAATGTGATTTACTTTCACATGAATATTCCACAGCCCTCTCCAGATCCGATTAACCACACCCTCCCTTATCTTGCCGCTGCCTACTCTCAACTCTCCCTTGCCAGCAACCTCTCCCACCTCACCTGCCTCCCAGGAGGTAATAGCAGGGACTCTTTGACACGGTCCTTTTGCAAGGTAATAGATATATAGATAGAGAGAGACCAAAATCAAAGTCTTTACTGTTGCAAAAGTCAGATGAAATACAGCACAATAAACTTAATCCTCAGCACCACAGAATTTCTCTTTACTCACAGTCTCTTTGCCTCTATCTGGGCAAGTGTTTCCTTTACCGGGTCCCCAGGTGGGTGGTGTATCCTTTAGATGAGCAGGAAATTCCCTTCCAAACTGGTAAAAAGATAAAATTATTGTCTCTGAACAGAGAATCCAAACCTCTCTCTCCCCAGGGAGTGAAGACTCATTGTTGTCTTCAATGATCTCGGATGTCTCTAGCTCATAGTTAGTAGATATTTTCTCTCTCAAGTTCTTTTGAATCCCTTCAAGAACTAGCAGATCCAGTTGTTCCTTGATAGGGAAGGAAGAAGGGCAGCCAAAACTTCCTCCCTGATTTTCTCAACAAATATCCTTCTCCCCAAACACTGAGGCAAAAAAACACCAGAAGACACTGCAGCAGGTCACTACCTTTTCTCTGCTTCCTGGGACGGTCACAGTGGGGCAGGTCTTCTCTATCCAGGGCCCTGCATGGAGAGGCTCCCCCAAGATCTCTCCCCAAGAAAACACTCTGGGGTCTCACAGTCATCTTACAAACTAATGTCCCTTCAAAAATCGCAAAATATCCCAGAATACTATCTCTGCCCACCAGGGAGTGGATAGACTGAGCAGATCCTTGACCTTGCTCACAGGCTCCAGACAGGGTTTACCTGAGCCCTAAAAATAGGCCCAAAAATCCAAATCAGGAAAAGCTTCACTGCCCCAAGAGCTCCCAGGAAAGAGCTGCTTATAAAACCTCACAAAGGGGATAGCCATTTCAGCACCCTCAAAGGGAGGGCCTGTAAAGAATTGGTGCTTCCCCATCTTACTAACCCGTACTGACTAGCTGAACCAGGAATGACTCGGGACTTACTGGTAATGTGACTGTAGAGTCCATTACAAATATATGGCTGCAGCAATAAACTTACAAAGATCAAATGTCACACATTCAATATTAATTGACATAACTAAATATTATAACCTACAGCTACTACTGTCTAAATCCAGGAGTAGCCTCGCCTTTACTTGTACATACACCTACTTCATGACTGTCATGTGTAGAGCTTACTCAAGTACAACTTTGAGTAGTTGGATTAGCCATCAAAGCCAAATCCTTCAATCTTCCAGATCAACAGAGGGAGCTGAGCTGTCCAAGCTTGGCCCCACAAGTGGTTCTCTGATTTTGACTCGGGATTTATAGAAGTTCCATAGTCACTACCAAGCCAGTGGAGCATAATTGCTTGTAGGATATGCTTTTGGCTAGCCATCAATGCCAATGTTGCTGATGACTCAATTTCAGACACTCTGAGTAATTTAGGGACAGGAAATTAATCCCTGGCATGTCCTTGCCCATACAACTTCTCAGTGCATTGTGTGGTATGATTCACACGGCCTCAGTTGCTGCATCTATGGTCAGTGCCCTTCTCCACCATATGACTCACACCCATAATGCCATCTAATTCCAGGTGGGGTGGGCATGAAAGCTGTCGAGGAGAGGTTGCAGTCCTGGCCCTGGCACCAGCCTCAACCACTCCATTCACCCACAAGGCCATTGGCTTTTGGTCTCTTTCTGGCCCTCCCACATCCCTCCTCTATGCATCCTCCCATCCCTCATCTCACTTCTCTACTCTCAACCAGCTCCCAAATACAGGAGCCTGGAGGAGGGTATAGGTGAGCATTGTCCAGGTTGTGACCTTGCTCGCCCCACTTGGGATGGCTGCAGCATCTGGAATTGGATTAGTCATTCAACGCTTGGCATAAAAGAATGGGAAAGTGGAAGAGTCAATTGTTGTTGGGCTAAATAAAAGGAAACCCCTCTTAAATAGGGGGAGCTGGCAATTCTAGAAAGCCAACATTTCAGCTAATAAAGGAAGGAAGGAATTAATTTGCAGGGTCATAGCAGCCATTCTTATCATTCAGAGGCATAGATGGTGTCTGGGAAAAATCCCAGACTACCAAAGGATTTGTTTTGTACATAGCTGCATAGGATTATTGCTTTAAGGGCTGCTTTATTGATGAGATACTCAACCTTACTATTAATGTTATTCTATTCCTAGATGCTAGGTCATATGAATATGCCTCTACATTAAAAAAAAAAATAAAAAATTCAATTACACTACAAGATACCATGCTCTTCTCGTTCCTATTATCTAGCCAGAGTTGCTGCACTGCATGAAAACATTGCTTTATTTTGCATACTGTATAATAATTTTATATGCTTGCCATGACTTTGGCCTCTCAGTAGCATGAAAAAGAGACAGAAAATGTGGTTGTCATGTCTACTAGGGTTGTGTACTGAACATTATTCATTTTGTTTCACAGAGCTACTTCCTTTTCCATAGATGGATCCTCAGGAATAACTACTTTTTTTTTAACTCTTTATTTATACTTTTCAAATACAGTCTTGAAAAAGATAATCAAGAATTAAACACGAAGAGAAAATATTTCCCATAGAGCAAAAAAAAAAAAAAAAAAGACAGAAAATAAAACATGACGAACGATTTCTAGTCCTTAAAGAAGGAGAATTCAACACAACCCAAAGGAAATTACAAAATAAAATTAATGTAGCAACGTGGCCTAAGTACAACTGAGGAACACACAACTCAGTTGACACTAGGCTAGGTCAGGAGCAGGAGCTGGCATTAGATCTGACTGCACCAATGTATCACAAGACAGTTGGCAAGGCTCAAAAAAATATGAACAGGTACACAAAAATTGTGCAGAACAACCTCTGTTCAAAATATAGATCATATATCAACATCAGAGGAACACTCGGCAAGATTATAATGCCACCATAATTTTATTTAATTTACAGATCAAAAAAATATGACACATTACTATATTTAGTAGGATATTTGCAAGGAAAGTTGACAAAAAAATCTCATCTTATCTGTAACATCCATGATCTCATTAAAATAAGCTATCTTCGCTTCTTTTAGGTTTGTTTAGCAACACCTGGAAACACCTTTATTTTAAGATGTAAAATATCATCACTCCAGTGCCCAAAATAAAATTTCAGAAGCCAGTCTCTATCCAGCTTGAGAGCCAGGAATGCAATCGTAGCTGAGGGCTTTGCCAATGTGCTATCGGAATTCTGCAAAATCGTTGTTATGTTAAGATTATCTCTTTCTCTGGCCACAGATATTAGTTCTTGTTGCCTTTCTTTTAAATCTTCTTCTTTCTTTTTAAAAGGAGGAAAAGGGTAGAACTTAAACATTTGCGGCACAGAATGCTCAGGATCTTTCAAACTTCAAACAAGTATCTCTTGAACATTTCTCTGGGGCAGTGGTTCCCAGGACCCCCAGCCAATTGGATTTTCAAGATATCTACAATGAATATGCATGAGGGAAAATTTGCATGCACTACTCATAGCATGCAAATTTTCTCTCTTGTACATTCATTGTGGATATCCTGAAAACCTGACTAGCTGAGGGTCTCTAGGAGAAACTAATGGTAATTTAGGAAAGTTAATAAACCTTAAGTTTCTGCTCCTGGTCATATTTTTCAAGTTTTCCATTCTGGCATGGGCAAGGGAACTGCCATTTATCAAAGTTTTTTATACCATTATACAATTTAATTCCTCAATATTTTGCACAGAAACTGCTTTATAACTTTCCAGAGACTGAATTCACTCCTCAGTATTTAAACATTTCACCACCGAAGGGGTTGGTTGAGGTACAATAGTATTTTCCAGCTTTTCAATAGCATCCCATATAGATTCCAAAATAAACTGAGATGGTATCACCAGTATGAAGCAGCTTGAAGTAAGAAATTTTGAGATGCAGCAGGTTGAACTTCATCCACTCCAGCCTCCTCCATTGAGGGTCAAACCACCCTGGCACCTGCAGCGAAAACCTGGCCAGCCAGTTCTGCCAGAACATGTTTCTCTGCAAATCCTGACCTCAGGATCAAGGCGAATACCGTGCCTCTCTCCAGTGCAGCAGAGACGTGCCACAGGCAGCAGGATCTAATGGGGGCATTCCAGCATCAGGGCTCAGTGACGTTGATGAACCAGGTAGAGATGGGAGTCCTACTTTCCCCCTCCTGGACTCTCCAAAGGCTCTTTCCCCCAGATGCTCTCTAAAGCCACAGGCAACGTGGACATCCATCAACCTGACACACGGAGGTACAGTCAGGACCACAGCATGTGTTCCTGATTTGGCCTTCCTCTTTCAACTTATCTCAGGTAAAATAAAAACAGGAAAAAAGAATTATAATGTCCATTGCAGGGCTAAGGAACTCGCAACGCTGTAGGCTGCATGGGAACAACTTCTACAAAGTATCAGAGGTACTACCGCAGAGAATTCACTGTGTGGCCTTCTTTACCCACGAAAGGACTCTGGAGACAGTGGGATTATGTCACTCCTCTCCAGATCCTCAGGACCAACCAAACTATTCTTGGGATTCTCTGACCAACAGCTTGGACTACAGCATTGTGGCCACTGCTTTAGGAGGAGAGCCATAGCAAAATGCTTTAGTCCGCTCATTATTTTGAAAACCCCCAGTATTTTCTCTGGTGGGAAGATCAGTCCTTGCTTTAGGAGCAAATCGGAGTAGGGCAAAATTTTGTATTCTCAGATTGCCCCTAAGTATCTAAATATTCATATAAAATGCTGAAGTTCAAACATCATCACATGTTTGGCTATTTACACAACTCAAAATTGAGACCTTATTGAAGAACATTATTATTATTAACTAGAGTTAAAGTACAAAAACACAAGAAGAAAAGCAGAGGATGGGGGAAGCTGTAACTTGGTAGCTAGGTGGACATCACTGAGTTGGCAATTGCAGCAAATTAGTGGAATGAATGTGATGGAGCCTATCCAGAGAATTTTGCCTCCAGGTTAGCGTTTATTCACCCTAGACAATTTGTATCACTAGGGATGACCTTGTCGAGGATTTTCTATATTTAGATTTTTCCTTAAATGAGATTACTCTAATAACTTTCTTTGCCTTTTTTGTTGTGCTGAGATAGGGCATTCTTATTATTTTTTTTGCCATATACTTTTTTCTTGTTTCTTTTTTCCTTTTTCTTGTTACTGGGAATTGCCTTTATTTGTACTGTTTAATAGGGTCAGTCACTAAAGCTTTATCGTGTGCGTTAGGGCCATATCGCATGCGAAAAGGGGGAGGGAGGGAGGAGTCGGTGTCTTCACTGCTGGCGATAACGTTACCAACATTATCATTGGCAGTAGCGCGCTGAATAGCACCACCTTTCACTGTGGCGCTGCTCGGTGCGAAAGCCAGCAGCGAAGACACCGCCGTGGTGCAAAGGCTGTGGGCTTTCGCAGGCCTGCCTCCCGTTTTTGCTGGATTCATCATTCTGCGATGAATGAATAAAGAGTTAAAAAAAACAAAACAAACTACCCATGAAGCTTTGCAATTAGAAGAAATCCTCAGAGGAAAATATTCCTGAGTAGTTAGGTGTATGCAGGGATAACTTGCATGCACAGCAGTCAGTGCAAGGAGCAGAGCCAGAGTCAGATATGGACATCATAAGTGAATCAACTGATAACATATCAAAAGGTACCAAGATGTCACCTAAATTCCAACCACAAAAGAAGGCAAATCGAGGGAATGTGTGAAACGCATGTGGGTACAGAACAGAGGTGGTAAATATGTACCATCACAGCAAGTTCACATTATCATAAGATTGTAAGATATACCATATAGGGTCAGACCAAGGGTCCATCAAGTCCAGTATCCTGTCTTTAGCTATTGCCAATCCAAGCCACAAGTACCTGCCTAATATCCAAACTTTAAAGAAATTCCATGCTAGTATCATGTGTGGTGGTGTCAAAAGCACCAGTAGGAAAACATAGCTCCATTAAATACTGGGGTAGATTTTATAAATGTACGCGCGGGCGTACTTTTGTTCATGCACCAGGCGCGAACAAAAGTACGCTGGATTTTATAAGATACGCGCGTAGCCACGCGTATCTTATAAAATCCGGGGTCGGCGCGCGCAAGGGGGTGCACATTTGTGCAACCTGCGCGCGCCGAGCCCAGCGTGCGCTGCCTGTTCCCTCCGAGGCCGCTCCGAAATCGGACACCCTAACCCTAACCCTAAGTTCCCTCCGAGGCCGCTCCAAAATCGGAGCGGCCTCGGAGGGAACTTTCCTTCTGCCTCCCCTCACCTTCCCCTACCTAACCCACCCCCCCCCCGGCCCTATCTAAACCCCCCCTACCTTTGTTGGCAGATTTACGCCTGCAGAAAGCAGGCGTAAATCTGCGCGCGCCAGCGGGCTGCTGGCGCGCCATTACCCGACCCAGGGCCTGGTCCGGAGGCCTCAACCACTCCCCCGGGCCGGCGCCACGCCCCTGGGCCCGCCCCCGAAACACCATGTCACTCGTGGCCCGCCCCCGAAATGCCGCGTCGCTCGCGGCATGCCCCCTGACACACTCCCGACACGCCCCTCCATGCAAGCCCCGGGACATTTGCGCGTCCTGGGGTTTGCGCACACTTCCGAGCCTATGCAAAATAGGCTCAGCGCGCGCAGGGGGGGTTTGGGGTAGGTTTTCGGGGGGGGGGGGTACGCGCGTATCGTAAGCGCGTACCCCTTTGAAAATCTACCCCACTGTGTACACACAATACCACGCGTTATAAGCACACAAAACTGAACGTTTCTTTCTTGGCCTCCATCATCTTCTTTTAAAAGGGGTTTAAAGGTCAACATGGTGCATTTTGCTGGTTCTTGGTTCTGAAAGGATAAGCAGGAAATATACAGTAACCCAAGACAGGAGGTGAACTACAAACAGAAATCCGGCAGAATCAGCAAATGTGTATTTCATAACTCAGCAGCTGGAAGAGAGGGAGGAGGTGGATGCTTTGGAGGAGGCAGCAGAAAAGGATGAGAAGGAATCAAAGATGGAGAATGCAGAAAGAGCTAATTTTAGCACAAACGTATTAATGTGTTGGAGGACCATCATAACGTGTATATTTTAATGCAAATTTTCAGAAGTCGCATGGATAAAAATCAGCAAATACGTGTGTATATAGCAGGTACTTGTGTATATGCTATTTTATAAACCTCAAAATGCACATGTAAGTAAGGTTCTGCCAACCTGTTTGTAAAAAAGAAAAAAAAAAAGGGGGGGGGGGTGCAGGCCCAGGGGCATGCCTGAGGGGGAGGCAACGTTTTCACAAGTAAGTTGCTATTTTATAAGCAATTTATATGTATGTAAGTTTGGCAGCTAACTCATGTATGTTTACACCTGCTCTGTATCTGCAGTACGAGATAGTAAATGTCTTAAAAGTGAAACACTGACAGGGTGAGGGATCTGGGGAGAAGGAGGGGAGTTGAGTCTGAAGAACCAGGAGGGTCTCGATGACCTTCAGATGGACTGGGATAACTGGTAGACTAATTGGTAAAACTGGTAATTTTATTGCTAAGTACGTTAGAAAATTGCTTGACTTGCATGCATAACACCAGGCTTACAGGAGGTAAATCTGTGAAAATTGCACAGGTAAAACATCCATGCGTCTATTTTTAAAGTTAAACTTAAATATATATGGGATAGCAGTTGTGTGCTAATTATCCAAATACATTCTGATTTATCCAGCTAAGTCTTGAAAGTAGTACTTATCTGAATAAGTAGCACACAACTGCTAAACCCATATATATATTGTTTAACTTTAAAAATAGATGCATGGATCTTTTTACCTGTGTAATTTTCATAGATCTACCTCCTGTGTCGACTTTGCTGCTACTTAGCCGGATAAATCAGAAGTTATCCAGATAAGTACCACTAAGCTGGATAGGTTGGAACTTATCTGAAATGAGTGCCATATGTTTCTGCGCATTTTTTTTTTTAAGTGTGAACGTGTTGCAGGGTACATTTATGTATATTTTATAACCTGCATATTTCATATACACAGAGGTTATAAAATAGAAGAGTAGATATTTGTGCGCCTATAAACTCGCAAATGTGGGCACGCCCGCAGCTGTTTGAAAGCTATCCCCCCTGGCTTTATTGTTCAAAATGGCCTTAACATACGCATTAAACTTTGTTGCAGAAGTCTCTTAATCTCCTTAAAAGAAAGTCCTTCTGTTCGCTTTAGCTATTTCCTACAATTGGGAAGAGTATCATGAGGTCACTCTATTACCTTTATATAGAATTATAATAGAATAGCATATTCTCTGTAAAGGTTCATGGCACCACACACTCATCATCCCCTTCCATACTCCAGCCTCTCACTTTTTGTAATTTGAACAAACTTACATAAATAGTTGATGCTAAGTACAAAGAAACAAGTTTTATAATTCTTATACATAATGCATAAAACAAACAGCAGCAACAGTGAAGAACATTAGCCTGTCAGTATATCGGCATGGCTATGATAATTTTTTTTCATTTTGTGAAGGCAAGAAGCAGCTCAGCGATGAGTCAGCCATCAGGAGATACTAATTTACACTGGTTGCACTGCTCAGTTCCCCTCACCCTCCTCCGGAGAAATCTGCTTTCTGTTAGAAAACTACTGCTTACCTCATAAATAAGCCACAAAATCAATTTAAAATACCCCTGAATAATCCAGGTACCTTCACTTCCTTTTCCTAATTTACATTCAGCGTCTTGCTCTTGGACAATATTCCAAAAAGAGAAAGTGAATTGAAAAAAAAAAAAGAGAGATTTGGGGCATGACAGCTGTCTTATTTCTCTGTGGTTTGTGTTTTTTTAATCAGTTCTTCAGGGATCTTCAGGTACTATTGGGTGCTTTAGATCTGTGTCACAGGAGTTTCCGTGGTTTTATTGCCTAGAATAGAAGAAAGAGATTGTTTTTCTGGTTATCCTTCTTATAAAGCCCTTTCCCCCATTATTTGGAAGGAAATGCGATCTAGTGATTAGAGATCTGCGCTTGGATTCAGGTTTCCATGTAGAGCAGTGGTTTTCACCTTACAGCACCCTTACAATCTGATTTTCAAGTTACCCAGAAGGAATATGTGTGAGACTATATTTTCATATACCAAGTTTTGCAAATATGCATATTCCTTGTGGGTAACCTGAAAACCAGATGAGAAAGAACTCTATCAAGAACCGAGTTGAGATCCACTGATTTATATCTTCAGTTCTGTGAACATGGATTTGTCACTAACATGCTTTGTGACCTTGTGCAGAATTATTTATTTATTTTCATAGACCAGAGTCTACTCTATTGTAATTGTACAATTGCATTGTATGATGCCAAGGGACTCTACAAAGAATAAAGAGTAAATTATTTTTCTTTTCATTTCTCATCAAGAGTTCTTCATCAGCATGTCTGTCTTCAGTATTTTTCCCAGTTTTCACCCTTGCTTTGTCCTGTGTACAGAAATTTCCATTTACTTAAATATGATCCATGGCAGATTGCATTTGCGTTTTGTTGTACTTTGAAAACTCTCTGTTCTAGTAATTATTTACATGGTGGTGTTAATATGCAAAAGTAGTGCCATGTCACAGCTCCTTTTATCAAATCTCTTGCAATATAAAGCCATATTATGAGTCAAAGGAAAGCATCTTAGGCTCTAGACCATTTAGAAAATCAGTGGTAGATCCCAGGACTAGAATCCATGGGGCTCTGACTAGAGTCTTTTGTTTCAAGTATGCACTCAAATTACTGAACCATCTTCTTGACAAGGGCTGTTAAAATTCTAGATGCAAATACAATCAATCTCATTATCCAGTGGTGATCACAGAGCTGTGACTAGAGAAATAATAGATAGCTTTTAAAATTAGTGCAGCCATTTTGCTCTCAAGTGGCATCAGGCAGGCTCTCCAGAGGTTCTTGTCCACTGGTGGGAGGGAGGCGAAGGAATACTTGTTTCAAGGCTCTGCTGGTTGGGAACAATATAATATCACTTTGCTGCTTCAAGAACGAGTTCACATACAGTCCTATGATTCCCAATGCATCTTTACTTTCAAAAGTCAAAGCAGAGGGCCACAGACTCCAAACAAAACCTCAGTTTTTTTTTATTTATTCCATCCAAACCATAGTCAAAAATCTTCAACACAATTCACTTCTAGATGGTTAAAAGTGAACACATTCATCATGGTTCCCAGTCTCAGCCCTGGAAGGGGGCTCCAATAAACAGATACATATGAGTCCTACTGGCACTAATAACTTCCATACCTCTTTTCCAATTCAAGATTTCAAATCATTAAGCTGGATAAATGGATATCCATGCAATATGTGTGGATCATTATCAATAATATAAAATATTGTATTCTTGACTAATTTATGTGAAGTTCATCAATAAGAAGATATATCATCCCAATACATCTGATCTTGGTCTATCTTACTGTTATGATTTGGAGACTGAAATGAAAGCAATTATTGTAAAGCCCTTGTGATAACTTATTCTAAATCCATACTATAAATGAGGTGGTTATCATGCAGTTCCATGTACCTCCATGATGTGTGCACTTTTGGTATGTGCCTGCCCCGAAGCATGAGGACATCTAGAGAGAAGCAGATTTAGCCTCAAGGCAGAGGAGGAGAAATGATCTCACCTCTAGAATGGAAAGATGTGTTTCCAGGAGATTCACGGGGAACAGCTGGGGCAATAAAGAACTGAAGAGTCTTGATCTAGGGGGAGAGAGAGAATATCTCTCTCCCCTAGATCTGGTGATTGTTGTGACTCACCTGTCAGGCTTTAAACTGAGTCTAGTTAGAAACAATTTTCAGTATATGGGATTTTTGGGATGTTTCCCTGTTTGATCTTACAAATCCTGATGATCTTTGAGTACTCATTTGTGGTCAAGGAACTGAAATAATGGGCATTTATATTGTACAGATTTAGATTTCTACGTCTTATCTCATGGCTTCTAATGCAGACCATGCACCATTTTGGTAGCTTTCTCTAGACCTCTTCCACTCTTAATATAGACCTTACTTCCAGAAGGATAAAGACAGCATGGAGGTAGTCCAGAGAAGGGCTACCAAAATGGTATGAATCTATGAAATGTGACTTAGAAATCCTAATGTGTATACCCTAGAGGAGAGGCAAGATAAACGAGACTGATATCCGAGAGGTGGTAATGCACAAGAAGTAAACCTGTTTCAAAGAAAGTTCTAGAACAAGGGGATACGATCTGGGGCTCTGAGAAGCAAGAATGAGGAGCTCTAACCATAATTATTTTTTTCACGGAAAGGGTGGTGGATATGTAGAATGCCCTCTCAGTGTGGGTTTTTGAGGCTAAAAGAGTTTGAGGGCATGGGATAAGCGTAGAAGATACTTGATTGCTAAAATAAAAGAGAGAGGAGAGAGTGTGCACTAGTGGCACATGTTTAAATGCTTCTAGCACCATACTAGACCAATATAACAATGAATGCTGGAGCTGTAAGAATGGATGGCAATATGAGTAATATGAAATCATAGTAGAAACAGAGAAAGCCATTATAGTCATGTTTGTCTGAACAGGCAGCAATGGTAAAATTGACTAGCAGCTGGGTTTTCTTGGCAAGCTGCAAGTATTGAATAACTAGAAATGCAGTTACTCATGTAGCTGGTCCTATCTGCCAGGCTACGCAGGAGACCAAGGAGACTCACTAGTAAAGATAGTTATCTAGATCAGGCAGTGACGAAATAATCAACGGTTTGTACTTAGGTTTACCGGATTCATCAATCAAACCGTTAGTTAATACAAAACAATGCAGCACACATTTTTACAGGTACTCCTTTAAAGGAACATATTTCTCCGATTTTATCCAAACTGCATTGGTTGCCAATTAAATATCGGATTTTGTACAAAATATTGACCATAATTCATTCTCTATTAAATAGCCCTAATTCATCCTGACTATGTTCTGTTTTGAGAACATACAAACTTTCTAGAGAGCTTTGATCCTCGAATATGAACCTTTTGGAAGTGCCTTTAGTCAAATAAGCAAGATTAAATGTTACCAGTTATAGAGCTTTTTCTGTAGCTGAGCCTATAGATTGGAATCCTCTACCAAATGCCCTACGCCAAATTTCAAATACTAAGGAATTTAAAAAATCATTAAAAACATACTTCTTTAGAAAAGCATTTAGAATTACTGAATAAACGATTAAGTAGATCCATTTTTTTATTGTGTTTTTATGATATTTTAATTTTCGATCTTTGTTTTGTTAAATTTAAAGTTAATTTAATTTTATTTCAATATCTTTTAGGATAAAGATATTTAGTAATATCGATAGTGATAAGTTACTATGTAATTTTTATCATTTTATTTTTATTTTTACTTTAACTTTATGAAAGAATAGTATTTATTATTTGGCTCATTATTGTAAACCGTTTTTGTTCAAATATAATTTGCTAAAGATGGTATATAAAAAGTCTTAAATATATAAATCAGCAGCCGGTTCTGCCTGGCAGGCTGCCAGTACTGTAATTATTAGAGGACCTAATGAAATCTCAGACACTCATGTAGGCAGGTCTCTCTGGCAAGATGATAAGGGGACGTAGGAGGCCGGATGTTTGGGAAATGTCCATGTTAGTATTGCTGGTTAATTAGATTATTACAGATACTTGTAAAGCTAGCTCCAGGACTGTTGCCTCCCAATCCTGAATTATCCTGCGGAGTATGAAATAATGAGGTAAGAATAGTCTAGTCCTGCAAGTTTTATTACTAGATTAGATAAGGCTTTTATGTCCTTACTTCTGTTACCCAAGTAGCATTAGCTCCATATTCTTAAACTAAATCACTTAATCCCCATACAGGATTTATGTCACCTGAGTTCAGTTGCAAAGTAGATTGGTAGCCAATTACTAGCAAGACAAGTCTCTGTGTTGTCATGGTTCCAGTCCCTTAGCTCTCAACATCTGGTGGTGTTCCATTGCAATCTAAATCTTACAGTTCTGGCATCTCCATCATATTGTTTGAAAAATCGTTGCCGATACCATCTCCCAAAGTTCCTTGTGCTCTTTGCTTATATCCCTTGATAACCCTTTGCTTATATCCCTTGATAACTTTTAGCCGGACTCTTCCACTATACCTTGCTAGCTAACCTAAAAAAGAAAAGCTTGCTCTTCCCTTTTTGCCCATACACTGCCTGCAAAATAATATATATGTAAGCCTAAGAAACAGGAAATATGTCTGCATGGATAAGGGGAAATGGAAAAGCATGGCATAAATAAATAATGATGATGAAGATGAACTTAAGCTAAACTTGAAAGAAAAATCTGCTTCTGTAGACTCTTAGTTTCATAAGATGGCTTACCTTGTGTTCAAAAGAAATATGTCCTCCATTTCCTCCCTTAAAATTACACTGACTACTACTTATACAACTGTTGTGGTTAAACACGAAAGGTCAGGGGTAGGAGGGAGCTAAGAAGGGTTCTTGTATGCTCATCTACTCAAGATGGTGGATTGTCAAGGAGGATGCCAAAAAAAAGACTGTCCTGGATAAAGGAGAGAGCTTGCAGGTAGCCACACTCTGTGGTTGGCAGCTGGGATGTATTCTTAGCAGTGGGCAGTCAATCACTGGGCAGACCGGATGGCTCATTTGGTCTTTCTCTGCCATCATCTACTTTGTTGTTATGACACAAGTAAGGCACTTTTGCACTGACCTTTTAATTATAATGTGAAGCATGTCATCCCATTTTTTAGTCCGATTATAAGGCTGATCAGCATATTAAGAATCCTGAATAAGGATATTCATTACAAACAAAACAAGATGCTGGAAAGATGTTTGACCTCATAGAAAAGGACAAACGGACAAGGAGGTGTTCTTAATAATGCATTTCTTACTCCTTGTGATGAGCATATTAATCATCTCATACTCAATTAGGGTTAAGAAAAATAGTGAGAATGCAATTAAGCCATAAGCAATAAAAGATGAATATGTGCTACCAAAAAGATGAGTAGTTAATGTGCTGCATGTCTGTGTATTAATTGCAATCCATAAGTTCATTAGGTCAGTAATGTTAGGGAGCCGCAAAAGCCACCCCAATGGAAAGGGTAACCTGACACATATTCTGGCCCAACAAAGGCCTATTTCATGGGGATAGCTTTATTACGTTCATTAGGTTCTGAAGAGAACTCATCCATACTGAAGTGCACATCCGACAAAATGACTCCAAAAATAGCACAGTTCATTGCCAGAGGCACCAAAGACAAGAGATAAACTTATTGAGCTGAAATACACATATATAATATAAACATATGCAGTCAATTCACAAAAATTATAATTATATATGCAGGTAAAACAGATAAATTGATTACCAACATTAAATTATTTTTCCTTAGATGATTGGTAGTTTACTGAAATGGGGTAGAAATAAATATAAACGTAGATGGGATGCATGGAATCTATAAACAGGTCTATATCAAACTAAAACATGAAAACACCTATAATGTATATGTAACAGGACCACCTGGCCACTTGATGCACCACCAACAAGCTAGGCCCTTTACAATATATATGCTAATTTGGAATTATCGTTAGTGACATCCCAAAACAAACTTTCATGATGGTCACTAGTTTGTAAAAGAGAAGTAATGAGAAAAACATCTATCTAAATTGGGTTAAAAAACTTTCTTAAATATTTTAAACACGTGTGAGAGACTATTTTGTTTGTCACTGGATTTGCAGCAGTTTGGCATCAGAGGGGGCTTGAGAGAGTATACAGGAACCCATAAATGAAGAGGTGATGCAGCAATTCTGGGAGATGGAGTCTGGCGGGATCTGATGCAATAAGAAATAAGTTCACGGAGAAAGGCCTTCTGGGCCATATGGTTTAGAGGTATTTTCAGTTCAGAGTCTAATTAGTTAATTAGGAATCTAGAGTCAAGTGGAGGAGTTTAACAAGTCTACGTGTCTTTTCTTCATATTAGTGATCAGTGGTAGCAAGCGCCTGACTTTAGCTAGTTATGGTCGTCTTTTGGTGGCCCCTTAAGAAAGAGCCAGAAGATAGGTGGAGTGTTACCACAGACTGTTGTAATATCAAGAGATCATGGCTGCTTGTGATGATCACTGTCCTCCTGTTAGGGCACAAAGCGTGGGGTTACAAGTCAAGCCTGAGAGGACAAAGTAGAGGCGGGAAGAGAGGAAATGGTGATCTCTTTTGAGGTGTCCAGGAGCACAATGGCGGTGGGAAAAGTTGCAGAGCAGAGAGTTCATGCTCTTATAGTTAAGCACTCAAACAATGCTGGCAACAGAAGGGAACTGGGACAAATGGGGCTTATCTGTGCATTTTATTGACTGTAAGTTGGTAAATACAGTGAGAGGGAGCATTGAAGAGACTGAGCCCAACTGTGCTGTTTGTGAGTTAAGACATTATAATAATGGCATAGAAGGGAACTAAACACTGCTGCCTTGATTCTCTGCTAATTAAGAGAGACTGGGGGGGGGGGGGGGGGAGGAGAGAGTATACACAGAGAGGTAGAATTAAACTGAGCTTCCTGTCCAGGAAACAAGAGGCACTGAGGAGAGAGACAGAGAAGGGAAACTTTGCTGCTGTTCAAAGTTAGCACTCATCTTTCTGAATGAGTTCCAGTGAGAGGCAGGGCAAACACAGGGTGAAGGGTAGCGTGATTGTGGACCTTTTGTGCTGCGGTGTAGTTGACATAGCCTCGTAGGTGAACCTATTGAGGCCTACAATGGAATCTGGCAAACGTGCCTTGCAGCGAGAGAGTTTAGATCAGCTGCCTTTCCTGCAGGTTGAGCCCTTGAGTTCTGGCAGCCAGCAGGACTTAGGTGGGTCCCTAAGGTAGTGAAGAGAACAAGAGTCCAATGGCACACCGGCGTTAGGGTAGGCAGCTGGGTAATGGAGTTGGAGACAGGCCAAGGTCAGGACAGGTGGCTAACAAGGATGGCCAAGTCCAGGCCAGAGGTCAGGTCAAGGCAGCAGGCAATTGTGGTCAGATCCAGGCAAGAGGTTAAGATCCAGAGAGTCAGGCCAGGGATAGATGAATACACACTGAAGACATTGGACAAAACTGAAGGACAAGGTAGGTTGGACAAGGAAGGCAGGCTGAGACAAGGCTGGAGAGGTAAGGCGGGATGAGGCAAAGCAGGATGAAGAATCAGCAACACAGGATACAGGATTCAGGAACTCAAGGCAACACACACTGCCAAACAGGAGACCTATTGTTGAGGCAAAGCAGGAAGGTCCAAGGAGTGCTTATATAGGGCTGGGCTGCCGATGTCATCCAAGGGTGCGGTCTCCAGAGAAAGGTGAGATGCCTCCTGTGGCACAGCTACAGGAGGAATCGTAACAGTACCCCCCCCCCCCCACCTCAAAGGGGGTCCTCTCCCCTTTCGGAAGGACCAGGAACAGGAGACCAGAGGACATGAGACCAAGAGAACACACGACCGGTGAACATGCGACCGACATAAAAAATAACACAAAAGAGGGAGACATGAACGGGGAGCACGAGAACGGGGAACATGAGAACAGGGAATGACAAGCGAAACCCGCACACATCACAGACAGACAAGCAACAAGCGGAAGCCAGCACAGACGAGCAACAAACGGAAGACAACAGAAATGAGCAGAAGCAGGGCAAAAGCAGAAACGAGCAAAAGCAGGGCAACAGCAGAAATGAGCAGAACAACAAACAGAAGACCAGAAACAGAAAACAAGGGTGTGAATCCAGGGTGGGATCAAGCTAAGGCAGAAACATCAGGAGGAGTGCAGGCGCCTCCTGCAGGTTGTGGAACTCCATCCTGGAAACAGAGAGTCTGGATGCAGGCGCCTCCTGCGGGTTGTGGGAATCAGACAGCTGGCGCCTCCAGCAGGTCAAAGAGACGAAAACCAGAAAAAAAAAAAATTCTGGGTCCAGGAACAAGCAAGTCCTAACACCGGACCACATACACCGGGCACATGGCCTTGCATTTCACTTAGATGCAGTTCCAACACTGCTCTCTACATTAATGGTGGGGGTGGAAGGGAAATAGACCCAAAAGGTTGTTAAGAGCCAAGAGAAACAGATAAGTATGAGAAAAAAAAAAAAGTGTGAACCTTGCTGGGCAGACTGGATGGGCCGTTTGGTCGTCTTCTGCTGTCATTTCTATGTTTCTATGTGTGTGTGTGTGTGTGTGTATGTATGTGTATGTATATATATATATATATATATATATATATATGTGTGTGTGTGTGTGTGTTTGTGCACCATGCGCCTAAAGAAGGCGTGGGGAGGAGCTAGAGCATGATGGCGGCATTGGAGCCATCAAAAGAGCTGGAGCCTGCATGGTCATAGTGGCATTGTGGGCAAGTGTAGTGGAGAACCCGCGAGCTCTGAATCTTAACACATAGGCTTAGGCTGCACATCCACAGAAAAGTCAGCTGTGCAGTAACTTTGAAAGTTGAGACAGATGATGTTCTGCGATAGATGTTTAAATCATCTTAAAAGGCAGAAAGAGGCAAAGAATAATGAGAAAGCTGGATGCTGAGCCATTTGATGATCTTATTAACAATAAATAGGTAGGGGACACAACTGCCAGACAATGGCTGCCTAGAATGATGCAAAATGCTTAGCATTGCCAAAGAGATAATAAATAGAGGGTATTGCTGTAATCCATAGCAATTCTAAAAGACAGGATAACTCATTATAAAGATTTTGACAGAAAAATGATGCTAGGGATGTGCAGTCATTTGAAAATTAGATGAAAATACCAGCAACTATTCCATGTCATTTTCAAACAACTGAAACAAAAAATGTTCAATTTGTATCATTTTTTTGGGTTTGTGTGTGTGTGATAAAAAAACATTTAGCACGCACTAAACTATTTTCTGTGCATTAAGATTATTTATTTTTAAAAATTATATGGCACATAATCCTGAGTTCTAAGTGATTTCCAAATGAAAACATGCAAAATTATTAATAATAAAAACAAATAATACAGCATTAGTAATACATGGATTTAATGCATGTTACATGGTTTTAGCATGGATTAAGGTTTGGCATATGTTAAAACTTGAAAACAGCACAAAATAAAAATAAAATGTAAAAGGCCAAAAAAAAAAAAATCCCTTTATAACAAAATGGAATAAAAAAATGACAACATGAAGTGAAAAATGTTGCTATGCATATCTCTAGCTGCTGCATGAGCAGGGATGGATTAAGGGTGCCTTTGTCTCTGGGTGGGACCCTGACCATGGGACCTCTCTACACTTATGCAAATACAGGTTACCTGTATCCTTATTTTAACTCTGTGTGGGTCCTGGGTCAACTGCCTCAATCCACCTCTCCCCTGCCTTTAATTTGTCACTGCACATGAGTGAATGGTGTTTAAAAGTAGAAAGAGTGGAAAAAGCCCAGAATTTTTAAAGGGCTAAAAGTGGTTATATGACTGGAGGACTGTGGCTGCTTGGGAAGGTTATTATAGCTGAGCACGTTGGATGCTCTGATCAGCTTCCAGACCTCACTGGTATTCATGCAGGAAAGAGCAACTATGAAATCAAGGCCAGAAAATCCTTACTACTCAAATATACGAAGAAAACATTGGGAAAAAAATGTTAAATCTCGCATGCCGACATCCTGACATGGAGATATCAATAGAAAACTAATAAGTAAATCAAATCAGATGAACTGTAAGGGAAACAGTAGCTCACTGAATCCAGTAATCCTGAAAATAACCTCTCCTAAATGAATACTGACAGATCTATAGCAGCATTCACTTCCTTGGGGGTCAGAGAGGCTAATCTGTGCATTCAAGCACACGCAGTCTATTTGAAAACTACATCCATATTTGCTCCTTGGAGCTCTGGGTGTATCCTTTCTACTACACACAAAATGCAACTTATACTGCACTACTTGACATTATCCACCAGTGGTGCATTCATAGTGCTCTGTTATCAATTTGTGTCAGGGTCAGTGGGGCTTAAAACAGTGGCCCAAGTAGGGAAGAGGCCTGGAAGATGCAGAGGAGCCATAGAGGCAGGGAAAAGCCAAGGGACATTTACTCTCCATTTACCATGTGGTTAGACACACCCTTGGTAGTCAGATTGGTTCAGCATAAGGCATGTCCTTATTAATGTATGGCCTCCCGAGCTCAACACAATACTCATGTTGAGGCTCTCATGATCTATACAGAAGGTACTGGGACATTTTTCAAACAGTGGCTCCATCATTTGCAAAACACCATCTGTTAGCATTCTTTTCCAGGGAGGCTACTGGTACTAACCTGCAGACCCCCATCTTCCATGCAAAGGAGCAGAAGAAACAGAAAAGCCAGAGAAAAGTGGAATTCCTAATAGCATGATGACCCCCCCCCCCAACCCCTTTGCACAGCAGCAGAAGACAACCCAGCCCCCATGCCCACATCAATGGCAAGTCACCATGGAGCAGATAGGGTTGTGTACTGCATCAATGTCCTGGGATAAGAGGAAGGTTTCACAAAGATGGTGACATGTGCATTGGGGAAATTATTGCCCTGGATTACCAGCCCCTACGGGTGGTAAAGAAATTGGGATCTCTATCCTGTATACTCAGTGCCTTACTTGGATACAGTTGCAGCTGGCCAAGATGGAGGGAAAGTAGCAGCGGCAACCAGTGACATCTGGAGTAGCCAAAATGATAAGCATACCTATCTCTTCTTGATAGCACATCGTTAGCAGCTGGATAACACAGAGTCAGGCAGCAAATTTAATGGAAATAGACCAACAGAGTAGGCTATTTTTGCACAAACATTTGATGGACCACAGCTATGCTTCAACCCATATCTTGTGATAAGGGAGATGACAGACAGCTGACAGCTTGGATTGCTGGGGGGGGGGGGGATTGGGAGTTCTGCAGGTAGTGGCAATAACATGAGAGAACCCCCAGTTTTCAGTGCCCATCAGGGGATCCAGTGCCTTGCACATTTCCTGCATCTGGCAGTAGGGGGTGCCCTGGTGCTGGAGGCCAAGGACTATGGCAGTGCGGTCCTGATGGAAGTGATAGAGAGGTTGCATTTCACCAGAGGCATTTTCACTGCAAGCAGCAGCAAGCAGTGGAGGTGCTTCAGCGGCTTTTTCAGGAAGTGACACTAGGGTAGAAATCTTTGAATATAGCCAGTCAAGTCAGCATGGCTTTACCCAAGGCAAGTCTTGCCTCACAAATCTGATTCACTTTTTTGAAGGAGCTAATAAACATGTGGATAAAGGTGAACCGGTAGATATAGTATACTTGGATTTTCAGAAGAAAGTTCCTCATGAGAGGCTTCTAGGAAAAGTAAAAAGTCATGGGATAGGTGGCGATGTCCTTTCGTGGATTACAAACTGGCTAAAAGACAGGAAACAGAGTAGGATTAAATAGTTTTTTCAGTGGAAGGGAGTGGGCAGTGGAGTGCCTCAGGGATCTGTATTGGGACCCTTACTTTTCAATATATTTATAAATGATCTGGAAAGAAATATGACGAATGAGGTAATCAAATTAGCAAATGATACAAAATTGTTCAGAGTAGTTAAATCACAAGCAGATTATGATAAATTGCAGGAAGACCTTGTGAGACTAGAAAATTGGGCATCCAAATGGCAGATGAAATTTAATGTGGATAAGTGCAAGGTGATGCATATAGGGAAAAATAACCCATGCTATAGTTAGACAATGTTAGGTTCCATATTAGGTGCTACAACCCAAGAAAGAGATCTAGGCGTCATAGTGGATAACACATTGAAATCATCGGTTCAGTGTGCTGCGGCAGTCAAAAAAGCAAACAGAATGTTGGGAATTATTAGAAAGGAATGGTGAATAAAACGTAAAATGTCATAATGCCTCTGTATCGCTCCATGGTGAGACCGCATCTTGAATACTGTGTACAATTCTGGTCGCTGCATCTCAAAAAAGATATAATTGTGATGTAAGTGCTTTTTAAAATCAGGCCCTTAATGAATAGAATATTATTTGTTGTTTTTTTTTTTAGCAGGCATTAAAGGTCATTATTAATATGCATATTAAAATTTAATGTATGGCCCTCAAAGTATGTTAAAAAAATTATTTCTATATTGGTTTCCAGAAAAGCAAGATGTTTAGGAGGTTGTAATATATTTTATTCAACCAGCAATTGTTTTTAAAATATATTGTACAAAGATGGTATTGTACATAAGGTTTTGGGATCTCATAGGTCCCATTCTTCAGATGTCTTTTGTGTTTACATGTCTCTCTTGGATGAGGAGAGGATTTATAGAAGACCCACTGCAGGCCTCCAGAATAATTCCTTCTTCATGATCAGTCATGTATATATTAGATTCCTCAATTCCATTTGTTCTTCTTGCACCCTTAGTCACTAGAATGTAAATAGCCTTGAAGTAGAGGAATGCACCAACAGCAAGCCCTGTGCCTAGGGTATGAATCTCCTCTGGCTCTTTTGTCTACGTCTTGATCAGGGTGCTTTGGTCTCTGATTTAATAAATCATCCCATTATCAAAAGTGGTAGCTAAATCTATACCCCCAAAAATGCAACCTTATGATTAATAAGTGCTAAAAAGGAGAATGGCATTGTAATAAAATGGTAGGGCTCCTGCTGTCTTTGGGGAAATTCATTTAGCTCAACACTGCAGTTCGAATAATGAAGTCTATTGTGCAGCCATGTAGTAAATAAAATACATTAGTTGCAGGTAGAATGATTAACGTACTTTAACCACCTGTGAGGGAGAGAGAATAATGAGAAATCTCTCTCTCATTTCTGCATTGGGTGAATGTCAGGAGTTTTGGTGCTAATAAAAATAGGGATGTAAGAGTGATAGGCAGGAGGGAAGGCGAGTTTACCCCATACAGGTTTCCAGTGCATTTTAGTTCTGTGCCATCACTGCTGTAGGAATTGTAGTTTCTTCTTGCTCGTCTCTGATCAGGCACTGAGCAAAGTTAAATTGGGTGTGTTGTGATGTGAATAGCCTCCCACCAGGATAATTATTCTTCTTATCAATTTTTTAACCTCCCAGTTCAAAGCATTAGGGATGTATCATCAGGAAAAGCAAGCACAAATCCTAGAATCATGTGGTCTAGAAGTTAAAAAAGAATAAGTAAAGGACTGGCCATAAATATATCAGTAGGCCTGGAGCCATTAGATATTAGGCTGACACACATAATAGATACACAAAAAAAAGTCAGTACAGAATGCAAACGAAGCAGTAATAGAAGAAAAAAATATTGCAAGCAAACCTTAATACTTTAAATCAGAGAGACTTTAATCCAAAGGCTATGAAGCAGAGAATACCTTTAGAATTCAAAGTGTAAAGGACCATCAATACCATCCAGCAGATGCTGAACCTTAATTTCATTCAGTATTTTCACCGCTAAGGGTCACACGTAACCATCGGTCCTGAGATGGTAAAAAAAAATGCATGCTTCTCCCCTTTTACTGTATTTGTTATTTTTTCTTCCATTTGTATTTCTGATCTCCTACTTTTCCAGATGTTCTCACCTGTCTTATTTTTTCGGTGCCTAAGTCAGGCTTGAGCCACGTAAGTGGGGGACATTTATAACAGGCCACACAGCCAGGCCATGACCAGTTTTACCAGTTCGTCCAGCAGTTCGCCCAGCCTAGAGCTAGGGTCCTCCAAACTCCCCTGGTTCTTTAGCCTGCACTCCTCCAGTTACTCCATATCCCTCAAACTCCTCACAGATGCCTGCTGTTGTTGTTTTTTTTTAAACTTACACCTCCTCTATAGCAAAAGCAAAGCTTTGTGGCACTGGACCTGGGTGTGTGCCCAGGCGAGTAGGTGTTTCCATGCACACCTCTTGGCCCCGCCCTGGAATACCCATGCCCCGCCCACACCACGCCCCTTTTTTCATTTGAAGTGAGATATTCGCGTTTTGGAAGATGTGCGTGCATGTAGGTGGCTTTTAAAATTGGGTGGACATATGCATGTCCTATATGCTCGCACATCTTTCGATTCTGGCCCGCACCTGGCTTTTAAAATTCACTTCTAACCTTTTATCCCTTGTCTTTTCAGCTACTTCTTCAGAAAATCGTAGTGGCCTGGTTTTCTTCTAACTTTACTTACTTTCCAAATTAAAAACGTTTGTTTGCCCTTACAATATTTTCTTTGTTTTGCCTCATCCCCACGGCTTTTCTACTTCTCCTAGATTTTCCCCATCCAGCTAATGACTCCTTGAGGTATTCCCCCATTTTAACAGCTAGTTTTCCTGAAGTTTAAGATCCTTGCCTTAGAATAATCCATTTCTGCCTGCACACTAATAGTAAACCACATCATCTGGTGATCACCGGATCCCAGATGATTTATCCCACTATTACATTAAAGTGCTGTCCCTGCAGAAAATCCAGGATCTCACTGCTCATAGAAGACACTGCAGCCAGGGGGCATGCACTGGATATTCTATGAATCCCATCCTCATCGAAGAGTGACATCTAAAATGGAGGACCTATAAGCCCCTAAAAGCTCATATACAAATACCATCAATGCATTCCTCTACTTATGTTAACATGACTCTGTAGCAATTTATGTGCTTGCTCCTTTATTGCACTAATAGGTAATCAGCTATTTTGCATGGTTTTCCATCTCATTACCATACTAGCATAGATTTCACGTTAATACTATCACAAGGTAGTTCATGCATAATAACAGCGCTGTTAATATGTTAATACTTGTGATATTGTTAGTACACTGGTCTCTTTCCATTTATGCCTTTGGAATCTATCCTGCAGAAATCTGCAAGCAAGCCATATTTATTTATTATTTATTAAAGGCTTTTATATACTGACTTTCTTGATACAAATCGAATCAACTCGGTTTACATCGAGCTAAGCAGGTAGCTATAACCAACCAATCAACAAGAGACAATTTGAAGGAGCATAAAGTTACATTATAACAAGGATGCCTTAACTGGGAGTAGGAAATAAGAAAGGGAGAACGAAGATAAAGTACTATATGCATGGGAGGGAGGCAAGGAGCACAGAGAGGTCCATATGCAGCAGAGATGGCACCATTTATGTTTCTAAAGTGCTGTTAATTCCCAAGCACTTTGAATCCTGGTCAGTAGAAAAGAATTGTACAACTCCATATTCAATTATTGGGTTATATGTAGAAATAATAGCTGTATTTACAGCGATAACATTAAATACAAATTAACTATTGTTAACTATGTAAATCTCTCCTTCAAACACATACTTGTCCTCCTCATTCCCTGAATATTATCCTGCACCACGTTTTACTCACAGCCACAATTCTTGTTACAAATTCTGTCAATTGTTTTGTAAGGGTTCAAGACTCAAGCAATTTAAAAATGCAAATGATTGCTCAATTACAATGAGACTCAGACTGCCTCTCAATATGCTGCATAAAGGATAACTAAAGTAATGGCAAGGGAAGGGCTGATATGACAGCTAGAACTCGGTCCTTGGGAGGGGGGTAGCATTGTGATGAATATAAAGCATGGAATGTCCTTGAGCCAATGAGAGAGCAAGGTGTGCTAGGCATTCCAAGATTTATAAAAATGCACCCAAAGAGGCCGAGTGCAACAGACTGGCTCTGGGCAGCTGGAGGATTTTGCTGTTGGAAAAATTAAGTGTGCAGGCTTTTAAAATTTTAGAGGTCAGGGCAATAATCAAAGGTTTTACCTGGATACTAAGAAGTTCCCCAGGTAAAAAAATGGTGCTTAAAATTGCCCTTCAACAAAAGTAACTGTGCTATCTCTTAGTGCAGGTATTTTTTTTTTACACATGCCACAAAGACTGGGGCACAGAGAGGTCCAAACTGGCAGACAAACGTGCAGGGGTTTCTTGTGAAATCTTTGTGTGGGATTACAGCATGGACTTGGGTAGCTACTATAAAGCAGGTGCGAAGACTGCAGTTACTAAAATCCTTATTTTCATAGGAAATCTCCCCAGGGAGCTTCCCTTTGAAAATTTACTAGCAAGATGTGCCTGTTATGAAAATTGCCCACTTGGGAGATAATTTTCAAAAGAATGTAAGTGTAGAAACCTTAGTTGGTTACTGTAATTTCCTGTATTTGGATTTAACAGCAAAAAGTACAGGACATTTTCAGCTAAATCAAAATCCTGCAGCTTATCCAGGCACAATTCAGAGATGATGTTCCACCTACTTTAATTGCTTACCAGTTACTCCTAGAGGTGATATTGTTTGTACCTCAGGAATGGGGCTTACGAGGCAGGGTAACTGTGGTGGGAAAGCCTCCGCAGCCCCTGCTGATGAGGTCAGTGATGCTGACCTATAAAAGGGCCATCCTCCATCAGCAAGAGACCTCTGCAATAGGTCCACTACTGAGAAGTAGAGTGAGTTGTCTTATCTGTTCCTGGTCTTTGTCTCATCTGTTCCTGATCTCCTTCATTTCCTGTTCTCATGGTCTTCATCTGTGGTCAGTCTTCAGTTCTTTGTCTGGACTTCATTTGTAGTTAGCCTTCAGTTCAGTGTCTTCTGTGATTTGCCTGCCCATCAATGTTGTTACTCACCTCCCTGCCTTCTTGTCTGTCCTGCCTGCCCTTGGACGGATCTCTTATTCTGACCACTGCCTGACTCTTGACCACGTCTGATCTCTGCCTGCCACTGACCACTACCTGACTGAACTCTGGCTGCCTCGACCATCGCCTGTTCTTCGACTATGCCTGTACTACCTGCCCCAGATGCTGGCCTGTGACCAACCTTTCTCCATGGATCTCCAGCTCTGGCACCCATGGGCTCAGCCTAAGGGGAATGAGGGCTGGTATAGGTGATGCTCCAGTTGGGTCTCTGCCCTTGCCAGCTCCACCAGCAGATTGCATCAATTCTATCTCGCGCCATGCCTACAGCACAACCCATATTATACCTATATAGTGCAAGGTTCCACATTGAGAGACCAGCCAAGAAAAGGATCTAGGAGTCATTGTGGATAATTTGTTGAAATCCTCTGCTCAGTATGCAGCAGTGGCCAAGAAAGCAAATGGAATGCTAGGAATTATTAAGAAAGGGATAGAGAATAAAACAGAAAATTTCATAATGCCTCTATATTGCTCCATAGTGCGACTGCATCTTGAGTATTGTGTGCAGTTCTGGTTACTGCATCGCAAAACAAATAGCGGAATTAGAAAAGGTACAGAGAAGGGTGATCATATTGATAAAGGGGAAGGAACGATTTACTTATGAGGAAAGGCTAAAGAAAGGACTCCAGATTAGAGAAGAGATGGCTGATCGGAGATATGAAAGAGATCTATAAAATAATGAATGGAGTGTATTGGGCAAATGTGAATCGGTTGTTTACTCTTTAAAAACTACAAAGTCAATTTTCTCAGTGGAAAAGGGTAAACAGTGGAGTGTCTCAGGGATCTATACTTGGACTGGTGCTTTTCAAAATATATATAAATGATCTGGAAAGGAATATGATGAGTGAGGTTATCAAATTTGCGGATGATACAAAATTATTCAAAGTAGTTAAATCACAAGTGGATTGTGATACATTACAGGAGGACCTTGCAAGACTGGAAGATTGGGCATCCAAATGGCAGATGAAATTTAATGTGGACAAGTGCAAGGTGTTGCATATAGAGAAAAATAACCCTTGCTGTAGTTACATGATGTTAGATTCCATATTAGGAGCTACCACCCAGGAAAAAGATCTAGGCATCATAGTGGATAATACTTTAAAATCATCGGCTAAGTGTGCTGCAGCAGTCAAAAAAGCAAACAGAATGTTAGGAATTATTAGGAAGGGAATGGTGAATAAAACGGAAAATGTCATAATGCCTCTATATCGCTCCATGGTGAGACCGCACCTTGAATACTGTGTACAATTCTGGTCGCCGCATCTCAAAAAAGATATAGTTGCAATGGAGAGAAGGTACAGAGAAGGGCAACCAAAATGATAAAGAGGATAGAACAGCTCCCCTATGAGGAAAGGCTAAAGAGGTTAGGGCTGTTCAGCTTGGAGAAGAGACGGCTGAGGGGGGATATGATAGAGGTCTTTAAGATCATGAGAAGTCTTGAACAAGTAGATGTGAATCGGTTATTTACACTTTCTAATAATAGGACTAGGGGGCATTCCATGAAGTTAGCAAGTAGCACATTTAAGACTAATCGGAGAAAATTATTTTTCACTCAACACACAATAAAACTCTGGAATTTGTTGCCAGAGGATGTGGTTAGTGCTGTTAGTGTAGCTGGGTTCAAAAAAGGTTTGGATACGTTCTTGGAGGAGAAGTCCATTAACGGCTATTAATCAAGTTTACTTCGGGAATAGCCACTGCTATTAATTGTATCAGTGGCATGGGATCTTCTTAGTGTTTGGGTAATTGCCAGGTTCTTGTGGCCTGGTTTGGCCTCTGTTGGAAACAGGATGCTGGGCTTGATGGACCCTTGGTCTGGCCCAGCATGGCAATTTCTTATGTTCTAAAGACTAGGAGATATTCAATGCAGTTATTAGGTAATGCATTTATATGAAATAGGAGACATTTTTTTTTTTTACTTAATGCATAATTGAATTCTAGAATTGGTTGCCAGAGGATGTAGTGAAAGCTGTTAGTGTAACTGAGTTTTAAAAAGTTTTGGATGGGTTCTTGGAAGAAAAGTCCATAAAATGAACTTGGGATAAGCTGCATGGAATCTGTCAATCTTCTGGGATCCAGTTAGGTACCTATGACCTGGATTGGCCACTGTTAGAAAGAAGAGACTGGGCTTGATGACCCAGTATGTCAAATGTTATGTTCTAAGCATCCAGCCTCCTAGGTTCCCTGCATAGCCTGCCAAGGAAGACCCAGTTACGTGATCACATGCATTTCTACTAGGACTTCAAGTTATGATCTGAGATCTGCTAACCAAGTAGATTGTGGATTGTGAACCATGGAGGCCAAAAGCTGGATCTTGGCTGGTCTGGTAGTTCAGGAACAAGTGCTATGTGCTGCCATGTGGAGGGGCCTGAGTTTAACTCTTGGGCCAAGCTTCTGCTCCCCACGCTAGCCCGGGCTAGGGATCGTGCAAAAACATTATTCATAACCCTCTGAGCGGTGGGGCGGGGGGGGGATCTCAGCTGTTGATCAATATCGATATCCAGTGACTGGAGGTGGGGGTCCATAATTGCTGGGATCTCTAGGATTTTCGCTGAAGTGACTAGGTTAATGAGTTGGGGGGGGGGGAGGGGCAGGAGGGAAATGTAAAATAAGGGAAAAAAAAACCCTCTGGTTATTTGCAAATGAAAGATCATGGCACCATAGCCTAATAAAGGCTGGTCTGGAAGCCCCCGAGGAGCAGGAGGAAACTGTTATGCCCAAACAAACAAGGCCCGGCCCCCACCCCCACCCCCACCCTTACACATAACAAAAGCGGCTGGCTCGGCCCATTGCTAGCTAAAGAAAAGTTCAGCAGTGTTTTAATGTTGTGACTAATCCTACTGCACCATAAATGTTTCATAATCATCTCATGAATTATTCACTATAAATTTAATAACCTGAATCATTATGGAAGTTTGAAAGTACTGGCATGGGACCCTACAGCATAAAACTGCTGATTTTCTTTCTTTCTTTTTTTTTTTTTTTGGGTCAACATTAGGTTTTTATTCCAATTGGTTTACTTATATGAAACGTATGAAGCTAATATCTGAATAGAAATAAAAGGAGAAGGGAAAAAACCCCCCTTATATTGCCTGTTTAAAAATTAAATTTGAAAGCAATATAGGGGATATTTTAGATTGGTTGTCAGGAGCTGAGAAGTTATTGCAGCTGATGTGACTCCCATTTGATAAATTGAAGTCTTTGGTGAGAGAGATCTGAATTGTATTACAAATGTATCTCTCTCTTACTTTCCTCCTCCTCATCTCTCCCTGGTCTTTCTCTTGGTTCATTGTCAGAGATAAGACAGATAAGGCAGAAAGATGCTGTCAGAACTTAAAAAGTAGTTCATGAATGAATGCATTAGGCCTTTTCTTGTTCTCAGTTAGTTGTCCTATTTCTTTTTTCTTTTTTTTCTTTGCAGTTTTTCTTATCCTGTCCATTTATTTTTTATACTTCTCCCTCACTCTCTCTCTATCCCTCAGTCTCTCTCATTTCTCATGCCTTTAATTTGCCTTCTGCTACATCTCTGATTTCCCTCCCCATAGTGCCCTCTAGCTTCTGCATTTTAAAGGTGGGCGGAAGTAGGCCCAGACACAGTTTCCGGCTGCCAGGAAAGTTGGCAGTCTGGTTATAAAGGGATGGATTTAGTCTGACTGTCATTGAAAGCTTTAACAATTTGGGCCTTGCCTTCACATCTGAAAACTGCATCCTGAGGATGAGTCACTTTTGACTAATGGAAGGCGTGCTTTCAGCAGCCATGAGTGAGGCTACAATCCCCTTGAGCTATTAGAAATGCAAACAGTTAAATGGAGGGGAAATAGGGAATTTAGGCATATGTATTGCAAAGAGGAATGATAGAATAAGTGGGATTCCCAATGATTGTGTAGATAAAGGCCATTCAAGAAAGCTGCTCTGTGTATACCAGGGGCACACATGGATTTTTCTAGTTGGTGGGGCACCTTTAGCGGTATATCTTATTCCTGGAGGAGACGATGGGAGTACCAGTTTTAGGAACTGTTATTCATAGCTGAATCTTGAGAGGGGGACAGCCGAGGGGGACAATTGACAAATCTGCCTTCATCATGCCTCCCCCCCAGTTCTGTCTTGCACAGCTGCCTCAAGCCTCATCCTTTCAAGGATTGCCTATACTAACCGCTGCTGTGAATTTCTCGTTTGAGCTTCTCTGCGACTGCAGGAGGATTTATTGAGAGCAGCCAAGGAGGTGCGGTTAGTGAGGAATCAATATTCCAAAGGCTGTGCCGAATCCAAGCAGAAATCCTTCCATTTATCACAAAAAAAAAATTAGCAAATGTCACGTAAGATCGGCAGGATCCTGAATATGAGAGCTCAGCTGGCAAAGCAGGGTCATAGGAGAAGGGGATGGCAGGAGGAAGTGAAGCTGCCAATAGGGGAATAGTACAGATTCAGAGCTTTAGTTCTCGCGGGACTACCAACAGAAAATGTACGGTGACTTTAAATGAGCCTGTTCTTTTGTAAAGAGACTATAATAATTTTGATGAAATTGACGTAACTATGGGATTTGTTTTTCTCCTAAAATATAAGATCAGATTTGCTTTCTTTCCGTGTAAACATCTCTTTCCTGCTATTAATGAAAATTAAACTCAAAAGAAGGCAGCATTTTTCAATAACTAGTATTTTATTTGAAAATTGTTTTTTAAATCCCAAAAGAGAGGTCATATTAGAAAATCTTAATTTATTCCACTCATGCATGCACAGCTGAATGTAATTTCATTCCTTAAAAAAAAAAAAAAAATCATTAAAACTTATGCCAATAGAACCTTAGGACTAAGACTACTGAGCCTTCTTTACCTGTTCAGTATATTTTCAGTTCTGCATTTTATGCAAGCAAAAAAATCTCCTCAATGGTGGTAGTAGAATACTACAAACCGAATTTTAGATGGTAACTTTCACAGCGGCGCGTGGGCACACAGGTGCTGTGCATTCGCCAGCCCGCAGCCAGGGGCATGGCCATTTTATAATACATGCACATCTATGCACGCATGTTATAAAATAGCCTGACTGTACACACGTGCATGCAATCTTAAGTGGGTGCGTGTGCCTGTGCGCACAGATGCCGCTTCTACTGCATACTTGGGGGGATTTTAAAAGCCAGGCATGCTGACGCCATTGCCTGGTTTCCCCAGTTCATTTCCAGTTTGCCCAGTTAAAGGGTAGGATAGGACTTTGAAACCTTTAAAACCCTGTTGATCTGTCTAGATTTCTTTGTGTTATAAGTTACACGTCATCCATAGCAGAAGGGGACACCGGTATGCATCGGTGCGCATAAGCATTTGCCAGCTAATTTCAAATTAAAATCCAGGAATTCCCAGGTCCCACCCCCTTCTTTTGATTTGTGCATGTAGCGGCAAGTACACGAGTATCAGGCAGCTTTTAAAATCCGTTTGACGCACATTGGACTGACATATTTGTGGATGCCCTAATTTCAGCACGCATTGGACTTTTAAAATTCACCTTTTAGTTTTCAGCAAGCAGGCTTGCTAGCAACAATTTTATTTTCTTTATAGGGGATTAGTTAGAATGGGAATGCTGTAATAATGAGATGCAAAATTTTCATTAAAACTGTGGCTTGTTGTAAATGGGGATTGATGTAACATAAGTATTTTTATCAAGTATGGTAGAGAGAGAGAGACTACCATGAAGAACAAAAGTAGTTGGGTAGAGATGATATTGTTATAAGGCTAGTGAATTTTGGGACTTTAAATGCCCCCCTTCTCCAGTTAACATCTTTCATTGCCTGAAGAAAAGACCTTAGTAGTCTTGATAGCATTCAACCTAAAGCATTCATGAACCTTATAAAAGTGCAACCTTTATCAAACTACTGTATTGGGTTTCTTCTGATCAGTTTTATAATTGTATTGTAATTTTGATGGGAGAACTCAGATTATCTTAGTCACCCATTGTTGCCTGTGAGTGGATGTGGCAAGCACTGAAAATCTGGGCTACTATGAACTGAGAGTCCAAGTCCAACAAAACTAAGCTGGCTTGAGAAATTCAGATTTCAAGGCTAATCGGGCACTATCGACAAAGTTAGCTTACAAAATTAATTGGCTACAGTTATTACCTACCATCAGAAAAATATAACTAGCTAGTAATTATTATGAAAACAAAATAATTGCAGTGTATTTCTTTCCTAGTCACTCCCAATCCCCTTGAAGCCAAGATGCATCACATCGGTTTTATCCTGGCTGTCAATTTACAATTTATAATAATAATAAAATAATACTCTGGGTATTCTGTAGATACATTATGATTTAGTATAGCTTTATGCTTTAAAGCTTCATTTCATGGCCATGGGGGGGAACAGCAGTGGAAGATAAAAGATAGGGAGGAAGAGCTAACTTTCAGCTGGTACTAATGCTGACGGTGCTGTGTGCAAAGCCTATGCTTTCTTCACTGCATCCACACTACCCCACTGTCTCTGGCACTCCCATTCTTGCACCCTAGCCACCAGCTTATCCTTCTAATAAGTAAGATTGCTGGACTGAAGGGTGATATTTCCTTTCACTCAAGAGTCACATAGGGTGTCCAGCATGTGAGGATCTAGCTGGGTGAGGCATTTGAATTGATTTGGAAGTTGTAGCTGCAAGGAAAACATGAGTACCAACACCTCTGGTATCAGTCCCTGTACCTGCTAGAAACCCTGTAAATTCTCCAGGATATTGATTATAGAGATGGCCACACCCACAGAGGCTCCTATTGAATTCAGATCCTCTGTAGCATGCTTGAAGGGCTTTTAGGACTTGTATCTCCTGCATCATGTATAATGAATCAAAAAGCCCCAGGGGGAGATCTACATCAATCTCAACATCTACAGACAGACAACTCATGAAGGGGTGTTTAAGAACATAAGATATGTTATACTGAGTCAGACCAAGGGACTGTGTGCTGCAGCAGTCAAAAAAGCAAACAGAATGTTAGGAATTATTAGAAAGGGAATGGTTAATAAAACGGAAAATGTCATAATTCCTCTGTATCGCTCCATGGTGAGACGGCACTTTGAATACTCTGTACAATTCTGGTTGCCGCATCTCAAAAAAGATATAGTTGCGATGGAGAAGGTACAGAGAAGGGCGACCAAAATGATAAAGATGATGGAACAGCTCCCCTATGAGGAAAGGCTGAAGAGGTTAGGGCTGTTCAGCTTGGAGAAGAGATGGCTGAGGGGGGGATATGATAGAGGTCTTTAAGATCATGAGAGGTCTTGAACGAGCAAATTTGAATTGGTTATTTACACTTTCAGATAATAGAAGGACTAGGAGGCATGCCATAAAGTTAGCAAGTAGCACATTTAAGACTAATCTGAGAAAATTATTTTTCACTCAATGCACAATTAAGCTCTGGAATTTGTTGCCAGGAGATGTTGTTAGTGCAGTTAGTGTAGCTGGGTTCAAAAAAGGTTTGGGTAAGTTCTTGGAGGAGAAGTCCATTAACTGCTATTAAACAAGTTTACTTAGGGAATAGCCACTGCTATTAATTGCATCAGTAGCATAGGATCTTCTTGGTTTTTGGGTAATTGCCAGGTTCTTGTGGCCTGGTTTGGCTTCTGTTAGAAACAGGATGCTGGGCTTGATGGACCCTTGGTCTAACCCAGCATGGCAATTTCTTATGTTCTGATGTTCTAACATCCTTTTTCCAACAGAGGCCAATCCAAGTCACAAGTACCTGGCAAGTACCCAAACATTAAATAGATCTCAAGCTACTATTCCTTATTGATTAATAACAGTTTATGGATTTTTCCTCTAGGAACTTAGCCAAACCATTTTCAAACCCAGTGATCTTAAAAAGACCTCTATCATATCCCCCCTCACCATCTCTTCTCCAAGCTGAAATGCCCTAATCTCTTCAGCCTTTCCTCATAGGGGAGCTGTTCCATCCCCTTTATCATTTTGGTTGCCCTTCTCTGTACCTTCTCCATCACAACTATATCTTTTTTGAGATGCGGCGACTAGAATTGTACACAGTATTCAAGATGCAGTCTCACCATGGAGCGATACAGAGGAATTACACTAATAGCCATAACCACATCCTCTGGCAATGAATTCCAGAGATTGACTATGCGCCGAGTCAAAAATAATTTTCTTTGATTTGTTTTAAATGAGCTACTTGCTAAATTCATAGAGTGCCCCCTAGTCCTTCTATTATCTGAGAGAGTAAATAACCAATTTACATTAACCTGTTCAAATCCTTTCATGAGTTTGTAGACCTCTATCATATCTCCCCTCAGTCATCTCTTCTCCAAATTGAACAGCCCTAACTTCTTTAGCCTTTCCTCATAGGGAAACTTTTCCATGCCCCTTATTTTGGTCGCCCTTCTCTGCACTCTCTCCAGTGCAACTATATCTTTTTTGAGATATGGCAACCAGAACTGCACATAGTATTCAAGGTGCAGTCTCACCATGGAGTGATATAGAGGCATTATGACATCCTACGTTTTATTTTACATTCCCTTCCTAATAATTCCTAACATTGTTTGCTTTTTTGACCACCACAGCACACTGAAGCGACAATTTCACTGTATTATCCACTACGACTTCTAGGTTAAGGTGGAGCCCATCCCATCAGAAAAGACTCCCCCCTTCCCCAAAAGATTCCCCAGTTGCTCCACTAACCGTTGAAATATCAAGTAAGTGGAATTCCACATCATGTCTACATCCTGAATAAGATGGTCCACTGGTATTCTGCCTGATTTTTGTTCTTTCAGAGAGCTCCTGCCTACCTTTCGTGTTCCAATAAAAATGCCCAACTATTTTCCTGCATGTCTTCCTTGACCCCCAGCCCCAGGGAGTTCCCTTGCTGCATAGTGCAGCAAATGTGTTATGCGTTGGATTCCCTGGTGGCCTCCACTGCTTACTGCCTTGGTTGTGTTCCTGTTAACATCTGTAATTTAAAAAAACAAACAAACAAACCAGGAATGGTCACGTGTTTCCAGCCTAGCTGCCAGCCCTTCATCAATCCCTTGTTGCTGCTAATATCTGGGACAAGGTATGGCTCTGATCTACGACCTGGATGTCCAGCATAGTCCACTTATATCCCACTAGAGCTGCTGTCTGACCTTGCCTCAACCAGCCACCACCATTGAGCTTTCAGGGGAAAATAAGCATGTACAGTGTTCTGGCTGTGTCAGATTTTGCAGGTAAAATGGATGTGGCTATTTCTGTCTGCCTTGGATATCTGTACCCGCATCTAGGAATAGCAATATGAGGTAATTTTCAAAAAGATTTGCACACACAAATCCCAGTTTTGCATGCATGCAAATGGCCAATTAAAAGTTTCCCAGGGTGTTGTGTATGTAAACATATGCACAAAACTCTTTTATATGCACTGCAAAGAGGCATCAGGGCTTAAGTCTGCTGGTAAAAAGTAAGTAAAAAGTATATGTAAACTTATGCAAGCTGTTTGAAAATTACCCTCCCATGTAAAAAGTAGGGATTATCCACCTAATGAATGTTGTCCTGGAAGGAATGCAGCAGTTGCTTAAATCCCATGTTCTCAATCACTTGCAAGAACTGGTTATCCAATGGCTTTCCTGCTGTTGCTGTTTCTTTGAGTGAAGGATGACGTCCCCAGACTAATAAGTGGTGGTGGTGTTGGAAATGACAGAGTATATTACTGTTGAAAGATGGTCCATTGCCTGCCTTCTATTGATGGAAGGCACTGGAAAGCATTATGCAAAATGCTGATTCCCAATAATTGTAAAGTGCCTTCATAACTCTGATAGCTTGTAGGATCCACTCTTTAGATTCTAGGGTGTTGCTTCTGGGGCTGGAGCTAAGGGAAGACTAGGAGGTAAAAGTCCAGGGACATGGTTCAGGCACTCAACTGCCTGCTGTTCATGAGGAGGGGATGCAAAATTTTAGCTTTGACGTGATTGCATTCTGCCAGTGGTTGCTCACCCGATGTCATGCGAATCGTGAGGCTCTCCATACCCTTCTCGGTTACTAAGACTTTCAATAATGTCTTCCTATAATCTTTGAATTCCTCACATCATTTGAATCAGTAGTAGTGCAAAGATCTGCTACAGACACTAGTCAGAATGGAGCAGGGAGCATTGCACTGGTTGTGACTGATGCCTTTTTACATCAGTCTGCCTTTTTCCGTGCCTGCACCATTCTAATAGTAGAGATAGGAGCAAGTGACTGCTGTTCCACTTTTTCAGTCAAACTTGCCACTCTAGCTGGTTTCCCCATCTTAAAAATATCTCTTCTGAAATTAAGTACTCCTGGTCTCAACCTATTGCCTCTGAATCATCATCACTGCTATTTGTGGTGGGCACAGGTCTGTTTGAAGAAACAGCCTTCCTCTTCCATTGCCTTGTTTTGCCTCTTGATGCCAGTGACATGATGAACTATCTTAAAACATTACTAATGGCTTTTAGTGTTACAATGTTTGAACATGTCACAAACAGAGCATAGTGAGTAAACTGATGATGCTTGCTGTGATTCTGTATACTAAGAAAATAAGGAAAACTTAGTACAAGAGTCATATATACAAGAATCAGTACACTGACTCTTTTATAAAGCGAAAGTGGGGGGGCTGCCCTTATGTCACTGCGGTGCACACACTACAAGAAACAGACAATCTCTTTGGGGGCGATGCAATACAGCTAGTGCACTGTTTAACCTGAGATCGGACACGCGCCCACAGCCCTTATGCTATAAGGGAATTGGCATGTCCAAATCACATGTCCAAACCCCCCCCCCCCCCCACGAAACTAATAGCACTCATCACATGCAAACGCATATTGATGAAGCAATTAGCTACTCTCCCCAGATCCCCCAAAAAATGTGCGCCCGACCCACACATTTTTACGCTCAGAAATTAACACCTGCCCAGAGCAAGCATTAATTTCTGAGCAGCCCAAAAAAGTGTACCGAACAGCAGAAAATATTGCTTTTCTGTACAACCTCTGACTTAATATTGTGGCAATATTAAGTCAGAAGAACCAAAAGGTTTAAAAAAAATAAATAAATAAAAAAGTCTGTCGACGGTCAGGTTAGGAAAAGGGATGCTCAATTAATGAACATCCATTTTCCTAACCGGTGGCTATGTACAAGTTGGGTACATGGATGCTCTTAAAATTGAGCATCCGTTTTCCTAACCCACTTGACAGCCACTTCTCCAAGGAGGCACTAGAGGAGTACATTTGTCCCTGGTGCCTCCTTGGCAGCATGACCCCTCATTTAAATATTCAATCTTGGCCCAGAAGAGGTATTGGGCGTGTATTTGGAAAGTGGGCGCTCAACACTGAGTGCCCGTTTTCCACACCAATTTTTTGCATTGGCCCCTTCGTATCTTTCCAATAGCCACAGGTACAATGTTAGCTACAGTAGTAGTTTTACACACTATAGCCATATGACAAAGATTACAGACTTTCTCCTGTTGCTAGGTAGCTCCCAAACTATAGCTAGGCACAGTCAGTGAGTGACTCTTTGCTTTCTCTTGTAAATTATCTTTTTTATGAGCTTTTCTTTCACTCGAAGCTTTGAAGCAAGGAGCTTCAAAATCTCCTCCTTCTTTCTGAGATCCAACAGATGAATGACTCAGAACAAAATGGTAACTGCTCAAAGTGATTAGTTTCACTTTCACCCTCCCCCCCCCAACCAAAAAAAATATATAAATTCATGAAATGCAGCTGCCACCTTGGATAAGCTGGTTGAAAAAGTGCTAAAACATCAGTCCTGCTCTTACCTTTTCTCATCATCAGCCATCTCCACTCTCTCTGGCTTGGAGTACAAAAAAATCATGCTTTTGTTTCCCCCAAAGATTTTAATATGGCTAAACTGAATGAGACAAAAATGATTCAGATTTATCTGGGAACTGCAGTTATTTGGTTCAGTTGACCTGAACTATCTACAGTACCTTAATGTAAAGCGCTGTGAAGTGCCGAAAAGCAGAATTGAAATCAATCAAATAAATATAAATAAATAACATAGAAATAGACTCATTTGTTTATGGTTTTCCATTTGGATTAAAACAAGCTTACATCCCTATCTGTTAAAATATATGTAGTAAAAGATTTTAAGTTATACAGGATGACCCATGGAAAAGTAGCCCGTCTCCAATACCAGTGGATTGGAGGCAGGCTACTTTTCCTTGGGCCACTCTGTGTTAGTAACATATAACTGACAGACCTGCTTAAGGAGGACAAGATTCAAATGACACTGTCTCTAATGCTTGCTATTATTTGCTGCTTTATAATTTCAGAATCATTCATTACCAAGCTGTCAAGGTCATGCAAGTTACAGTTAGATTTTCACATTATGTATTTATGTTGGAAATAAGTGTTGAAAAAGGGATATCACCAAATAATTAGGCCAGCATAGAAGCAGCAACTGGGAGATGAAAAACCAGGTTTGAAACCAGGACAGCCCTTTAAAATAAGCAGGTTCATACCAGGAGAACAGTACTTGTGTGCAAAACATTCATTATTTTCAATGAGACAAAAAACCCATCTTTAGCACAACAGTGGCATCTTGTGGCAATTTTTAAATTCCCTCAGAAAATGCTCAGTTTTCTTCTAATTCATGGTACTGTGGTATGGTATCTAAGCAATGTTGAGTAACTTTGAAAATTAAAAGCTCTTACAAACTTCAGATTTAAGAAAAGATATATAATTTAATGCTTCTTGATGGTATCAGGTTCTCATATATTCAGACTGAGCTCACCAGACCCCTGCAAAGCCACTTCTATCTATTTATCTACTTTTAATTCAGCAACATATAATGTCTTATATTCAGTATGTTCCATAGTTTCATTTTCAGCTTAATTATCTTTTCCCCATGTTTGGTCTCAGTGTCCTCCTCACTATGTTGCCGCCTGGATGTAAAAGTCTTCTCCACTGTTCTCTGGTTCATCTACTTAATCTACTGTTCATCTACTTAATATAGAAAGTAAATTGTAGAAAGGGATCTCTACAAGATAACACCTGAAGCTCTGAAATTCTGGCCAAACAAATCACCACCACCAAAAAAACCCAAACACTTTCAGGGTTAAATCCTTTGGTCATCCTTCACAGTGGCTTGAATGGAGTCTCACACAAAACCCTCAGCACCAAATTAAGATTCTACAAGAGACACACCTTCCACACTGGGGGGGGGGGGGGGGGGGGCCTTGTGTTTTGCCCCTTGAAGAAAATGAAGCATGATTGGATGTGAGGCCAGGGACACTCCCTGCATCTTACCCTTAAGATAACTTAAAGCCACCACCTGTACCTGAAGGGGATTATAGGCTAGACCCTTTAATATACCATTAATTATAGACCAAAGTTCTTGACCTCAAATTGCAAGCCATTATTTGTATTATTATAATATACCTGAAATCCTTATGTTTATTGATGCTATACTGTTACATGTATTGTTGTTACACCTGTGAAGGCCATTGCCAAACATCGGTATATAAAAACCTATAAATAAATAAATAGACCTTGTTGCAGAAAGGTCAAGAAATGAGAAATTGAAGCCTGAATAAGTTACATGCCCTGTTCAACACACCCTAACATAAGCCAAGGAAGTGGACAACTGTCTGGCCTTCAGTAAAGTGGCAATGACATCTTTGGAATACCCCTTCTATCTCATGGGTCTCCTCTCAAAAGCCAAGCTGTGAGACAAGCAAGCCACCTGATCTGAAAATATGGGACTGTGGTGCAACAGTCTTGGAAGGTGACCGAATCTTAACAAAGCTAAGTTTACTAGATCTGCCAACCACAGCCTATGTGACCACTCCAAAATTGCAAGAGCCACTTCGCCCAGGTGTCTCTGTGCACTGTAACACCTTGCCCACCAATGGCCATGGGGGCAAGACATAAAGAAAGATCCCCAGTGGCCACAGCAGCACCAGAGCATTGATTAATTCTGCTCCTTGTTATTGCCTGCTACTGTAAAAGCAAGTCCATGTGGGGCATTCCCAACCCCCCCCCCCCCCGGCCCAAATCAGGAGCAATGCTTCCTTAGACAACTCCCATTCTCCACGGACCAACGTTTGCCTGCTGAGAAAATCCACTTGCACATTGTCCACCTTGGCTATATGAGATTTATTTTTTTATTTTATTTATTTAGATTTATATTCTGCTTTTTGCATTTTTCAGTGCTTCAAAGTAAATTATTTAGATTGTAAGCCTTCTGGGGATAGGGAAATACCTACAGTACCTGTAATGTAATGTTGCCAATTTGTTTGTTTCCAAATTTGAAGGCGACGGTCGCCTGTATGACATAGTGAGGGCAAAGGTAGCGCCGGCGCCATTTTGAATATTGGCAATACGGCCCGCGTGCAGGAGGTCGCTCCCGGACCCCCACTGGACGTTTGGCAAGTCTTGTGGGGGTCAGGAGGCCCCCCCCAAGCTGGCCAAAAGTCCCTGGGGGTCCAGCGGGGGTCTGGGGGCGATCTCCTGCACGTGTGACTTCGGGAGCCAGGAACCAAAATGGCGCCGGTGCTACCTTTGCCCTGTCACATGATAAGGGCAAAGGGCCACTGGCGCCATTTCTCTTAACGCAGCCATGGCCAGAGAGCGGGAGATTGCGCCGGGACCCCCCCCTGGACCCCAGGTAATTTAAAACATTTTGGGGGGTTCAGGAGGGTGGGGGGATTTGTTTTAAAGGTTCGAGGTGGGTTTTAGTGTTTTTTTGGTGTGCCGGTTTTCCCGCCCTCCCCCGATTTACGATTTTTTGACAATAAATCGGTGGAATTGTTATTGTATCGCGGCTCTAACGATTTTTGATGATTTAAAATATATCTGACGATTGTTTTAAATCGTCAAAAAACGATTCACATCCCTAGTGGAAACTCCCCTTCTGTTGAAGGGAAAATCTTAAAGCATGTTGTCTTCTAGGGTACAAATCTAAACCAAGATCAGTTCTTCAATAAAGAACATCAAACAGGGAGCAGCTCTGCTAGGGAAGAGAGACAGCCAGAATTTGCTTTTCTGGGAGATAACAAAAACACTTGAACCTTGAATCCTGCATGGAATCCTGCATGAATCCTGCATGGATTCTCTTGGCGTATTATTTCTTGTGTAAGTAATATCTTTCTCAAGATTTATTTACTTTTCCCTTTATTCAGTTATATTCATTAGTTTTCACATAGTTGCTTAATGTACAGAGATCATCTGTTTGCTATATAAATCTTGTACGGTTTTGGAATCACATATCACAGCAGTACTGATGCAACAGCTCATGTGGGAGATTGGAGTTTGATTTCCAATCATGAATTCTTCTGGGGGTGAGGCTGTTGCAAAGGCAGCATTCACAGTTTCTGAGGGAAGGAGCCTTCACCATAGCACAAAGGCGACACCTAGTGGCCTGTCTCATGCTTACCAGTGGCTCCTGACCCTGGACTGTCACTTAGATGGTTGATTTGAGAGGAAGGAGAGCAAGGTATAAAATATTAATGCATCTCCATTGAAAACAGTCCACATTCTTGCCAATACGTTCTCATACTTCTGGCCCAGAGATTCATTTTGCATGATGATATACCATTTCCATTTTAATTGTATTTTTAAGTAATGTAATGACCAAAAAACCTCAACAGGCTCCAGTATATTGGAATGTGTCCATCATACTAATTAATTTTGCATGGAGAAACATTGAACAATTCTGAAATCACTTCAAATGCCACTCACATTCACTTTCCTACTTGTGTTTAACTGACTATAAGCCAAACATTTTTTAAATTTGTTTTTCTGAAACAGTTTGTATCAGCTTATGCCGCTTGCTAGAAAGACTATCCGTCTATTAATTCAGCAGTTGTGTTTTTCTTAATTATTGGCTCTCAGGTTTTGCTTGGCACTAATGACAAAGTAAGAGGTCTCTAGCAACTAGGATCCCTGTGTGTGCAATTTTTGCACAGTGCTAGAACAGCCATGTTTTTCCAATCCTGTGGCACCTTCCCATCTTTACTAATAGGAAGCCTGCTGAATTCCACAACAGGGAATTTAAAAAGTGTATACCCAAATTGGAAAACGAGAGAATGAGTCATCAAGGAGGCCCCTGTCAGCTTTTATTTCTAACTATTCCTCCCAGGTGCTATATATACCATCTGATTTAAAACTCTAATAAGGTCTTATTGTGTTTGTGGGGTTCTTTTTTTTTTCTCTCTTTTTGAAGTGTAGATTGTATAATTAAGTAATGTTTTGACCAGAATTCAAGAACTCTCTGAGGGATAGGAAGGGACAATAAAGCTGAGCAGGAGATGTGGATGGGTAGGCTGGATGGGGCCAATATGGTCCTTATTTGCTGTTGTGTTCTATGTTTAATTAAGCATTCTAAAGGCAGAGATCGTTGGCACATTTGTGAAGTCCTGCAAAGATGATAAACTGTTACCATGAATGAAGGACCAAATCTATCCTTCAGGCTTTAAGCAACACTTAACTGTGCAGTCACACCTCTGACCTTGGCATACTGAGCATAGGGAAGAACTTTGCTTGTTTTCAATGTTTAATGCATGATGTTGGGTTATTTGTACTCGAGAGAGAATGTAGAAAAGAGGTAGACATGGGAATTGATACCTTATTCTTTTTTTGCTAACATGTTGGACCTAATTTTGATAAGAGTTTGCAATTTAAATTACAGTACATGCTTATATGTAATAATTGTACTTCACACAACTTGGATTTTCAGAATAACTCATTTAAAGGTGAATTATCAAAATGTGCACGTAAAATATAGCATAAGCACGCGTAAGCCTCTATTTGCTTATTACGTATTTCATAAAAGTAAAAAATATGTGCATATCTTCACTTTCATGTGCATAGATACATGTGAAAATGGGGCATTCTTGCATGCGTACATTTTCCAACTCGCATATTTTTAAACCTGCTAATTATTTGATAGAAGTGATATTACATTTGTTTTTTGTGTAGTACTAACAAGATGAGGGTCTGGATGAATGGGGGGTGGGGGGAGGCAGTTCAGGCTGAAGAACTAGGAGGGTCTTGATGACCTGGAGAAGGGCTGGGTGAACTGGTGGACTAATTGCTAATTTCACCGATGTGCGCATGTTTCAAAATTGGCTTACTTACACATGTAAATTGGGGCTTATGCAAGTAAGTCCTAGTATACTTTCACATCTAAAATATACGCATATATAGATATAAAATAGATGGGTAAAGTACGCATGATCAATCCATCGATATACATAGTTTCAACAAATTGCATATATTTGCGCATAAACCTACGTATATGTACATATGTTGCATGTAGAAATACACACAATTTATAAAACATGCACACATCAAATATGCTTATAACATACTACAGCAAATATGAGTGCGGCCACAAACACATGCATATGCCGCTGTGCAACGTTGTTTGAAAGTTATATCCTCCCCGGTGTGTGTGCTTTTGAGATTTATACTTCTTTTAGATAAAATAGCTTTTTGGTCTTATGACGACATGCTATTATTAATAAAGTGAGTCCTTTATTTTTTCTCATCAGTATAATTGTTTTTTTCTCTCTTGTCAGCTCATCCCTCTTGCTATAAATCCTAATGGAAATAATAGTATTTTCACTGGCAACTGATTTGCCAAGAAATGCTTGCCAAGGGGATAAAATGCTGATAGATTAGTTTGGGGTTTTCTGCTTCATTTTATTTGTTTTGAATGTAGATAATGTATTGTTTTATGTATTTATGCTTTAATCTTATTGAGTATGCTTTGTTCACCACTTTGTTTTAATATAAGAGAAGATGTTAATCAAAACTAAACTAAATTTTCTTTAATGCGCATTGCAAGATGTTCCTTACAGTTTAGGAGCATTACTATTTTCAATTTTGAACTGACGACTGCTCAGTTTTCCTTCTGATTCTTTGTCTGAGTTGTTCAAGATGATCTTATAAGATAAGCAGCTCAGTGAGAACACTTATTAACTCATGGAGGCAAATTATAAAAAGCAGAGGGTTAAGAAAAAATACCATTTATGTTGCAGTCCAATATTTTATTCTGAGAAATGCGAGGAGAAAGTGGAATTGTTTGACAATAACAAATATTTCTCTTCAGTGTTAACTGAGGAAGGGCTTGGAATAAATCACAGAAAATGAGCACAAATTGAAAGCAAAAGGAGGTAGGACCTCAATTTCCAAAACACTTTGTTCCTCAGGAGCTAGCAAAGCTAAAAGTAGATAAAGCAATGAGGCTGGATGGGAAAAATTTGAGGGTATCACAGGAACCTACAAAAGTTCTGGCAGTTTGGCTGACTGACCTTTTCAATGCTTCTGTACAGTTGGGAGTTTTGCCAAAGGATTGGGGACAGTCAGATGTGGTTCCTCTTCACCAAAGTGGAAGTAAGGAGGCATTTGAGAACTATAATCTGGCTAGTCTGAGCTTGGTAGAGATGTGCATTGGGTGCCCAATCATTTCTGTTTTCAGGTTCATGTGGCCACGGGAAAATCTCGTATTCCCGTGGATTGGCTTTTTTTCATGAAAAAATCATTTTTCGGCTTAGTGCGCGCTAACTCCTGTTAGCACGCACTAACAAAAACTAATGTTTTTTGTTAGTGCGCACTAACCCGAAAAACAATTTTTTACAAAAATTCAGGGAAAATGCAATTGTTTTATTGGTTTCCCGATCCATGACGATTTAGGAAATATTGTATGAACTTCCTAATCGTCAAAAAACAATTGCACATCCCTAGAGCTTGGTGGTGAGTAAAGTAATGGAATCACTGCAAAAACAATCGATTACAAGGTCTGAGACAGCATGATTTTACCAGGGAGGCCTTGTCAGATGAACCTAATCAAATTATTTGATTAAGTGACTAGAGAGATAGATCAGGGGAGAGGACTAGATGTAGTACATACATGGATTTCAGCAAGGCTTTGACATGGTTTGACACAGTGACATAAACAAACTGACTACCCTAGGTTTGAGTCCTAAGGTCAATCACTGGGTTAGAAACTGGTTGAGTGGTATGTTGAGGAGCCAGCGTCCTCATTACACTTCTTTACTAGAGAAGGGAGGAAAAATCAGAAAAGCTGTCTACAAAGAAAGTGGCTATTTAAGGATATACCTAGGCTATTAGAACATGGTAGAAAGGACTAGGGAGGGGGTGGTTGATCACCTGACGGGATAGGCAGGCAAGGAGGCACAGCCACCAGGTGCATGTAATAAGGCTGATAAGCATCTGAAGTTGGAGGAGAGCTGGCTTTTGGTAGAGGAGAAGGAGAATCTGTTACAGAGCAGAAAACTGAAGGGGACTGGATGGATGAGCAGAAAATCATGGAAATAGAATTCCTTTCTAGGTGGAACTAGAGGATAAGGAATGCACTGAGGGACTGGCAGCTTTGTAATATTGATAAGTAAGAACTATACCTTGTAGCAGTTCAGTTGTTATTTTTTCCATCTTAGCTACCGCATTATTAACTTACCTGAGGAAGTATCAGCTGTATTGAATAGGATGTAATTATCCATGAAAAAGAAAGTCAGGGTGAATACTTCACTGGCTTGTATTTTGCTATTTTGCTTTTATTGTATAATGTTTTCTGTCTCAGCAATAAAATCATAATTGACAAAAAGAAAAAAAGAAAGTCAGAGAGCACAATGCCTTTAGAAGAACTGCATGTGACAGTGGTCAGTGACAAAGGGTGGAGGGAAATGGATTTCACTCTGAGGAAAGAGGGGTTACAGGTGGTGTGCCACAGGGATTGGTCTTTAGGATTGTTCTGTTCAACATTTTCATAAGCATTATTCTGTGCTATTGGGAAAGATTTGTCATGTTAAGGATGATACCAAAATCTGCAACAGAGTAGGTAACCCTGGAAAGTGTGGAAAATATGAGAAGGGATCCAATGAAGCTTAAGAAGCCTACAAGATTAAAATTTAATGTTAAAAATTGTCATGCATTTGGACTGGAAAATCCCAAGGGAGCAGTACAGTATACGGGGGTGAAATAGTTCTGTGCACAAATCAAGAGTAGAATCTGGGGGTGATCATATCTAATGATCTTAAGATAGACAAATGGATAGATAAGGTGATGGCAAATACCATAAGGATACTTGATATTACATTTTAGTTTTAAAATAATTACTACAGATAACACTGTGTCATACAAAAGTACAATATCCCTTTTATAAAACATAACATATAAATACCCTTTTTGTAACATATGGCATGTGGTGAAATATCTACCAAACTTGCAACTCACTCATTCATACCACTAAATTCTTGCTCGCTATTGCCTCTAAAGGACTTCATTCATTCATTCATTCAATACAACTAGTGATTACAATGTATGCAATATAAACATGAATTACAATGTATCATTACATCTAAACAATGATACCAATACTGTGTGCACAGGTAAATATAACACACAAACATCACAATGTGACATGTAATCCAAGCAGACAGGTCTGGCTTAAGAAACCTAATCTAGAGAATGAAAGGTTGTTATAATTTTGCAAAAAATGCCCTACTTCTATATAACAGAACAAATATGTCTCTAAAATCAATTAAAGTGGTCCCAGTTTGATTGAAAATTTTAAATGGTTACAAAAAGGGTATTTATATGTTACATTTTATAAAAGGGATATTGTACTTTTATATGACACTTTGGGGGTCATTTACCAGACGGATCACACGCGATAAGGGACGTTTCGCACGCGAAAAGTCCCTTATTGCGTGTGATACCAAGATGGGGCGGAGTCGGCCCTGGAAGAGGAGGAGTCTGGGCATCACTGGGGCCGACTCCGCGAAGACGCCATGGACGACAAAAAGGTAAGGGCCTTTTCGCGTCCTATTTCGCGCCCAATATCTTCACCTTCTATGGTGGCACTATTGGGTGCGAAACCGGCAGCGATCGCACCACGGCAGTGCGATTGCTGCCGGGTAACGCAGGACCACCCCCCGTTTCAGCCCCCCGCCCCTCATTACCTAAAGTATCGCAGGCCTGCAATACTTTAGAAAATGAGGCCCTAAGTATCTGTAGTAATTATTTTAAAACTAAAATTTAGTATCCATTTATTAAAGGTTTTTCAAAATTCTTTTTGAAATACATGTGATTTCTTCATGTTATATAAGTTTCATTTTTGGAATCTTCTTTGATCTACCTTCACGTAGTCATGTACCTCTATAGGAAAAATGCCTAGTACATCTGCCCCTCTATATATGCAAAAGGAATAATGTATATGCAATAAACAGCAGCTTTGCTGTTGGAATAGTCTCTTTGATAGACATGCCTTAGTTTCGCATCTCATCTGTAGACATTGATCTAAGTCCACATCTCATTTTGTGTCCACCTGCTCTAATTTCTTTTGAGAAACTTTGTTTTAGAAGTACCAATTTCTGTAATTTTTTAAATCCTTTATACTTTTTTACAAAGACATTCAAGAAATTCTTCAACAGAAAAATTAGGGGCTATAGATGAGTAAGAGGAAATTACATGCCAAAATCTTTACATACAAATCTAATCATGCAAGCTCCAACTTCAACTATATAAAAGAGGTTCCAGTACCACAACTCCAGGAAGCATAGAAACGACAGCAGAAAAGGACCAAATGATCCACCCAGTCGGCCCAGCAAGCTTATGCCAGTATCTGCTGTACCGTTCAGATTACCCCCATGCTTATCAGTTTCCCGGACCATAAAAGCCAGGACCCTCTGACATAAAAAATTAAGGGAAAATTAGAAGAAAAAGGTTAAGTGGCTTTAATCCATTAAGTGAGGATGAAGAGAAAAACTGATGGAAGTTAAGATATTCAAACCCGACAATGAAACTACGCTTAACAAACAAATTTTCTCACTCAAGAGAAAAGTAAATTGACTTGGCTTGCAAAAGATATAAGAAATATTGTTGAATTTTACAAGTTACTTGCAAGGAAATTTTAAGGAGAACCAAGGCCCCAAGTTGCAAAATTCTGGGCCTCATCGGGAAGAATTGCCCCCTCCTCTTCATTTGCTATGTCTGGAAAAACCCTGACTTTACATTGATGAAAAACCTCATTTCTATGTTTGAAAAATAGTCTCAAGGCCAGTCTCTATCAGGCTTGAGAGCTGATATCAAAGTAGCAGGTTTGGCTAATCCCTTATCTGATATCTCTAGAAAGACAGTTACTTAGGTCCAAACTATCCTCAGTTATAGAAGAGCAAGTTCTAAAGACCACATCATCTTGCTTCTTGGTCAAGTATAGATAAAAAAAAAAAAAAAGCCTTTCCCACTGAGGGAGAGATTTATCTTAAACTTAGGATTTCCTTCACATGCCTACTAAACTTCTCAAGTGGTGACATTAGAGGGAGTTGTGGAAAATTAATTAAACACAGATTTTGACATGGTGTAACATTCTCTTGGTTATCCAATTTAGCAGATAATAAAGTATTGTCCTTAAGAGGTTTTTTTCTGAAAATTTCCTATTTGTATTATTGAGTCAATATTAAACAAAAGTTCTTCCATATTCTGTTTAGAAGATCCCAAAGAGACCACTTTATTTTCTAAAACAAGATATTTGTCCATAATTAGGGCAGATTGGGCCATCACAGCTGTGCGGATGCCCTCAACTGCTTTCCAAATCACTTCAAGAGAGAACCTAACAGGCTTCTCGAGGCTAAATTCAAGCCCTCTTCCCTGTTTTGGGGTACCTGAGTTCCAGTAGGGTTCTTCCAATTCCAAAGATGATATCTGCCTGAAGGACTTCCAGGTCTTTGGAGCCACCAAAGGTGTTTCTGCATGCTCTCCACTACCTGCGGTAGCAGTGCTCTCACCAACGTCATCTACCGGTGATGAGGTACCCAAGGCTGTGGCAGTACGAACAGCCACAGTATCTCCAGGAGGCTTCCTCACATCGAGTCTCAGCAACATACAAGGGGCAGGAAAAGACAGGAGCCCATATTCCCCCCCACCAAACTCTTCAGTGGTGCGCGGTCCCCAAAACGTCCGACGCCAGCCTCTCAGACAAGTCACTTGGTCCTGAAATTGAGAAGTCCATCGAAGTTATGTGATGCACTCCCAACTTCCCTTTCCTTTTCTGAACCATCTGCAAAGGTAACTAACTGGAGAAAGAAAATCACAGACTCAGATGCCTGTGATCACAGCCACTAGGCAGACGCCATCTTGGAACCAGGTCCATACATTTATCTGGTTAATGAAAACTCATCTGTCTGCCATTCATTATAGAAACATAGAAATGTTACATTTATAAGCCTGATATGGGCTAACATTTATAATGATTGCATACATCATCACATATCAGAGAAAGCATGTGCATATGTTAAAATTAAGTATGCTGGTTGGGGTTTTATTTTCACCTATTGGGCCAATCCCTAAAGTTTATCTTCTTTAAATTCATAGAACTGTAGATAGGTGAGAACTACAAACAGATGTCCGATGTGTGCAGGGAGGGCTGATGTCTTCCCCTGAGTCTGCCAGATTACGGGCTCCAAGTATAAATATGCTCTTCTGAGGCTGGATTCCACTGTTTGGGTGCTTGGCTTCCCAACTTTTACAATGATCAGGTATAAAGTTCTGAAATGCTGACCTGAAGCGCCTGGATAAGAGGTTATAAATAAGAGGGTTCACAGCAGAGCTCAGATAGAAGAAAACACCTGGACAAAGAAAAGACATAAGATAGATTATCTATGATTGAATATTCTATGATATCCTCCCAACCATAATTATAATACCTGAACAATAGAAAACAAACTACTGCACTCTTTTTTGGCCTCATGGCATGGATCCCCTCCCATAGCTTTTCAAAATGGCAACCCAATTTCTAGTGTTCCCTCTGAGGTGTGCGGAAGATGTCAACCAGCCATCTTATGGTTTAAAGTTTGTGGGGCCAGCAGCTCCTGAAGTCTATTGGACCCTGCACAGTTTAAACAGCAAACGGGCTAATACAGTACAGTACAGTGCAGCGCACTGTTAGCCCGGGTTTGGCCGCACGTTTTCGATGCGCTAGCTTTACCCCTTATTCAGTAAGGGGTAATAGCGCATCGAAAATGTGCGGCCAACCTCCCCGAAACTAATAGCACCCACAACATGCAAATGCATGTTGTTGGCCCTATTAGTTATTCCCACGCGAACCAGAAAGCAAAATGTGCAGTGAACACACACATTTTACTTTCAAAAATTAACACCTGCCGGCGCCGGGGAAGTGTACAGAAAAGCAGAAAAAACTGCTTTTCTGTACACCCTCCGACTTAATATCATAGCGATATTAAGTTGAAGGCCCCAAAAATTAAAAAAATAAATTGAAAAAAAATAAATTGAAAATCGGCCCGTGGCCCGCGGGTCAGAAGACGGACGCTCAATTATGCCGGCGTCCATTTTCCGAACCCGTAGCTGTCAGCGGGTTTGAGAACTGATGCCGGCAAAATTGAGCGTCGGCTGTCAAACAGTCACCAGTCCTGTCGAAAAAGAGGCGCTAGGGACGCGCTATTATCCCTAGCGCCTCTTTTTACCTTGGGGCCTAATTTACATAGGCCACCCTCCTGAATCGCGTGCCCAGGAGAAGTGGCCTGTGCGCGCACCGGGAGAGTGGGCGCTCGCTGGCTCTCCCACGCGTTTTTCTGTATCAGCCTGATAGATAGCTGGAGCATACTAGGAGGGAGAAAGGTGTCCATGATCCCCTATGCACCTTAGAGGTAACACTGATGACTTTTGATTCCAGACTAGAGATCTGAGCACCATGAAGGATGGCCTGGCTGTTTCAAAGTTACCGTCATTGTCACTGGGGGCTTGACTTTGCTTCCTCTCCTAAGTCCCTTGCAAAAGGAAAGCTGCAGCAGTCCTAAAGGGAGCGACATGCTTTAATAAAATCAAAAAAGAAGAGAAGTAGCACTGCAGCAGGCTGGGCATGCCAAAAGCAGGGGAACTCTGTAATTGTAGATCAGGAGAATCTATCTATCTATACATTATTTTAAAGGGAAGGAAAACTAAAATAGATCTCAATCAGCTACTGGGTTGAGAGGAGGGAAAAAATTTAAGGAAAAAAAAAAAGAGAGAAGCTTGGGGCATGCCAGAAACCAGACAGCAGGATAGGGTTCCCAAGGTGGTCCCAAGAGCTAGTGGCCATCTAGGTGAGGTTCTGACTATATACTGAAAGTGTCAGGAACTCAAAAATCATTTGATGCTCCAAAAAGTATCAGAGGAAGTGACAGCCTGGTATGAAGGAGGACAAAGACGATTTTGAGGACCTGATTGAGGATCTCCAACAAAGAAAAACCAAGGGGAAGGGTTGATGGCTGATTCTCCTTGAAAAAGTTGGAGGATGAGTGTCTGTGGCAACAAGCAGCAAGTCCGATTCAATCCTAACCAGAGATGATTTATCTGCCATTTTCCTTGATTCTGGTAAGTTTAGCCCAGCTGAAACTGGTTCTTCTGATGATCATTTGCTTCTTATCTACCTCTGAGACTACTTTGTACAGCTCCTTCAATTGGCTTTTAAAGTTCTTAAACAGAAAAAGAACCAAGCAAAGCGGAGTGAAAAAGATGAAGGTGTATCATCGAGAAAAGGAAAGCAAGTGAAAGCTCAACCCTGCTTGGGAGGTCCTGAGGAAAGAGTCAAGGTTGGATAACCCCATGTGCTCTGTTGGTTCATTAAAATCAAATGTCCATGCAGGGATCCAAGATGGCTACATGAAGGAAGGAACCACGCTGAAGCTCTGATGACCTGCTTGTATTTTGCCTTCTAGCACTGCTGAATTTTTGTCGAAAAAGTAAAGAAGCAGAAGGGGAAGGAGTTTTTATGTCATTGAACTCACCTGATTTTCAGTTGGAAATACCCATGTTTCATGCGGCTGCTGTTTCTCTGAGGCCCGGTGGAGCATGTGAGCCAGAAGGTTTGGTTTCTAGCCCCGGGACTGATATTTCTCTCAATCCAAACCTCCAAGCAGTCCCCTTCAGCTGCTGTGTAGCAGTGTGGCTATGGGCTCTGAGATCACTGTGGCTCATGCATTGGAAGGTCAACACAGAATTGACCTTTTGGCTATTGCTGGTCCACCCATCTTATTTTTGGTTAATGGATTTTTATTTAGGAAACAATTTCTATTTCAAAAAATGCACGCCTGTGGGTTGATTAATATCCCGTGCATACTTTGGAAAATTGAGTACATTTTTGCTTTGATGGTTGAAAAATATACATTTACCTAATGTTGAATGATATATGGATGATTTCTTATTCATGGTCATGTTGGAGAGATTCCAAAAGGTTTGTAAGCCTTGTTGTGCAAGAAAAACACAAAATCTCTCTCACAGGATTCTTTTTTCTTTTTTTAGGAATTGTGTTTTTAGGAATAGAAACAGATGCGCCAAGTACGATGACAAGTCTCCCTGTAGATACGTTTGTTAGAATATGGGGGGCATTGAAACCATTTCTAACAATTAAAAAAAAAAAAGTCATAGTTCACCAAGTTCAGGTCTTTTTTGGTTATTTGAAATTCATCTGTAGGATAGAGGTGTGCTCTCCAGTTATTTTAATTTTGGTTCATTTCGTTTCAGTATTTTTTTGTGGTATTTCTTCATTGTTTTATGTCTTATTTTTTAAATTTTTCTGTTTTTGTGCCCAATTTGCATATTGTGCACATAAAATGCAAATACACACATTCATTTTGCACACACTATTTGCATTTTACAGGTACAATTTATAAATTATGCAAATAAATCAGAAAATGAAACAAAAGAAAATGAATTTTGTTTTTTAGTTTGTTTTGAAACTAAACAGTCTGCTTTGTTGTGTTTTTTTCATGTTTCAAAACTAATGTACATCCTTAATGTAGGGTTATCCTAATAGAAATGACAAGTAGTAATAGTAAGGTAGGGATTTTCTACATTGCTTAACTATGGCCAGTTATGTGATGCATAGAAAATATCATTTTATTAGGTTATCGAAGTCATGATGACCTGTTGATTTGGTCATTTAAAGGGAGAGCTATATGATTGGAAGACCCTGTTTTTAACTGTGAGCTAAAATTGTTCATTGACTCAGCCATGGGAAAGAATTTTGAAATCTATTTCAAATGCTCACCCAGATGACTTTTCTAAGGAGTTTTGTACGTAAATGTAATACTATCGGAGTAATTTTCAAAAGCCATTTATCCACGTTAAGACGGTAACTTTCAAATGGGCATATGTTATAAAATAGCCTTGGCACACGTATGTGTACTCCTAATTTTACAAGTGTGTGCGTACAGCCATTTTGAGACGCGTAAGTGAGGGAATTTTATAACAGGCGCTCATCCACACCATGATCAGTTTCACCAGTTTTCCCAGTCTAGAGCTAAGTCCTTCAAACCCCCTGGTTCTTTAATCTGCATTCCTCCCAGTTTACCCAGACCCCTCAAACACTTCAGAGATGCCTGGAAGTCGTTTTATTAAGACTTCCACCTCATCCATAGAAGTACATTTGCGCTGGTGCATAGGTATTTGCATGCACATCTCTTGGCCCTGTCCCAGAAGGTATTGTGAAAAATTTTTATTTATAAAATGTAGATAATATACAGTATTTATTTTAAATGTTTTGGCAGTGTTTTGTATGAAAACTATATTCCTGCCCAGGTCACTCAAAATTCCGTGGGCACAATCGTGCATCTCTGATTCTCTGGACCATGTGTTGTAGTATATGGTCCTTTTCCTATTTATTCCATAAGACTACCAGTCCAGCACAAGAAAAAGTTGGAATTAGGGCACACAGAAGAATATGCCAGTGTGCAGGTAGAAAATCAATTTAATTAGTATTCATGGAAAAAAATTAAAATAAAACATAGGGTACAGTAACTTTTACATGGGTAGTTTTATGTTATAAAAACTAAGAACATAAGAAATTCATCCAGCTTCTAGCAGTGGCCAATACAGGTCACAGGTAGCTGGCAGGATCTGAATAAAAAGAACTAACATAACCAATTTATGGCTTTTAGTCCTGCCTTTGCCTTATTCTTTCTGTTCCATTGGAAGACAGCGGACAAGACTATCCAGCCCAGTGTACTGTACCTGTATGAATTGTATGTTTCCAATGACTGTAATATTGGGATCATGCTTTGATGAACACTGTCCTGTATTCATGCCAAGGTTTTACCTTCATAAGTAACTCACGCACCTGACACCACATGGATAATGTTGAATACATTGGCAAGTGGCTCGGTCCAGTCTCTCACAAAGCTGAAGAAGAGTCGATCCACATGGAATGGTGCCCAGCAGATGGCAAACACCAGCACTAAGACAACTGCGAAAAGAAAGCAGGCACAGAGCATGAACCTAACAGGCAGCTGATTTAGTATCCCGTCTGAATTATTTATTCTAGCTTTTAAGCTAGTGGTTAATAAATAGTACTTGGAGTCATTAATTTGTGGGTTCAGACACTGACTAGAAGACCTGAGCCTGCATGAGCCTGTATGGAACACTTTGAGCCTTTTTTTTTGTCCCAGAGGCATAGAATGGGGAAAGCCCTTTTTGAATAAGACCCAGTGAATAAAACAGTATTACATAGTTAATCGTAATAATAAGTACTGTATTTGCTGATGGCCATCTTGAGTACTGTGTGCAGTTCTGGTTGCCCCACTTTAAGAAAGGTACAGCAGAACTAGTAAAGGTACAGAGAAGGATGACAAACATTGATAAAGGGGATGGAATATCTCTCCTACGATGAGAAGCCAATGCAGGCTAGGGCTCTTCATCTTGGAAAAGAGACTTCAGAGAGGACATGATTGAAGTTTATAAGATCATGAGTGGAGTGGGACAGGTAAATAAAGGATTGTTATTTACCCTTTCAAATAATACTAAAACAGAGGGGGCATGCCAAGAAACTAACGACCAGCAGATTAAAATCATATTGTAGAAAGTACTTTTTCACTCAGCGCTCTATCAGGCTATGGAATCTGTTGCCAGAGGACATGAGCAGAGCGGTTAGCATAGCGGGGTTTAAAAGAACTTCGGACAAGTTCTTGGAGGAAAAGTCCATTATTAGTCAGGTAGACTAAAGGAAGCTGTTGCTATCCCTATAAGTGAGTAACAGGAATTAGATCTAATCTATGGGATCTGCCAAGTACTTGTGACCTGGATTGGCTGTTGTACGAGACAGGATGCTGGGCTCGATGTACCTTGGTCTGACCCAGCATTGCAATTCTGAAGTTTTAACATACATTTTTTTTATTGCAATTTGCATTGAACTACTAGTGGAATCATGGAATATAAGATATATACATAACTAAATATGGGCAGATTTCATGTGTGTAAGAGATGGATCTGGTTAGATAATAATAAAAAAAAATCTTTAAAGTTTAAACCTTTTCTTAAAAGGAAAAAATGCAGACATCATCATTTTGCATAATCACGGCTTATTGAAAGGGGACCAGAATATCCAAATTTCAAGGTACCTATTTCTTGGCTCTTTGCTTCTTCATTTGGTTTTATTCCAGTTAAGGATAGTTTCAAACAATCATGGTTTCTACACTTTCTACTGGGGCTTCTACAATAAAATTCATACAAAACCAATTGGCTTGCAAAAAAATTTAATTGGCTTTTTCAGCCATTCAAAGAGTGTGATGCAAAAAGATTTAGGGGTCTAGTTACTAAGCCATGTTATGCATTTAACATGTGTTAAACAACTTATGCAGCAATAACATGCAGAATTTTAAATAAGGCATGTTTTTCCTCCAAATAATATGGGTGTCTACGGTAATGAGCTGCTTTAAATGCATATACTTTGCAAATGCATGCAAATTAGCTCATTACTAGTACACTTTATGCTAATAAAATAACATGGCTTGCCTCGAAAAACACAAGCTGCATTATTTTCAAGAAAGGTAGCTACAGTAATCCCTGGGAGCATCGGGTCGGTAATGCACATCCTGATGCTCCTGGGCTATTCTTAAAGGGCCATCACAGCCCAAAAGACACCCCCCCCCACCCACCCAACATGTTTAAACAACCCCCTGAGGGGATTGTAAGACTCCCACTCATCCCTGCCACTTCTAGAGGTGGCCCTCAAATGAACGAAATCCTAGTATTGCGTCAACTGGTGCCATTATGAAGGAAAAGATCACTGGGCCTGGGGCGTAGGAGGCACTTCAAAAGGGGATGTTGGGTAGGGGGCTGGGCATTCGCTGCAAGTTTAAAAACATTTTTACCTGAGGACTGCTTGAGGGTGGGGAGGTGGGAGGAGTCTCACAAGACCCCCAGTGTTTGTTTCAAAACATTGGTTGGAGGATCTTTTGGGTCATGATGACCTTTTACGTGGATGATGGCCCCAGGGTGACGGGACCACCGTCGCGTGTCTTTTTTTTTGTCATTTACCTGCAACATTTTTCACCTGCAAAATTTTACTGCAGGAGAAAATATCACATGGTTTCCAAAACTGCGGTACGCAGTACCACCTATTTGGAAGCTTCTTCAGTATTTCTCCCCTCTGGGGAAAAATACCACAGCTTTATAAATGGACCCCCATCTTAGTATACTCGCAGTAAAGAATGTCAGATATAGTATGGTCACGCTACTCTTATGCAATGGCTAAATAGCATGAGCATGTCACTTACCAAGGGCATGATAAATAGCTTGAGCATGTTAAAGTGAACATGCTCAGTTCTCTTTTCCTTTTGTTTGCTCCGCTGACTTCCAAGGGGCATGCAACTAAGCCTAGTACATTTAGAAGAAAGAAATAGGAGATCTACTGCACTCCAGGTGAGGGGGGGGGGGGGGGCATTGAGTGGAGAGTTTCAGGAAAATAGAAACCTAATATGAATGTGTGTTTGAACCATCTGTCTCATGTGTCAGTAAGGATCTTCCAAGAGCAGTGTCAAATGACATGATTGGGAACAGAAAGGATCATGCATGGGGAGATCCACTGAAGAACCTAGCTGTCCTGATCCATAAAAGTACTAATATTTCGCTATTCTTCTTTCTATGAACACCCTATAACGTAGGCACCACAGTGGAAGTATCACAGTGTCTGTTATTGCCTCAGAGCTCAGACAGGAGCTTTGCATTCAAAACAAAAGAATTGTCAGCTCAAACAGGGCGTTGAGCTTCAGTCTTGTTCTTCCGTTTCAAGCCTGAATGTCTACACCGGTTTTTGCCACCAAAAACGTCAGTGACAGCAAAGACCTTTGTCCTCTGGGAGCCCATTATTTGAAAATACATTTGCCTGATGTAAAGAAAAGTGGATTGTTTAAAAGTGCCCCAGTATGTGCCCCTGAACTCCTCTGAAACCTCCTTTTTGCTCTCTTCTGCCATTCTCTCACTCTCCTCCTTGTCTCCCTGCTCTGCTGTCACCTTATATATATATATATATATATATATATATATATATATATATATATATATATATATAGGGAAGGCTGAAGAAAGGACTGGGGGCACCTACTAGCCCCTGTGCTTTTATGACTAGCCAAGAGATGGCGCTAGCTGCCCCTCCCCCTGCAGGCTTCGGTGGCCACACTGACCACAGGAATAAAAGTAATGAACCTGATAATCATGCCAATCTCTTGGAGCATGTCCATTTCCACACCAGTATGAAACCTCTGTGCCTTTTGCATTGCAAGGTGAGAATCGGTGCTTGAAAAGTTTCTGTCACTGCTTTGTTTGAGAAAATCTATTTGCGGTACAGATATTTGAGGTGGATGCCTGGCATGTCCTCCTAGAGGAGGTGGTGGGATTCAAAAGGACCATGGAATAAATACAGAAGATCCCTAGTGGCAAGAGGATGGAAATGAAGCACTAAGATAGCCATAGTAAGTTTTCTGTATGGAGTGGCCATTACAAACCTAAACACCTTGCTGGGCAGACTGTACATGGACCATTTGTTACTATGTGTATGTTTATAAGAATATATGCAAGAATTGTGTGTTAACTGTGTTTTGTTTTGGCAATGAGAAGTGTCCTCAAATATACAGTGTTCATTCCCAAAGGCCATGGGCACAGTTGTACAGAGTTATCTACTGTTCATGATGTGCATTTTTCAGTTAACTGAGCGCTCTGACATTTTCAGTGTAGCATGATCATGCTATTTGGCTTGCCCTCACTAAGTAACATGCTCGCATTAGTAACACCAGGCCCTGGCAGTTATTAAATAACATCCACTTAGCAAGCTCTTACTAAATGGCATGAAGAGTGGGCACACAATGCTAATTAGCACGAACTGAGTGACCCCTCATTTGCATATGTCGGTTCTTCATTTGCAAGTGTAAGCGAAGTTTTGCATGCTCATGCTAATGTGTTGGTACACTGGCAGGACAAGAATGACTGGGGATCGTCTCTGCTCCGTGAAGACACCCCCCCCCCCCCCCCCACAGATGGGGATAAGGCACTGAAGGGAGGGTCTGGGGTCTGTGAGGGATTGGAAAGAGGAGTGGCAGAATCTGTGTGTATGTGTGTGTGTGTGTGTGGGGGGGGGGGGGGGGGGGGGGGGGGGGAGTTGGAACTGGCTTTATTTTCAGTTTGTCTTCCATTATTTCTTATGGGGGATTTTTTTTGTTGTTTTAAATAAAATGAAATGAAAAGGAGAGAAAAAAAGGAGAAAAAAATTCCAAAATAAGCTGAGTGTTACACCAGGATGGGGTTCATACAGAAGCTAGAATAGTAATAATTTGCTTAGATTTATAGACAGAGTAGAAAAATTGGACAAACATTCTAAAAACTTTATAAAATAATGCCAGGGTTTAATTTTAAATCAACATGAAAGGGTGCATGAGTTTAACGGCTAGTAAACTATTTACATTTTTTTAAATTTGTGTGACGATTTAACACTTTTTCAGTATATTTTATGCTGAGGGCAGGTCTCCAGATGTGGACGGCTGGTGTACGTAAGTTTGCTAACTGAATCTAGACTCTTAGGGTACTCTGATCCAGTCCTGGTTTTACTCCAGTGCGTGCATTAACTGTATTTGTAGTCTTGCTGTTCTCAGGGAATGGAATAGAGAAATCAAAATTACCTGTCCCCCATATACAATGGAGCCCATTACAACACGAGGTCTCCTAATCTAGATGTATATTAACCCTTTAGAACTGGTTTGTTCTTTTACTCTTACGTGTTTCATATATAAATAAGGTCTTGGTACTTTACATAACATCTTGGTGACAGATTTCCTGGATGGTCGCTGGATGCTCATTGACATTTCATCTGTTTCCAGAGACTTATCTTGTCGAAGCTGAAAAACAAAAAAAGGATGCAGATGTTAAACTTCACTCCCTTTTACTAGTCAGGATGAATCTAATTTGGCAGCAATCATTGATTACAGAATGTAGAAATGTTGGACCTGATATTGAGCCCTGGCCGGTTAAGTAACTTAGCCGGCTATGATGATGAATATCTGCATATTTTGGGTTTTTTTATATACCGGCATTCGGGAACGCAGTCCCATCATGCTGGTTCACATAGAACAGGGGTGCATCATAAAACATAAACTAAAAACAGTGGTGCGGAAAATGCAGTTACATATAACAGGGAGATTGGAACTTGGCAGAGAAAGATGTCTTGCTACTTAGCTGGATATGTCTTGTAGCTGGATATGTCTTGCTACTTAGCTGGATAAGTTATATCTAGTTAAATTAGACCAGCTCTATGGCTGGTCCTACTTATCCAATTAACTTAACTGGATAAAAGCGAATATCACTACTTATCTGGTTAAGTTAATCAGATAAGTAGCACTGTCCTGATCCACCCACAATTTGACCAGCTAAAAGATAGCTGGATAAGTAACTGAGTCTTACTTAACTGACTGTCAAGTGATAAACACACTTTCAATATCAGGCCCACAGTAATTGTGTTGTGTTATTGTTGGATGTTTACCCCATCTTGCACAAATTCCAGAAAGGTGGGTCATAAATTGAGATTAAATAGAGTAGAGAGAGTTCAGAGAGAGCTACCAAAATGCCAGTTTTGAAGAAATGAACATCGGAGATCAAGTGAGGTCTCGGATATTGCAAGGGGAAGGACATTGGGCTGAATGGGTGAGCCTTATGGTCCTTTATCTGCTGTCCTATTCTATAGGTTTGTGATGCAGAGTCTATGCCGTAAGACTTCTTGTGAGAGACTTGAGGAAGAAACTATGGTATAATCTGAGCGCAGTATTTCCCAGCTGGTGAGGCTCTCACTCTGATTGATGGAAACAGCGGCAGTGGAGGAGCTCTAGCAGCCGCCAAGGTAACTAACCAAGCGGGCCTACCACATCAGGCTAACTTATATATAGAGAGAGAACTCTGCCCCGTCCTCTTTAGTTTTAGTAAATAGGAGAGACATGGGGCTTTCAGTGCTTCTCTAGCTATTCTTTTGACCATATGGGTGCTCTCATGTCTGCATTGTCTGCCCAATGGAATTTGGTGTGTCTCATAATATTTATGTCCATGTAGGCCTGCCTTTGACTTTGAAAGGGTGGGAAACACTGTCCTGGAGGAAAAAAGGAATGAATCAGTGATACATGAAGAAGCATGCATTTTTCTGTGGAAAGTAATTTCTAGAACAAGGGATCCACCAGGCTACACTCCAGGCAAACAATTCTCGGCATAAAAGTCTCTGTCTTCTTGACAAGCATTTATTGCTCTAAAAAGATTTTCTTTCATAAATGTACTGAGTGAGGGAGTAGGCCTCACTCTAAAAGAGCAGACTCTATCTCAACAAAATCCTAACTCAAATGCCTCACCTCCTATTGCTCTAGTCCCTACTTATAGGCAAGGTCCACCCACTCAGGCAGCCTCTAGTGGAAGAGTTGAAATGTGGTATTCCTGCAAGCTGGCTTGTGAGGTACTAGGAACATCTAGTGGCCAACCCATAGGGAGGGCCCATACATATAGTACAGCTCTTTCAGTAGAACTGGTGAAGGAAAAAAAAACTGTATCAGAATTCAGGAAAGCATAGAGAAATAGAAGAGATGAGTAGGAAAAGTTGGAGATTCGATGGGAACTGCAGTCTCATTGCAGGAAGAAGAAATATAGACAAATGGGATCGGTCTTGCTGTCATCATCTTTCTTCATAACCTGTGCTTGTTATTGAGTAGTAAATAATTTTATCTCCACACAGTATTCACACTGGGAATGAAAAAGTCAGAGAGAATGTGATGTCTAAACCTAACCTACTTGGGGAAGAGTATAGCAATATCTATCTCCAAGAAGAGGTTAAGGTGAAGCAGATTCGACTAGAAATGCTAAGTAGCCCTCTGGAAACAAACCCTTTAATTCCCTTAGCACATGGATGAGTAGCCCAGACTAAGAATGATGGTAATTCAGGGTTCAACTTCTGCTGATGCTCCTTATGGCTTTAGGAAATTCATTTCAGCCTCCATTACCTCAGGTGCAAACTTAAGGGGTTATTTACTAAGAGGTTCATATTCAAAGGCATTTAGATGGATAATTTTAGAGTTACCTGGCTAAATGCCAAATTTTGAATATTTTGGTCACTTATCCTGCTAAAGTTTACCTAGATATTTCATTATTTGGCTAAAATGTAGCTGGATAACATAGGGCATTCTGGGGACATTAGGTTAGTCAAATAAGTTATTCAGCTAACTCTGATATTCAGAGGGCCCATAGAATGTAAGCCCTCTGGGGACAGGGAAATACCTACAGTATCTTATGCAACTCGCCTTGAGCTACCACTGAAAAAGCGAGAGCTAAATCTAAAATAAATATGCAACATAGTTTCTGTTGAAGTGCCATAGACATAAGGAGTTTAAGTCAACAATGTAAGGTGTGCATATAAATCAGTGCGTCTAAAGTTACAGGAGGAATTTACAAACTGTGTGGCACAAGCCATACATTGCAAAATATCACACGTTTCTGCCTCAAAACTTCCTATATCCATTTTATAAAATTGCATGAATATATTTGGTGCTTGAAACAATTATAACAAATGTGTGCAATAACTGTCAGTTATGCGTGGAAACAGGAGTTTTAGATAGTACGTGTTTACCCTACTTATGAATATGCTTGCCTGTGCACATAATTTTAATCACCAGTTCTCTGGTACCTCCACCAGTTCACCCACGCTCCCACCAGTAGACCTCCCCTCCACCACTTAATCTAGACCTCCCACCCAAAAGCTGTAGGTGAAAGGCAAGTGCACAATTCAATTAGCAATTAGCATGCACATATTCTGCTTACAAAATAGCAACTTATTCACAAACTTCTAAACTCCACCCCAGAACGCTCTGGGCTTAAAGCTCACCTTTTTTTTTTTTTTTTTTTTTTACCTTTAACATTTACATGTGACACTTCTATTACTTGCACACTTCCAGCATTTGCAAAATGCTGCTTACACGCATAAGTGTTACCTATGCATTACCTTTCAGTTTTAAGCACTGAAACCTTTTAGAATTTGACCCTCTTATTATTTCTTTTAATCATGGGCATGCATAAATATTATGTAGCAATAAGAATCACCAAACAAAAAAAAAAAAATAGCCGAAAGCTACCACATATCGTAAAAGGCTAACAAAAAGTGGTGCAATGAGAATTAAATGCCTCAGATTGACCACCTGAAAATTGTGATTGAAATTTGCAGGCACAGTTTTATGGGCTATTCATAAATCAATGGGCATCAACTGTCACACATAGAGCCCTAGATAGAAACCCCATTCATTCATTTTTTTAAAAATTACTTTCAAATGATTTCAGTGTCAAAAAAAAAAAGTACCAATCAAAGTCTTCAAATAAACAAATGACTTCAAGAATAGTTCATGTTATATCAATACTAAATAAAGATACTTTCCAGACTCCAGACAAACTGATTTCTTACTTCTATTGTTGTCTGGGGCCTTGATTTACTAAGTTCTTTCTCATAATTACAGAATGGAAAAAAAAGCCATAGTAATTGGAATCTGGATCTTTCGTACATCCTATACATCACGGGCCCTCACAAGATTTAGGGAAAAAGTATTCAGCCAAAACTTAGGCAGTCAGGTTTGGCTGAAAAATTCTCTGAAAGCATTATCTTAACCACTGAGTGAAAATTGAACAAGTTCCTGGAGAAAGGAGTCAATAAACTGCTATTTATCAAACTGACAGAGAATAGCCACTGCTATTACTAGCATCAGTAGCGTGGACTCTACTTAGTGTTTGGGTTTTTGCCAGATACTTGTAAGCCTGGTTTGGCCACTGTTGGAAACAGGATGCTGGGCTTGATGGACCCTTGGTTTGGTCCAGTATGGCAACTTCTTATGTTTTGTAAGGATTTATTCACCTTCAGGATGGAATGTGTCTTAAATCAAATGCATTTTTCTGCACATGAAGATGGGGGCCCTGTGAAAGTGCTTACTGATGTCGTGTCACCGTCCATATTTTTTGGTTGGCAAATAAATATGGAAATTTTCTGTAAGATTTGTGAATCAGATTTATTTAAAATTCAGGTACAGGGCATTTTTCAACACAATCCACTGTTGCACAGATTCTCTGCAATTTTCTGCAGGAAAACCTGTTCAGTTGTGGCAGATTTTACCATGAAGTACACAATTTAGTAGGAAAAAAAAGTTGCCGTTTTATTATTTATTTAGAGGGCAATTTTCAAATTGTCCTCCATGTGCAAAAAAGTGTTTGAGGCCAGAGAAGAGATGTATTGCATGGCAAATTTATGATTTGCAGGATACTCCAAGCAGATAACAATTGTTTTAAAGACAGCATAGAGAGTTTAATGAAAAATCATCAAGCTTTCCAAAGTCTAAATCAAGGCCGCAAGCAGCAAAACATCTAAATACGGCCCAAAAAGACTAGTTTATATTCCACAATAATTGCGGAATATTTAGATGTTTACATGCTTGCTCCCTTGATTTAGTCTTTGGGTTTCCTGCGTGGCTGGAGTTTCCTGTTTTCTTTCAAGGCCCAGTATGGCAAATTCTTCAGTTCTTATGTCTTGCACAATGAGACTTCCTAATTCCACAGTTTGTAGTCCATCTAACTTTACCCTCAGAGGGAGTGTGCTGGAAAATTGGGTGATCCTTACTGTCGGCCTTCCATTTTGAGGAAGTGTTCTATCTTGTACTGCCAGTTTTTTGTAATGTAAAATTTAAATGAAAAGTCTCTGTTTCTTTTACATGGGTGTATCTACCATATCCCAACTCCTTATTAATTTTGCATAGAAACCAAGATGTTAGCAGATAAGGGCCATTGGGTTTACCCTGTGAAATTTCTGTTTGCCTACAGGACTGCCACATAGATCCTCCTTGGCTTGTGCTCTGCTCCCTCCCTTTCCCTGTCCCTAATGCCCCTTTGTGTGAGTCTGTCCTAGGCATGCCCGGCCCTTAACCACTTCCACTGGATGAAAAAAGGTTTGTTTATATTCCTTATAAAATTCTGCTAGCAGCCCTTCCCCCATGTAAAAAAAAAACAAAACCCTTCACTGTTGCCATACAAAGCTGGTCCCTCCAAAATCCCTCTAAAACCTCTCAAGGCCAATTATATCCCCCTCCCCCCCCCCCCCCCCCGCCAGTCTTCCATGGGCAGGAGTGATCCCCAGTCACTCCTGTCCTCCCTCTCCCTTCTTTGTTTTCAAAATGGATGCCAGTCAGTCCATGGCTGGAGCCATTATGCTGTACGGCAGATTCTGGCCTCGGGTTGACTGGCTGCTGATTTTGAGAACTGTGAGGCAGGAGGGAGAGGAGGGGCAGAGAAGCAACTGGACATTGCTCCTGCCTATGGAAGAGCAGCAGATGTATTAAGATGTGGTGTGGGGGTCCAAGAATGGAGATGCTTTTTATGTTTTTAACTTTGCCTGGATCCACCATGGTTTTTCTCTTTTTTTTTCCCCTATTTCACTTTTTTTCTGTTTATTTCATTTTGAATTCATGAAACCAAACTAAATAAACAACAAACGAAGGAAAAAATCAAAACAACACAGAAAAATCAGAATGAAACAAAACAAAATATTCAGTGCACATCTATTCCTTTCTGGCTCGTTACTGAAATCTGCTAGAAATCTGAATGTTTAATATTTCCCTTTTTTCCCTCCTTCCTTCTAGTGAGTAACCTCTTTAGCTCCTTCAGTTTTTCTATGTATAACTTTTATAGTGCAAGCCTCCTGTTTTAATTTGCTTTTGTTTTACTGATCACTTTACCAATAATTCACATCACATCCTTCTATAATGATTAGAGTATTGGGAAATCATGCTCTACTTATCAAGAATGCATAATGAATAGAATAATTTAGCATTCCTGCATCTGTTCCTGGAATATAAACTATAGCATTGGTTTGGTGTTGCTTTATTGATGGTGAAAACCTTTTTGGAGAACAGTTACTTTTCTTAATATTAATAAAAAAAGCAACAACAAAAAAACTGCCTGTGTAATAGTCCAAAGCTATTACGGTGGATTTTATCTGTTGACGTTCTCTCTATATATTATAAAAATGTTAGGGGCTCCGGGTGAGACTTGATTCGCATCTGCATATGCACAGGCATAATGCCCTTACCTAGAGCAGTGGGAGGAGCTGCGGCTTGCAAGGAAGGAGCTTCAGTGCGGAGCCAGAGATTGTGGGGGCACTGAGACTGGAAGGGATCCTTACATGGTGGGGCATCAGGGACCCTACCAGATGAGGAATGACAGCAAAGGAAAGGCTGGTGGGGATTCCCGGGCCCCACCAGAAAAAAAACTGAGATGCCAGCAGCAGAAGGGCTGGTGGGTTTCCCCAAAACCTACCAGTGGCAGGAAGTTGAAGAAGAGAAGAATAGTTGGTTGATATAAGGAATGCAGTTATATTTGTGGGTGATGGTACTATAAATGAGCTGTTAAAGGGAAGGTTTGAAATTTGAATTTAAATGATGCATTTTTATGTATTTGATTGCTGAGAACTGCCTTGATTGGCTATATGAGTATGGTATGTGCGGTATATAAATAATAATTGGAAGGAAAGGAAAGGAAGATTACCTCTGAGCCTGAGGTGGAATGGTACTAGGAGAGGCGGGGAGGGAAGGAGAGGGTGGGAAGTGCCATAGTAAGTGGAGGGGGTATAAGGACGGGAAGGGGGGGGAGAGTGAGGAGAGAGGGGAAAGAGTTATTTGGAGTTGGGGGGGAGTAGTGGAAATAGTGGGAGCGTGAGAGTGAGGAGAGGGAATAGTTAGTAGTGGTGGGGAGAAGTCAGGAACGGGGAAAAGTGAGGGGGTGGTGAGCTGGAGGAGTCACAAACCTACCATTGCACATACACCCCCCACTTTCTGCCCTGGACATCTCTCCTCTCCTCTCCTCCCCTTCACATGCTCCCCCTTCACATACATTCACTTCACACTACCAACCCCCTAGCTCCCCCAAGCCATCCCTTGCCACACACCCCACCTTTCCCTACATCCCCTACTCTACAGACACACAAACATATTCCTACACGCCAAAATCTACACAAACATATGTGAGAGTGAGAGGGAGGGGGTTCCTCCCTACCCAATGAGGTTATTACGGAAAGGGAGGAGCGTGCACACACACTTATATACACCCAGCTCACTCAATCTCAACATGAACAGACCACTCGCACCATTCACACTGAACCCACAAACAAACACAGTAGGGAGGAGGAGAATGTGGAAAGTGCGAGAGGAAAAGAGTACAACCCCCAACACCCACACATTCACTCTCACCTCCCCATGACACTCGCACACGCATGTGGGGGGGGGAGGAGAGGGTGGAATATGGAGGAGGCCAAAGTGAAGAATACAATGGGGAAGAGAGGAGAGAGTTCATGCACACACTCCCCCCCCCCCCCCCACTAAATCAAACAGCAGGGTGCAGGCAACCGCAGCTTTTCCCTCTTCAGCTGTGTGGCACAGCCTGATGACTCAGGGCACTGAGCTTTAGAGTCTGGGAATGGGCCCAGTGTGCCAGGTGCTAACAATGCCCCTGCCCTTATCATTCCCGCACACAAAGGGGGGAAAACAAAAAAAGGAGAAGCAAGACTGAGAATTCTACAGCTCTCCTCCCCCCCCCCCCCCGCCCTTCCTTTCAGTGGTCGCTTGCCAGGCCATTCCTTGAATTTCCCTACGAGGCACGAACGTGAAGCAGGATTGAAGCAAGCAGGGGGCACAGCCCCTAGTCTATTTATATTCTTTGACTGAATCTGCCTACCCCTTCCAGAGCAAGTGCTGAGCGTGTCCATAAATCTTAATAACTCGGTTATAAAAAAAAAAATGGCTAGAGAAATGAAGTCTACCAGATTTATTATACTTACAGTTGCGTGCAAAATTGCAGTAATAGAAATTGATTATTTTAGGTGGGGATAACCCAACCACACAAAACACTGCATTATTTCATTTAAATAAAAGGGGGCGTTTTGAAGACTGCGACTGCCAGAAAATCCATTTTTTTCATCAGTCATATGGATAAGGTAATTTGGTATCTGAATCCCCTTTGAGCTCAGTAGATGGCAGCTATTTCATTTGATTTATGTCAGGACTCATTACGGTCCTTCAAAGGTGACAACCAAAATATGCAAACTAACCTGAATCGCAGACCTAATGTGTGCACCTACATCTGATAAATATTCTTTGTGGCTACCCTGAAAGCCAGACCCAGTGTCCAGCTCTCAACAAGTGAGAGTGAATACCCTTGGTCATCAGATGTTCGTATAGGAAATGCATGTTTTTGGATTGTCAATATGGATATATTAATCCACACTGAACAAATGTATTTTGGAGCCTGTGGAATGCAAGACCTTTAATAAAAAAAAAAAAAAAAAAGAGTCCAATCCTCAAGGGCCACAAACTTGTCTGGTTTTCAGGATTTCCACAGTGAATATGCATGAGATATATTTGCATACATAGGTAGGAGGACAGTGATAAGAACAGGGTAAAAGGCATGAGGGTAGGGGGCTGCATGTTGGTTTATATTTGGAAACTTACTGTATATAGTCATCTCTCTGAATGACAGTGAACAAAACAGAGGAGACAAAAAAAATTTGACTTGGATAAGGAGTAGGGATGTGAATCGGGTGCCCAATCGTTCCCACTTTCAGGTTCGTCTGGCAGCGGGAAAATCTCATTTTTCTCTCAGATCCCCGGTTTTTTTTTTTTTTTGTTAAAAATCTGTTTTCGGGTTAGTGCACGCTAACATGAGTTAGCGTGCACTAACCCGAAAAACGATTTTTACGAAAATTCGGGGGGAAAAGTGATCGTTTCTTTTTTTTTTATCCAATATATTAACGAAGTTAGAAATATCGTACGATATTTCAATTAGTTAGAAAAACGATTCACATCCCTAATAAGGCGTGATATCTTGTATGTAGTACAATTCCTTGGGTGTCTATGTTTAAATGCTTTTTTGCAGATCCTTTTATTTCAGATTTTAGAATTCAGGACTTCACTTAGCATTCATTTCAACATATTTACCCTCCCAAAACTTATATAAACCGTGCATTCATATGAAATGATTGTGCAAAGCGAATCAAATGAGGCCATTTTGGGTGTTTCAAATGGAACAAATCAAAATTAGTCTTTCATGAGACTGTTTTTGTTAAAAACATGGCCACCCGAGGCCTTCAAACCCCCCACTCTTGCCTCTCAGCCAAACCTTGGCGCCCAGACTGAGCCAAGCTTGGGGTCTGCTGAGGCCCCTCTAATAAACCCCCCTTCTGCTTGGCAAAACTTGCCTTGGGGCCTGGGCCCCTCAGACTCCATTTCTATTTCTTGCAGGGGCCGGGCTCTCTCACCCTGACTTATTCCTTCCATGGGAGAATGAGGAAAAAACGGGGGAGAAGCGATGCCCATTCACTTCTGCCACCACCAATCCCTTAAAAAAAAAAAAAAAAGGTGCTGGCTGCCTGGAGGCACCAATTTGACTTCCCTTCAGTGCCTATCTCAGGTGCAGCCAATGCCATTTTTTGTTGTTTATTTTTTTCATTCAGGAAATGAATCAAACTGAAAAAAAAACATTAAATAAACAAAAAATGAACCACCCCTTCCCCCCCCCCCCCCCAAAAAAAAACCAAACCCAACAACAAAGGAACAGAAACAAAATTACTGTGCCTGCACAACCCTGGCTAAAAACCATGAAAAAAAAATTAAGAGTAAAAGGTGGAGGGATAGTCTAGTGGTTAACATAGTGGGCTACAAACCAGGGAAGCCAGGGTTCAAATCCCACTGCCACTCTTTGTGACCTTGGGCAAGTCACTTCACCTTCCATTGCCTCAGGTACAAACTTAGGGGATCATTTATCAAAATGTGCTAAGGCATTTTCGCATGCGTTAAGGGCTTATTGCATGCGAAAAGCCCTGTTAACGCATGTGATAGGCCCTTAATGCATGTGAAAATGCCTTTAATGCATGCAATAGCACCATATTGTATGGTGTCATGCAAATCCAAGAAAGCTCCTCTTAGGGGTGGGAGTGGGCTGGGTTTGCCAGTCTTAACACTGATTTTAACTACACCTTTTTCAGTAGCGTTAAGCTGTGCGATAGCTTGTGTTATGGGGTGGTAAGGTGTTAGTGCATTTTGTGATGTCTCCTGAAAGGCCTGTTTTAGTAGGTTTGAAGCTCCTGGAGCACCAGCCTGACCATCTTGGGGGGGGGGGGGGGGGGAAGGGGAGAGAGAGACTAGCCATGATGTCCCCTCCCTACATATAGGTATTTGTATCCCTATGGGAGGCCCACCTAGTAACTCGAGGTGAGGTTTAGGTATTAGTGTAGGGGGTTAGAGGCCACTTTGACATTCAGCGTGAGATGTACGAACAGAACAGTGGTTTCTTGTGAAGATTTGATGACCTTTGGAGAGAGGAGACTCACCCAAAGATGAGATTTGTGCAATGTTCTCTCCACCTAGCTTGATGTTACCCAGGTAGAGTGTCCATCAAGCCAGGTTGAGAGAACCTTGCACAAATATCATCTTGGAGTGAGTTTCCTCACTCCTAAGGTCATCAAATCTTCACAAGAAACCACTGTTCTGTTCATACATCTCATGTTGAATGTCAAAGTGGCCTCTAACCCCCTACACTGATACCTAAACCTCACATCGAGTTACTAGGTGGGCCTCCAATAGGGATACAAATACCTATCTAGGGAGAGTTCATTATGGCTAGTCTCTCTCTCTCTTTCTCTCTCTGTGGTTCTTTGCAGAAAATACAACAGGTCTGGCACTTATTACATTTTGATAAATCCAGACCTTAATATGGGGTACATTTTAATAGACAGCGCGCGCACATACTTTTGTTCGCGCATCAGGCGCGAACAAAAGTACACAGGATTTTATAAAATACGTGCATAGCTTATAGAATCCGGGGTCGGCACGCCCAAGGGGGTGCACGTTTGTGCAACTTGCGCGCGCTGAGCCCAGCGCGCGCTGCCCGTTCCCTCCGAGGCCATTCTGAAATCGGAGCGGCCTCGGAGGGAACTTTCCTTCTGCCTCCCCAACCCCCCCCCCCCCCGACCCTATCTAAATTCCCCCACCTCTGTTTCACAAGTTTGCACTCGCCAGGCTGGCTGCCATGTGCCATGTTCCGGTCCGGAGGCCGCGGCCATGCCCCCGGAATGCCCCCTGGCCGAAATCACGCCCGCGGCACTGTCCCTGGATGACGTGCCGATCGCGTCACGCCCCCGACACGCTCACCCCAAGAAAGCCACGGGACTTACGCGCGTCCCGGGGCTTTGTGCGCGCCGGAAGCCTATGCAATATAGGCTTGGCGTGCGCAGGGCCATTTTAGAAGGGTTGCGTGTGTATCTTATGCTCGTAATCCTTTTAAAATTCGGCCCTATGGGTTTAAAAATTAGCATATATGCACATAAGTAGCCTCTATTTGCATATTTTATAAAAGATAACAATTCCTGGCATATTTTCACTTTTGCATGCACATATATGCCTTTAAATAAGGGGTAGTCTAGGGGTATTCTGGGGCGAGGCCAATGTGTGTACATTTCTATTTCTAAAGATGCAAGTGTATATTTGCCAACTTACATATTTTTGTAATTAATCTCTTTATTCAATTTCAAATTAAACAATCAAGAGACCTTGATTAGATAAATACATAACAAACATATGCTTACCAAACAAAAAAGGAAAAAAAGAGAAAAGCAAGTGCCATTCATAGCCATTATTATCTAGTCCACTAAATGGAGGAGAGGTAAAACAATGAGAAAATTTCAAAAATACTCAGAGGAAATCCAATGGCCTCAATCTATAGCTTTAAGGACTGCTATATTCCTATTTTGAAGAAAGTTCTTCAGCTGTGATGGATCAAAAAAATTATATTTAGTTCTATCCAACTTAATGACACACTGACATGGGAACTTTAAAAGGAAATTAGCCTCGAGAGCCTTAACTCTCTGCTTCATTGAAAGAAACAATTTTCTCTTAAGCTGTGTTTCTTTGAAAATGTCTGGGAAAACTGCTATCTTTTGTCCCAGGGAAGTTGTGTCTTTCATACTAAGATAAAATCCCAATGTTAATTGTTTGTCTGATTCTTGAGAGACAGTAGCTAGCAAAGTTGCTCTGTCTAATATTTCAGATTGCAAATGTTCCAAAAAATCCCTAGTTAGATCAATATTATCAGATGCTATCTTAATTTTATCTGATCCTTCATCAAATGAAACTATTACCCCCTCATGCTCAAGCAAATAAAATACCTTTGAGAAAGTAGGAGTAGATTCTTTTGATGTTCTTGGTAGAATTTCCTTGTTCAATTCAAGGGGAGATAAACCTCAAATTTAGCCTCCTGGAAAAATTTGCCATATTCTCCAATTTCTGATGTAAAATTAAATTATTTTTCATAACGGCAATATTAGAATCCTATAAAGTAGAATGTTTGTTTTCTATCTCAACTAATTTCTCCCCTGATCTTTAATTAACTGAGAATACCAATGGAAATTCCACCTAAAATCTCAAGCATGGGGTCTATTGTAGAAGAAAATTTTTTCCATATTTGAAATAGCAGTCCATAGTGTTTCTAATGTGATTACTTCAGGCTTCGTAGATGGAAAATCATTAATCAGCTCGGACATTTTAGATGCTAATAGCCTTCTTGCACCAAACACTGAAAATTCCCCTTTATGGAATGAGGAAGGGGTAGACGTATTAATCCCCCCTTCAGTCCCAGGTCCAGGTAAGGGTCAGTAACTCAATCTAAGGAGGAAAAGGACCTTCACATCTTAAGGAGACCGAAGTATCAGAAGAAGCGGAGTGAAAAACTTCAAGTTCACTTTGTCCTGGCTGTTGCCTCTGAAAGTTAAATACATCAAGAGTCTGCTGAGATGCAGAAGAAGGTGAACAAGTTGGTTGTGCCTTAACCATGCCGTTCCTCCTTTTCCCCCATGCTGTACTTACAATTACAGGCAATCAAGGAGGAAGCTAGTGGAGGCAATCAGTCCCAGGCACGTTGATGCACAAGGTCTTTGGCAGTGGGCTGCCTCACTTGAATGACATCACAGTTGAGACCATGGGGCTTGGAACCAGGTGCCTCCAAAACTGCCTATGGCAAAGCTTATGCTTACTCTCCCCCCAGCTTGTGTATTTTTACACCTTCTAATTATCTGGCGTAAGTGATATTAAATGTGTTTATTGTGTAGTATTGACTAGGTGGGAGGTCTGTGTAGACTGGGGGGAGTTCAGACTGAAGAACCAGGAGAGTCTTCATGACCTGAAGAAGGACTGGGAGAACAGGTAGACTAATTGGTAAATTGATTAATTAAATTTATGCACATGTTTTAAAATTGGCTGACTTATGTGCATGTATCAGACCTTATGCGTGTAACTCCTTTTTTAATTTTGCATGTAAAATGTGCGTATATTTTTAAAATAGGTAGGAAAAGCACGTGCTTTGATATACATTGTTTCTAAGCATTGCATGTATTTGCGGATAAGCCTATATACACGCATATGTTGTGGCATAGAGATACGCATATTTTATAATACGTGTGTTATAAAATACGATTATAAAACTACATGTGGATATATATATGCATATATGCTGCCTTGTGCAATTGTTTGAAAGTTAATCCTCCAAGTCAGAAAGCTTTCTGGGGATAGGGAAATACCTACAGTATCTGAATGGCTTTTGAAAATTGCTCCAATAGTATGTTACATTTACACATATAACTCCTTTGAAAATTACTTCCTTAATGTGCACTTACATGTGAATATCCTATGGACACTTCAATGGCATATAGTAGCAATTTTCAAAATCCTACTTACATGTGTAAAGTGCATTTCTACTTGCAAACCAAGTTTTAAGTGTCTAAGTCCTTTGAAAATTACCCTCATAGAGGATAACTTTCAAACAACTCTGTGCAGCCCCATCTATGCATGTATATGGCCACGCGTAGATTTATGATAGTATTTTATAACCTGCACATATTATAAAATAAGCATATGTCTACCCTGCAACATACACACATATCTGTTTACGTACAAATATATGCAATGCATTAATCAATGCACTGAACACATGTACATTTTCTACCAGTTTAAAAAATATAGCACATATATTTTCTGTGTGAAAATAAAGTAAGACTTGCGAAAAACTTGATTTACAAGCCTAGGTCAGCATATTTTAAAACATTCATACGTAATTGAAATGACTAGTTTTCCCATTCCTCCACCAGATCAGCTGCTTCTTCTCTAAGTCATCAAGGCCTTCCTGGTTCTTCAGCCTGATCTCCTCTCAGTTAACCCAGACTTCCTATCCAGCCAATACTACACAATAAACACATTTGATATTAGGGATGTGCATTCGTTTTTAACGAATTTGAAATTGACTAATTCGTCCTGGTTCAGGAGAACCAAAAAACGAATGCAATTTTTCCAAAATTTTGGAAAAATGTGGTTTTCGGGTTAGTGCACGTTCCTGTTAGTGCACACCAACTTTAAAATGTTAGCGTGCACTAACCCAAAATTGGTGTCTCTTCCCCCCCCCCCCCCCCAAAAAAAAAGCCCGAACTGTGGGAAAAACAAAAATTTCCTGCGGCGGGCCGAAAACGAAGCCCGAACCGAAGTGCAGTATCGCTGCATGTTTCTATTTGATATCACTTATTCAAGATAATTAGGTGTAAAATTACAAAAGTAAGTTGGCAAAAATACGTATGTAAGTCACTTTTAAAATAGCAATTTATGCATGGAACTGTTCACCCCATGCCAGAATGGCCCAGATCACTCCTTTAATTCTGCACATGAAATCTAAAGTATGCACGTACTTTCAAGGTGTATAAAATATGGATTACCTGGATACAACCTACTTATGTGTGTATATGCTGTTTTACACTCATAACTCTTTGAAAAGTCACCCCATAGCATTGATGTTTATAAAGCGTGTGGGTAAATCCAAACCCCGTCACCAGCTCCAACTCAGGAAATGCCTCTGCTCGGTCCTAAGTAAACTTACCCGCGAACATGGCATAAAATTGCTCACTTATCGGGTGAGCAATTTTATAAAAGGCCACTTCTGTGCATAAAACACTGTCTTGCCTGCAGAAGTCACTTTGGAAATTCATCCCCTAATAGTCTCAGGGTTGAGTTGTCTATTTATTTAGTTATTTATGTAAACTAATCCTATATTCTGTTCTACAAATCTTATATTTTGTGTGTCTTCATGCATCTATTGTAGACTCATAATGTGGAAACGATGCAAAACAGGCTGTGTCCGTTTTCAAATCAATAGTGACTAGGGATCAGAGTTAATAATAATTAAAAAAAAATGTTACCTCTTTGCTTTTAAATATGTACAAACCAATAACCTGCCATATAACATCCTTTACAGCCCACTTCATTCCTGACCCATTCCTTTTCCAGTACAGTTTGATTTCAAGGTATTTCTTCTAGATTCCTATCTGCCAAAATCACAGGTAATTACCTAAGGGAGGGAATTATTTAATGCAGATTCATGGTGTGTCTACCAATGCCTGAAAATATAGTGTTAGTCTGTAGTAAATTTTATCTTTTCATTAAACCTGGTGTAGCCTATATAGAAGTCTTCCTTACGTGTGCACCCTGATTGCTTATCTCCTGTGTTGCACCAAAATAAGTGCAGTACAGGGCATGGAAAAGTTAATACACTGAGTGATTCAGGATAGAAATCCCTCAGTGTTAATTTTATCTGTTTATTGCTGGAATAGGATCTTTTTTTTTTTATTACTATTATTTCGATATAAATACCCTAAAGAAGAATTACCATGCTAATGTTATCATCCCATACACTTGCAGTGTAAGTTAAAGTACATGGGCACAATACAACTTCATAGACCAGGAATTGTTTGCCCTCCGAAATCTACAAAGAAGGGAAGAGAAAAAAAATGTGGTGGAGTGGAAAATAGAGTACCCAGAGAGTGTTTCAAGCATTTAATTCTATAGACTGAATGTTAAATGGTTGATACAGATTTAAAAAGAACAGAAAACTAAGAGCTTTGGAAGGGAAACACATTTTTCTACATGTTTGATGATCCTTAAATATGGTTTCTAATAGATCAAATGGCATAGCAACAGTTACAGCACCACCTCTCTCTGTCTGCTATGAGAAACATACTTTTATATGCCAGTACCGTACCAGATTATCAAAATATATTGTGTAATGACTACTATTTATTTATTTAAAATTACTTATATACCGCCCATACACAGCCCTGAGCAGCTTGCAAAATAAAACAGTCACAGTCAATGAATAAAACACAGGAAAAGAATAAATATAATGCCCAGAAACAAGACTAAATAAATGGATACATCATAATTTCGGTATTTATTTAGCAGTCATAAATGCATATTAGCTGTGATATGTTTTATTCAAATACCCTTCAATTTTGTCCTTCATCCTGGCTTCAAATATGCTTCAACAATATTTATTAATTAACAAATATTTCTCTGTTTATGGCCCCCGCTCGAATCCCATATGTTGCTCATGTTATTGCTCAGACATTGTACATGATCTCAGTTGCTCTGAACATTACTGCACTGGGGGTATTTTCTTTTTTTTTTCTTTTGTTCCTGTTGAAGAAGTGTCTTAACAGAAGCCAAATAAAACCCCCTAAGCCAGCCACAGCTCTACGGAGCTAACTGATGCTGTTTAGAATTGCCCAAGCAGTAGCAGCAGAATGAGCACTAACTGCAGAGAGAAGGAATGCACAGATAGTGTGTAACAGTTGTTAAAAGTGAAAACACATTAAAGGCCAGGAGGCCGCTAAATAAAAACAGCAAAACAAGGCATTGAAAAGCAGAATTAAATCTAATATATTTTCTATAACTTCAAAGAATATACATGCTAACCGAGTATATAAAGTTTTGTTGCAACTTACTTTAAGTCCCATCAGGTAGTACAACACACTTATGACTGCCATGGGCAGCACATAAAAGAGGAAAGATGTGACTTGGATGATACAGTTGTAAATCCACATGGGTTTGACCACAATACAAGTGGCGGAGTTGGGGACGAGCGTTCTGTTGGGAAAATACTGTAGCATGATGCCGTGGGTGCTAGTGTTGGGAATAGAGAAGAGAATGGATAAAATCCAAATGACTACCAGGATTCTCAAGGCACGCTTCCTAGTGCTCTCCAGCTTGGCTCTGAAGGGGTAGATGATGGCCACGTACCTCTCAATGCTGACCGTGGTCACGCTCAGGATGGAGGCAAAGCACACTGTCTCAAACAGAGCTGTTTTAAAGTAGCAGCCCACCGCCCCGAAGAGGAAGGGGTAGTTGCTCCACATCTCGTAGATCTCCAGTGGCATTCCAAAGATCAACACCAACAGGTCTGAAACAGCCAGGCTAAAGAGGTAATAATTGGTTGGGGTCTTCATATTGCGGTGCTTCAGAATCACCAAGCAGACTAGGAGGTTGCCTGTTACGCCAATGACAAAAATCGAAGCATACACCAGAGTCATGGGCAGAAACAAGTGACTGCGCTTCGGTCCACATAAAAATGCTAAGTAGTCCTCTGTGCTGTTCAAGTATTTCATCAAAGCCATTTCCATGGCTAAGTGCCCAGACCATGATAAATTAGAAGTCCATTCCATTTTGATTTGGTTCACTCAGGTAAGCAATCTAAAGTCAAGCTGCCTCTCACCTGGCTGCTTGGATGCTGATGCCTTTTGTCGATGAAAGTGCAGATGCACTTTGAGCTGTATGTGTGTGTGAGTTTGTATGTGTGGCTTTAATTATGAGGTTGTGCTGCTGTTACCGCAGCTGTTCCCTTGTGAAGAACTCTCCATGAGATGAAAACTCCTCCTTCAGGGCCAGCGATTGGACAGCCTCGTGGAATAAAATCTTATGGTAATAAATGGAATAGCTGGCTGGTCATAAAGGACCAGTTCTCATGATCGCTAATGCAGCTTTCGGTGAAGCAGACGGCAACGCAAGGGAAAAAAAGCAGAGAGCAGTGAGCTGCTTGTTCCTAATGAAACCAGCAACTAAATTCTTGCAGGTGTTTATAACAACACAGAAAACTACTCCATAATTCAGGTCCATTGTTTTTAAGAAGTTTCAAATTGTCTATGCAAATGGAAGGAGCCTAAAAATCACCATCCAGCCTTAATTAACTGCCCTGCATGGATCCAGAACAATAGAGAGTGAACTCTAATTACCTTCAGTCAATATTCTCTAGCAGCAATATGTACTAGTTGTCCTTCTGAAGTCTCATTTTCCTTTTATAAAGAGATCTGAAAAAGCTCGGCAGAAAGGCACCTTTGTGCACACTTGCCAGATGTTTTTCAGTTAATGGACAGAAGCTTGTTTGCTGTACATTCAGTTTTGCAAAATCTCCGGTAATGAAGCAGTAACATAATCTGTTCCTCTGCCTACACATATTTTAAAATGCTCACTTGCATGCATGTCCCCTACTTGTAAAAATCTTTTCAGACTTTCTTTCAGTGCTAGGTCCGGAAAATTGCCATGTACTCTTAATAACAGTTTGCAGTGCCACAAAGTCTTTCATCCACACGGGATCCCAAATCATGTCGCAAACACAAACATTCAAACTGCAGTCATCTTGGGACTGGACAGCGGCATCATGTAGATTTTGGTTTTGTTTGTTTTTTGACAGAATGCAGTAGTGGAGGAAGGGGACAGTAGATGTAGTATTTAGCTCAACCATTTCCCCTTTGCTTTTCCAGTCTGATTTCCTATCTTTTAGCATTTTTCCAGTTAACCAGATTTTTTTTCTATAAAATGTTTACAAAATCATTGTATTAGAAGTAAACTTGATTTTATCTGTTTAGATTTTCATGTATATGTACTTACTCTGTTCTTACCCAGGTAAATCGGGGCCGACTCGCTGCATGCGGGGAGGGCCCCCCCTTAACATGGCGCCTGCTGAAGGACAGGGCCCCCCCCCCACCTACCTTGGCACTAGAGACCCGCGTGGCGGCACACGATATTCCCCCAGTCCGGGGGAGGGGGCGTGATACGGCAAGGCCGGCGCGTCATCAGCACGATGACGTCGGCTCACAGACCTCGCGAGACTGGGGCCTTTAAAACCACAACGAGCGCTGGCCTCGGCCTTTTTACCTGGCCAGCGCTCGCCTTTCCCCACCCACCCACCCATAGGAATGGCAGGGGAATGTCATAGCAAGACGAGGGGCTGGTAGGATGTATAGGGAACATTAAGGCGAAGTTGATGTTAAGAGTAGAGCCAGAGTGGATAATCTGTCGCAGCTAGGCGGGGGTACCCGAGTCGGTAGGTAGATGGGGACCTCGAGGACACGGTCAGGACGGACCGAAAGTCCTCGGTAAAGGAAAGTGCGTGTAATCAGGCGTGGGCATCCTGGAAGAATGGCCCCGTGGCTTTGGCATGGCGGGGGGCCGGTAAGATGGTGGAAGACTGGCTTAACACGGCGGACGCCGGCTTTGACGCCCGGATTACAGTATGGTTGAGCGCACCAACGGCTCGGGTACCGGTAATGTAGTTATGTTAATCCATGTTAATAATGTTAATAAATGCTGCGGCCTTGTTTTCACCAAATATGGAGTTCGTGTGATATGTTGGGTAGCCTGGGAGAAGGGGACAGGGTAAAGGGGGGGGGGGGGGGGGAGACGGACACGGAAGTGCGGGCTGCCAATGTTAATTGCTCTCTACCTCTCTACCTCTCTACCTTGCCCCTCCAAGCTTCAATGCAACCCTCAAATTGTACCAACCAACTAGGACCTTAAGGTTGGCATCACAGGGTCCGTCTTGATGTTCCATCCTTTAAAGTCATCCAGCTGGATGAATCGTGAGAGTGCCTTTTTTATGTGCAAAGCCCTCTTCTTTGGAATGCGTTGCCACAAGGATTAAAAGGGGAGGTAATTTTTACCAAATTTATGGAAATGCTAAAGGCCAATCTATTCAAAGAAGCCTTTAATCTTTAATCATGGTAGTGATTAAGGGCACAGTTATGGATATTGGCATGCATCACAGCTGTTATTGCTTTAAATATACAGCAGGTACTGGGCTTCTATTGATGTGATGTCTTCTGTGCCAAAATCAGGAGATATGTGCAGGTCGGCTCGCACGCACCCACCAAATTTGAAAAGCTATGAGATGGATGCATATCTCCCGCTGTGTGCACGTCTCAAAAAGGGATGGGGCGTAGCCAAGAGATGTGTGCATACATTCTTAGGCTCCTGGGTGTGCACCCAGATTCCCTGCCGCGGAATTTTACTTCTGCAATGAAGGGAGGTGTAAGTTTAAAAATAAAAGGAGCCATTTCTAAGGGGTTTTTAAAGGGTTTGGGGTAACTGGGGGGGGGGGGGGGTAGTGCAAGGGGTTTTGGAGGACCTAGCTGTTAACTGGGCAAACTGGTGAAATTGGCAATGGCATGGAATCACACCCCTTTTAAAATTCCCTTACTTATGCAGTAGAAGCAGTATTTATGAGGACTGGTGCACATCCACTTAAAATTGGGCGCACATGTGAGTGCAGTCAGGCTATTTTATTACATATGTTTACATACGCATGCAAGTTATAAAATGGCTGTGTATCTGGGCACACGCTGTCGCCCATGTGCCAAAGTGGACCCGCGCTCCAGTTTGAAAGTTACTGTTCCTATGTTTTAATGCTCTTGTTGTTTTTGAGACCAGTATTTATTATTTTATTGTTTTTGTCTGCTATCAGAAGCTTGACTATGAATGTTATTATGGAAACCACCTAGAAATGTTGATTTTTTTTTTTGTTGATGATAATTTTAGCACGGGGACCAGCACTTGGACCACTGCTTTGTGCGCGCTTATGGAAACTGGGGGGCTGTTGAATAATCCCCATGTGCACTTATTTGCTTGTGCTATAATAATTGAAATTTGCACCAGGAAATTTCAGTTATTATAATATAAGTAGATAAGTGCAAATGGTGGTATGAAATTGATATTCATCTACTGATCACACAAGAAAGCTACAAATGAGCACTAAGAAATAAGAATGACTGATGATTATAACCAATTGCACATCGGGGATTACAGTTTCCATAAGGGTGCACAAAACAGTGTTCCAAGTGCTGGTCCCTGTGCTATAATTATGATGGTCATTCTATAATTTTCTAATTACATGAGATCTGTTATCACACATCTATAGTGGTCATGAAGTGAGATTGTAATAGTGTTGATACATCCAAACTTTGCAATAATCTATACAGCTACCAAAACTAATAACTATTTATTTGTTCAAATTTATCTAAGCCCGATTTTCTAAACACTCTTGAGTGCTTGCAAGCCAAATCAATAAATCCAATAAATAAATAAAACAAACTTAAAAGAACTGATAATATGAACATATAACAATTTAGAAAGAGCCCTAGACTCTAGATAAAATATATACATTCTGTATTCTTATCAAATCTATTGCCATACAATGCTGCTTAGCTTTTAGCTTATCATCTTAGCCAACCTCTAACACTGCTGAAAGCACTATCTTGAAAAAACAGGTTTTATATAATTAACCGAAATCTAGATAATCACAGCTCTTTTGTGAGAGAATTCTGTTCTACATAAAAGAAAGCCCTCTTCCATGTATTTGCATATTTAGCCTCCACTGGTGGCGATAAGGTAAAAAATAAATCTTGGGAAGACTTCAGAATTCTAGAAGGTTTATGCAATTTAATTTCATCTTGCAGATAATGCAGTCCTGACCCATAGAGCAATCTGTGCACCAATGACAGGATTATAAAATTAATCCTGTGGGCAGCCAGGGCTGATGCTCTAGGGCTGGTGTTATGTGATCAAACAGGCCCATCAAGATTCTTGCTTCTGTATTTTAAATATATTGTAGCCTGACAGGTTGTTTCTTTCCTAAGCCTACTAAAAGGGCATTACAATAATCTGTATGCCCTAGAACTAGTACCCAAACTATTGCAATTTTTAGCAGCCAATGCTTTGGAATGCCTTATCACAAGATATACATCATGACATAGATTATCAAAAAATTAGGACAGCTTTAAAAACCTGTCTTTTCGATAAGGCAATTGATTTATTAATCTACTTGATTATTTCCCCAGTTTGAGTATTATTTCTTGAAATTTTAAGGATAAAGTGTTGTTCGGTTTGGGTGGTTTTTCTTGATTTTATTTGCTTTGAAGTATTTTTTTATATATTGTTTGTTTTTTTTATGCAATCTGCTTTGAAGTGCCAAAAAGTGGAATATAAATAAATAAATAAAAAAGCTCACCTCTTTGATTTATTATAAGAAAGCATGTTAATCAAAACAAAACAAGTATGGACACAGTGTGCAGATTAACTGCAGCTGCCAGAATGTCCCCTTTTCAAGTGTATTGATATGCATTTGCTCCGAGTCTAGGGTTATCCCCACATCTAATTTCACCTGGAGTTGATGGCCATCAAAAGATAGAGAAAGTATGACAAAATCCTTATTGGATAGAAGCAGAAATGATTGCTGAAAAGGACCAAATGGTCCATCCAATCTGCCCAGCAAACTTATGGTAGTATCTGCTATGCTGTGCAGGTTACTCCCATGCTTATCAGTTTCCCAGACTGTAAAAGTCAGGGCCCTCATTGATTGCTGTTTGAATCCAATTCCCTGTTATGCCTTGCTGGTGAAGCAGACATCAATGTTGGAGTTGCATCAAAGTATCAGGCTTATTGGTTAAGGGTAGTAACTGCTGCATCAACAAGTTACCCCAATACTTATTTGTTTCCCCAGACCATAAAAGTTGGAGCCCTCTTTGGTTGCTGTTCAAATCCAATTCCCCCTTTCCCCTCTGCCATTGAAGCAGAGAGCTATGATGGAGTTGCACCAAGAGTATGAAGGCTTATTGGTTACGGGTAGTAACCGCCACACCAGCAAGTTACTCCCTTGCATTCTTTTCTTCATTTCCATCCTCTGGCCTTTATGGATCCACAGTGTTTATCCCCTGCCCCTTTGAATTCTTTCACAGTTTTTGTCTACACCACCTCCTCCAGAAGGGCATTCCAGGCATCCACCATCCTCTTACCCAAATCAAGTCAGTCTTATGAGGGTTCGGAACCAGTTTGGATAAATGCATTTGAGCAAATAGTTCTCTTCTAAAACAGGGGATGAGGAAACTCTAGTCCTCAAGGGCTGCAAAATGGTTGGATTTACAGAATATCCCTAATGAATATATATGAAACAGATTGGGATACACGGTGCCTTGATTGCATGCAAATCTATCTCGTGCATATTCATTAGCGATATCCTGATAACCTAATCGGTTTGCAGTATTCAAAGACTGGAAGTTCCCCACCCTTATTCTAAAATATAACATTATCTCAAGAACCAGAAGTGTGAATAATTCAGAGCATTAGTGCAGGAATGCTACATTATAGTCTAAATTCATAAAACTAGAATTGAAATAATATAGTGTAACATATATTACCACCTAGTACCTAGATGAGTCTGACAGGCTATTGTTAAACTCTACCTATGGTTTATAGGGATGTGCATTTTATATGACCTAACTGGTCTATTCAGCATTGCAGCTATGCCACGTAATATTCCAGCAAAGTTAGCCAGATAAGCTGATCTAGCTAACTTTGCTTGCTGGCTGAAAATGGAACTCATTAAATTTAAGAAGCAAAATAAAAGAACCATCTTTGGCTCCCCTGTAACTCCTGCAGCCCCCTACCTAGCCCCCCTTATCCCATTGGGGGGTTTCTAAGACAGAAAGGGACAGGAGCAAGCCCTAATCGTTTCTGACTGACTGGCACCTTAAAATTGTCATGCGTCTCAGGCCCATTTGTAAAATGAAACTGGTGAGTCAGAAGCAATTGAGGCTTGCTCCTGCCCCTGTCTATCTTGGAAATGCCCACTTGGGTACTTTTGGGCGGGGGGGAGGGGTGTTGGATGTACTGATAAACATGTGCGCTATTGGCTATTGTGCACTGTTTATCGAACCAAAAACTAAATTTTTGGAATTTTCAGTTTGTTTCACTTGCAATGAAACAAACAATGGACTCATTTATTGTATGTAACTAATTCGGTAAAACATACGATCAATGAGCACCCCTAATAGTTTAAAATAGGAGTATTCTCATTGCAAATGTAAATCAGATTATGAGCCTATCAGCACTCCTTTGATTCAGTGAATTTCTTCATCTTGAATATCATCATTTTTATGAAAATAAAATGCATTTTATGTCCCATAAAAGAGGAAATGTCATCATAGTGCACAAAAACATAGCACTAAAAACACAGCTTACTTTTATTTGGTTTTCCTTATGGTTACATTCTGTGTAGAGGACACCTACGTAGGCAGCAGGGTGATTGTCTCCTGCCTAGCCTCATCTATATAAAATTTGACAAGTAATTGTTCCAGCTGAAAGTGAAAGCAAATTATTTTTCCTTCAGTGCTTTCACATGCCGCATGTCTTGTCATGATTTCATAAACAAACAATGTGTAAGTGACTTATCCAGTTCCTTCTCTGAACATAAGAAGTAAGGAAGAAAAAGAGAAAAAAGTGCATTTGTAATTCTAAAAGCTTTCCCCCCGTGGGTTATTTTAGAGCAAGGTTTGCAGTAAGCAGCTAAGCTTGGGTAATGTGTCAGTTAAATGAAAGAGTTCAAGAACAATTCAATAAAAGGTCCCACATGTGAACAATAGGGCATCTTTCTTTCCAATATACATTCCACTCAAGTGCCCCATGTTGTGAGTTAAGCTTTTATGGAAATGTATAGTTTTCCGTAATTCTTCCTTGGAAATATTTTTTGGAATAGTGCTTGCCTTAGAATACAGCATATAAAGCTCAAGGGGACTGGAACTGATTCAGTAACCTTCATGAAATTAAAAAAAAAATCATGCAAACTATTCTAGTTACTGTTTGAGATTATACCTGCAAAATCAGCAAGTGATAGCACTTTACAAAGTTGATTGTTTTCTATTGCGTATTTCTAGTAGGGTTGCCTTCTGACCCATGTCAAGCCTAATAGGCTGATTCAGTTCTAGTTTTTCCCTATTACATCTATGGACTGACAGTTCCAATTTCTCGAGGAAAGGCATTACGACAAGTCCATAGATACAATGTCAAGGCTGATGTATGTCAGGTGGCAAACCAAATCACCAGCTATTTCTAGGAAAGTGGCCATATAGTTCTATGTGAAAATGCACAGGCTAAGCCAATGCTGGTTTTACAAGGGATGAACATTCATTTAAAATAAATGAGCAAGTAGCTAATTTAAAACAAATCGAAGAACATTCTTTTTCACTCAGCGCATAGTTAAGCTCTGGAATTAATTGCCAGAGGAAGTGGTTGCAGGAGTTAGTGTATTTCTTTGCAAGGTTGCGGAGAGCCCCCGTCATTCCCGGAAAATGGGTCTGGGAAGCCGAGGCCTTCCCCGAGCCTGAAAAACATTCTTGCCAAGAAGGAACAGCCGAAAGAGGAGTAGAGGAAAGAGAAACCAGGTGCTTTTCTGCTTCGGAGTGAAATGTGGCAGCGCTGCGGAAGTCCCCTGCTTTCATATTGGAGTCGGGTCCTTTGCGTCCTGGCTGGGGCCGGGAATCATGGTCATTGCTTAAAGCAGGGGTCCCCAAACCTTTCAAGGGAAGGGCCACATTTCAAGTCCCCTAGAGAGCTGGCGGGCCTCCCCTCCCCCCACTCACCTTGGAGTCTTAGGTCTCTGAGCAAGAGTTGGGGGGGGGGGTTACCCTCAGAATTGGCTGCTGAGCAGTGGGGTGGGGGGGGGGGGGGCGGGGATTTCTTTTACTTTTGTTCAGTTCTGGAGACCGTATCTCCAAAGAGACAGAGACAGAGACATGATGGAGATGACCAGAAAGGTGGATGGTCTTTATCAAATGACTTATGAGGAGAGATTGAAGAATCTAAATATGTACACCCTGGAGGAAAGGAGGAGCAGAGGTGATAAGATACACACTTTCAGATACTTGAAAGGTTTTAACGATCCAAAGACAACAACAAACCTTTACTGTCAGAAAAAATCAGCAGAACCCCAGGGGTCACGATTTGAAGCTCCAGGGAAGAAGACTCAGAACCAATGTCAGGAAGTATTTCTTCACAGAGAGGGTGGTGGATGCCTGGAACGCTCTTCTGGAGGAAGTGGGGAAGACCAGAACTTTGAAGGACTTCAAAGGGGCGTGGGATAAACTCTGTGGATCCATAAAGTCTAGAGGATGTGAATGAAGAGAAGGTGGCTTGCAGGAAAGATGGCTACTACCTGGAGATAATACCCTTATTCAATAAACATACACATGGTTAATGCGACTCCAACATTGCTCTAAGCTTCAACAGCAAGAGGAAATGTGGAAAAAAGTATTTGCAATCACAAAAAATCAGGGAGTAGCTTATTTCATTACTACCCCAAACCAAATAAGCCTGATACTTCACTTTCAATGCATATCCAGCATAACTCTCTGCTTCAACAGCAGGGGAGAAAGCCTGATACTTCACTTTCAATGCATAGCCAGCATAACTCTCTGTTTCAACGGCAGGGGGAAATGAAGAAACGTGGATCTATATACAGACAACAACCAACAAGGACTGAATTACATAGTCTGGGTAAACAAATAAGCATGGGTGTAGTTTGCTTATTGCGGCGGTTACTACCCCTAACTAATTAAGCTAGATATTCACTTAGATGCAGTTCCAACACTGCTCTCTACATTAATGGTGGGGGTGGAAGGGAAATAAAACCAAAAGGTTACTAAGAGCCAAGAGTAACAGAAGTATGAGAAAAAAAAAGTGCAAAGCTTGCTGGGTAGACTGGATGGGCCGTTTGGTCTTCTTCTGCCATCATTTCTATGTTTCTATGTAACTGGGTTTAAAAAAAGGTTTGAATAAGTTCCTAGAGGAAAAATCCATAAACTGCTATGATGGTAATTAATAAGCAATATAGTAGCTGGTGATTTATCTAATATTTGGGTACTTGCCAGATACTTGTGACTTGGATTGGCCACTTTTGGAAACAGGATACTGGGCTTGATGGACCCTTGGTCTGACCCAGTATGGCATATTTTATGTTCTTATGTGTAAAATGAAACAAATGAGAACATTTATAGTTCATTCTGAATGGAATGAACTGAAAATAGCTTCTGACAAAACATCCTGAAAATATTCAGATATTTTTGTATTGGTACCTAGGACTAGTTCGCTGATGCTTTCTTTCGTCAATCTTCAAAAAATGACAGTTTTTAAAAAATGCCAATTTAAGAATATGAAAATTGACTTAACTTAGGGCAATTAGCTAACTTGCAGAGATAGCAGCTCAGTCTTCAAATCCAAATTCACCCCATTTGAAGGGGCATATTGATTGCTTTTATATGCAAAAGAAAAAATATATGAAAAAGATAGTTTTACATATGTACCTATGATCATAACTTTGAACTCTTACAGACATGTTGTGCGATATAACTCTTTATATATAAAGGTCCTTTCTACTCTGCTAATAATACCTAAAAAATATTGAATCACAAAAATGTCTGTACTGTGCTAAGAGAAGTCCAGTTACAGTTTTTGACACCATAGCTATTGTAGTTAAAGTAATATTAAATGAGAAAACAGGCCAGGTTGATACCTAAGTGTAAGCAAATTAATTATTTTCTTTCACTTAGCTTCATATCTTCCTTTGCCCTTGCTTTCAAGTCCTTCCTCCTTACTTCCTTCTCATTTCCCTCCTGCCTTTGCCCAATGTGAGAACATAACTGGTTTTCACCAGACTCAGCAATCTATGTGTGCTTCTATTTAATTCCCGAGAACAGTGTTCAACATAATCAATTGTAATTTTCTATTGCTTTCACTGGCTTCCTTGGGTATTTCTGAATGCTTATAACCAGTAGGGATGTGCTGTCCTTTTAAAATGACAGGGAAATAATGATGACAAAGGCTCTTATATTTTATGCACATAATAATTGTACCATGCAGCATAATAGCCCTGAGTTATACATGTCAGCATGTATTTTATAAAGAATTTGCATGCTTTGCTTATGAAAATACTTACTTGTGCATGTACTTGGAATCACCATTTTCCTGACAGCTCCACCAGTTCACCCATTCCTCTCAGCAAGAACTACAGATGAAAGACAAGTGCAGTTTTCATTTTCATGACTTAATTAGCAGGTACGTGTGGAAGTAGGCAGAAAATTTAGGAGTCAAAATTTCATTTCATTTTTTGTTTAAATTTTGGAAGGGTTTCCCCCACAAATTTTATTTTGTTTAATGTTTATTTTGTTTGTGCAGGTGTAGCCCACCAGGGACTTTTGGCAAGTCTTGGGGGACCCTCCTGACCCCCCACAAGACTTGCCAAAAGTCCAGCGGGGGTCCGGGAGCAACCTCCTGCACTCGGGCCGTTCGCTGCCAGTAATCAAAATGGCACTGATAGCCTTTGCCCTTACTATGCCACAGGGGCTACCGCTGCCATTGGTCGGCCCCTGTCACATGGTAGGAGCACAAGATGGCACCGGCAGCCGACGGAGGGAGGGCAGGAGGCACTCCAGGACCCCCGCTGGACCACCAGGGAATTTAGGCAAGTCTTGGGGGGGTTGTTTAAAATTGCCATTTCGACGGCCGAATGATTCAGCCGCGATTCGTTGTATTCGTGGGAAATCACGTTTCACGACGCAACAAATACAATGAATCTGGCCAGATAAGTTGCGGATTTGCGATACGTTGCAAATGAATGCACACCCCTACAATATATGCACACATGTAGTCTTACGCGCAAATACATGTAATCCATTAAAACCCTGTATATTAATGCATTGAATGCCTATACCTACCAATTTCAAAAAATGTGGCACATATTTTATCATGAAAGTAAAATAAGACTTACCCACATAAGTCCTGATTAATATGCATAAATTGGTGAATTTTATAACATTCGCATGTCAGTGAAATTATAAGTTTTTCCAAATAGTTCACCTGTTCACCCAGACCTTCTCCAGGTCATTGAGACCCTCTTGGTTCTTCAGCCTGAACTCCCCCAAGTTCACTCAGACCTCCCACCCAGTCAATACTGCACAATAAATACTTTTAATATCACTTACATCAGATAATTTTCAGATGTAAAAAAATACACGAGTAAGTTGGAAAATGTGCACATGTAAGCGTCTAGTAAAATAACAAATTTCATGCTTAACAGTTGGCTCTGCCCGGGAATGCCCCTAGACAACCCTTTTTCACACGTGTATAAGTGTGTGCAAGAGTGGAAATGCGCATGTGTTTTGGACTTTTATAAAATATGGAATATGCAAATAGAGGCTACTTAAACACATGTATGCTAAATTTTATGCATGTAGCATTTTGAAAATTCACCTTTAAGTGTAAGTTTGCTTTTATTCTTTAGTTCTTGTGTTTAGTACCAACCTTATTAAGGCAGTTGTCTCTACTATTTGCCTTTTCATCTGCAGATCATTTTTCTTCTGTTTACCATTGAATGCTCCAGATTTTGGGTTAGGACAGAAGGTAATTAAACCTTGTGAGGACTGATGAACAAAGACGTATACTTATGCAATCTGCAATCCAAACGTGAACAAGGAAGAAAATTATAACTATCCCATTTGACCAGTATCATCTGATTAGTGAAAAAACGAGCCACTTCACTTTCCTTTATTAAAGGCCAACAAAGATGAATCTAGCTCGTCAAGTAGAGAAGTGGGAGTTCAGGGCCAGCTAATGAACCACAGGCAGCAACAAATGGCAGTCTTGTGCTAAAAGCTTCTTTTTAACTGATTTCTATTTGGCTTTGTAATGCAGAAACCTTCCAGTTGTGACAAGTTAAGGCATAATGCCCAAACATTCCACTTTAAAAATGCAGCAGACTAGTGCATCCCAGAAAACACTTGCAAATGAGGACAAACAAACATGTTGGAGGTGGGAATGGGAGTGACAAAATATCAGGGAAACCGACTTTGCAGATGGTAAAATGATGACTGAAGAACCCCAGGTTATTTGGCCTACCGAAAAGTAGGACTGCAAGCACAAAACTCTTCAGGATGGGATTTAAAAAAAAATAAGCAGGCAGTATGTTCCCAGGGACACGTAGATATATTATGTGGCTAACAACTTGCAGGCAATTGTGCCTTGTTACATTCAGCCTATAGCCAAATTAATGAAAGCATACCTTTACATATGAATATTTAAAATTAACTTTGCTGCTCTACCCCTTTGGGATAATGCTATCTTGTTAGTTTTGCTTAAATACAATATGGCAGTAATCTCTAGAGAATGCTTACAAGTAATATAATGCCTCTTTCATTGCCAAATATGTCGGGGGGTGCGCATGGTGCTCTGATCAGCTATCAATCTGATTTTTCGTGATAGTTTTCTTGCTTGCAAACAGTATTTATTTATTTTTAATTTTTAATTTTTATATACCGAAGTTCTTGTTGGAATTACAAATCACTCCGGTTTACATAAAACGATGAACTGCCCAACAGCGGATGGGGGCTTTACATAGAACTGTAGAACATAAAAAGCTAAATAAAACCGGTATAAATAATTATCAGTTTCAGATAAATAAATAAATATATAAATATATATATAAATATATATATAAATAAATAAATAGATAAATAAGTATAAATAATTATCAGTTTCAGATGAAGCAAGCTAAACATAATTTTTATATTAGTAAGCCGAAGGAGCTGAAAATCATCTTCTATCAACTTTATAAAATTGTTGCTGAGTTACAAGACAAAATTAGTAGTCAAACAGATCTAGCAGTATGTGATCCTCCCGTGGCAAAGTTTGCTCAATATTTTAGTGGTAAGAAAATAAAGATACAATAAGAATTTTACTCAATTTCAACTTTGTGAGAAATAAACCCAAATAATTATGACTTGTCAGTACAGGATAATAGTAACTCTACTGGTAATAGTAAGGTTTCTTCTTTTAAGAAAATGTTACAAGTTGGCCTGCATAAAGTTATGCAACTACTGGGATCGTCTCAGTCTTATTTAGACTTCTTACTCATAGGTTTACTAAACTACAAGAACTGGGACTTGTCCCATATTTAACTTCAATAGTTAAAACCAGTTTAGAGCAAGGATGAGTTTCATCAGTCTTAAAGGAAGCATTCAGTACTGCCAGTTTAAAAAAAAAAAAAAGTCACAAATTAAAACACCTGAAAATCTTTGAGTATTTTTGTAGGAGGAAGCTGAAAATGGCCTTATTGATTACATTTTTTAGAAATGAACGTACATTCCCAAAGTCTCCATTGAATGAAATCAGAACTAACATTGCTAGAGGAAAAGATGCATGATTCAGAATTGCCATAATATTTTATTACAGTATTTACAGGATCTTGGTTGCAGCATGTTGGTTTTACAGTGGACTACATCTTTTGTCTAGCCATTCTTTTAAGGTTGTGTTCAGATTGAGTCATCACCAATACCTTTATTATTTGGAGTTCCAGAAGATTCTGTTTTTAGGCCCTATTCTTTTTTATATATATTTTGCTCCAATAGTGGCTCTCATACAAAATCATGGGGTTTAGTCAGTATGTTTATGCTAATGATATTCACCTTCTGCCTTTTACTGAAAATGGCTTATCAGAATTCTGGGCTTTCATAAATATCTAACTGCAGTGTCAAAATAGCTAAGGGAGCACAAACTGAAAAATCCAAATAAAACAGGATTCAACTACCCACGTAATGATTGTCTGCCTAGAGTACAAGTCCAATCTAAAAATGTAATCAGAATTATGTGAGTGAAAATTGATGATACATTCTCATGGATGGTAACTTTCAAACCGGCACGCAGATGCACATTTGCATGTGTGCCTCAGCCTGCGCCCAGAGTTGCTGCTATTTTATAACTTGCACTTATATGCACACATATTATAAAATAGCCTGTCCGTGCACATGTGTGCCTAATTTTATGTGGGCACGCAAATCCCACTTCTATCACGCAAGTCGGGGATTTTAAAAGTGCCATTCCCAGTTTACCAGTTCGTCTACCAGTTCACCCAACCACCCCCCACCCCTGGTTTGATAACCCACACTCCCCCCAGTAAGTCCAGATCCTTTAAACCCCTCAGAAATGGCTCAATCCTTTTATTTTATAATTTACACGTCATCCATAGCAGAAGTAAACTTATGCAGCATGGGGACCTCGGTGTGCTCCAAGACGTGTAAGTATTTATGCTCACATTTCTTGGCCAGGCACCAAAATACCCATGCCCTGTCCCTTTTTGGAAACTTTTGAAATGTGCGACAAGGGTCATCACTGTCTGCCACATTATTTAACATTTATAAGTTACCAATTTGTTACCTGTTGGCTGTCATAGGCCTGATTTATGCAGATGATATACAATTTTTAGTCCCGATCTAAGACTCCATTGAAAAAGCATTTAAGACAACATCCATGTACTTAGCTGTAATAAAAACTCTTCTAAACCACATGAAACTTATACTCAAAGTAAATAAGATGGACATTTTACTATTGGATAGAAAAATGCCCACTAACAAACTCCCTTCTTTTAAAGAAGATGATATCAACTCAGAAATTGAATTAGCAACCTACACCTGTGACCTAGGTGTATTCCCAGACACCAAACACCAAACTTAATCTTAAAAAACACATCACATTAAAAGTGAAAGATGGTTACAATAAATTATTAACTCTGAGATGTCTAAAACCACTACTAACTATGAATGATTTCAGAACAGTGCTACAATTATTCATCTTTTCCAACACTGATTACTGTAACTCTGTGACTTGGCCTTCCCACCTCAACACTGCATCCCCTACAAGTACTACAAAATTCAGCAGCAAGAATACGGACAGGAAAAAAGAAATTTGATCATATCACTCCTGTATTGGTTTCCCTTCACTGGCTCCCAATAAAACAACAAATTGAATTTAAAGTCCTATGTCTATTACATAAAATCATTTACGGCGAGAAAACAGATTGGCTAAATGCAACGATTTGACTACATGTCCCAGGAAGAAACTTTAGATCAGCTGATAAGGGGCTAACTATCCCTTCAATAAAAACTGCCCACCTCAACGATGTTCGAGCCAGAGCCATTTCTCTAGCAGACCCAAGATCTGGAACTCTTTACCTCTTCCATTATGCACACAATCAAATCTGAAATTATTTCAATCAGGCTTGAAAACCTGGATATTTGCCAAAGCATTTGAGGAATCAAACTAGCTGATAAATAGATATATTTTAAAGGATATTTCATTTTACTTATTTATGCTTTGTTTCTAAGTTTTAAATGTATTACTGTTGTTTTGAACTTTTAACTGCTGTACTCAATTGTAAACAGTTATGATGGTTCTACCGAATGATGGTATATAAACCCAATAAATAATAATAAATAATAATAATATGCACACTGTGGAAATTATGCATGCATATGGGCACTTTTTAAAATATGATTGGCACACAAGCCCAGCTTCTTCATGTATCCCCTAATTTCGGCGCTTGCCGGGCTTTTAAAATTCACCTTAATGTGAGATCAAATATTGTCTGTAATTAGAACATGCTTCTTTTACTTAAGATTTCTTCATCAGATCAGGTCTTATTTAGATAAAAGAAGATTTGGAAGCCTTGGATCATTCCTTGAATTTAACTTGGCTGATTATTATAATGTCTTGTATTTAGGGTGCACTACAAGACAATTCAAGCATTTTCATCTGGTGCACAATAGGGCTGCTAGACTCTTGTTTGGTTTTAAAAGAATCTTCTTTCATGACTCCAATATTACGCAGACTCTGTTCTGACTTTCATTAGTGTACAAAATTTAAAATCTTGATATTAGTATATATTGGCTCTCCACAATCTGTCTTTGACTTGCTATATCCCTATAAGACCTCTTGATCTTTAATATCACCCCAAGAAATTTGTCACTTTGTTAATCCAGATAAGGCTGGAGCATATGTATACCCATCATTCTGCCTTTTCGTATGCAGTTCCCTATTTGTGGAACTCTTATTTATTTATTTATTTATTTTTTGTTTTTATATACCGATCTTCTTGCATTAGATACAAATCAAACCGTTTTACAAAGAACGTAAACTTGCCTGTAGGGCTATACATAGAACCATAAACATTAACCTGGAAGAACCTGGAAAAACAATTTGAATTATATAGCAATAAAAGTCACAATAAGCGATTGATTCCATTAAATTGGGCTTAGATTCAATTAGGTTAAAGAAAATGAGATGAAGTGTAGAGTGATAGGAAAAAGGGAAGAAAAAGGCAGAATAAGACCAAAGGGTACCTGGAGGTCTCTTCAAGGGAAATGAGTTAGAGAAAATGAAAAGTGAAATATGAAAGCAGAAATAAAACAAGCCAAACTTGAGGTGAGGAATGAGCAGAGAATTGCTGCAAAAAGAGGAGAGAATATGTTAACTAAGATGCTGTTTCTGGAAAGGCTAGGTTGAATAACCAGGTTTTTAGTTTTTTCTTGAAGGAGATTGGGCAGGGGTCCTGTCTGAGGTCTGGTGGGAGAATGTTCCATTGAATGGGACCTGCGGAAGAAAAGGCCCTGTTCCTTAGAGAAGTTTTAACTTGAGGGACGAAGAGAGTACCTTGGTAAGCTCTTCTCTTAGGTCTTGTGGAGGTATTGGGGCGAATCTGGAAGGTGAGATCGATTGGAGCAAGTTTGTGGAGGGTTTTGTGCATGATGGTCAGCACTTTGTAGATGATTCTATATTTAATCGGAAGCCAGTGGAGGTTGTGGAGGATAGGTGTGATGTGATCCCTCTTATTAGTATTCGTTAAAATCCTGGCGGCTGAGTTCTGTAACATCTGAAGTGGCTTAATGGTGACAGCTGGGAGCCCAAGCAACAACAAGTTACAGTAATCTACTTTGGTAAGTATGATTAATTGCAGAACCAAACGGAAATCATTGAAGTACAAGAGGGGTTTAAGCTTTTTAAGTACTTGTAACTTGAAAAAGCACTCTTTTGTCGAATTGTTGACAAACCTTTTTAAGTTCAGCTGGTTGTCCAAGAAGGTGCCTAGGTCTCTAACGTAAGAGGTGTGTGTTGTTTTTTTTTGTTTTTTTTAAATGAGGAAAATTATTTGAAGTTTCACAGGATTTAAAGGTTTGACTACTTAAACAAGCATATAGCAAATAGTAGGAATTGTGTGGCTATTTCCTTGGGATTCACCTTATGCATTTTACTCACTTTATTTACTCTTTTGGATAATAGAAGGACTAGGGGGCACTCCATGAAGTTAGCATGTGTCACATTTAAAACTAATCAGAGAAAATTCTTTTTCAATTAATGCACAATTAAACTCTGGAATTTGTTGCCAGAGGATGTGGTTAGTGCAGTTAGTGTAGCTGGGTTTAAAAAAGATTTGGATAAGTTCATGGAGGAGATGTCCATTAACTGCTATTAATCAAGTTGTCTTAGAAAATAGCCACTGGTATTACTAGAATCAGTAGTGTGGGATGTACTTAGTTTTTGGGTACTTGCCAGGTACTTGTAGCCTGGATTGGCCCCTGTTGGAAACAGGATGCTGGGCTTGATGGACCCTTGGTCTGACTGAGTATGGCAATTTCTTATGTTCTTACTTCTTAATTTTTATGTCATGTATTTTCTATTTTAATGTGTTTGTATTATTGCTGGTTATAGTAACCTCCACCTCTGTTTTCTTGAGATAAATTTTCCAGTTGGGAAGAACAAGTGAACAACAGTCTTCAATAGCACCACATCCTCCATCAGGCACCAGCCTGCTTGATGGAGATGCTTCTTACCCTTAAAGGTAGAAAGAAGGAAGAAAAGCAAAAGAGCCTGATCAATCCCACAACTGAGCCACGAGGAAACATTTGTAGCATATGCTGGAGTTGTGAACTATCTCGGAAGCCATCTGAAATCTGTAAAAGAAATCATCTTTGGGCGATACTGTAACCCAGCACTTTATCTGGGTTACAGTAACTAGATTTTTTTTTGTGACCTTGACGTTTCATCCTGCTCCTTTTGGCTTCCAGTTCAATCAGAACCATGAACCTTCATTTCCATATGCATGTGGTATGTCCCCTATTCTATAATACCCACCAGCTCAGCCATTACAGTGCCAGTCCTTAGACTGAAGCCCCAGGACCCTCTGAAATTCAAAACATGTGCACCCTAAGCCTGGCTAGTTGGTGTCACCATTGAATGATGGCTGAGACTCCCTCCCCTACAGGAGCTGTTACCAGTTGTTTCTGCAGGAATCATTTGCAAGTCTTTCACATGCATTGTAGGACACTTTGGCTGAGCTACTGGACTGGCCCAACTAGATGGCTTTAAAATATACTATGACCCCTCTAGCTTTACTGACACATCTACAATGTTTTGTGGCTGTGAGACCATCACAGTCGCTCATTAGTTTCACTTCTGCTAATAACAAATGATCCTCCTGTTTCATTGTTATCTCCCAAATCAATGCCTTTTCAGAAGCTGCTAATGAAGGTTATCAGACATTTAATGAGTAGAACTTTGTTCCTTGATGAGTGTGTAATTTGAGGCTAATTTTTTTCCACATTACTTTTCCTGATCCTGGTATTATTTCCATGAATTTATTATTTTTTCAGACTGCAGACTGTAATGCTTTATAATACTTTCCAGACGCAGAAAATAACATAGCATAGTACTATATTTAAATTTTCAATTGATTCCCTGTAGCTGGCAAACAGCTCATTTTTGGGGCTGTATTTTAACTAAATCATCAGTGTTCTGACACTAACAGAGATATTATGTAATCATCTCATAAATTCATAAGTAATGTTTTAAGAGCTCATGAAGGCAGCCTCACTTTACTTCTGTTACTTTTTCACAAAAACATAATCACACCATATAAATAAGGGCATGAAGTATCATTACAGCAATACAGTTACTATAAGGATTTATTGTTTAGATGCATTATAATTTTTGTTTCTTGTATCATCTTGATGTTTTATATGTAATCATGTAATCCGCCTCACACAGTATTTCTGAAAAAAAAGCAGAAAACAAATGTTTAAAAAGATAGTCCGGAGGTAGCAGGAAAGAAATGAATAGAACCACTTTAGAGATAAAAATTTACCATACAAAGAAAAGGTGAAAGATTTTTAATGGCAGCTAATACAACTAGTTACAGCAGCAGGGAACCGGGGGTAGGAGTGGAGGTATGAAAATCAGCTATTTTGCAGTACATCACACAAATCAGCCAGTTTGAGCAGACGACTTCTGTGTATAGACTGGATTCCCCATCACTGAATTTTAGGAGACCCATTAGACAAAATGGGTGTCTGTTCCCCAAAATACATACCCTATTAGAAGAGTATTGGACCCTGGACTAATGTCTCATTCTTGATTTAAGAAAAAGCTCTTCTCAGACTCTCCTAATTTGCTCTTAGGTAGAAGAGAGGGGGGAAGAGAAGAACACAATTACAATATACTTAGATACTGAATTATTTTGTACCGAAAAAAAAATCTGTGTGCAATCTAATCATATTCCTCAAGTGGCATTTATTGAATGGCTTTGTCTGTCTTTTGAGAGACAAGAATATCACTAATGAAATGGAAAAAGAAAAGCAAAAAATAGAATGTCTTCTGATTGGTAAGAAAAATGCTCCAACCTTCCTTTGTTAAAATGAGTCTTTAAATAAACCTTTACCATAGGTAATTACTATATGTAGTCTGCATTAAACTGAATCATCAGGCAAACCATATGTAACCCCCATCCCCGGGTGCGGGTTGCTACCCAGTGAGGCCATAAAAGTATTTGTTGTACTCAGGACAGGAACCACTCCCAGGCTTAGCGCGAGCACTGATTCTTCCTTCCAGGGTCTGGATCCTTGGTCAAGTTGGAAGGGGGGGGGGGGGTGTGTGGAGGTGACTCCCAGGACCTCGAGTGCTAAGGGTGGCTTCTATGTGTCCTTTATCTAATCCCTGGGGTGACCAATGGTATTTTTGTCCTAATGTGTGCTGGGTGTGTCAAAGAAACAACTGGAGTCATATGTTAGCATGCAAATTAATCTTCACTGCTGAAGTTTGATGAAAAATGGCACAATCTTAATCCACAGCAGCATAATAATTCCTCTTGCCACCATTTCTTTCTCAATCTGTGCAGGAAGGTCAAACGCCAGCCAGGGGAATTCCTACCTTCCAGGGCTTGGAAAATATAGGGTCCCCAGTTGGAGAGAGTGTTCTTTTGATGGGTAGAATCACCCCTTCCAATTGACAAAGATATTTTGTTTCTGTCTCTGCACAGAGAAATAAACGGTCTCTCTCACCAGGGTTTTGAAAGCACTTTGGAAGCACTAGATGGGTAACTTCTTGGATGTTAGGCTTTGCCTTTACTCTCAGTTTGTTGATTCAAACTTGGTTATTGGTGCAGTCTTAATTGCACCTGCTCCTATATACTCTTTGGGTCTCTCCTTCCCTCTGAGAGCTGAGCATGCTCAGGGGGAGTTTAATATCCTAACCATGCCATCCACAAAAATGTGTGGCCAAAGCCAGGGGAGGATCTCAAAAAGCAAAAACCTCTCACTTCTCATGCTAGAAAATTACTAGGGATAATACTAGTGACAGGCAAAGCCCTATCACGTTCTTTTCTATTATTACGGGCTAGCTAGTATTGGCCATTAATGTGATAGATTTCTCAATTTTACCAGTGAGCAATTTAAATGTATCTCACACTGATTGATTGATAGCATTGGAAGGAATTTTAAAATGGCATCTTTTTACATTGTTGAAGGACCATGTTGACATATTTGAATTGAAGTTCCCCCTGATGCAGAACTACCGAAACATGGAACAGTATCAAAACATTATATCCAGGATATCTATCCAGTGACTATCATCCAGGACTATTTGTTGAACCACTTTCATCTGGTGGCTATTAGAATGACATTGCTCCTGCTGCTAAGCTAAGTCCTTCCGTTTCCTCATCGGAGGTTCTTTAATTTTATGAAATGTTTTAGAAGTTTCATGGAGAGGCCATTAATATATTTTCCAGTTGTCACAGATGTTCCATGAATAAGCAAGTGATATAAGGATTATATAAGTGGTTAAAAATTTTATTAAAAAGCTATAGGAAGACACATGTAATAAAAGCACGATAATCTCCTTACAGCAAATCAGACTAATGATTACAAATATTAACTGTTTCACAGCATAAAGATAATACAGTATGAAGATCCTTCACTTAGTTACATAGGTTTTTGTAGGTTTTAATATAGCAATACTAGAAACATGGAAACATAATGGCTGAAAAATACCATATGGCCCATCCAGTATGCCCAACCATCCAATTAATTTAACATAATTCTCATCACTTCCTTAGAGATCTCCTATATATATATCCCATGCCTTCTTGAATTCAGATACTGTTTTTGTCTCCACCACCTCCACTAGGAGGCTGTTTCATACATCCACCACCCTCTCTATAAAGAATTATTTCCTAAGATTACTTCTGAATCTACCCCTTTTCACCCTCATCTCATGACCCCTTGTTGTAGACCCTCTTTTCCATTGAAAAGGGCTCACCACCTGTGCATGGAAACCTTTGAGATAGTTGAATGTCTTTATTATATTTCCCCTTTCCTCTAGGGCATACTTTTAGATTTTTAATCTATCCCCATACGCTTTAGAATGAAAACCACTGGTCATTTTAGTAGCCACTGTCTTGACCGACTCTATCCTATTTATATTCTTTTGAAGATGTGATCTCCAGAATTGTACGCAATATTCCAAGTGAGGTCTCACCAAGGAGACCAAATACATCTCATGTGTGTCCAAAAAAAGCTCAATCTTCTTTTGAATAAAAGATATCAGATATAGAGATCACCTATAAACCCAACAATATCAATCATTTATCCCAGTCAACATATAGTTAATACTTAAAGATGGATACTGGTGGTATTATTTCTTTTTCTATTTTTTTTCATATGCAAATCAGAACTTCCAGTCTATAGGAAGAAAACCCAGGTACCGGCTGATGTTTTGGCTAAATCTTCAATATGGCTGAAGTACACAATATTTAAAAAGACTGTCCTGTGAGATTTCATTTCTGCAATGGTTGATCTACATCCTCAGGCAGGATAAGCTGCAACAGCTTTTCAACCAATGGAGTCCAATCTCTGTGCTAAATAGCATCTTAAAAACATATTGGCTTGGCTGATACTAACTCTGATGAATTTGTCGTCATTCTTAGCATTTGGACTTGTACATATTTTCACTCATACCTCTGGACATATTTTAGACCTAGTTTTTCTGTCTGAATCATTGCACATTAATGGTTGCATATAGAATCTTCCTATCAACCCTGTGCTCTGGTCTGTTCATTTCTTTATTCAGTTTGAGTTAATGCCACTTTCCACTGTTCCTTTGACTCCATTAATGCTATCTACATACAGTAGAAGCCCTATTGATTTAACCTCATTTAAGGCACAGTGGTCAATAATGCATTATAGAATACTGACAAATCTTCACTTTCAATTTAGGATTGGCCAAGATCTTAGATACAGTGGCCTCACTTAGATTAGTAAACATCTGTAAATCCCAGTCTTAAGCACCCTGGTTTTCTCATGAACTTGTTTTGTTGAAAAGGAGCACGCAGAGGGCAAACAGGAAATGGCAGAAGATCTTGCTTTCACATGGTTACATGGTTACATGGAATAGACTTAGTTTTTGGGTACTTGCCAGGTTCTTATGGCCTGGGTTGGCCACTGTTGGAAACAGGATGCTGGGCTTGATGGACCCAGTATGGCATTTTCTTATGTTCTTATGTTCTTATGAGTTCTTCTGCCATTGCCAAAGGGTTTTTTTTTTTTAATTTTACTTATTGTTTGTAAAGCTCTTTCTGTTGGCCACTTGAATTATTTAGGTTGATAAAAAAATTCATTGAAGAAACCTTGTAAGCTGGCCAATCTTCAGGTTGTAGGTAGTGTTGACTTTTCTACTAACATCATTTCCAACATGCATGCTACTCCACAGCTGTGGCCTAACATTTGGCCAGTTACAACTAGTGAGGTGATAGCTGCATTCTCTCAACTGAAATCACTACATTATCCACTTGATCCTTGCTGATTCTGGGTTTTATGAAGTTTAAAGGATACTTTTGTGGAATGTCTGAAAAAGATTGTCAATTTTTCTTTGACTGAAGGGATTATTCCAGACTGTCTTAAAAAAACAAACACTTGTACTGCCTGCACTGAAGCAATCTAATCTAACAGTTAGCAGATGTTGTAAAATATCATCCCCTTTCCAATCTCCCTACTATGGGGAAATTAGTTGAAAGATGTGTTTTGGTGCAATAAACAAGTTTTCTTGATGAGGATAATGTTTTAGATCCGTTTCAGGGCATCTTACACTGTGGACATGACACATATACTCTCTTAGTCTTCCTACTGGACACATTATTGCAGGAGCAAAACCCAAGTAGGGTAGTGCTCAATTTTTCCTTTGCACTTGATTTTGTAAATCACAGTCATTTGCTGAACCATCTCTGCTCTGTGGGAATAGACGATGGTGTATGATGTTGATTTCAGTCATTTTGAAGTAATCTGACCAACAGAAGAGATTAACTGATAGCTGGAGGACCATAACTGTAGGTTTCCCACAAGAATCTGCTCTTTCGTCAATATTACTTAATCTTTATCTTTTTTATTTCCTTGGTGTGTCATGACATATATATATGCTGATGAGTTCTTTTTGCTTGCTAAAGGATGCCTTACTACTACTTTGAGTATTTTGACTGTTTGTTTTCAGGCAGTAGATAGGTGGATGGAGCAGAAAGAACCTTCCCTTAGTGTTCAGAAGACAGGGGATTCTTTGGTGTTGCTCTTTTGTTTCTCCTGAGGTTCCTCCTACTTTGAGGTATAAAGACATTGATCTTTTATTTACATGAATGCTCCCAGGTCAGAAACATTTGGATATCACCTGCATAGATAGATATCTTCACTCCCATTTCCCTAATTACAGTTCGCAGGTATATATTGAAAAATACAAGAGATAGGGGTAGCTAACAAAAGCTATCAAAGAACTCTGTTGAAGAATTGGCCTAGTTTAGTTGTGCAATAGAATACTTTTGGTTGTAAAAAGTGTTCTGAGAACTTAGCCAGATAACTTGTGGACAGGCAATGGACGTAACAAGGTGGCACTACTTAACTGGATAAGTTTTCTGCCTAAGTAGTGGTATTGAGAGTTAGCCACATAAGTTATCCATCTAGGTTAGACATGCTCAATAGCAGGTCTAAACTTAGATGGATATGACTTATCTGGCTAAGTAGCGTCAAATACGGAGACATTAAGCTGCATAACTATGCAGCTGAATATCCCATTTGTTAGCCAAATAAGTCTATCCATCTAACTTAAACATCCAGCTATATTTTGAATATTAACCCCATTCTGCAAAAGAGACATTAATTTTTCTCTACTATATGCAGTAGTTTACCAGTTTGAAAAAGTATTTTCTGATAAGGAAAATAGCATTTAAGAATAGAAAACCCATTGTTGATGCCTTGTGAATTCTGCAAGTGATTGATGAAAATCTTCTTGAAATATCTGAAAATAAATATTTGAAAAATTAAATTGTGTTCACAGTGTTACAAATTGTGTTCACAGTGTTACATTTGACCACCAAATGTGAGAGCTATGGTCCATGGGATAGTCCCATGGACCATAGCTCTCACCTCTACCTGATCCAGGCTGAAGCTTCACATCCCCGGGTGATGATGCCTCCCCAATGCACCATATCACCACCTGTGGTAAGACGCCATCAGTAGTTCTCTTGCAGCAGGACACTGCCAAGTCCTATGATACGTGGACATTTAAAGGGACCAAAGCGGGAAAAGCCCATGGCCCCACTTGATGACTTCACTGCCTTCAGCCCTTAAAAGGGCCTTGTTCCTTGCCCCTGCAGTATTATCCATTGGTATAGACCTATAAAAGGCCACTTCAGCTACCTCTTCTTGCTTCGGCAATAGGTCGACTACTTCCAGTAGAGTGTACTGCCTCAATATGTTACTGGTCTTTATTCCTGGTCTTTGTCTTGGCAGTCCCTGGTCTTCTTTCCTGAGTTCTTCATCTTCATCTGTGGTCAGGTCTTCATCTTCATCCTGTGGTCAGTCTTCAGTTCTTTGTCTTCCTGCCATCAGTGCCTTCTGCCCACTTGTGCTGTTCCTTACCTGCTATTTGTCCCGTCTTCCCGTGGACAGATCTCTGGCTTTGACTTCGACATGTTTTTCAACTCAGATTGAACTCTGCCTGCTACTGACCACTGCCTGACTCGGTCTGGAATGCCGCCTACCCTGACTACTGCCTGGCTCTGACTCCAGCTGTATTCAGCCTGCCTCGGACACTGGCCTGTGATTCAACTACCTCCATGGATCTTCATCTCACCCAAGTCCTGCAGGCCCCGGCACCCAAGGGCTCAACCTAAAGGGAACAATGGCTGGTATAAGTGAAGCTCCAGTTGGATCTTTGCCACAGCTAGGTCCCCCAGCTGTTAGTGGGGGACATGCATAGCTCCCTCTTAGGTTGCACCATCCCCACCTTGGTCCAAGGGTCCATGCCTGCAACATACAATTAGCAAGTATTGAAAACATGATATGACATAAAGTAACATCCAATAACATGCTGACATGATGGTCTGCAGTCATATTCAATGTTTCTATGAGTCCATTTGGAGCTGAGAGGAGGATAGCTTATTGCATAAACCAAGTTCTAGTTCCATTCCCCTACTTAAAACTAGAGAGATGCATTCATTTCAAATAAATGTAATGAATTTTATAACGAATAAGTCAATTTTCAGTCCATTACGAATGGAATAAACCTAAAATCAACGTAGCTGAAAATAGCCAAAGATTTTTGGTTTCTTAGTAAAATAAAATAAAGTAGGCCTCCCCGAACTTTGCTGCAACCCCCATCCAGGTGCCTCCCTGGCTCCTATTTACCCCTTTCATGGGGTTTTCAGTGTAGAAAGCTGCAAAATCAATCCACAGTCTCTCCTGCTCTGCTGACTCCCAGTTGTATAATGGTGCTGGCCAGCCCTGAGGCCAGCTCCATTTTGTTCTATGGCTTCACAAATATACATCACTTCAGATTACCAACAGAACTGCATACTTCTGTTCATAAATCTTCTTTCATGACTCCTATCTCATTCCTTTACTCATCTTTTTTTTCTTCCTGTTGATAACTCCATTAGATAGCATTTACAATATTTATTAAATTTCTCTTATGCATTACTGTTATGTCAAACTCAATAACAAAATAAAACAAAAGGGTTTTTGTTTTTGAGGTTTTTTTTAAGTCTCGGATGACTATTCTGTTCACAACTTTTGTCTTTGCTGAAAAATGGAAACATTTATTTTATTTATATTTTGCTTTTCAGGCACCTCAAAGTGGATTACACTCAGGTGCTTTATTTCCCTTATCAAATTTTTGTTAAGAGCATTAATTAATAAACAATTGAACTAGTTAAAAAATAACAAGACAATAGACATACAATAAAAAAAGAATTAAAAATATCATCAGCCATTAGATTAAAAATAATAAAATCCAGTAAAAACTAAATAAATTTTAATTTAGATTGAATGGGAGTTGGGTGGGGTTATTTATATATTGATGATAAAAAAAAATAGTATACTATATCCCTAAGTTTGGGAACATTTGTCTCTCTTGATGCTTTCTCTATTGTGCTATGCTTTATTGAAATTAACAATATGTTCCTATGATGGTTTATCAGATATGTTAACAGATATTGTAAGTTCATTATGCTTCTTTAATAAAAAGTATTTTGCACAAAAACAAAAAAAAACCCAGAATAGCTGATGTAAATTCTATCTTCATATGAAATATATAAGGAACTGTCTGAAAAACATCTCAGATTAATTCATGTGCATGTATAAAGTAGAACATAGGAATAAAGAAGTTTCAGTTTCCTTGAAATTCTGTTAAAGGAAGGGGCTAGGGAATTCATCTGTGCACAGGTGGCATGTTTTCTCTCTGCAAAATAAAACTTCTTATAAAAAAGTTTACATTTTAACTTTTACAGTAAATTTATTTTTCTTACAGATTTGTAGTCATTTCAGCTATTTGCAAAATATTCTTTTTTTCTTCCTTTTAATCTCTGTGACAGAAAGAGAAAAAAATTACAACTAGCTGCAGCAGTTATGAATCTGAAAGAAAAAGAATCAATCGTAAAAGTTAATATTTCAAGTAAATGAATGAACTTTTATATAACAAGCTTTATTTTGCAGAGAAAAGGTGCCTTTGTACGAATGAATTCTCTAGCTCCCTCCTTTCACTGAGCTTGAATGGAAGAGAAAACTAAAGAATGTAGGAATCCTTGCAGGTATGAGGAGTTAATTCATTGAAAAGCAACTGAAATTATAATTCCATCTTCTGCTTTTATAACTTCAGTTACTTTTCATCTATAATTGTGGTTAAACCCACTTAGACCTGCAAGGATTCTTACAATAGTTAATGTCAAATAAGACACACAGTGGAACCATTGAAGCACTGCAGCCCTCTAGATCAGTTTTTCACGTCCCCTTGCCTACTCTCAAGCAGTATCACTAGCCCCTGGCAAAGAAAAATCAGCTGGGAGTAATCTTGTTTTTAGTTTGTTTTTTTTTTCTGAAGCAGAAGTAATTCAACTCCAGTCTAATCTTTGTTGGAAGGTTTTCACAGCAGCAGAACTTGCAGATGTGCGAGTCCTGGCTCTAACTTGGGGCACTATGATGGAGTCTTCTTCCACTCTCTCTGCACAACAACTGGAATTTAAAAAAAAAGTATTTTGTAATGCGGCCTTTAGAGATCGGAATGATGTCTATGTAAATGACTCCATGAGTGATGTTATAGTGTAATAGTAGGTAGTACTCATGATAGATGATAAACATAGTAATACAGTAAATGATGGCAGATAAAGACCAAAATGATCCATCGATTCTGTCCAATTTGGCTAGATGTGCATATAAATTCCTTTATGCAGCCCACTACCAACTCTCCACTCTCCCACCTTTTGCCCAATCTTTCCACCCTTTTCTAACCACTGCTCTCTATATCTGTCCCATGCTTGTCTAAAATCTGCCACAGTGATGGTCTCATCACTTCTGTTAGTAGGCCGTTCCAACGTTGATTCCTACAAAACCATACTTAAGCCAATACCCAATTTAGCGTGTTTTAGTGTTATCAGTGGCTGTGAGGGAAATGTACCTACAAAAGTCTTTAATAGGATTATTACATCACAGAAATGGAATTTATACTAATGATTTATATTTCCCTTAGATTGTCCCGTATCTGTGCAAAATACTTATATGATAATCTGAGTTTGCATGTAAGGTGAAAGTGTGGATGTGTGAGGTATGACAAATATATGCGAGAGACAATAAAAAGATGTGTATTAAGTCAAAATAGGTTTAGGATAAAAGGTTTCATTTCATTTATTATAATCTGCCTTTCCTTTGGAAGCTCAAAGTGAGGAAGACCACATTGATTTGAACAATTGCAAACCAAAATCTTAAAATAACATCAAGAATCAAAATATAAAAAATTACAATATGTGCTCCAAATAGGACAAAGAATAAAATTCAATAAATATAGTAAAAAAAAAAAAAAAAGGATATGAGAGATTAAAAGGCTTGTTGAAGAAGCCTTTTAATCTCTTGATACCATTTAGTTTTTTCTAGAAATTAAATGTTTGTCAAATAACTGGATTTCTTTAGGCATAGCATTCCAAAGGTGGGATACAATCCAAGGAAAATCCTTACCCCTAGTCCCAGTTAATCTTGCCTCTTTACCATTAAAGGAATCTTAAGGACCCAAGCAGGGACAATACTGGGTTAAGCGCTGCTTGAAATTATGCATTGTAATATAATTTTGGGGTTAGTATAACCTGTGTGTTATAAGGGAAATATAAAAGAGCCAAGCCAGGTCTGCCCCTTTGGAAAGTGTGAACTCTGCCCTGGATCCACAGGGATGGGTCCTGTTCATTTGCAGTCAAGTGAACTGAGAGAGCATTTACACCTGCCCAGACCTATAATACCCTTGCACCACCACCACCACCGAAGATTCAGATTAGACCTTATAAGGGATCTCTGGGACTATCCTAATGTCCCCAGCAATTCCAGTTCAGAGGGCCAAGTGCCGAGCCATGATAATCTGGTAGAGACCCATGAGTTCTTTCTTGTATTAACCTTGGAAGATGATCTGCCTTTCCTTGAACCTGAGAAGGCTTGATTTGCCTTGCATCATGAACCCTTGAACCTAGAGGCCTTTGTTGACCTTATATTGTGAAGCCTTGAACCTAGAACCCTTTGCTTGCCTTGTATCTGTCCTTGAACCAGAGACCCTTGCTTGCCTTGAACCTGAAAGTAGGTACTGTAACTAAAGCTTATTGAGTTGTGTAAACCACTATGTTAACTCTGAAGAGAAGGGACATGTAATCTGATTCCTAACCCTGCAAATGGAAGTCAGGATATACTGGTTCTCTGTTAACGTGCATACTAGAATAAAGCCCAGTTGCAGAATCTCGGAATGGCATGGCTTACTTGCGGGTGGGTCCCAATAACCTGACACGAACCAATGTATTCCCGTTGACTATTCCTCTGGTTTTGATTTAGTCAGATAGCATGATGTGAGGGCATAAGGTCATATTTCATCAGAGTGCGTGTTGGTGAAGCCCCTTTCACAACTGCATTTATCCTCCTGGGTATTTGAAAATTTAATTCCCTCTGTAGAATCAGTAGTTTTTACTGTCCAGATTTAAACTACATATACTAGTTTATTAATATCCCTTTTGATGAGCTTTTCTGAAAGAATATTTCACTGATATTTTCTCTCTCACCTTATTAATTTATATTTCAGGCTCAAGATGCTGTTGCTTAGGACTGAAAAATTACCAAAGCCAATCAATTGTATAGATTTGTTTGTACTTGGCAGGTAACTTTACAATCTCAGTCTTCACTGCATGGTCTCAAATATTGTTCATGGTTCTTCCAATCATTAGTTGTTATCTTTTCAATAAGAACCTGTTGGATTTAATAGACTATTATTTTCTCTCTATTTATTTAGGATTGATTTTGGGATGAAGAGGAACGTTTCAGGCTTTGATGCTCACTCTGAGGTCTAGGGGAGAGAGGAGAGGTGGTGTTCCCCTAGGGAAACTTAGGTACCCCTCTCCAAAGAAGAGGCAGTAGTGTTCTGTTTCATGTGGAAAATACAGAATTTTGATTTGTAAGACATATAAGGTATCCCCCACTACAAAGTGGCAGTACATTGGAGTCTCCCCATAATTCTGATTTGCCTCCTAATCAGGACAAAATTTCCAAATTTAATACTGTTATCAGACCTGTTATCAGACCTGTTATCAGACCATTAAGAAGGATCATATACTTGCTTTTTATAAGAGTCACTTTCTAAATGTAAGTTTCTTAATGTAGCATAGCACAAGCCACGGAGACCTAGGTGCAGGCGCTGACAGAGCATCAGAACTTGAACAGCTTATTGAGCTACGGATGGAATTCTACACTTCTAATCTTTTCACTGTATTTTTGTGCATCATTGAATCAAATCAGGATGGAATAGGAAAAAAAGTAAAAAAAAAAAAAAAAAAAAATTAGCAAAAAGCTTTTCTTTTTTTTTTTTTTACACCATTGGCACATGGATGGAAAATTTGTTAATGAGTGTAGCTCCGTAAATGAATAAGATTTGGTAGGTCATGGGTCAAAACATTTCCCAAAATTTTGAACAGAGAAAGAAATATATCATGACAGTACTGCTGGTTCCTGACAACTCTGCCGAGAGTAAAACACATGCAGATCTGATGTTTGAATCATATTAGAGCACCAAATGTCCTACTGATATATTTACAGCACAGGTGAACAAACACGTCTGTGAGTTTTCCATTGATCGTCAGCAGTGGTTAAATGCTTGTGTTACTTTTCCACACTACAGACAGAGCCTGACTTACAGGCTCAGCACAGCCCATTGTGCACATCATAAAGAAGGATTAAAGCTATGACAGTAACTTTAAAATGAGTGCATGGGTACCCATATATATGGGTGCATGGCCACATATGCTGGAACTTTATACCTGCGCGCAGGTTATAAAATAGGCCTGGCGCGAGCATGTGTGCTCCTAGATGTAAGCGTGCACACGAACTGTAGGGAAATGTCTACTTTTGCACGCACAAGTGAGGAAATTTTACATGGGGGCAGGAGCAAAGCTCACCTACCCTGAACCGCCATGATATTTTGACCACCTGTAGGATATCCTCCTTATCCAAGATAGTGTTTGTAATCCTCTTCCTTTGCATGCCACCCTTCTGGGTAACTGAACATGTAAGATCCACAGAGAACTGCGCATAGCTGGAGTCAGCAGTAGATGTAGCGGAGGTTCCTTTCAAAACTAACATGCGCTATTTTCGGATCCTGTCGAAAATGTTCCCCTGGGAATGCCTCCTTCAAATGCGGCTAAAAATATATATGTACACTTTTAGCCAGACTGGGGGAAGGCAGTTATCAGACATGATAACTCTGTGGAAATGACTGAAAATGGCTCCACAAAGTACAATTGAAACAGAATGAGTACCTACTGTTTGCTATGTGTACTTCTTGGGGTCACCAAGAGCATGTGTAACTTTGTGCATGTAGATGTATGTGTGTATTTCTGAAAATGATATACTGACACTGGTAAATCTTTTCCCTTTATGTCCTTTGCGAGTGCAGGTAACATTACGTGCTAAATCAGGTTTCTCATGAACTTGCATCCATACAATTCATAGAAAAATAGAAATGATGGCAGAATGAGACCAATAGGCCCAGCCAGTCTGCCCAGCAAGCTTTTACACTTATTTTCTCATACTTATCTGTTACTCCGACCCCTGAATTCAGGGCCCTTATTGGTAACATTTTTATTCTAATTTCCTTCTATACCCGCCATTGAGTTCAGGGCCCTTATTGGTAACATTTTTTATTCAAATTTCCTTTCACCCCCACCATTGATGCAGAGAGCAGTGTTTGGAGCTGCATCAAAGTGAAGTATAAGGCTTAATGTTTGAGGGTAGTGACCGTCGTATCAAGAAAGTTACCCCAATGTTTTTATACTCATACTGCTCAGATCAATGCCTTGTTAGATGTTGTCTGGATGTAAATCCTATTTCTTCATTCCCCCCTGCCATTGAAGCAGTGAGCTGTGCTGGATATGCATTAAAGTGAAGTATCAAGCTTAATTTGTTAGGGGTAGTAACCACCGCAATAGGAAAGCTACTCCCATGCTTATTTGTTTACCCTGACTATGCAATTCAGTCCTTGTTGGTAGTTGTCTGAATATAAATCCTCTTTTCTTCATTTCCCCTGCCGTTGAAGCAATGAGCTGTGCTGGATATGCTTTCCAAGTGAAGTAACAGGCTTAACTGGTTCAGGGTAGAAACCGCCGCAACAAGCAAGCTACTCCCACGCTTATTTGTTTACCCAGACTGTGCAATTCAGTCCTGGTTCCCTGATAGATTTTCAAAAGATCATTTATGCTTTTGAAAATCAAGCCTTAAAATATTGTGGAGAAGGTACAGTTCTTTATATTATTTGAAGGAAGAGGGCTACCTGTTTTGAGAGTTATTAAAACATTTGTCTCATTCATAATATTTTCCTAATTTATCTGCTAATTTTGCATTCTGCTCCATCTCAGTTTGATGCATTGTCTTTGCCTTTCTGTCCTCATCACTCATTGCTCTACAGGGATGTCATTTCTGACCCTTTTAACATTGTTAGAAGGCAATCTTGGTTCTTATTCTCCCTAGAGCAGATTAATGAGCAGAAAAGCTTAATTAAGAGAACATGATGTCGACTTGGGATTGCAGCTGTGGTGCTTCTATGCTGTGATGCAGTCTCTATGTGAAAACAGAAATTGTTCTGATTCAGTGACGTTTCCTTGCCATTTTTAAGGATCACTAATCCTCCTGGCAGTGATTTTAATGAGCTTTGAGGGCCTGCACTGTGAATGCTTCATGGCATGTTAATGCTGTAGCACAGTATAGGCACCCTTATCCATAGAAATTGAAAGGGGGTTGTCCCAAAAGGTATTCCCTCCATCGCAAAACGTTGTTGTCCTCCTGGATAAAGCTGATGTTCCTTAAACCATATATTCCTTGGAGAAAAGGTACTGAGGCAGGAATAGTGGTAAGATCCATTTACCAAAAAAACCCCATGGGGAAGTGCCACCAACCCCTGGAGAGAACATCCCGGTGCGATTGATTGTCTTATCCTTAAGGGATCCTAAACTTTGCTTCCCCCCATTCAGAAAACCCCCAGGGCTGAGGTGAATTATTTCTAGTCTCAGCCCCCCAACATAGTCCTCCATCTCTGTGATGAGGGCATAGGAAGGAGGTTAGAATAAGATAAATGCATTTCATTTCCCGCATATCATGGTTATGTAACAGTTTCATTTGATGCTCTGTGAATAAAATGTATTAGACTGAGATGACCTTAAGTAGTAATGAGTGCTCTGTTTGCTTATAAACATCTTGTTTTGATCATTTCTGAAGGTACATACTCATGAATGCATGTAAATTAGGAGGCTGCAGTAATTATAGTAGTAATATATTTCAACAGTGATTGCTAAGTCAAAAATAATATATATTTTCTCTGCCATGGTAAATTAGGTAACTCTAAGGGGTGAAATTTCAAAGAGTAAAGCATGCAAAAATTAGCATATATGCAGATAAGTAGCATCTACTCATGTACATGCTATTTTATAAACATCAAACATAGGTGCATATTTTTGCGTTCGCATGCACATATACATGCCTAAAGAGGGGGCAGTCTGAGGCGTTCCGGAGTAAGGCTAATATTTACATGTGTATATTGCTATTTAAAAGATATGCACATAGATATGCCAGCTTAGTAGTTTGATGTTATAACTGCTAATTATTTTGTGTAAATGATATTACACCTGTTCATTGTGTACTATTGGTTGGGTGGGAGGTCTGGGTGACGTGTGGGGAGTTGAAGTTGAATAACCAAAAGGATCTCAATGACCTGGATAAGGATAGGGTAAACTGCTGGAGAATTGGTAAAACTAGTAATTTCAATTACGCACATGTGTTAAAATATACCGACTTAGCACGTAAATCCCAATTTTGCACGAGTAAGTCCTACTTAATTTTTGCATGTAAAATATACATGAGTATATTTTTAAAATACGTAGAAAAAGTACATGCATTCAGTGTACTGAAGTAGTCACTTTCAATGCATTGACTGTTCTTGTGTGTAAGCATATACTGTACATGCACATATGTTGTGGGATAATCTGATATGTGCGGGTCATAAAATATTATCGTGAATCTCTGCGCAGCCATATACATGCCTGTATGCTGAAAGTTGTTTGAAAGTTATCCTCTAAGAACATAAATTCAGCATATTCAGTATGTTAGAAGTATAACTTTATGCTTTAAATACAGATCTTTTAAATGTATTGCATTGAAACATAGAATAAGACTGAGAACTTCCATCAGTTGTGTTTGACTCGTTTGTGGGGATGTGTTGGTTTGGTTCCATTTTTCATTTTTGGAGGCGGGAACATTTCTTTTTTTTTTTTTTTTGTTTCATTTCATATTTCTTTTTGGTGTGGTTTGTTTCCCAAACTGAGAAAAAGCATTAAACACTAACACCCTCCAAAACAACAACAAGAAAAACAAACTGGGCCTCTCTGAGGCCCTCCAAACCTCCCCCTCTCCTTCCCCCAAGACACCCCGGGAACCAGGCCTATCCAGCTGGCCTAAGCCAAGCCTAGCTGGGGTTGAACTGGGCCCCTCCAACCCACCCCAGGCCCTGACCTACCAGGGTGGGCTGGACATTGGTCTGGTCTGATGCAGCATGGCATGTTCCATGTTCTTATAAAATGTGAGCTTAGGTTCTCTCCTGGAAACCCAGGCCCATACATAACAGGGACAAAGTCCACGGGTACTTGTGTGTCCACTTACTAGACAGTTTTCAAAGACAAATCACCTGCTGATCCCGAGGCCCACAGCAAGCTTGCAAGGCAAACACACACACATACATAAAATACAAAACATATTAAAGACAAGAAAACTGAAACAACAGCTAGCTAAGAGTCTAAAATAAGGAATCAAAAAAGTTAGCATAAAAAATTAATTAAAACTTCTTAAACATCCTCAGTAAAAATAAAAATTAAATTCAGCTAAATAAAATAGGTTTTAAACAGGTTTGAATACAATATTTCTAATTAAACAAAAGCCTGTTTCAACAGGTTTTTAAGAAAACTTTAAAATGTTTGGGACACTCGCCCAGGGCTCATAAGGAAGAGTGTTTCAAAGAGCTGGCGTAGCGATGGAAAATGCACGTTCGCGAGTCACAGATAACCTGGCTTTTTTCGTTGAGGGGACATCAAGCAATGGCATCTGGGAGGATCTCAGTAATCTCTTGGGATTATGCATAAGGAACATTGAGTTTGCTCATGGTAATGAATTAATTGCCAATAGCTTGTGGGTTAACATAGCCACCTTGTATTTAATTTTCTACTGAACAGGAAGCCAGGGAAGGTCAACGAGCACAAGGTTGATGTGGGTACTTTTACTCTAGCTAGTAATTAGATGTGCAGCAGCATTCTGAGTAGTTTCAATTGTTTGATTGATGTGTATGGCAAACTCATATAAAGGGAATCACAATAATCTAGAGCAGATAACAAAAATGACTGACATTGTTACTTTGTGGCTTATTTAAATTTGTCCCCTTAATGACCGTACTACAGTGCTGCATTCATATCTTTCTAGTTTCCTCTTGCCAAGTTTTAAAGCCATGCTTATTTTATTGAGAATACAGCTGTGCTATGTTTTCTGGCTTGCAGGCTGTCCCTACAAGCCAGCTCACTCACCCGATGCTGCAAAATTAGTTCACCGCTGCTATCCTGTGCGGCCAGAAATGCCCTCACTCCACGCGGTGAGGGGCGCTATCGATGCCCGCTGGACCCAGCTACCTAGGCGCACACGCATCCAAGGCCTGCTTTTAAAGTGCCCATAGTGGGAACTTAGCAGAGGCACCCCTGGATGACGTCACCTTCTTCAGCCCTTATAAAGGCCCTTCTCTTTGCCAGATACCACCTCAGCAACAGACCGACTCTGCGTAGAGCGTTAGTTGCTGCCTTCCATGTCTTTAGCCTTGCCTTTATCTTCAGCCTCTTCCAGCCTTCTGTGTCTTCAGCCTTATCTTGGCCCCCTTGGACTGACCTCTGGTACTGACCCTAGCATGGGACCTGACCATCCTTGTCTGCCACCTGCCCTGACCATTGCCTGTGATCTGACCCTTCTTGCCTGCTCCATGCTTTGACCGCAGCCTGACTATGGAACCTCTCAGCATTCACCAGAGACATTTACCTAAATCCTACTGGCTCCCGGAACCCAAAGGCTCAACCTATGGAGAAAGGGGCTGGTATAGGCGACTATCAGATATGATTGTGTCACTCAGTGGCTCTGCTTTCACATCTGATGACTCAAAAGACTTTTTCCTCAGAAATCTCATTAGGGTTTTCACTATTGCACCTCACCCCAGGAAATAATCTAGCAAGAGTGGATGGTGCAATCAGCAAAAGATACATTAAAGAGAATCATTGAAGCAGACTGGCCTACTTAGGCCTACCTGGTTCCTCAGAGTAACCTAGTGGTTAGAGCCGAAGGCTGCAGAAGCAGGGAAACCATGGTTACAGTCCAGCTGATACTTCTTGTGACCTAGGGCAAGAAATTTCACCCTTTGTTGCCTTGGGTACAAATTAGGGATTCATTTACTGAGCAGTGTTAGTAATTTGCTACATGCTAAACAGCGTTTACCATGCAGTATTTGAAATACCATTTTATTTTCCTCCCAGTAATGCTAGTATGGTAATGAGCTGCTTTTGTAGCTTACTTTCCTGGGAGCACTGGGATGCTAACATGGGCCTCTGTGCTTTCCAGGGCTATAAGTTAGACTAGAGTGGCCAAAAGTCAACCCCTCCCCAAAATAAGGAAAATCTCCCAGGGACCTTGTGAGACCCACTGTCTCTAGAGATGGCCCCTGTGCTAGAAGCTTAAAAATGTTTAAAAAGACACATGATGCAGGCCCGTCCCCTCTGTTCCCAACCCTGCTACTTTATCATAATTCCTACCCCCCCACAGACACACCGGCCTTCAGAACCTCCCCAGCCCCCAACTCTGGACCCTCAAAACCCACCCTAGACCCTCCCCCTGACCACTGCAGGTCATACCTGGTGGTCTAGTGAGGCCTGCAGCATCCTCTGGGTTTTGGGCTCTGCAGTTTCCCTGAAAAAATGGCACCGGCGGCTGCTTTTCACCTTATGCTCTATCTTCTGCATGTCTGTTTTTGTTATGCTTTAATTAGTTGACATGATCATTGACAGCAAGGTTTTCCACTCCTACATATGTTTTCAAACTTTGAGTGAGAAGAAATTTCATTCTCTAATGCTTGAGCTTGGAGTGGTGCGATTCTCTCCGAGAGAACTCCTTTAAATTAATTCTCACTGTATTCCACAATCTTGATTAATCTTTAAATTCCTTGCTCTTAATTTGATATTGCTTGTACTGCCTCTAAAAGATTTAAATTCTTTCTCATTAAAGTTGTTGTCAGCGCTCTATTGGAATCTAAAGTTGGAAAGTAGCCAAAAGCTTCTATTTAACGTTTACCTTTTCTTCCATTTGCTATAGCCTGAGATAATTAAGCTTCATCTTGTCATCAAAGTTGTTTCAGGAAGCCTGTTTGTTTCTTCTGTAATGTGTGTAAATATATATATGTATATACAGTATATACTGTATATACATATATGTAAAGAGAAAGAGGGATCCAAACTCAGGCACCGGCAGTCTGGGTAACTTGAATTGGATATATTCAGTGCTGCACCACTGAATATACCCAGAGAAATCAGTTATTGGAATAAGTTTATCCAGATTACTTTGGGACTGTCTCGAAGCTTCACTAGACTTATGTGGATAACTTACCTGGATAATTTTGAATATCAGAGTTATCCTGGAAAGTTATCTGGCTAATTAAGCCCCATCCCGAAACAAATCTGACAACTAGCTTTTATCTAGATGGCAACTGGATAAGTTGGAGAAGGTGAACTGGATGGAAAATTGAAAAAAAAATCAAGAAAAAAACTAAAGCAAAACAGGACAGCAAAACAAAGGAGAGAAAAGGTGGAAAAACTACAGAAAGATCTCTGGAAACTCTGGACCAAAAATAGAGTTTAGACACACTGTCTCCACTCTTTTTATCCTGGTCTCTGTGAAGATGTTCCTTTGGAGTTCTTTTCCCAAAAAATATATCAAAGAGAGAGGGACTGCACACAGAGGTTTGTTACTCAATAGGACAACTCAAGAAAAATCTGAGCTAAGAATCCATGCCCTAACATGGAAGCAGGAGGTCTACAATGGCTTGAGCACGCACCATCTCTTGCTACTACACGGGGTAACATAGACTCTAAAGTTCTATTCGGTAATCTTTCTTTTCCTCCCTAACAACTTGGTTCAATCCTACTGGTAAGGAAACCAGGGTTCCTTACACAAAGTTTTGTGCCTCAGTAGGACTTTATTCCTTGGCAAGTTTTACTCCTTCAGTTCAAGTGTGAGCTTAACTTTTAGTGTACATCCCCTGGGCATTGCCATTTTGATCCACAAAATTGTCTCCCTTTCCTCCCCACAGTCATCCCTATGCTACTTCTAAGAATCACTCTCAAATGTATTCTCACATGGGTGTCTGTTCCAGCAGATTATCGCTCTAGTAGTTAGCTTTAGCAATGCTTATAATAAACTGTCCTGTCACCAAAGGGACAATGCTACCTGGCATAGCCTGAAAGGAACACATTTGTAAGTATACTAACATTATCTAGTTATATCTCAACTCTGAGATGAAAAGCCTGAAGGAGTTTCTTTGAATTCACATAACAGGGGGGGGGATTTAGCAGCACAAGCTTGCAGTTGGCGAGCGTATTCCACCATGTCACCACTCCGGGTCTGTTAGTATCCATTCGTGTGACCCTGCTTTGTCAGCTCGCAAATGCAGAGGGCTCCGGATTCTCCATGTTCTTAAGTTTTCTGCTGAAATCAGCGCTTGAGTTAGGTTCCTGACAGTGCTGGAACCAAAGCCTTCCATTTATTGACGAAAAGTAAAGCATGTAGACAGATGTCCCTGCACTGGCTGATCGATGTGATCTCAACACGACGCCCTGAAGAGAGACCACCTGTAAGAATGAGAAGGTACAGGATCACGTCCGTTCACAGCTTGACTCATTGGCCGACTGGCAGCAAGGGCACCAGCTGTAATGATTGCTGCACCTGGCCTACGGTGAGCTTAGCTTCAAATCAATTTTGCCATGGTCGCAAACCCCACTGAAAGTGTGGTCTCTGCCCTTAATTTAGTCATTACCTGGAAGGGTAAAGCCCTTTCTTCTTTCATTAAGAAAATAACTTTCATCCTGTTAGATGCTTTTGTCCTTTAAGCCTTGATTTAGGAATACTGTTGCATTTTAGTTTAATATAGCTACTCACTATTTTTTTTTTAAATAAAATCTTCAGGATATCTAGATATATTATTTCTGCTGCTCTCTAGATGAGCTTGTATGAATGATGGATAGGTGATTTAATCTCGGGTCCATTCTGGTGTAAAACAGAAATCGTTAGCAACTAAAATGAAAATCTTCTTTATTTGTAAAACAAGCTATTCATCTTTTTTTTTTTTTTCATAGTACTTCTCCTGGAGGGAATATTTCAGTTTTCCTCACACATCGGAAGAAGCATTATCAGGTTCTTCCATCTTCTTTTTCAATAAAAAAAAATGGGGCAGCAAACTATCCCCTTTGAATAGGTGATTATACTACAGATTTATTGCCTGCTCCTTTCCCATTAATTGCATGTAATAGGAAGCAGAATTCAATAGCTTGAAAACTGATCCACTCTTTATTGCCTGCATATTGCAATTGCTTATTACAAATCCAAAGGAACAGTACTTTCATGTTCTTTTCCTTGCATCCGTGTGGGATCCAGTGTCCTGTCACTGAGTGGCCAGCAGCAGTGGTAGAGGGGCCAGTGGCAGCACCTCATCAGTTTACAGTGCAGCACACTGTACCACCTTCAGAAATATTGTTGCGTTTAGAGCAAACAGTAAAGGCATGAAAATGTCGTTTCTTCAGGAGAAATATTTCTCAGGTATATCATATGATTCACAATGTTTGGCCATCTAAAATACTCAGAACCTATTCTAACTTGTGAAACCACTTTTTTGGTGAACTATTTTAAATGAAACATGATGACAATTCATGTGGGCTTTTATTTTTATATTGTAAATAGCTAAGTTTAAATTTGTATAAGATTTGGGGAGAGAAATTGTTAAAGCCATTGCTACTTTCAACCATTGTTTTCTGCACAGAAATAGGGTCTCTGAAAATCTCCTGGCTTACTGTGACTGCACATAAAGTTATGTACATAGCGCCACTGCACACATACACTTTGGGCCGGATTTTAAAAGGGTTACGTGCATAAGGTACGCGTGTAACCCTTCTAAAACGGCCCTGCGCGTGCCGAGCCTATTTTGCATAGGCTCGGCGGCACGCGCAAGCCCCGGGACGCGCGTAAGTCCCGGGGCTTGCAAAAAGGGGCGGTCGGGGGCGTGGTGTCGGCTCGGGGGCATGTTTGGGGGCATGTGGGCGGTCCGGTGGCATGGCCGATTGCCCCAACACAACGGCCTGTGTCGGGGCCTTGGAGGGAACCGGCAGCACGCGCAGGGCTCTGTGCAAGCAAGTTGCACAAATGTGGACCCCCTTGCGCGCGCCAACCCCGGATTTTATAAGATACGCGCGTATCTTATAAAATCCGGCATACTTTTGTTCGCGCGCATGCTCTTTTTTTAAAATGTACCCATTTACGTGCAGGTAGGAGACGTGTTCCTGGGGATGGGCCAGGGAGGAATTGACAAAAGTGAAACAAATAGTAGGGACAGGTCTGTACATGTAATTTGTCCAAGTCAATTTTCAAAGGGATTGTTTTTCTTTTGAAAATTAGTCAAGTCTGTGGGCAAAAAGTACCCACAGACTTTTCATGTCTGCACATAGTTTGAAAGTTACCTCCCAAGAGAGAAATTTTGAGTAATCCGCCTAGGTAATCCGCCTAGGTGCAAAGTCCAGAGGTATTTTATACCCACAGATCTTGCAGCTAATCTTGCAGCTAATTTTCAAAGGTAAAATACCTACGTAGTCTGCTTTTAAAAATTGGCTAGCAGATCCATGGGCGCACTGTGGGTAGAAGAATGGGGGTAAAGGAGCAAGGCACAGATATATGTAGATTTGAAAATTAAATTCATGCACATAATTTGCTTCCCTCCACCTCTCCTCATCCCCAGAATAGTTGATGTTTCCATGGCTAAATCAAACCACCTATGAGGCTATTTTGAGATTGTCTGTGGACTTGTATGGCGTGGGGGGGGTGGGGGGTGAGAGGGGTTCCCTTTGAAAAGGGGGCCCAGCGGCACACAGTGGGTGCTTAGGTCCCAAGTATGTTTGTGCCTGCCTTAAAGCAAGAGCAAATGCACACAACTGAAAGTAAATGTGGTGCTTTCAGATTTAAAGCCCTACCTGTTCATTACTTCCTCTAACCTGCAGTTAAAAGAACCCACACTGTTTTACTCTCCAAATTTACAAAGAAAGCTTTTAAGGGCACCAGCAGAATAGATGAGAGATGGAGGAGTTAGAGAGAAGGTCAGAGAAAGAGAAGCATATGACAGACACACTGGCATGCACTTGAGCATTTCAAATATAAATCCACCTTTCCAAGAGATAGGTCCCCAGAAGTCAAAGCTCCTTGCTGTCATTGACACTGTTACTGTGGTCAAAGACCATTATAGGCATTTAGAGGTAGGAAGATGACGCGCGGTTCAAGCCACAAAACATTTTTCCAGCTGAACAATTGTTTTGAGCAGAAAGCCAGCTCGTTTCTGTGAGCTCAAGCGTCTCAGGTGCGGATGACCTCCTCCTCCTCCACACTAACCCATTTATTTACTACCACCACCACCAATCCACCCCCCATCCACCTCATCCCCAACTGCTCCTACAGCATTTGTAAGAGACAACTCTGTCACACCAGTGTTCGCAAAGAAGACCTTTATTGAATGGATATGGCTGCAGCACAGGTCAATACATACAACTCAATCGCACACAATCATTCAATTACAAAAAATTAATTACAAATAGCGAACATTTTTAATCTCTAGGGTGACCATGCCCTCGCCAGCTAAATTTCAATTTGCCAAATACTCCATAGGCTCATGTTACAGCAATATAGCGCTGTCAAGAATACAGGGCAATAGAAGCCTTGCCCCAGTTTTACATATGTTCCATAACATTTTGCTACAGCGTTGGGAAGGCAAGGCTGGCGCAGCCTCACCCTCACGGTATCCTGCCCTTCGATACTTGATCACTGATGAAGTTCTTTGCAGTGCTACGAGGCCCAGGTCCGTAAAAGAGCAGGAGTCATTCATTTAGCATGCCAACATAATTTAGGGTGGTGCACAGGCCAATTGGTGGGTGACATACTACTCGGCTCACTCCCACCCACAGATGCAACATATAAGCAGAATATCACATTTTATGGTATTCTCTGCTTGGCCATCTTTCAAACATTGCACATGCCATGTCCCAGATGATGTGGTCACCCCTTCCCCCCTATGCCATGACTGTTCAATCATCCTCCACTCCCGCTGCCCCAATGAAACTTGAAAGCTCTCCACCAAATGGGCAAGTTGGGTGGAAAAACTGCCGAAAGAAGAGGATGGTGGGTGGGCCGACACTACTTTAAATCGTGCTTGCCCCTTTGCTCTGGAGGTGGAGCACCTAGCCAGTTGTGACCTCCCCCTCCCCAAAGTGAGGTAGGTTGGCTCCTTTAACACTGTAACAGACTGTGTGGTGTAGCCATTGTGGTACCTACACCACAAGATGGTCAAAGAAATGGGGAATGGTCAGATGCTAGTGCCCTTCTGAATCAGAGTGGCCAGATTTCTCCTTGAGGGTCCCCCTACCATGCTCCCTTCTGTACCCATCTATGTTCTTTCACACCACTGAAGATCCTTACTGACAAAGATGACAGATGGGAATAAACATGCAGCCATGTCACTCTCCTTTGATCTCATTTGGAGTGTACTAGCTTTCCCACTACTTCCTTCTGTACTGGCAAGCAGCACACATGGGTCAGGCTTAGCTGTATTCCTCTTGGAAGCCAGCAGAAGGAGTTAGGGAGAAAAGAGCCACGTATGCTCATTTTTGCAGCATGCCCACTATTAAATATGTCTTCAGTATGCAATAGGTTCACTCTATTTATCCTTTGCATTTTCAGGTTTCTGTGCATAAGAATAGTAGGACCTGTTTTCTTACATATTTTATTGAGAGCATACTACATTTTTTTGCATCATATAATGTGGTGGCTTATTGAATGGGGGAGGAAAAAAGAGAGGGAGGTATTTTTTTTTCTGCTGGCTGGGAGACGGTAGGGGGTTAGAGAGAGAGGGCTTTTTTTTTTTTTTTTTTTAAATCAGAGCAACTTTATATTAGAAAATATTTTTCTTAAAATGGCTAGTTACCTTATTAAAATTACATGGACCAGGTGCAGTGCTGATGCATGAGATTAAACACCAGATGTGGGAGAAAGTATGACCTCGCCCACGCCTTCCTTCACTTTAATTTTCTGGGGAATCTTCCCCACCAATCCCGCTCGTCAGTGCTGCAACTTGTCCATATAATTTATGACATAAAAAAGATTGAGAAACTCTAGATTGAACAAGAAGTTAGGACAATGATTTTCAACTCAAGACGCTACTAGCCAGTCAGGTTTTCAGGCTCTCCACAGTAAATATGCATGAAGGTAGATCTGCATCCACTGCTTCATATGTATATTCATTGTGGATAGCCAGCAACCCTGACTGGCTAGGTGTGTGCTGAGGACTGAGTTGAGTATTCCTGGGTTATGACATGCTGTTCTACAGAAAAAAATAGCCTCTGGTCTTTCAAGGCTTTCCATTCTGGGCCTATCTGAAAATTCTAAATAAGTCAGGCCCATGGTTTTCTATCAGGTCTTGATGAATTGTCCCCATCAATACAGGGCTAAGCATGCTCTCACACGATCAGTTTTGATACCAGGTGGAAAGGACTGCAGCTGGCCATAATTCATGGTTACTGCTGGAAATCCTAAGCAAAGAGCAATGATACACCCGGTCTAAACATGTTTTGCACATGGATGATGTACATGTATTTTGAAAGTCATGAACAAGAATTTTGAGAGTTAGCAGCTTTGAGCATTTGTGCTAAGTAGCTCTTGGCTGAACGTGTTTAGAGAACATGAAAGAATACCAACAAGACCCCCTTTAAGGTCAGTCTTAAATTTCAGCTCACATTCTTCACTTCCCGCCTTGTTTGTGTTTAGCATAGCAATCAAGCAATGCTACATCTCTTTGAGCTTCTGGACTGGCATTGTCAAAAATATGGGGAAAAAAAAATAAGAGGAATGCCTGTGAGTCCATCAATTGCCACTTCCTAGAAGAAGCGTGACTGTTCTTAGCACAGGTCAATTACCTCAATAAGGCACAAAATTATTTTTCACATGGAGGTGAAGAGCATGTTGTTTTGAAGACTGACTTTAACTACACAAATAAATTACAGTTGAAGCAGCACTGGGCTGCCTTGAACAGCCATGTGAGCTTACCAGTTTGCCTGGGAAAGCTTTTCCGAATAACTTGTGTATTTCATTTTTTATTTTACAAAATTCCTTAAGTTTGTAAAAATCTGACCCATTTCATTAAATATTTAAATGAGATACAGTAGTGTAGACTTCTAGTAGCTATACTGATTCTGGGAAAAGCTGGAAGGTTGTGACATCAACATTAGAATTCTAAAAAGATTTGCAGTAATATTTGCAGTAATAGAAAAGCACGCAGGCAATACCTACATCGGAAATCATAAAATAATTTGAAAAAAAGCTGTTACTTTTTAATCTTTGCTGTTATTCAAGAGACCCCCAATTCAGTGTGTAAGGCTCTCATGTAAAAAGTAGCAACTCACTATACATTGACCATTGAAATGTGGTACCCCTCCCGATCTTTCATCCTAGGTCTTTGAGACCAAGCAGTTCGGCAGCAGGTGCACAGCAACCATGTTAATGCATATCTCGCTTTATTCTAGAAGAAAACGATCGTATTCTGGAGCTGATGCTAGAAAAGTTACAGTGTGCTTTATTGGAAAGACTGCACAAGAAATTGCTTAAGTTGCAAAGGAGCACGTTTAAAAATGAAATTGGCCCCCTTCACACACACCGAGTTTTGGTGTATTGTTTTTTGTTTTAGAAAATATTCTTTTTCATTCTTGATCTTGTTTTTAGATTTTGTACACCACGTTGGGCATCCTAAATTGGATGGAAAGGCATTTTCTAACACTGACTGATAAATAAAATTACACATCTGTAAAGCTCCAATGCTGGGACTGCCTCCTTGTTCTTCTGCGCCATTCATTTCCTGCTTTCCTGTCCCTCTGTCATCTCTTCCTCCCCCTTTCTTTGTATCCCCTCTACCGCCTCCTTTTCTAGCTTAGGCTCACCTTTCTTGTTTCCTCCTTTCTCTGTGTACCTTAAACCATCTCCTCCTCTCCACACTTCCAATCATGCCTTCTCCTGTAGCATCCACTCCATCCCGAATCTACGATGCATCCAGATAGCTGAGCCCTTTAAATAACGTGCTAAAAAGCTAACACCTCGGGGTAGATTTTTAAAAACAGCGCGATCGCGTACTTTTGTTTGTACAGCAGGCGCAAACAAAAGTACGCTGGATTTTATAAGATACGCGCATAGCCGCGCGTATCCTCTAAAATCCTGGATCGGCGCGCGCAAGGCTGCCAAGCCGCGCAGCCTGCCTCCGTTCCCTCCGAGGCCGCTCTGAAATCGGAGCGGCCTTGGAGCGGCCTCTTTAGCCCTCCCCTCACCTTCCCCTCCCTTCCTCTATCTAACCTACCCCCCGGCCCTATCTAAACCCCCCCCCTTACCTTTGTCCGTAGATTTACGCCTGTGAGAAGCAGACGTAAATCTACGTGCACCAGCGGACTGCTGGCGCGCCGTCCTCCGACCCGGGGGCTGGTCTGGAGGCCTGGACCATGCCCCCAGGCTGGCACTATGCCGCCGCGCCCGCCCCCGAAATGCAGCGTCATCGGGTCCCGCCCCCCCAACACGCCCCCTTCCAAAAACCCCGGGACCTACGCGCATCCCGGGGCTCTGCGCGTGCCGGCGGCCTATGGAAAATAGGCGCGCCGGCGCGCAAGGCACTGCTCGCGTAAATCCGGGCAGATTTACGCGAGCAGGGCTTTTAAAATCCGCCCCCTAAAGCATATGAGTGATACATTTTACAACTTAATGACAGAGCACTAAAAAGCTTATGGAGGAAACTGTACAATGTTATTTACAATGCAGCCACTAAAGCCTAATTTGCATTTCGAGAACGTAATTTATATGCTTGTTTGTGAGAAATTTAGCCTGCGCACACTATTGTCTCTTCAGACTGGTTCAGTGTGTGAAGCCTAGGACTGGAAAAATGCATGGGAAAATGCAATCTACATGCATACTCTTCCTTCTCTGACCAAAACATGCCCCCAGGAACACCTCAGTGCAATGAAAGGTAAGTGCCTTGTGCAACAACATGTACATTTCTACATATGCTGAGGAGGGAACTTTTCACAAAGCTGATTAATGTGGGTAAAATGCTTTTTTACTTGCATAAATTGCTATGAAGTTGGCCATATGCACACAATGTGGTTTTCAACAGTTTTAAAACTTGTGTACAATTTCATTATAGAAGTAACTTTTCATGCATAGAAAAAGGGGACGTTTCTGGAAGGTGTTTCAGACCTGATTTTGACTTTGGGATTAATAGGAATTTTAAAAATGTTATGCAGCTTGCAGTTTACACGTGTAACTTTGTCTCATGTATGAAAATGGGCAATTTTGCTTCTGTATACGTTAGATGCATATCAAATCCATTTTCAAAGTCAACTTCTGCATTTATCCTGTTCTTAAAAACACATACATCTACAGTTACTTACACTACTGTAAATGTAGGCCAAAATAAGGCATAAAGTAAAATGAACTAACAGAGCCAAAAAAGCAAGTTTGTATTAAAGAACCTAGCTAAGGAGGTAATTTTCAAAGGATTACCCAGTAGCATAGTCATGGCAGCAGAAAAAGAACAAATAGTCCATCCAGTCTGCCCAGCAAGTTTCTCATGGTAGTAACTGCCTAATTTATGGTAGTTATGTGCGTAAAAGTAACATATATCAATCATAGCAAATTTCATATGCCCATTTACATGTGTAAAAACATTTAACAATTACCTCCTCAGTACTGTACTTTAAAAGAAGGTAAAGAATTTCACACACACACACACACACACACACACACAGAGACAAAAAAGATCCAGCCAGTCATATAGACACATACTAATAGGTCTTTCTATGAAAGACATCTTTCTTGCTACAAGAGTAATGCTGAACAATTCACTCTGATGATGGCTGAATGCCAGGGATCCACAAATCAAGTTCTTGAAGGCTGCAACCCAGTTGAGTTATCTGAATTTCCACAATGAATATGCATGAGGTAAATTTGCATAAAATGGAGGCCATTCATGTAAAAAGATTTCATGTATACAGATTGTGGAAATCCTGACAACCAGACTGGTTTGCGGCCATCGACCAGATTTGAGGACCTCTACTGAATACCAACCAAATGCTAATGCAACCTGCAAATTTTCCTAAATACAATTACCACAAAAATGAAAATTGCTATTCTGTAAAATGAATATCAACATCCACTCTGTTAATCATTTCCATGATCATCTTTCACCTCATCACATATGTTTTGCTCTTGAATTGTACGTCCTTATGTAAAGTGCTGTTTTGGGAATAATTTTTGAGCTCTATAGTTGAGTTGGAATTTCAGAGGTTTTTAAATAAATATACCCGTATATACTGGCATAACAATGCAGTCTGATACTGGGCCCCCCTCTCCGTTTGAGTAAATGCATGGGCACATTCATTGCTTGCCCACTTGTGCCTTTTCAGAAAAGGAGTAGGTTGGGGGAGGAAATTATGCATGGAGATTGTATAATCAAATCTCCGAATGTAATTCTCCTGCATACTTTGTCTCTGCTTTCCATACATTCCATGTGCCTTTGCAATTATGACATAAATTGCTTTGTTCCTTCTGCTAAACTCATACAACATGGACCAAGACAAAAAAAAAGTCTCTTATGCAAACATCTCAAATTCCTTTCAGTTTTGTTTTTAATATGTCTGCCTGACTATTCTCATTTTTTCTAGGCACCTCCACTTGAATTGCTTTCATTTTTAAATTAAATTCTATCTGATTTCAGGGTCCATTATCCTTCCCTTTCATCTTGCAGCTTTCTGTTCTGTTTCTGTATTTATTGCTCTTACACTGTTGACTGGATTGCAGCGTCCGTCCTCCATGAATATATGCAGAATCAATATTTTCAGCAGCCACTTCCAGCTTCCCGCTTCAGTTTCTATGGCTCCTGTTTTGATTGCTGTCTTACGTGAATATCTTTTCCCTGCTCTGTTTGTTCTGAAAGAGAGAAAGCAAGAATGTAATACAAATACATTCAATGGAGAAGTAAATACCTGCGATACCTGAAGGTAAACAGCTTCAACGTGGCTGACCAGTCAAAAAAAGGTGAAATGTAAATAAAACTTTTGATTACTTTGTATATATAATTAATTTCATTTTTTTTTAAATCTATTTTTCACCTTTCGTGGCTGGTCAGCCACTTCAAAGCTGTGAGGTGAATTTTCAAAAGAAAACTGCATAACAAAATAGCATGCACACATGTAAAATGGCATATACATACAAGTATATGGTATTTTAAAAAAATGCAAAATATGTGCGTATATTGCAGTCCACAAGTAAATTTGTGCATGTGAAAAAGGGGTGGGCCAGATGAATTCTGGGGAGGGGCCAATGTTTACACACACAAATTGCTATTTTACAGCCTGCCAAAGTGATGCACCTGTGTCTTTTACCTGTGTATATTTACTTCTGCTCAATATCTGATATAAATGATCATGAACATCTTAAAAGTGAAAAAATGACTGGTGGGGGGGGGGGGGGGTCTGGATGAAATGGGGGAACTTCAGGCTGAAGAGCCAGAAGGGTCTTCACAAACTGCAGATGGACTGGGTAAACTGGTGGCTTAATTGGTAAAACTGGTTATTTTATTGTTGCATGCTTGTTATAAATTCCCCTGACTTAATGTATGTAAAAGCCAACTTATGGGGATTAAATGCATCTAAATAAGATGAGTAAAATCTATTTGCACATCACTTTAAAATTTGCAGTACAGATATGTGGATAAATTCCAACTTATTTGGCTAAGTAGCACCTTTTCCTCGTCAAATTAATTAATTTTCATTGTACTGCCAAACAAACATAGATATTTTTAATAAAGGTACAACTTCTTACTGCATAATAAATTAGAAAGTCATTGAGTTGCTAACTGGGTTTTGACATTTTTTTTAACATTTAAGAAAAGTTTAAAAACATGACTTTTTAAACAAAGCATTTCCTAAAAAGAGACTGGGGAATAGAAAATATACAGGAATAGGCAGAAGAGCGCCAGCACACAGCACTATTCTCAAAATGTGCATGATAATACTTTAATAACTCTATTTCACAACTAACGTAATAGTAAAACACAGAGATTGTGAATTTTACCTGTGAATAGTACCTTACAGGTACACATGGTCAGGACCTACATCACTAAACAACACTGGGCAACAAATTTTCACAAAAGTCATGTTACGGAAATGAAATTAGTCAATTCTTATACATTTCCATGTGCTAAACACGAATGTGACTGTGAAAATGCAAAATTGGCTCTAGTTTTTTTGTAATATGCAATAATATAATTACATCTTGAACTGTATGCCAATAGCTCACTGGGCAACACATTTTCACAAAAGTCATGTTACTGAAATGAAATTAGTCAATTCTTATAAATTTCCATGTGCTAAACATGAATGTGACTGTGAAAATGCAAAATTGGTTCTAGTTTTTTTGTAATATGCAATAATATAATTACATCTTGAATTGTATGCCAATAGTAGGAGACCTACGGTTAATCCCGTTTGAAAAATGAAGTCATAGACTACGTCTTAGATTTCTTTGCTTGTCCCTTGTACACCTGTTCGGGAGCATCTCTGAGGAGTGTCCAGCAGTAGTCAGCCAGCATGAATATTTCAAATGCTCACCCTTTCTGACTGGGCTTCATATAGTACACTGCTGACGTCAGCTTACTCAGCAGCAGCATGGCAGTAGAACTGCATTGCATCAGAAAATGATGTAATAAACTCCGGATGATGTGTGCATGATGGTATTATGCAATATGATGCAATATTACATCATTCTAGGCTTTATTTACAGTCCTACTGGATAAATTTACATGACTAAACATAGAAAGTGAACTATATTAAATATCTTCAAAACGAGAGCCAATAAAAACTTTTCATGGTCATATTCGTGTTCAGCACATCAAGATACTACAGAGTAGGACCTTTTTAGGTCAGTAACACTTTCATTGTTGCCCAGTGCAATCGATTGTCTTTTATGATATATTGTAACTGAACCTTCTTATAGTACGCATTCACCTACCTTAATTTATGTGCCTACATGTAAATCGTTGCGATGGTATATAACTTAGTGATGGTATAGAAAAGATTTTAAATAAATAAAATAAATTTTGTCAGCTTACCACTTTGCATTTGAAGCTGTGAGTTAGTGACTGCTACTGTGGTAATGGTGCTTTAAGTATATTAGGTACAATTTTTTACCTTTTAGTTAAGGCCCATTATAAAATCCCCCGATTTATGGGGAGTGAATACATCTAAGTAAAGCAAGTAAAATCTATTTGTTTATCCCCCTAAATTTTGAAGTACAGCTATGCCGGTATCTCATTTGCACACACTTATCTGGCTATATTCTGACTTATCTGATTATTTAGCAACTTTTCCACTATTTAGAGTGGGAAAAAAATCTTAGCAAGCCAGATCCTAAGTCATCCCGCCAATGTAAATCATGAAGTTGATAGTCTATTTGGTGTTTTTAGTTTTACCCATCAATAGCAAGAGATGTTAAAAAAAAAAAAAAAAATGGAACTGTTAAATTTTAAAAGAAAATAAACAGATTCTTCTTAATCTTGGACAATTGGGTTTATTCGGAAGACTTCAAAACACTGTAATGTTTTGTCTAAGATTAAGGGCCTTATTTTCTAAGGCTATCGCATGCCTGCGCTACTTACATCGGGGCGGAGTCGGGCCCCGGAAGAGGAGGAGTCGGGGCGTCACCGGGGCCCACTCTGCGAGGACGGCGCGGACAGCGAAAAGGTAAGGAGCCTTTTCGCTGCCTATTTCGTGCCCAATAACTACACCTTTTATGGTACAGTTATTCGGCGCGATGCCGGCAGCGATCGCACCGGGGCGGTGTGATCGCTGCAGGTTAGCACAGGACCGCCCCCCTGTGACCACCGGATTTTCTAAGTTCTGCGAACTTAGAAAATCCAGCCCTAAGAAAGATTCTATTTTCTATAAAAATTGAACAGCCCCACTTATTTTACATATCTCTTACTATTAATTGACCTTTTTGTGTGTGAGCCTTTCTGCTACATTTCCTGTGGCGTATGCTTTAATTTTACAAATAATGCATATCCCATGTGTGACGTTTATTGGTTTTGGTTTTATAGAAAACGGAATAACTTTCTGGTTGTAGCATAGCAATATTGCAGCATAGGAAATGATGACAAAAAAAGACCGTCCAGCCCATCCTGTCTGTTCATTTATTTTAACCCCACTGCCAAAGATACCTTCCAGTTGCCAGCTACAGTGTGATGACCTGCAAGTGTTTCCTTATCCAGGATACTCTTTTTGTATTCCTTCTTTGTATTCCCCCACTTAGTTTCCTTCAGCACCCCACCTTTCCCAAAGCTAAAGAGGTTAGGGCTGTTCAGCTTGGAAAAGAGACGACTGAGGGGGGATATGATAGAGGTCTTTAAAATCACACTTTTGGATAATAGTAGAAGGACTAGGGGGCATTCCATGAAGTTAGCATGTAGCACATTTAAAACTAATTGGAGAAAATTCTTTTTCACTCAACGCACAAACAAGCTCTGGAATTTGTTGCCAGAGGATGTGGTTAGTGCAGTTAGTGTAGCTGAGTTTAAAAAAGATTTGGAAAAGTTCTTGGAGGAGAAGTCTATTAACTGCTATTAATCAAGTTGACAGAAAATAGCCACTGCTATTACTGGCATCAGCATGGGATCTGCCTAGAGTTTGGGTAATTGCCAGGTACTTGTAGCCTGGTTTGGCCACTTTTGGAAACAGGATGCTGGGCTTGATGAACCCTTGGTCTGACCCACTATGGCAATCTCTAATGTTCTTATGTTCTTAAAAATACGCGAGGGAGTTGGGAAAATATGCACATAAGTGTCTTTTAAAATAGCAACTTACTAGCTTAAACTGTTGGCCCTGTCCTGGGACACTCCTAGATTACTTTTTTTTACCCAAATATGTATGTATGCAAAAGTGAAAATATGCCTGTAATTTTTACTAATACGAAATATGCAAATAGAGGCTACTTATGTGCATATATGCTAACTGTTATGCACATAACTTTGTGCAAATTCACCTTTTAGGTTTATTGACCATAAATTAGTTTCTTTTGCTTTCTGGCCTGGAAGCTAACATTTTGGAGGGCATAAGCTGTAGTTCTAAATATCAAATGTCCCCGACAGCACGTAAAACTCAGCATGGCAGTATCACAAAAAGTGTCTTACAGCTTATGGTACTGTGTAATGGTATATTTGGAGTCCCCTTGAAGATACTATTTATACATGTACAGTCAAATGCCTGGATGAGACATTGCTCCCATTAGGGCTGCCAGCTGTTTTGTAATCATTCACTCATTTCATGCCTTCCCATGTGCCATAACATTCTGTCAACAGAGTGAAATAACAGTTTGCTTTTGTGGGTCAGTGAGTGATCATGAAAGTGAATTATATTTCAGTCCCATTAGTGGTGTTTTACCAGATGTTTCAAACACCACTGTATTTTAAACTAATTTGATATAAATGTTTTCTTTTACCAGAAGATTATACTTTACTTCTGTGGGGGACCCTATTTCAAAACTGTCCTACAGTTATCGGTGAACTTCTTGCCCAGCTGGGTCCTGAATTTGTATATTTTCTTTCATTTTTTGCAGCTGTACATTAATTATGGTATTGTACTGGTTCCCAGTGGGTCAGTTAATATAACAAATAGAGTTTTGTTTGAGCCAGGGAGAAAGGAAACAAAAAATCAGTAAAATTGAGGCTGGAAGGAAGAAGCAGTAAATAGAAGCTAAAAAGATAAAATGATTTTAAAGGGAAAATTGATACAAGAAAGAACAAAACAGAGTAAAAGAAAGGTATAAGAACATTTAAGAGAGTAGATAACTTTTTTTTGTACTTTTCCCAACAAAATACTGATAAATGGGAAATAAATTATTGCACTGACTACTTACTTCAGCAATCTGAAGCTTGCACACATTATTTTATTTTATTTCATTTTTTTCTTTTCTTGTTTTGTTTTTTCTTCATTTCATTTTTTAATGAAAAGTTAAAACAAACATTTAAAAACAAAGAAAAAACAGTGAAAAGAAAAATGAACTATAGAGAGGGGAAAAAAATCCCTTCCAGGCCTCCCAGTCTCCATGAAGCCCTTTTGTTATATTCTTCTTTTTTTTTTTTTTTTCTTCACGGGGCAGGAACAATCCTAGGTCGCTCCTTCCTGCTGAGAAACGGTATTGGCAGATCGAGGCCAGTGCCCATTACTAGTTCCTTCCATGTATAATGGCACCAGCCTGGGTCTGGACCTGCCCACTGCCATTTTTTTTACAGAATAAATTAAAAATGGCACCAGCCAGGCCCAGAACCAGGCTGGTGCCATTATGCACGGAAGAATTTAACAATGGTGTAGGCCTCAGTCTGCAGAAGTCATTTCTAAGCATACCATGAGCGGGGCAGCAGCGACTTGGGGATTGCTCCTGCCTCATGAAGAATACAAATTATGATGAGAGGGTTTGAGGAGGTAGGGGGATCTGAGGGGAAGCCCAGAAGTTGTTTTTTGGGGGTTTTTTTGAGTGATTGCAACCAATTTTTTTTAATAAATTGAATTGAACTGAAATGGGAAATATCATTAAAATTTCCCATTTCACTGTAATGCACATTCTTAATATTTAAGAGGCCTATTAATGCTAACGCAAGTGTTAATGTATGTTGAACATGCCTATTGCACATTGTGTTCAACATATTAAAATAGCATTAATGTGTTTACAATAACAGTAATGCAGTTTTCTCAGTATTAAAGCATAAAAATGTAAATGAATTCATGCAAAAAGGATGCAAAACAATTCACTGAAATGATGTGCAGTTTGCATGAACAAGCACATCTACATTAATGTTGCCATTAACGTAAAAAACATGATGATACTTCTAGAGGTATAAAGTTTTTGCATTAAAATTGTGCATTGTGTGAGTTTAATATGCACGTTAAATGTGCTTTCAATGCATGATTCTCTAAAGGCTTTATGTCCTTTAGTTAATTGTACATTAAAATCATTTTAGCTTGCTTTCATTACTAGATCCCACTACTTGAACTTTTACTGTCCCTCTCTTTCTAAATTGTCCTTTCTTTACTTCTCTTCCCACCTTATCCCATTTATCTAGATCTTACATCCATTGTCTTTGCCCACTCTTGTCCTGCCCAAACACTCCTCTTTCATTGGTTTTCTCCACTCTTCTTATATCTTCATGCCTTCCTGTACACAATTTCTTCTTTGTGTTCCTCTCAACTTCCCGTACTCTCTTCATACTCTGAATGCCCTCAGGTTCTGTAGCACTGTAATATTTCTTACCCCTGCTCACAATTAATCATATCTTAGCTAGCAATACCTTCATCCTATCCACTTGTTTTCAAGGTTTTCTTTACTTACCTACAATGGAGCCCCATAACCTGGGAGGGAGGAGAAAGAGGGGAAAAAGGATGGGTTAGAGATGTGGGGTAATATGACCCAAAGAATTTCTGATCTAATAATTTACAAAACAGATCTTTTCAAATTTATCTTGATTCATTAGTTTTATTGTGGCAGAAACTAGCTCATGGCTCTTTCAATATGCATTAGTCATTGCTATATGTGTGTGGTTTGACATAAAGAAATAATCCTATGTCTAAAAGTTCTTAGAACATATTATGCCAACTTACTCTCAATTTGCATAAAAGATTATGAGCCCAGTTTTACGTTTGTCGGGCAGGAGCATCATATATCTGAGCAGTCTCTACTGGAAGCAGTCCCAGCTACTTGAGTTAAGGACTGTTCTCAGGGATGGTTAATATGAAGGCAATCCAGCAGCACCAGCAACTTTTCAAGGAGACAGATTTATATCATCCATTTATTCCAGAGACTATAAGCCAAGAGAAGCCGCAAATAGGCTCGCAGAAAATATTTAGGTGAGCCCACAATCCTTTGTCTCAGGCCCCTTGTTAAGAGTTCAACGGGCCTTATCGACTCCTCCATGAAAATGCATAGGATCCAAAGCGAGACAATAAGATTGGATATTCCATGATCCAGTGGTATAGAATTGGTGAATTAGAAGTTATTTTCTTCCTATCAGGCACTGCTGTGGTGAGGAATGGATACTGGCAGGGAGGTTTTTTTGACAAGAATTTGCTGTCAGGGACATAGAAGCCCCAACCAGTTTTTTTCTAGCTGTGTCAGCTAATTTCAGCTGTGCAAAACAATGTCCTGCTCATTGAGCAATATTAGGTTTAGTCTCAATATAGCTTGGCAGTATCTACCTTGCTTGGTTCAAATAGCACACAGTTCCTTTAATGCTGACCTGAGCTAGTTCCTATAGAGGAAGTAGAGAGATGATGTTCTATAAATAAAAATAGCTGTATTCTGATTTCAGAATAAAGGCTGCACAGCTATTGCATTTGGTAACTTTTTTTTTTTTTTTAAAGTTTATTAGCAAATTCTATACAATAACATATCCCATGCAATTAAGGAAAAGTTAGTAAATGTTCCAGAAAATCCCAGAGGTAATACTGTAAAGAGACATATAAGAAAACAATTTAGAAAACAATTTTCTAACTCCTTTGGTATATCAGCAAAAATAAAATCAAGGAACCTAAATCAATTATTGAGGAAAAAAAATCAAAATGCCCAGGTTGAGGTACAACTAACCCATAATTGCGTGTTGGATCTCTAGGTAACTAAAGGAGATATCAAGCAGGAGCTTTTATCCCTATGAAATTTGTCTAAAAGTGATGAATCATAAAATTCAAACAATTTTTTTTATAACAGGTTTACATCAATGGATCTCAATCCATTCACAGGACTTTCTCAGCCAGTGTGGTTTTCAGGATTTCCACAGTGAATATGCATGAGATATATTTGCATACAGTGGATACAGATATATCTCATGTATATTAATTATGGGTCTGGCTAGGAGGGATCCTAGAACCAGGTTAAGAACCATTGCTTTACATAATTTCTAAGCCCTGCTACTAATTTCAACTGTAGAATATATTAACTTCTTGAGTTAAGCGTCTCCTCCTTTAATAACCTTTTGAGGATTTGTGAACCTCCCGTTGTCATGAATATCTGAAAAAAGGGGGAAAAGATACTACTGGAGCCCCCTACAAGCATGTGGTAGAAAAACTAACTCCTAGCACACAATCTTCATTCTAGGGGTGTACCAGCACAGGTACAAACCTATTCAAATAGAGATCTTTGTTGGATGTATATGACCACATCATAAGTCAATTATATAAGCAATTCAACCATTAAACATATCAAATCTCTACAGGGTAACCATGCCCTAGCCTGAGATGCATTTCAAAAGGCTCAATAATTATCAAGCTACTGCAACATTCTGCCTTTGGGGATACAGAGCCATTGAAGCCTTGCCCCTCTGATGGTCCTGCAGTTTGATCCTTGCTTACCAGGTCGACGATCTCTGCGATGCGATGACATCCTGGTCTATAGTAAGAGCAGCACAATTTTAGGATGGTGAGCAGGCAACTTGTCTCCAATCTCACCCACCAACTACTACAATGTAGTAGTTGGAATGCCTGCTTGATATTCTCTGCTTGTCCAGCTTTACACATACCACTTGCCTTGCACCCCCTGAAGGGTGGTTAACCCTACCCTTGCCCACAATAGTGAAACTTTGCTTGCCGTGTGCTCCCTACCAACTTAAATGTGGCCATATCTTAAACTTATAATTCTGCCAAAAGCTGTAAAGACCTTTTGAGACCCCATGTTCAAAACTTAGCAATGCAGTAATATTGCTGTAAAATACTGCATGTTGCTCAAAGATGCACATTCTATAATAAATACTATATTTACCTAAAAAACATGGCCCCACATCTGTACCACATCTGCTCTCTTCCCAGAGGAAAACCTATCCAGTGTATCTGATATATGAGGCTCTTCCCTGCAGGGATGGCGAAGCCAAGGCACAGAATGACTTTGATCTACAGGGGCTAGTGTCATACCATGGACTTGCATCTCGAGATAGCTGATAAAACCAAGGTAGTGATGAGTAGCAATAAGTATAGGGTATGAGAGCAAAAAATGCTACCAGGCTCTAGCATTATGTTCATTGAAATGATACTGCAGGGGGAGAAAGGAGCCCAATCAGCTTTGCATAGGCAGATGTAAAATCACAGTAGTGGTTGGGAAGGCAAGTGTATAGGGTTGTACATCAAACCCACCTGTGGCTGCTAGAACAAAAGATGCAATTTACATTGACGGCCTGATCTATGGTACATTTAAAGGCAGTATACCCCAAATCTAAGGCAAACCCTTTTTGAATGTGTTAGTTAGAAATAGTCAAGAATAAATTATGTATAAGACTAGATCTACTGAAAAGCAGAGCTATGGGTCCAGAGATCCTGTGGTCATAAATGAATTACTTTTAGAGAGAGGTTGCCAGGGTCACAGGAACTGCGATAAGATATGAAAGCTATATAGCCAAGGTAGAGGGACTGGAAAGCATGGTGGGAAGGCCTGAGATGGTGACACATCTGCCATGTTACATTTGTAAAACTGGCCTAACTGTACTCAGTACTGGACTAGGAGTGCAATCTATCCATACCAAGATTTGTCCACTAGAATAAATAACTGAAAGAATGAAGAAAGCCATGAAAGAGGTAACTAACTATAACCACCTCCAACCAAACAATGGTGTTAATGTAGCGTGTTGGGGTACTTGAAGACAAAACTGTCATACCCAGAAACATTCAGTCAATAGCCGATGCCGGAGCTCGTGAAGGACAAAGTGAACCTGACAGATGGACATGTATTCTGTTACACCGAAGGAATGGCCTGCAATAGCTACTACTGCTGGATGCTGTCACTGAATACTCAATAAAAGATATGCTATGTGCATGAGATATGGACAGGTTGCGTGCTTTCAATGATACACCTAACAAGCTAGAACTTCACTTTCCTCATGCTCAAAAAAATATCAGCAGAATTCAGAAAAAGGGCCAGCCTAGAGGTACAAAGAGATGAAGCAATCTCACCCCAAAGAAGAAAGAACTAGAGGAAACATAGCCCCAGCAGAAAGTAGGCTCCTGGATGCAGAGCGGACTTAATGAATTAAGTCGATGAACACCTATATGAGTGATATGACCCAAGGCCCAAATGCTAATATACTTGCATGTCGGCAGGGAAAGTAGATGACCAGAGCAACACTCATGTTTCTCCAGCTACAATGTGTCTGACATTAGACAGCCTCAACAGGTCCTCTGTACAAAGCGTGTAACCAGGAGGAAAAGCTGCATGCCAATGGAGAGGGCAAGGACCATACTGCTGGATGTGACTTTGCTGTGACTGCAAGGGCTCCACAGAAAATGACAAACAACAAATTCTAGGAAAAACCTGGCACCAATCCAGTGATATCTTAACTCCATGCACCAACTGCCATATCAGTTGTGCCTCCAGTGGCCACCATGGTGCAAGAAGAAACCAGCCCTCCAACAGCAGAAAAGCATCCAGGCCACGTGGCTGGTAAATGTATAGCCTCTGCTCAGCGTGCTACCGCATAACTGGTGATAATATGCAGTGATTTCTCTGGGATGATAAAAATATTCTTTCTGCTTTATATATCTTTCCCAGCCCTATTTATGATTATTCTGAGTATACAAAGAACCTACCTCATGAGGCACAAAATCAAAGCCCTATGACCAGATGACAATTTGAGGACAATAATAATATTAACCATAGCACTCGTACCCTTTGCCATGTGGCCTGATAACACAAATAGTACAGAAGAAGAGGGTAAGGAAGACTGCTGAATGCTGTACTTCCTTGTAGTTGCTTGAACAGAAATTGGTGTATTATATTTTGCCATGCACCAGAAGAGCATGGCAATCAGCCTCATCCTCCAGAGCTACTATATCCCAGTGTAGGTTGGATGCCATCATCATACACACACCCTGTTCTGGGAACAGAGGCCAAGCCTACTACTATGGCCCCATGCAAATTTTCTCACATGGCATGCACCAGAGAAGGTACGGCAGACAGTGCCTTTCCTGGTGCACACTGATTGCCCCCAGCCCAGTGATAATGGTGGAGAGTCATGTTGTGTCTCCTGACTAGCATACATCCTTTGCAGGCCCTGTCAGCCTTTATATTCAGCCTACATCGTGACAGCCATTGGGGAACTTGCGGCACTGCAGGAGGATGGAAAGGAGGGATGCCGATGCTCCAGAAAAGATGGAAATGCGTCTAACTATAATGGTCCAGAACAGGGCCAATTCCTTAGCCAATACTCCACTCACCCCTTTAATCCTATCTGCTTGTGCCCCGGAAGAGGCAACTGTGGTTGAGTCTCACCCGATATATCTGAAGGTCAGCATCATATCTTCCCTGCACTTCCTCCCTTCCAGGGTATACATGTTTAGATTCTTCAGCCTCTCCTCATAAGCCTTCCGATACAGCCCCACATCATTTTGGTCTCCTTTCTCTGGACCACCTCCATCCTGTCTCTGTACTTTTTTAGATATGGGCTCCAGAACTGAACGCAGTGCTCCAGGTGAGGCCTCACCAAGGACCTGTACAAGGGCATCACCACCTCCTTTTTCTTACTGGTTATTCCTCTCTCTATGCAGCCCAGTATTCTTCTGGCTTTAGCTATTGCCTTGTCACATTGCTTCACCACCTTCAGATCGCCAGACACTGTCACACCAAGTTCCCTTTCTGTCCGTGCCCATTAGTCTTTCACCCCCCATCACATACAGCTCTTTTGGATTATAATCTTTTGAATTATAATTTTTGTCCATACAGCGTGAAGCTGGTAACTTCTTGATAGGGAAATTTTATCTTCTGTTGGCCGTACTTTAATGTGATGTGTAATAAGGCCTACATATGCAAGGTACATAAGTTTAATAGCCTAATAGTTTAATAGCATTGCATGATGTTTTCAAGGTCCCTCCAAATTTTGCCTATGAAAGACATAAGAACATTCAGGATGTAATTGTTTCATCCCATCTGACGGTTCATATTGACTCAGCGAGGGGTGGTGCAGCTAGATCAGGATCCACACATGGTATGATCCAGCTGCAGGGAGAATCTATAGGCATAAGCATGGCACTCTGATTCAGTTATTTATATTTATGTGATTATTTGTGCATGCAACCTAATTATAGTGTTGGAACCTTAGCTACCTGAAACAACAAAAGGAACAGAGAGAAAAGAGCTGCAAAAAAAAAGCACAGTGCAGACTAATAAATGCATTCGATATGTTCCAAAACTGAGTTCCAGGAAAGCACTAACAAAAACATAAGAGGAAGACAAAGAGGGAGCAAAATAAAGGCATGACAAAAGTACAGAAAAACAGTGGCACAAAGAGCAAAAGATAGGAATTAGCAAAAATGTAATTTTGTTTTTTTTTAGAAATAGATTTACCAGGATTTGGTTTTCATGAAATTGTCATCTGTAGTTTTAATGGAAAAACTAATCTTTTATGCAGTCAGCATCTAGTGAAAGGCAAAAAGCCACTAATGCTGTGTCTAAGAGAAATGAAGATGTTGCTAATTATGATGTATTCATATGATTATCCTCAAAGAAATAATATGAGATCAATTAGGAGACTTCACCCTACTGTTGTGTGCCGCCCTCTGGCAAAAATCATGTCAGATATATTTTTCCCCTGAATAACAACTAATGTAAAGGGTTTTTATTTTCTGTGAGGTCAATATTCAGACACCAAATAGTTATCAGGTTATATTCAGCAGCTGCTAGATAGCCAGATAAGTCACTTATCTGGCTGTCTGGTTAGCGGGCTAAGTTGTGGGTAGCAATGGGTGGATCTGGGCAGTGCTACTTAGCTGGATAATTGTTTTGGCTGAGTTGCAATATTCAGACAGATAACTTATCCAGCTAAATTAGACCTGCTCAACAGCAGTAAGAAGCACTTACTACGGGGATATTTAGCAGCATAGCTGTGCTGCTGAATTTCCCCATCTAAGTTAGCTGGCTATGTCTATCTGGCTAACTTAGACAGCCAGCTAGGTACTGAAGACCCCTGTGTGTCTAATTATTGACTTCCCTACATTGGGAAGTCAATAATTAGACACACAGGGATCAATGGATCATGTAAATGTTTCAGAACGTGTGCATAAGGTCTAGATATTATTGAAGTGTGAGCAAACATTGTTTTTTTTCGGGGGGGGGGGGGATTTTTGCCTTCAGCACTTCTTGAGTATGCTCGGTGTATTTACTCTACCTTTTTCTATTTTTGTAACTCTATTTATTAATTTTTAAAATATGTAGGTTATAAACAAGCATATTACAAAACTGGCCTTACATAAAGCAATAAAATATGTATTCCATATATGCTGCGAACACATCTATGCTAGTATTTATATGCACATTTTATAAAATACCCATATCTCTACCCTGCAACATAAATGCATATGTAGTCTTATATGCGAATGCATGCAATTCACTGAAAGAAGGCGTATTAATGCATTGAACAGGCATGCTTTTCCTACCTATTTTAAAAATATGCCTGCATATATTTTACGTGCGAAAATACAGTAGGACTTGCATAAATTGGGATTACGCACATAAGTTGGTGCTTTTTAAAACATGCATGCATTAATGAAATTACCAGTTTTATCAATTAGTCCATCAGTTCACCCAATACCTCTCCAGGTCATCGAGACCCTCCTGGTTCTTTGGTCTGAACTCCCCCAGTCCCTCCAGACCTCTCACCCAGGCAGTATTATTTATTTATTTATTTAAATGCTTTTAAAATATACCGACATTTATAGGACATATCATGCCGGTTCACAATCAACATTGGAAAGGCGGAAGAGGAAAATTACAAATAACAGGGAGGGGGGAGGTGGAGCAGGAAAGGAAAAAGGAGAGGATGGGGGCCAGGTGACAGCAAGCGCAGAAGTTGCGGGAAGGAGAAAGGTAGTGAAGTGTTAGGAGAGAGAGAAATTGATAGGAACTGTGTTAAAAACTGAGTATAAAAATTAACAAATTTACAAAATCAGCAATTCCATATGATGCATCAACAGATTAAAAAGGTAAGGGAAGGGGATGTGGCAGTGGTAGGGGTTTAGCTCTGATTGGAGTCAGGGTATGCTTGTAAGAAGAGCCAGGTTTTGATGCCTTTTTTGAAGTTGGGTAAGGAAGGTTCAAGGCGGAGATACGTGGGAAGAGAATTCCAGAGGGAGGGGCCGGCTATGGTAAAGGCTCTCTCTCTGGTAGTTGAGTGGTGTGCTATTTTTAGGGGTGGGATGTGTAAAGTGCCCGCTGTGGAGGCTCTGGATGGACGATTGGATGTACGGAAACGTGGTGTTTCCTTGAGCCATTCGTGGTCGTTTTTGTGAAGCACGTTATTATTATATAATAAACATGTCTAATTTCATTTATGCCAGATAATTAGCAGGTGTAAAATTACATGAATACGTTGGCAAATCGCATGCAACTTATGCACATAAACGCTGGCCCTGCCCCTACATGAACATCGGTATAGAAAAGAATTTAAATAAATAGACTGCTCCTTTTTTATGCACATATATGTGTATGAGAAAGTGAAAATATGCATGTATTTTGGGCTTAAATAAAAAAAAAACCCAGAATATGCAAGCAGAAGCTAATTATGTAAGTATATGCTAATTTTTATGCATGTAACATTTTGAAAATTCACCCCATTATTTTCGGCAAGCCTTCAAAATCCAGGATTAGAATATTCTTCTTATCCCATTGGTAGAGTTTATCTTTCATTTTGTTAATGATCCTGCAAGCAATGTTTTTTATCTTAATATTTGATTTATAGTTTTGTTATGTTTACATTATGAATGTTTTGATGTTCCCTGCTCTGAACTTTGGATAGAGTAGGTAAAAAATTATTTTAAATAGATAAACCGATAAAGGAAAGAAGAGACAGGAACATAAGAAAGCAAATGATCATTCTTAGATACAAAGAGCAATAAACCATGGGCCGGATTTTAAAAACCCTGCACGCGTAAATCTGGCTGGATTTACGCGTGCAGGACACTCACGTACCTATTTTGCATAGGCCACCGGCGCACGCATAGCCCCGGGACGCATGTAAGTCCCGGGGCTTCATACAAGGGGTGGGAGGGGGCGGGTCTGGGGCATGTCCTGGGGGTCAGGGGGCCATCCGGGTGTATGGTGCCGGCCTAGGGGTGTGGCCAAGGCCTCTGGACCAGCTCCCGGGTCGGGTGATGGCGCGCCAGCAGCCTGCTGGCATGTGCAGATTTACACCTGCCTCGGGTAGGCGTAAATCTGCCAACAAAGGTAGGGGGGGTTAGATAGGGCCGGTGGGGGGGGGGGTTAGGTAGGGGAAGGGAGGGGAAGGTGAGGGGAGGTGGAGGGAACAGGCAGCGCGCGCCAGACTCTGCGCGCACAAGTTGCACAAATGTGCACCCCCTTGCGCACGCCGACCCCGGATTTTATAAGATACGCGCGTATCTTATAAAATCCAGCGTACTTTTGCTCGCGTGTGGTGCGCAAACAAAAGTACGCGCGCGCTCTGTTTTTGAAAATGTACCCCCATAAGTGGACAAGCCAACATAAAGTCAAAATCATCAGAATAAGTAAATGATATAAAATACTAAAATACTCATGCCAGGTTATAACATAAGTTTAATTTGTGGCACTCCTTTCCACTGACGTGCCCAAGGCTAGTTACAACAGTTAATAGATAATAAGACAATAAATAAAACATTATAAACTGCATTATCATCAAAATATGAGCATAAGAATATCAGCAATATAAAATAAGTAAAGTATCTTCTATATTGTCAGATTCAGAACTTAGATAATTCAAGTCATATTTTTTATTTTATTTATTTATTTTGATTTTTATGTTTTGCTTTTTATACTTCTTTCAGCTCTTCTAAGCGGATTACATTCAAGTACTGTAGGTATATATTTCAGAAGAAAAGTTTTGTACAAAATCAAATAATTGGCTTGGATCTTGGTATACATATTGTTTCTTTATAAGCAATACAACAGCTGATGATATTTAAGAGCAAAAGTTGAACCCAATTAAATAGCTGGCGCATAATGCTAGAAATTTTTTCCTTTTAACGGGCGGGGGGGGGGGGGGGAGGGGTGGTCAATTGGGGCACATCTAGAACCATCCTAATTGTGGATCCCATGAACAATTCAGAAATATAACAAAAGAAATGCATAATCAAACTTTTGTCTAGTTATAAGATCAGAGTAACCAATAAAGTGCTGGTGTTCAAAGTAGTTTCTTATGAAGTCTCCAACTTCTGAGTTAAAGATAAACCTCCCTGTACAGATGAAGCAACTTGAGGTAATATATATTATGGTTGGGAAACAGGGAAAATTACATTCTGTTTTTTGTTTAGGTTTTGGGTGGCTTTTCCCCCACGAATTTTGGTTTTTGCAATGTTTATTTTGTTTCTTTAGTTAAAAAAAAAAAAAAAAGCATTTTCAGGATAACCACAATGAATATGCATGAGAAAAATGTTCATACACCAGATAAATGGCATTAAAATGTTATAATAACAACTAATATAAAAATATTCTTTCTGATTGATAAGAAAATCTGCAAAATGGAAAAGAAGCAAGATGTAATACGCACACAAAATGTCTAAAAAGCTATACTTGTACGTGAATGCTATCTGTGTGCAGGCGTAGGTAGGCACAGATTGCAGAATTATGCATGTAATGCCTATGCTGTTACTTCACTGTGCTGGCAGACTTGGAACTAGATGTAAAGATTTAAGCATGTCTGGATGGTAGCATGAATGGGAGGGGGGGAGGGGGGGGGCGGATAGACAGTTTCTCCTTAATGGGTTCTTTACCATTACCATGAAGAATGCATAAAAAGTAAAATAAAAATAAAACATCCACAATAATTAAATAGACAAGTCTCCTCTCAATCAACATACTACATTGTAATATAGGAGGTCAATTAAAAACAATACATTCAATGGATCAGTTATCCAGCTAAAGTTAGCTGGCTAACTTATCAGAGGTATTCAGTGTGAGAAATGTCCCATTGAATATCTCAAAGTTATCAGAGTTAACTTCCCTGGATAAATTTGAAACCTATCTGGCCATGTTTGAATATTTCCAGTTTCTGGATAACTGTACACTTAAAAGGCTATATTCAAAAGAAGAAAGCTGCTTAAATTCCAAATATGGGAAAAAAACAAAACTGAGTGGGCCTAGAGGCCTGATCTGCCATCCCTAACCCGAATGCACCAAAATTCGGCCCTGGCGGCTCCATCCACGATTCTCTACCAGTGAGTCTGGTTCCAACACTGCTATTTCTACCATCAGGAAAACAAATCTGTCTATAGGCCCCGGTGGATCAGCCATAACAGGAACCAGTACTGCATAATCTCTCCCTTTGTGCTTGTGTAATGTAAAAGGGGCAACAAAGTCAGGTTTTCACAGAAAACATAACAAAGGATCCTCTTGAACAGTTGGGCACAACAAGATTTCTAAACAAGCTGTAACAATTGCTCTATTCCTTTGATATAATTTCAAAAAGAACTTCCTTTAAGCTTCTTCTCCCATTATAATGTCCTTTCTATTGTTAAGGCTATTCTTTTCCATGCTTCACTCCCACTCGTAACTGTGTGTGAAGCTCCTTACAGGTACTTCCCACACAGTCGTCATTTTTCAAGTTAAACAGCGACTCTTCTTCTGATAAACTCCATTGATCATACAAGGACTGCTGAGTCGAGCTTAGCGGAGATTCAGATGGGCCAGGCTATAGAGGCATATCATACCTGATTAGACTACTAGATGATTAGTAGTCTAATCATCTAAGACAAAAATGACTTAGATGATTAGACTACTCAGTAAGAGAAAGTTTGCTTTCTGTCTGTCTCTCATAGAAGAACTCAGTGAATATCAAAATAGGAAAGACATTTTCAAGAAGGAGGTAGGAAAGGTGATGAGGAAATAGTTTAGAAATCCAACCTCTGGGTACAGGTACCACAAGACGGCCCGAAAGATTAATTCCTGTAGATGATATAAGAATGGATTAGTCACCTGATTCTTAAAGCAGAGGATACGAGCATGGAAAAATCACTTAAAAGCAAGCAGTGTTGAATGAATCATCTGAATTATTGGACACCCAAGGAGAGAACTTTAGAAATGCCAATACTTCCCTGTGGATTTGTCCAATAGGCATATTGCTAAATGAGCTTGCTGAGTAGTGGTCCAGAATTGACTTCTAAAGGAAAGATATTTGTGTAGGAAAGAGGAAATCTGTAAATAAAGTCCTTGTTCAACATTACTCTGTATTGCTTACTAATGTTCAAATCATGTTGAAATTTGTTGGATTTGATCTGCCAGTATTTATTAAAGTTTCCTGTGTAAATTGAAATATACTTATTTTCATCAATATTTCCCATTGTTTAAAATTCTTTGTTTAAAAATAATGCAATATTTATACAAATGAAAATACCATCTATTCATGCTTTTACACTGTAAGTATATTTCATTGGTTGTTTCACTTAACGTGCTTTTACAGCTCAGTTATAAATAAAATGTAAAGTGTTGGCACACCATTTTGGCTGATGGTAGTGGTAACAGTGATATGGCTGACACTTCATGCTAAAGTCTCAAATGTACCAGCAGTATTCCACTGTTTGAAGAGGTGGTTCTGTGATATATGCCATTGGATCCCTGTGAACTAGGACTCTTTCATGCCCGTTGCACTGCTGGTCAACCTAGAAAGCCAACATGAAAGAGCCATAGGAGACTGAAAATCAACGTGAAATATGAAGGAGAGAATGAAAGTGATGGAGACGCTGAGAGATAGTAAGGAGGAGAATTCAGGGAGATTCACTCGAAAGAGGCCCTGAATATTCTGTAACAACTCTCGCTAGGATGAAGCAATCTGAATGAAACGACATGCAATGTGCTCCTCAGTATATGAAGCTTCAAACAAGCCGGGGTGCCCCCCCACATCAGAGCGATGAGGTAGGCGCCAGACAGCCGTCGCAACGTTTAACCTCCGTTTGCAAGATGCAGCAACATGTCACACCTCGGCAAAGAGCATAGCAGAAATGGAGTCCTTTTTTGGCAACAGGGTAATTTCAAAGGGGCTTTGGTCACCACAGTCGCCGGATCTGATAGCACCAGACTTCTTCCTTTGGGGTGTGCTCAAAGGAAAAGTCTATTGGAACAAGCCTCACACTGTGGAAGATTTGAAGGAAAACATTCAACGTTAAGTTGCTGCTATTCCCTCCGATATACTCGCAGACACGTTCAGGAACATGGAGCGCAGTGTCAAAATGTCTCTGATGGAAAACGGCGATCACTTCCACATCGCATGTAATGCAAAAGATTACACATACGTCAAGGTATGTAGCGTATTTTTTTGGTTCAGATTGCTTCATCCTAATGAAAGTTACAACAGAATATTTGGAGCCTCTTTCGAGTAAATCTCCCTGTATATAGAAGGTAACTTTCAAGCATCCTTCTGCAAAAATGCTAGGTGTGTGTATTTGTTTGAAAAGAAAATTATATGGACACTTCTCAATTCATTTCCATTTATTTTTAAAACAAACTGAGATGTGGAAAAAAGTCCAAATTAAATTTTTGTTGTTTCTTTGTTCTGTGTAGAATAAAAATAGGCCCCATCAGAGCAGAAATAGCACTGTCCCTCCCCCCCCCCCCCCCCCCAGGTCATGTTATCCTATTGAAGAATTTTTGTGAGGCAGGTGTAAGCCCTGTCGCCATTTATTTATTTATTTATTTATGCTTTTTATATACCGCCATTCCATAGGTAGATCACAATGATTTACAAATATGTTAGAATTGAATTACATTGTAGAAAGGTAATAACATAGTAACGATGGCAGATAAAAACCAAGTGGTCCATCCAATTTGCCCAGCAAATTGCTCACGGTAATAACTGCCCCACCATGCAGGTTACCCTCATGCTTCCCTTTCATCATTTTCAACCTCTAGGCCCTAGGGATCCACAGTGTTTATCCCATGCCTTTTTGAATTAATTTACTGTTTTTGTCTTCACCACCTCTTCCAGGAGGGCATTCCATTGATGTGATTACAAATGGAGCCAGCAGACCAAGGTTGGAGTCATTGTTAATTTTTTTCCATTCAAAATGGCACCAGCCTAGGTTTGAGCATGGCCAGCCACATTTTGTGCAGAATAAATTAATGATGGTGCTGGGCTTGGTCTGTGGGCACCATTTGTTATCTGCAGCACCAGCAGAGCAGAATCCACTGGGGATTGCTCCTGCCCCACGAAGATTCTTTTATAAGGTTAAGTGGAGCCGCAGGTCAAGGGTTTGGGTGATGGCCCAGGAGGTTCATTTTCTCCAATGACCCAGCATCATTGCAGTGTTGGTTTTTCTCTTTGTTAAATATGCATGGTTCACCAATTTTTAAATCAGACTTACATAAATGCATTTTGAAAATTATCCCACTAATACTACCCCATAGAAGTGACATTTGCTATATTTAGGGGCAGATTTTCAAAGGGGTACATGCGTAAGATACATGTGTACCCCCTGAAAACCTGCCCCAAGCTCCCCTTGCGCGCACTGGCAGCATGCGCAAACCCCAGGACACGTGTCTGGGGCATGTCGTGGGGGGGGGGGGGGGGGGCGTGTTGCAGCGGTGCGTCATTCCGGGGGGTGGGGGCGTGGGCGTGGTTCCGGCCCGGGGGCGTTTCGGGGGCATGGCCGAGGCTTCCGAAACTGCTCCCGGGCCGGGAATCGCGATGGGGGAAGGTACAGGGGGGTGGAAGTTAAGATCCCTCCGAGGCAGGCTGCGCGGCACACGCAGGCTGCCGATTATGTGCAGCCTTGCGCACGCCGACCCCGGATTTTAAAAGATACCTGCATACTCTTGTTTGCGCCAGTCGCGCAAACAAGAGTACGCACAGGCGTACTTTTTTAAAATCTGCCCCCTTAATGTGCACAAATATTTCCTGAAAGTTATATGCATATTGCTGTATTTTATAAAGTATGTGCATAATTTTAAATCTCTCCTCAACTGTGCTACCAGGAATGCCTCTGCGCAGTCCTGGTAAACGTGTATGCGACCATGACATAGAAACATGGAAACATGATGGCAGAAAAAGACCATATGGCCAATCTTGTCTGCCCATCCACACAACTGCTTAGCTTTACAATATCTACCACTCCCTTAGAAATCCCTTGTTTTTGTCCCTTGCTTTTTGAAATTCACATAGGGGTAGATTTTCAAAGGGGTATGTGCGTACCCCCCGAAAACCTACCCCAAACCCCCCCTGCGCGCGCCGAGCCTATTTTGCATAGGCTCGGCGGCGCACGCAAGTCCCGGGGCTTGCAAAAAGGGGCGGTTGTGGCCAGGGCGTGGCCAGGGGGTGCGGTTAGGGATCATGGGTGTGTCGGGGGGCATGTGGGTGGTCAGTGGGCATGGCCGAGTGCCCCGACACAGCGGCCTGTGTCGGGGCCTGCCGCGCCGGCGCACGTAAGTTACTACTGCCCGGAGGCAGTAGTAACTTCTCCGATAAAGGTGTGGGGGGGTCTAGATAGGGCCAGAGGGGTGGGTTAGGTAAGGGAAGGGAAGGTGTGCGGGAGTAGAAAGAAAGTTCCCTCCGAGGCCGCTCCGATTTCAGAGCGGCCTCGGAGGGAACGGGCAGCGTGCGCAGGGCTCGGCGTGCACAAGTTGCACAAATGTGCACCCCCTTGCGCGCGCCGACCCCGGATTTTATAAGATACGCGTGGTTACGCGCATATCTTATAAAATCCAGCGTACTTATGCTTTTAAAATCTACCTCATATTGTTTTTGTCTCCTCCACATCCACTGGGAGGCTGTTGCATGCATTCCCCGCCCTTTCTGTAAAGAAATATTTTTACACTCATCCCATGACCCCTCATTCCAGAGACTCCTTTCCACTGAAAGAGACTTGCTTCTTGTGCATTGATACTTTGGAGGCATTTAAATATCTCTGTCATATATCCTCTAGGATATACATGTTTAGATTTTTAAATCTGTTCCCATATGCGTTATAATAAAGACCACTGACCATTTTAGTAGCCACCCTCGACCAACTGCATTCGGTTCATATCCTTTTGAAGGTGTGATCTCCAGAATTGTTCACAGTATACCAAATGAGGTCTCACCAGGCAACTCTAGAGGGTTAATATAACTTCCTTTGCTTCTGCTGACCATGCCTCTCCCTATGCAGCCAAGCAACCTTCTGGCTTTTGCAGTTGTCTTAGCCACCTATTTGGCAACCTTAAGATCATCAAATACGTCACACCCAGATTCCACTCTTGTTTCATGCTTGGAATTTCACCCCTAGACTGTACCACTCCCTTGAGTTTTTTGCCACCAAAATGCATGACTCTGCCCTGTGTACTAAGCAATTTTCCCATACATGGAAAATACCCTTTAGTTCATTCAGCTATAGGCAGAGGTATGGGTAGTCAGTCTATCACTGCAGTGTTAAGTGGTGTTCCATTTAAAGAGTGACTGCATTAGTGAGCAATTGTTTTTCTTGAAAGGGGCAAAGACATGGCTTGATGATATATGGAAAATTCCATTGCTGAAATATCACTTAATCAATTTCTCTGAACTAGCAATGCCCACTGTGGGGCTCTCTTGAATCATTAGCTGTATGGTGATGGCAAGGAGAGTGAAACTGTTTAAAGACAGTCTCCTAAGTAACAACTCACTTTAAAAACTATTTTTGCTAATGATCTCCTCTTCATGCGCTGTTGGTTCTATTCATATAGTTTTTAAGATTAAAAAATTGACTGAGCTCTGAAGTGCCATATTTCTGTAGTACCTCTGTTTAAAAGAAGGAGGGAGAAAGCAAGATTTTTCACTTTTATCCCACTTAATTTCTTAGTATAATTAATTTCTCTCTTCTGTTTTGCATGCAGTACTAGCTCCTATCTTTCTCAGCTCATCTCTGTCTTTTTAGGATAATTATACAAACTTGTAAGAACATAAAATTTGCCATACTGGGTCAGATCAAGAGTCCATTAAGCCCAGTATCCTGTTGCCAACAGTGGCCAAGGCAGATCACAAGTACCTGGCAGGATCCAAAGGGGTAGATAGAGTCTATGCTGCTTTCCCCATGGATAAGCAGTGGATTTTTGCAACTCCATCTTAATAATGGTTTATGGACTTTTCCTCCATGAACTTGTCCAAACCATTTTTAAATACAGCTATACTGACAGCTTTCGCCACTGGCAGGGACATTCTGGGGCCATAATGGGGAGGCGTTGAGCTAACCAGCTAAGTTAAGAGGCTAACTCCAATATTCAGAGTTAGCTGGATGACGTAGGACCTCATTTTCTAAAGTATCGCAGGCCTGCGATACTTTAGAAAATCGCGCTAACGAGGGGGCGGTCCGGCAGCGATCGCACCGCCGCGGTGCGATCGCTGCCGGCATCGCGCCCAGTAGCTACACCATAGAAGGTGTAGTTATTGGGCGTGAAATAGAGAGCGAAAAGGGCCTTACCTTTCCGCTTGGCGTGCTGTCCTCGCGGAGTCGGCCCCGGTGACGCCCCCGACTCCTCCTCTTCCGGGGCCGAGTCTGTCAGGAGCGCAGGCCTGTGCTACTTTCGCTAGCTATCGCAGGCTTGAGCTACCAGCGCAAGGCTGCGATAGCTTTGGAAAATGAGGCCCTTAGCTTGCTAAGTCTGGTTGGGCCAAAGAGCATCACTAAAGTTAAGAGACTTTAGTTAGCTGGATAATTTTAAAATAGCCGATTATATTCAGTAATGTGGCTGCCCTATTGAATATACCTCCAAAGTTAGCCGGATAATTTTATCTGGATAATTTTGCTGTCAGGACTGTGTCTGACAATGGACCTCCAGTTGTTCAAATCCAGTTTATGCAGGTTCCTTATTTTGTGCGCATTTGACGTTTTAATTTAGGTGCACTCCTGAAAATTTGCCCTGGATGCTGTCAGATCGAACATCATCTTGAAAGAAAAATGTGTCATTGGTGGATAAAACTGGTATTCCATCAATAAAATGATCTTTAATACCCTGAACATACTTCAGATATGAACAGGTAAACTGTGCATGCTATGAATGGGAAGCACAATTTTCAGGCTATTTACCCACGTTGAAAGGCTATTTCAAAATTTCCCACCTTGCATGCTGGTGAAGGTAGGTGTGTTGCTCTGCAACATGTCCAGTTTTACCTACACATCTGAGGAAGTATGGGGGTAGGGATGGGAACCATGCACGTAGTTTTCCATTTTCAAAACTGTAGTATGCACATTGTTTTGGCCAAAAACACTGCTCACAGAAAAAGCAGATGCAAATTTCTGCAGGCACTTGCACATTTTTCAAAAGGAAGGTATGCATGTTGCCAAGTTACTTTCCTTTTTGAGAACTGGTGCAAAATCTGTGGGTAAGAGTACCCACAGTTTTAAAAAATTGCCTCCCCCCTTTTAGTACTTTATTGCTGACCAAAAGAATAATTCTGCAAGATGTTTGGCTCAAGCAAATGCTTGTTTGCTTTTTCACCCTCTTCTTTCTTATTCTTCCTTTTGCTTTGCCTCATTTCTTCTTGCTTGTTTGCTTCCTATCCCAGTCGTTTCATTCCATTCGTTTAGGGTTCTTGACTCTCTCCCCTCCTATTGTCACAAGGTCACAGGGTAGATTCAACCTACTGTGCTGATTGCTGTAAAACCTTTACTGTGTTTCCAGGTAATTTTAATTTCCAGCTGTTCATAGCCATAATAGACAGGATTTGTTTAACAATCAGGAAGCTGAATGCTCTGATTAATTTTTTTTTACAGCTACATATGTCTGCCTGAAACAGATAAATGCATTTCCCATTTGAGGGCAGAATAAATTAAGACCTACTCTGAGATATTAAGTTGCTATTCTGTTGATTATGGGCTAAATGTCAAGGTATTTTGTCCTCCTTGCAAGGTTCCATGGCTATTTCTACAGTAAAAATTAAATTATCCTAACAGCTATCAGTTTTTTTTTTTTTTTTACATCTGCTATAGTCTATGCACTAAAGCTTAGCAAGTATACTAAGGGTATTGTGTAGAAAAAAAGTGTTTTATACATTAATGGCTTAGCATTCAAAAATAAATAGTGCACTTTTTTTCTATCATGTTGTCTCCAGGTGATATTTTAAAGCCTGAGCAATTGGGTACTGCTTCCAATATATGTCAATCCAACCAATTTTTATGTGCACTAATATGTGTGCAGTACATGCATGGTTAGATTTCAATGATAACTTAAAAGCTGTTTAAAATAGTACATTGGGATGGCCACTGAGTGAGGAACACTGTTAGAACTCTGCTCTCTGAATTACCTATTTGTCGGATTTTACCTATTTTATAATGCCTCACACGAAGCGGAAGAAAAAGCTGAGGGAAAACATTACTAGTTCTCCCTTGTTAGACTTACATCAGCCCTGGATTAGAGGGGTGGTTCTCAGCAATGCCAGCTACAAATCCGGGAGAAAGAAATCTTTCTAAGCCCCGGAGCACCAATCTTGCCACCCCACCCCCCTCACCGCAGCTTGCTTGTGTTACGACTGTCGCTGCCCAACGTCTCCACACCACCCTCCTTACCTCTCTGGCAACTCCTCCCACGGTTGACGGATGTTTGGCTGCTGCGGCGTCTGCCTGCCGTCCTCTTCGGCATCCCCAGTCTGGCTTGGGTGCTGCCTCCCGCCATGCTGTCCAGCTGCCTTAGGGCGCACGCGCCGTGTGGCCCTGCTTCAAATACTTACCTTGGCGCGAACCTCAGGGGCGTTCCCCTGTGATGATGTTATGCATCCCAGATACAAAAGGCCTACACTACTGCTAGCTAATCGAGTTAGCAACAGGCATTCATACTGGTGAACTCCTTATGGATGGGATTCGCTCTCCGTACCTAGCTACTCTGCCTCTCCATTATTGGACTTACTCTATTTGGGGTACCCGCTCCTCAGGGGCCCCTCTCTCTTCTCTTTCAGGTCACTGTCTGGAACCGGTACTCGCTTCTCGAGGGCCCAGGTTCCTGGACTTCACTTCTGCCTGGAAGATACCGCTGCCTACACCATCAGTGAGTCACTATCTCAGTTTCTCTTCAATACAGTATAGCCATTGTGGGATCGCTGTTCCAGAGCCCTGAGGGACTACAAGCCCAGCCGGGCTTCATCTCTGCGCACTACTGCCACCTCTGGTGGCTTCTCAATACTGTTAATAAAAGATCTATCTGTGTAGTGTGTCCTAAAGCTGAGCCTGACCCATAGCCCCTCACGGGACTTCCCCTCCCCATGGGCATGGTCATCAGCCACAGTGTCCAAGGGTCCACCCAAAACCTTACAAACAATAACAGCTTGCGACCTCAGACCTCTCGCTGGCCTCTTTGGAAGTGAGTCAGGAGGATTCGAACTTAAAGCGAGTGGCAGTGGAGGTAGCTGGGAACCTGGTTCCATCAGCCACAAAGATGACTCTGGTTACTGCTGGAGGGGAGACCCCTGTATTGGGGGAAATTGGCTGGTTTCCCAGCCATGGCCCTGATATCGGCCCCATTAGGTGAGTTGGGTGAAGGCACTCCATTGAGTGGAGGTGGTGTGGCATTGAACATCTCGGTCTTGAAAACAGGGCTTATTAAACCCCCTGTGAATACCTTGGAAGTTGTATGGAATCCTTTGATTTCTCTTGAAACCTCTATTTCCTCCTTAACTAAAGTTGCTTTGGACCCGAATCATTGTGTTTTGGCAAATGCAAATTTGATTTCTTCCTATGGGACTAAATTGGAGGCTATGGATACTCTGCTTGCTTCAGTTGAGAAAGTTCAACAAGCTTTGGTTCAATCTCAACAGATAGATATATTCTAAGAAGTTGGAAAATATAGAAAATTATCTGAGGATTCTAAATTTTCTTGTTATAAAACTGATTTCTCCTTTGGACTTGTTCAGGAGTTAAATTTCCCATGTTCTCAAAATTTCAGCTGCAGCAATACCGGTAATAACAAAAGCATACTATTTACTTCAAGCTGAAGAAGACCTTGTTGGGAATCAGTCTAAGGATTCCTCTCTTGATCTTACAGACATACTTGAATCCTCACATGACACAGAATTTTCTAAAAGAGGAACTTTGTTAGTATTGTTTGTCTTTTTGTCAGATAGAAATAATGCCCTCGGGTTTTTCTTTTGTAACAGGATGCTCCCATTTTATGGGCAGAAATTAAGGATCTATCCTGATGTTACTAGACTAACTAACTCAACTTCGTAGGAAAAGATTTCTTTCTATACATTCCGAGGTGTTATCTAAGGGGGCTCAATTTATATTGTGATATACTTGTAAGTGCCTTGTTAGATACCTTACTGTTAATTATGTTTTTTTTTTTTAACTGTCATAACTTCGGACGTTCTTAGATTCACTTACCTAGAAATTCTCTCCTTTTCAGGATTGGCCATTTAGTAATATATGCTGGTGTTTGTTTCTATTTCCTTTTTCTATTTTCATGGTTTATTCACTCTTTTTCCCTTGATCTTCTCCTTTTATTTTTTTAAGTTGAGAAAGGTATAGATTATTTTTCTTATTTTTTTTTCATTTGTTTCATATTGCCAATACATCTCACATTTACTGTACAAGAAATTCTAGTGTTTATTTGAAATGCATGAAAAAAATACATTAGTACATTGGTTTAAAATTCTGAGGATGGCAGTATCCAAAGCCACTTCCATGGCCAAAATGGTGTTTTTATCTGTGAAAACGGACTGTTTGAAAATACTTCCCCATCCCTCACTATGAGTAAAAGTCATAACATGGGTATTCACTTGGGGGAGGGAGAGTGTGCACAAGTATTTCATCTTGAATACTTTTCTGCGGGTCCTTTTGCACCTGCTCAAAGCCAAAGTACTCATTTTCTTCCAGCTGCCTGCATTTCAAAAAGAAACTGCGAGGAACTGCCATCTGAAAATTAGCTTGCAGGGCCCTTAGTACTTTTAATTGATTTATTTTCTATTTTTCAATGCAAAATGATTGTGTGATTTGTGTTTTATGTACATTTTACTTTTAAGAATGTGCTTGGAAGGTGCTCCTTCCTTTGTAAAAGAACCAAATGCTGTCTCTTATTTCCTGGTATTATTTATTATTTTTTTGTTTGTTGATTTTTTTTTTATATACAATCATTCAGACAAGCCATCACAATGGTTCACAAATATCATAGAAAAAACAAACATTTATATCAAAGCTTATAAATAAAAACAAATTGCTTAGAAACAAATACAAAACATACTACTTAAAATACATTACTTCTTAAAGTGGAAATAAAAGAAGATAAAAAATGCAGTTAGCGAGTTCGTACTGGACAAGGGTGTGTAATGTGTTGCTTGAGTTTTATCTTATTGTGATTCCTCGAATGCTTTAGTGCATAACCAGGTTTTTAGATTGGATCAGAATATCTTTGGGTTTGGTTGAGTGCGTAAAGAGGCTGGCAATGAATAATAATATCCAAAATGGAAACTAACATACCAAGACGATTAACAATACATTTTAGTGACCATCATATTTGGGCAATATGTGTTCATGAATACACATCATTGAATGTGCATTGCACATCTTATCTTTGCCGCATATTTTAATCATCGGTCATTTTTTCATTTTTTGTGATGCAAAGCTTAGTGATTATATCATCTCTTATAGTGTATATTCTTATTCACAAAGTAATTACGCCACTTAACTTGGGAGCTTGCATTGTTCAATGTAGTCAGCCCAAAGAACTGATAAGTCAATGTCCAGAATGTAAAAGTCGCCCAACACGGTCCATGTTTCGGAAAGCGGGGTTCCTTCTTCACGGAGCTAGTTGTTGTTCCAGCGTTGTAGAATTCAACTTATTGACCTGTTTGCGTCTTCCGCAATATTTTAACGTCACAATATTGCGGCAATATTGCAGAAGACACAAACAGGTCAATAAGTAGAATTCTACAATGCCGGAACAACAACTAGCCCTTGAAGAAGGAACCCCGCTTTCCGAAACATGGACCGTGTCGGGCAACTTTTACATTCTGGATGTTGGCTTATCAATTCTTTGGGCTGACTACATTGAACAATGCAAGCTCCCAAGTTAAGTGGCATAATTACTTTGTGAATAAGAATATACACTATACGAGATGATATAATCACTTTAAGCTTTGCATCACAAAAAATGAAAAAATGATCGATGATTAAAATATGCGGCAAAGATAAGATGTGCAATGCACATTCAATGATGTGTATTCATGAACACATATTGCCCAAATATGATGGTCACTAAAATGTATTGTTAGTTTCCATTTTGGATATTCGTTTTCTCAACTACTACCACCACTTTAACCTCAATAAATTTATGTTTGAGACACTGTTTTTTAAGTGAAATGAATAATAATATCCTTATTTTCAGTTTGTTAAATATTTAAATTATGTGTGAACTTGATTGCTGTAGAATTATTAATGGGAGGTTTGTTTATGCAGAAGGGGGAATGAATGTGCATGGCGAGAGCTAGATGGATGTGTAAAACATAACATTTGTTTATTGGCTCCTGAAATGCACCCTAAATGGATCTCACTTATATTGCTGAGAGTTTTAAAAGACTGGCACTTGAGGTCAGTCCTGTGGCTCAGTGATGCTACCATAGAGAAGATGTTAGTCTAGCTCTCCTGTCTGTCGGGACTGGGAGAGGTCCGGTGTAGACGAAGGTGCTTAGGTCCTGGGAAAAGGGACCTGTACATGCAGGGTGGGGAATCTCAGTTGGGAATGAAAATAAGTGTTTCTTTTAGTCCCCTCCTATCTGATGTCTGAAGAGGCCTGTGAGTTCTCAAAAGCTCATGTTCTACCGCATCTTTGTTATGATCCTTTTATTAAAGGTATTCTCCCATCAGAAACCAAACCCATACACAAATAAGATCTTTTTTGCTGCTGTTCTCAAACTCCTGTTCACTGCTTGGAAAAAAAAAAAAAAAAGCAGATAAGAGCAAAGACATAATGTGCATTTTTATGTTTAATGATAATTATTCTCCTGCTTTGATCCCCTGTGGCACTAAATAGTGTTCAAACGTTTAATAAGACTTCAGGAGTTTCAGCAGTAGAGAGATTTTATTGACTGTGTTAATGTAGCCAAATAAGGAAGGTTTTCCAATTCTTACAGTAAAATGAAATTACAAGTCTTCTGTTAAAATGTGAACATTGGATACATTTCACCTTAATGGGAATATAAAACTATTTGTGAGAAGGTCAGTTATGTATGCTCACGACTGTGCTTATCCATTTTGAATCTCTTTGGGAGCATGACATCATTATTAGCTGCCAACTCTCATGGTTTTTCCATTGGCCTGTGAGGCAACGAGCTTCATGCAGTGCACACTGAAGTTGTGGACAGGCAAAGAGCTCATAGGTTGCCTTAGTGCTTCAGAGGCAATCTATCATGCAAAATGGTATTCTAGTTCATCAGACATGAAAGTTTGTATTGTCTATAATTAAAGCGGAATGATGAGTCATGAAAAAAAAAAGGGGTGGGGGCAATAGTGTGCACATTGCTGCATCGCAGCAGTGCATTTTCACCAGCCACAGTTGTGGCTGTGGTGCACACTATCGCCCCTGTACCGCCAATGGGAAAGGTGGTGTTATTTCCGGTGCTACTGCCAGTGATAGTCTAAAACATTATCACCCGCAGTGGTACCAGAATCTAAATTTTTCTAATCCCACCCTAACCCCTCCCATTTCCATCATTTAAATCTTAACATCGTGATGCGGTAGTTATCGCATGCGTTAGGGCATTATCGCATATAGCCAGAGACAGTAGAAATCATCCAAACATTTTCCAATATAAATCCCAGACCCAACCACCCCATGCTATATTTGAAAAAAGAGAATTAAATTACATTAAAACAATACAAAACAATACAAAAAACAAAATAAGAAAATTATATATACATATATTAGAGGCAATTCTGCTCATATGTAAGAACTCATCAAATATTATAAAAAACAAGAGCATTCAAGAAGAATGTGATAACACCCTAACGCATTCGATAACACCCTAATGCACGTGATAACGGCCCATCGTGTTTTAATGAATGACCCTGTGAGTTTTTTTGTTTGTGGGTTGAAGTTTCTGCTTCTGTTATACAGTTGCTTTCTTTAACAGACCTAATGACATACTGTGTGAAAGATAAAACATTACAGCAGGAGGAGGGCTGCCTACCCCATAAAGTGTGTGTCATTGAAAGCCCTACTGAGAGAAAGACACCTTTAGGGAGAGTCAACAGCTTGACACTACTGCTTTGAGATTCTTCCTGGAGCGAACAGGCACCGGGAGGGGAACACACGTCTATTTCACCTGGATCTCGGGCCCTCAGAGCTCAATGTCCTGCAGTGTGCAGCCTTCAGCACACCAAAGGAGTGCATCCTTGTATCAGATCTTCTGAATAATGGGGAAAAGAAAAGGGAAGATTTTTTTCCCCTCCCACAAAGTTTCAACACTGCAACAAGTACTCATGTATTCACTCGTGCTCTGACTGAATTCATCACTGCAGGTGTTCCTGAGTACTGATTTGGTGGAAACCTAAATTTTGAAAGGTGCTCAACACTATCCATGCCTTTTCTCCCTCATGAAGAACAAGTTATTGAGTCAGTGGTTACTAGCCCTGTCTCTATGGTAGCTCCAGTACAGGGTTTACCATCAGTTTCTCAAGACACTCTTTCTGTCTTGAGTGCCATGTCTCCTGTACTGCCCTCAGCAATGGGGAACAAAGAAGTTTCATCCATTGATGGTATCAAGCCAGGAATAATACGTATTCCAATCCCTGATTCAGTACAGTCCCACAGTCACTGAGTGTAGCAGCAGGAAGTAACACAATGTCTGAGCCTGCTGATATTTCCATTAGGGACATATGGAGGGTTACAATAACTTCTGAGAAAGCTATGATGAAAATTGAATATTGCCTTCTTCACTGGTGTATCTTCAAAATTATCGAAAAGTGACCATAGGGTGGAAATGTTGGAATCCCAGCTGACTTCACAATCAACTGTAATTACTTCTTTGCAATCTTCTGCTATTACTGGAATTAAGGACAGTTTGAATGTTCACTACTAATTAGAGTCTTTTGAAAATTCTATTAGGACTAAAAACCTTCGTTTGCCAAATTTCCCTAAAGCACATTTACTTTCTGCCTTGGAATTATTTAAAAAGTATGCAATGGAGATTTTACAATTTGCTAAGGATAAATCATTTGTTTTATATTGAAAGTTTTTTTTATTGGATATCAACATGAAAGTTATACAATAGCCAGAGACAGTAGCAATCATCCAAAAATTTTCCAATATAAATCCCAGACCCAACCACCCCATGCTATATTTGAAAAAGAATTAAATTACATTAAAACAATACAAAAATCAAAATAAGAAAATTATATATACATATATTAGAGGCAATTCTGCTCATATATAAGAACTCATCAAATATTATAAAAAAAGAAGGGCATTCAAGAAGAATCACTTAGACTTGCCAATATAGAGCATATAGGGTTCATCAATGAGAATAAAACATTAAACACTGTCTATCCCCTGGGATTGTCTCCATTGCAAGAAAGGGTCCCAGATGGTCCTGAAGGACTTGAAACAATTATGGTGAAAAGCTGTAATGTGAGCTAATCGATGAGTATACAAATGACCACTATACTTTGAAAAGAAGGAACATCTTTACATTTCCATAACTGGCCAATCTCACACCAAGTTGCTATAAAAATTTATTGGCAAAGACGTTGTTGATGTTTTGGGATGCCCACAACTGGTAGCCCCAGTAGTGTTTAGTAAGCATCAAATAAGTTTTTTACTTCCAACAATGTGGATATCCAATCAATAATTTGGTGCCAGCAGGAATCAATCAATGTACATTGCCACCAAAATAAATTACTCACTGAAGGATACATATATATTTTTGATGGTATTAGATGCCAACGAAACAACATCTTATAACAATTTGCTTGGATATTAGCTGAAATGGAGCATTTACTAGGGCTAAAATAAATTGAATCCCAATCCTCCACACTCAAACCCCCTCCCAAATCTAACTCCCAAGCAAGTAGATGTAGGAATTTATCAACTATACAGTGATTGTGTTATGGGACCGTGCCGTGTCCCAGTCCCTCCTCCTACCTCGGGGCCGGCCCGGCCCGCACGAATGTCCCTGCGGCTGTGTAAGCCCGATCAGCCTCCTGCTGCTGCTCTCCCTGTGTGAGGGAGACGCCGCTGAAGCAACGCGCTTGGCCCTGCCCCCTAGGCGCGTGCGCGCATGCCCAGGGGCTGGAGCTTTAAAGGGGCCAGTGCAGGAAATCTCGGTGGTCACCCTCGGACGCTGCAGGATATTTAAACCCTGCAGCTGGGCCTAAACCTCGCCTTGCAACGAGGTTCACTCAGTCCCCTGAGTTGCTAGTTGCTGCTTTGGATCTTGGATCATCTCTTCTACTTCTGGCTTCTGACCCGGCTCCATCCAATGACTCTGTTTCCAGCTTCCACCCCTGGCTTTGGCTTCGGACCTCTGACTTCTGGCTTCTGACTTGGCTTAGTTCCTGGACTCTGACTTCTGCTTTCTCTGCCTCCTCAGGTATCTGGTTCTTGCTGGCCCAGGGGATTCTCCTAAGTCCCAGCGGCTCGGGCTCTCACTTGCTCCTCCCGGGGGAGCCGCAGGCTTCCGAGGGTGAAGATTCTTCCAGCCTCCTGGGTCCTACCATCTCCTCATTGACCATCTCTTCGGCCGCTTCCTGGATCCTTGGTCACATAGGGTCCCACCTAAGTCCAAGAGGTCTGGGTCCCTACAGGCTCCTCTTTGGGGGACCTCAGACTTCCAGTGGTGAAGTCTTCTCTGGAGTCTCTCTTCAGCACTGCCTCCTGGCTGTGACGCTCGCTGTGGGTCCCCACAGTGCAACATCTGCAGTCTCAGCTGGCCCAAGGGTCCACGATTGTAACAGATTGAGAAGGTCATATACCTTGAACACCAAACCTTTTATCTACTTGCTCACAGTAATTTTCAAATAATGATTTGCCCTAACAGTCAAAAGATTTTTGTTGTGCGAGTAGGTAGTCTGTTATTTGGGGTATTCCAAAGAGTTCAGTTTTTTCATGAGATAATGATTAACAACATCACTTGACTGCATAACTTCACCTTGATGCATTAAATGACCAATTTGTGTTATCCCATGTACCTTTCAATCATCAAATGCTTTAAAGAATTTGCAAATGGGAAAAAGTTGCGAGAATAAGCTGGAAATTGTGATTGGGGTTGCACAGCAACTCGTTTAAGTGGCCATCTTGGCTGATCACTGAAAAGCACCACCCAGGATAAATCATTTTTGTCTAAATTGCATTATTTGCCTGATAAAAAGAGGATCTCTAAAACTGAAGAAGCTTCAGTTTTATTAGCCTCTATCTCTAGCCCAGATTTCTCTTATTTTTTTTAAATCCTTAAATGACAATATTCCAACTAGAGCACACTGATAGTTACCTTTGTAGTAGAGTCAGACTGGGATTTGTTTAAGTATAAAGGAATTTTATTTTTTGACCAGAAAGTCCAGATTTTTCTGGACATAGCCCAAAAAACCCAGGCTAGGAGAAAAGGTTTTTCTTATTAAAACATCGAGTTATAGCTATGGGTGCTACCTTCTTTTTAAAATTCCCCTGTAAATGTCTTTTAATCTATCAGAGGGTATAAATAAGATTTTTTGGATCCAGTCCACTTGGAGACTTTCTTGGCCAATAAGTCAGCATGACTTGTTATATTTTGGCAGGGTGGGTGGTATATATATATATGCTTCATTATCTTTTTTTTTTCTTTTTCTGAGTATTCTTCTCCATTATAATGTGAATTTGATAAAAATTTCTTCAGATTGAGTTCTTCAATTATTTAATTTCCTATTCTTTTACATCTTGGTTGATATGTATTTGATTAAAAAATTAATAAAGATTAAATTGAAAAAAAAAAAGCAAAACTTTGCAACAAACATGATGATGATACATCCTACACTCAGGACAGCCCTAGGTTTATTTATATTAAAATATTTCTGGCGAGGATTGATAGGTTGGTTGACAGGACACTGGACTTTAATATTTTCTGCATCCTCATGACATTGCATGGTCATATGAATGGCATAGGCAGCTGTGGGAATTCATTGCATTTCTCAGCCTAACTAACAAGAAGTACGAATATCCAACTCATTATTTACAAAGAGAAGCAGGGAAAGTGATATTGAAGATTGAAATAGAGAAAGACAAAAGCTCTTTAATTCTTAATCCAAACTATTGCCCAGGTGCTCAGTCATGTATTTCTTGGTTACTCTCCGCTGAAGGCTTATTGATTATTAGCCAGTCCTATTCCTGAGTCTCTTTAGTTAAACATTGTGTGGCATTTCACACCAGCACAAACTAATTTATCATCTGTGCAAGCTGAAAAGTTTCACTGGCATGGCAGAAAATATTTATTTGTGTACAGCACAGAGTTCACCCTGAGGAATTCGCTAATCTTGAAAAGGCACAGCTTTGGGGGATAAACATGCACAGGGAGGCTGATTATCAAAGTCATTTCTGCAAGGTAAAGCAATGCTGCGTGTGCAGCAAATGGGCGCATGCATGTTGGCATTGTTTCTGCACATGCACTGAACTTCTGTGCGTGTCTGCTTTGAAACGTTGGTTGACATCTATGAGCACTTTCTATATGCAGCCTTCAATCCTACATGGGCTGCTGAAAATTAGCCTTCCTATGTATGAATTTAAAAAACAATTATCATCTTTCCGTTTTTAACTTTCGGTGGCAAGCATCAATCAGAGCTTTGTTGTTTGTGTTCATATATATAGGAGAGGGCTGACAGGCATTTGCAGAGCTGTGTGATCCCCCCTATAGTAAGCGAACGGGAGGCTACAGCTTAGAATTCAGGTAAACAGATCAATTTTCCAAAAGTTACCGAGTGGTAAAGATAGCTTGTTACTTTTTAATTGGCTATATGTTTTTGTAAATTTTCTGCCAGACCTAATTGGCTAAGTTTGGGGCTGAAAATTCACCTACAATCTAGACCGTCCTAGTCGGGCTGGCTAGATTTAGGCCTGCCATTTGCGTGGCCAGGGTTGGCCAGCTAAACTAAGCTGGTTAGAGATGAAAATCCTCGCTAACTGGCTAATTCATAAGCTGACTCCACCAGATCTCTGTTCCAAAAATGGCGCCAGCTAGCCCCGAGGCCAGTACCAATTTTATTGTATGGAAGTATCTTTGTACCCCACCCCTATGGAAGAACCTCCATAAAATAAAATGGCTCTGTCCTCAGGGTCGGCTGGCGCCATTTTGAAACAGTGACCTAGCAGAGCAGGAGTAACTGGGGACTGCTGCTCCTCAGACCCATGGATGGGGATTAAGTGGTTAGGGCGGGATACTGGTCACACTGCTGCTCCAACTCCATTTCAAAATGAAAACAATTGAAATTTCACTGAAATTTCCTGTTCATTTCAAATGAAAGCACATCCCTAAACTATGGCTCATGCATATCCTGAAAACTAGACTGGCTTGGTGTGTCCGGAGATCTGGGTATAGAGCAGAGGTTTTCAGGATATCCTCAATGAATATGCATGACCTATGTTTGCATGCACGTTCTCCTCTTACGCTTCTCATAAATATGTTTCTCATTTATATTTATTGTATATATCCTGAAAATTAGATTTGCCAGGTAGTCCTTGAGGACCGGGTTGAGAAACATTGCTCTAGTAGAATCCAAGATGACTGTAGGAATGAAAAGAATTTCACATTTTAAAACTGCTTTAATGTATTGACCTTTTTTTTTTTTTTTTTTTTTTAAATTCAGTATCTCCAACTGAATATATATGGAAAACATGTGATAAATAAAAAGTTTTGTTAAAAATACTGAAAAAAAAAAAATACTGAAAAAAATAATGTAATTCAAAACCATTCTTCCAATAACTTAAAGCAATTAGCAAAAATAAAAAAGTGTTAGAGTATTCTGGTGAATGGTACTTCACTCTCAAAAATCAGTTTCGGCCTGAACTATTTGTTCCATATGACTGTGAAGCTCTTAATGGTTCTGTAGTCTTATCTCAAGCACCACAGTCCATCGCTGGCTGGAATGTCACTGAAATGATCACAGGAGCACCTCTTCAAAAGTTTCCAAATGAAAAAAAAAATCTGAAATAATGTGAAGACACTAATGGGCTCTCCAAACAATAGCAGAGTACTGTTGTGGACCTTGCTCCGCTCACTGTAAAAGAACAGACATTTTTTTCACCAGTCCTTGAAGAATGACAGACTACTTTTCCCTCCAGTTTGTATTATTCAGCCCTTGGCATTTATGCTTTGCTTTTGTTTTAATTTGTTTTAATGTAGATAATTGAATTGTTGTTAGGACTACTTTTTATGAGTATTTTTCTACCCCACCCTGAACGTTGGAGGGGCAGGTAATAAATGCTTTTAAAATAAATAAACATGATTACTGCTATTACTGCTGTGAGGCCTAGTTACGGGCACGTGCTCCTCAGAATGATTCCGCTGGATTAAGCATTATGGAATAAAAAAACAAAGGCATGATTAATCAAGTTATTTACTCCTAGCTCCTTGCTAGAACAGAATTAAAATGCCATCAGCTAATGTTAGTAAGAAAGGGGGACTATCATAAATGGGATCAATATTAAAAATATGTATCTGGTTATAATCAGCTTTTAATTGCATAAATCTAACCCATTAATAATATTCCTTTAACCAGCTAAATCTGTGCTCACAAAATCACTGTGTGTGCAGAATTAGCTGTTTAAAGAAGGGGCCAGGTTAGGGCATATCCTGGGTGACTTTTTCAAATTTAGTATGGATGCAATACAAGGAGGGAATAAATCATGATGTGATTTGAATTTAATATGCCATAGGACAGGCAGCCAATCTAAGACAGCCAATACAGGAGATATATGGTTCCGAGGTCCTACCCTACTGATCAACTTAGCTGTTACGATCCCGGTCATAACACTTAGCTGCCAAGTTTTGTATCAGTTGGAGTGATTTTAAAATACGAAGAGGAGAGGCCCCCCCCCCCCCCCCCCAAATAATTGCAATAGTCCAAGGCAGACAGGGCCAATGATTGAGTGACTATATGAAAATAGATATTATTAAGTAGTGTTTTAAAAAGCGCAAAAGCCTTAGTTTATAATAGGATAGCTGAGTTAATAAGCTAAAGTAAGGATGGAAAGACAAACAGAAGTCTATTTCAACTCCAAGGTTATGAACTTGGTTTTTGATGGGTATGGAAACACCATCAATAATGATATGAAGTGAAGTAATATCAGTTATTGATCAAGATAAAAGTAAAACTTCCATTTTTTTAATGTTAAACATTAGTTTATTTTCTGATAACCAGTCTCTGATCTGGATGACCCAGGAAGAGACTTTCTCCAATGCCATTTCCATAGAAGAAAAGATAGAGAAGAAAAACTGGTTGTCATCACTATATATTTTGAATAAGACATCCATATGAGAGAGAAACAGACAGAGAAGTGTTAATAGATATTGAAAAGAATGGGAAAAAGAGAGGACCCTTGTGGAACCCCCGTGAGTAGTAGGAATAGATTAGAAAGAACCTCATCCATATTCACCCTGTAAAAGCGGTCTGAAAGAAACAAGGAAAACCACTAATGAACTGTAGCTGCAATACCCAAGGATCTCATATGGTTCAACAAGATGGCATGATTCAGGGTATCAAAAGCTGATGAAATGTCCAGCATTACCGGCAGAAATTTGGTCCCAGCATCAAATCCCTGGTGAACACTGTCAAAAACAGATAGCACTAATAATTCTGAACTGTGTCAAGGGCAAAAGCCAAACTGAGAATTGTCTAGATGGTTATGTGTGTGTGTGTGTGTATCAGCATTGGGTCTCTGCCACACCCACAAAGTGGATTTGTGTGCATAAATCTGCAATGAACATTTTGAGCTAAAGTCTGTGGATAAAAATGTAATTTACAAGCAGTCCATAGACTACAGCCCATATGGGCTATTTAAAAATTACCCTCCCCCCATTTAAAAACAGACATAATCAAACATTACAAAATGGAATATATCACAATCTGGCAGAAAGTTAGCTTTGAATGATATTGGTGTAGGGATCCTGTTAGTCCCCTACTAATACTGGATAAGGATTATACCATTTAGGTGTGGGGGAGAGAGAGATTGGTGTGTGTTTGAGTTTGCAGCTGTTAGTAATGGTAGGGTTCTCAGTGTTTTCTAGAGATCACCGTTTTACCCTTGTACATTGTTTTTGCTTTCAAGGAGGCAGCAGGTCCTAAACTGTTCTCATTTTTCTGTCTTAACTTTAAGCTCCATGGAGACATTTGTTTTGGATGACAGTTTCTTTCCACCCTCTCATGCCACCTTTAACTTATTGAAGTTTGGAGTGTCAAATCCTTTTGGACTCAGTTAAGCTTATTTAATTTTACTTTTCTATCAATGGGAAAGGTTCCCTTTCTGCAAGAGGGACCTGAGATCAGCATAATCCAAGAAAAGGATGACTTCCAGCCATCCTGAGGAAAGGTGTAATGCACATTTGTGCTATGGCATGATTGATACAACCTAGGAAGCAAACCTCCTAGGCAACACCAACAGCTGATGAACACACCCTAGGATGGGACAAGGCTGGACCTTCACCTATACCAGCTCTGTTCCCTGTAGGTTGAGTCCTTGGGTTCCAGGGGCCGGCAGGACTTAGGCGAGGGTCCCACTGGGCAGTTGGGAAGAGAGAGTCCACGGTCTGGCCAAGGGCAGGCAGCAGTCAGGCAGATATCAGAATCAGGCTAAGGATCAGGACTGACAGCAAGAAAGGCATAGTCGAGGTCCAAAAAGGAGGTCCGTGGCAGACAGTAGGCAAGAGAATAGTCTGGGTCTGTAGCAGAGGTCAGAACCTGGCAGGCTGAGGGACCAGGACGATGCAGGGATGGAGGCTAGACAGAGCAGGGCAGGCTGGAGAGGGCAAGGTAGGCAAGTAAAAGCAGAGCAGACTGGGTGAGGCAAGGTAGGATCAGGAATGCTGGAACAAGACAGCAGGATCAGGAATGTTGGAGCAACACATACTGCTGGAAGCAGGAGGACCTGTTGCTGAGGTGTTGTGTTGCTGCGGAGGCCATGCTTAAATAGCCTGGCAGGTCTGATGTCATCAGGAGGCACTGAGAATGAGTTCCCACCCCCGAGCCTAGATAAGGCATGAGTGCATGTGATCATGCGTCTAAGAGGCCTGGCGGTGAAAGAGTTGCGATGGCGCCATGTGCTGCAAAGAACTTGGTCAGCATGCTGGGGCAGTGTGGAGGTCATGATGCCGCTGTGGAGTGAGTGCTGCCGTTTGTGGGACGATTCCACAACCAGCAAATGTTACAAAAGGAAGAAGGAGAAAAGGTAGAGAAGGAGAGGAGATGGACCACATGAATGGCCCGTGAATATCTTCTGAAAATTTGGAGATAAATGAGTAAGAGGTATCACCTTTGATATTAGAGAAAGAGGTAGAGGATAAAAGACAAAACACTATAAAGCACATCTTTGATACTTCCACCATACCATGGGAGGGAAGCACAACAGCTTTTCCCAGAACCCTACAGGAGGGAAGAGATCAGGGAACTAAAAGAACTAATTAAACTGGAATAATATCTGAACTTAAGAGAGACTGTGAGAAGTCACAAACTTGCTAAAAGCATCTGTATCAACTTGAAATTGAAGTACATAGGTGTAAAGACTTAATCAGTTGAGCAATGTCTGAAAATCTCCACCCACAGGATTGGGAAGCAGGAGCGACAGATATGCTCTTCATGTGCCATTCATCATTTTGTTCAGTTTCCCTCTTGGGGGGAGGTGTGTGACACAGAAAAGGAGTTTAAGGGATGCATCATTGAGATGTGTTACCATGGAAGATTTAGTAAGCAGAAGGGAGTTTTCGAAATTTTGTTGCTACAGTGTAATGCTTTGTTCTTGTAATGGGGTAAAGTGAAGGAGTGGAAACTCATTGCAATGGAGTCAAATGGTTCCAATAACACACTAATGTACTGTGCATATGATAATGTAATGGGGCAGATTTTTAAAAAGTACGCGAGCGCACCCGGCGCAAACAAGAGTACGCCGGATTTTAATAGATAAGCGAAATCAGAGCGGCCTCGGAGGGAACTTTCTTTTCGGCGCCCCTCACCTTCCCTTTCCTTCCCCTAACTAACCCGCCCCCCCCCCCCCCCGGCCCTAACTAATTCCCCCCATACCTTTATTGCAAAAGTTACGCCTGCCCAAGGCAGGCGTAACTTGCGCGCACCGGGCCAGCTGCTGGCGCGCCATGTTCCGGTCTGGGGGCTGGTCTGGAGGCCGCAGCCATGCCCCTGGGCCAGAACCACGGCCGCGGCCCTGCCCCCGCCCCCGATGACGCACCGGCCGCGACACACCCCCTGACATGCCCCTGACACACACCCCCAGGAAAGCCATGGGACGTATGCGCATCCTGGGGCTTTGCGTGTGCCAGAAGCCAATGCAACATAGGCTCAGCGTGCACAGGGGGAGCTTGGGGCAGGTTTTCGGGGGGTATGCACGTATCTTATGCGCATACCCCTTTGAAAATCTGCCCCAATATGTTTTACTTTTCAGGATGCAGTAAGCACTTGTGTCAGTTAGTGCTTTTACTGGGTGCAGTGTTATGTCTAGGTACACGCAGTCACAATAGCAATCAGCTGCTTTATTCTCCTCGTATGTGTGTATATGTCTCGTGATAATTGTACAGTGAATTTTTCATTCCATCCCAAATTTCGCAGAAATGCAAGGGAGAGTGTAGGGATCCTGTTAGTCCCTAATAATACTAGATAAGGATTATACCATGTAGATGTTGGGGAGAGACAAATTGGTGTTTGTTTGGGTTTGCAGCTCCCCCATGTGGCAGCTAGCAATGGAACTGTCCTTAGTGTTTTCTAGAGAGATCACCATTTTACCCTTGTGGATCCTTTTTGCTTTCAAGAAGGCAGCATATCCTAAGCTGTGCTCTCATTTTTCTGTCTTAATTTTAAGCTCCATGGAGACTTTTTTGTTTTGGATGAGAGTTTCTTTCCACCCTCTCATGCCACCTTTAACTTATTTTAAGTTTTTAGACTCAATTAAGCTTATTTAATTTTACTCTTCTATGTAAAAGAAATGGTTCCTTTCTTGCAAGAGGGACCTGAGATCAGCAGAATCCAATGGAGAGGATGCCTTCCAGCCATCCTGAGGAAAAGAACAGGGAGAAAGGGGAGAGAAGGAAAGGATATGGACCACATCAATGGCCCATGAATACCTACTAAAAGATTGGAGAAGAGAAGACGCATCACCCATGATACTACAGTAAGAGATAGAAGATAAAAGATGAAACACTATAGAGCACATCTTTGATACTTCAAACTACCACAGGAGGGAAGCACAAAAGCTTTGCCCAGAACCCTATGGGAGGGAAGAGATCAAGTAACTAAAAGAACTAATTACATTGGAATAACATCTGAACTTAAAAGAGACTATAAGACATCACAAATGTGCTAAAAGCATCTGTATCATCTTCAAGTACATAGCTGTAAAGATTTTAAACTATCATTGCACTTTTCCAGCAAAGGAGGAATGTTGGAAACCACCAAGCAACTCTCATGTGTCTTATTGCGTAGTTGGTGACTTCCTTATTCTGTACTCCTGAGATTATCAGTGCTCAGTGGGAAGAGATTTAATTACGGGAGAGCAATGTGAGGACCTTGAAAGGAACCTTCTCACCCCCCCCACGTGGGAAACCCTGGAACATGAATCTGACGCACAGTTCAGCAGTCGCAGTGGTTACATCGGTAAGAGTTGGACGCTGCCGGAGGCAATTGGGTTGATTTCTACTTTCATCAAAATCGCATGGATTTGATGCAGCAAGCATGTAAACATCTAAATCTGGCTCACAAAGTTCTGTTTAGATTCCACAATTATTATAGAATATAAATTGGATTTTTTTAAATCTATTTTAGATGCTTTCATGTTTGCTGTCTTGATTTTTAGACTGGAAAGCTTGATGATGTTTCATTAAACTCTCTATGCTGTTTTTAAGACAATTGTTATCTGCTTGGAGTTTCCTGCAAATCATAAATTTGCCATGTGATACACCTCTTCTCTGGCCTCAAACACTTTTTTTTGCACATGAAAGTCATTTTGAAAATTGCCCTCTAACTAAATTAATAATAAAACTGCAACTTTTTTTCTTCCTAAATCGTGTACTTCATGGTAAAAGCTGCCACAGCTGAACAGGTTTTCCTGCAGAAAATTGCAGTTTTTCAGTGCAGTAGTGGATTGTGCCAAACACTGCCCTGTACTTGATTCTCAAATAAATTTGTGATTCACAAACCTTATGGAAATTTTCTGGATTTATTTGCCAACTAAAAAAATGTAGAGGCAACAAGTCCTCAGTAAGCAGTTTCAAAGGGCTCCCGTCTTCATGTGCAGTAAAATACATTTGATTTAAGACACATTCCATCCTGAAACTGAATAAATCCTATAAGAACATAAGTTGTCATACTGGGCCAAACCAAGAGTCCATCAAGCCCAGCATCCTGTTTCCAGCAGTGGCCAATCCAGGTTACAAGTACCTGGATTGGCCACCTGGCAAGTACCCAAACATCAAATAGATTCCATGCTACTGATGCCAGTAATAGCAATGGTTATTCTCTAAGACAATGGTATTTATTTATTTATTTAAATGTAAATGCCATCGTTCTGTAAACAATCATGGCAGTTCACAATAAAATGCATCACTACAAACAAAAGTAGCAATATTTACAAAATATCAAAGTCTTACAATTTGCTAATGAAAATTTCATTATACATAACACAATGTCCCAGCATTAAACCCCCTTATTTATGATTCATCCTCCTACTTCTAACCAGCATATGAAGACCAGATAGCCAAGTCTTTGTATCTTTCTGAACATGTAGTTCGACTGGTATCGTATTCCAAGATTTCGGCCAAGCGATTGAGATCGTTCTTTACCTTACCTTGCTTAAATGAACAGCGTGCAATGATGGTATTTGAAGTAAGCCCTGGTTAGCTGATCTTAGATGTCGTTGTGGAGTGTATAAGTGTAATGTTGCACTTAACCAGTCTGTATTATTTTTATTGTTCACGTTGTGATCAATACTACTACTTTGTAGTATCCCCTGAATTTGACTGGTTGCCAATGTAGCAATTTCAAAATTGGTGTCATATGGTCGAATTTGTTATTACCTGACAGAACTCTTGCAGTAGCATTTTGCAGCAGTTGTAGAGCTCTGATTGTACTTGCTGGCAATCCAAGTAATAGTGAATTGCAATAGACAAATTCTGTGAATATAAAGGTTTGTAAAACGGTCCTAAAATCATCATATTTCAATAATGACTTCAGTCTTTTAAGTACATTGAGGGCCTTATTTTCCAAATGTATCGCACGCGAAATGTCCCTTTTTGCATGCAATACCAAAATGGGGGCGGAGTCGGCCCCGGAAGAGGAGGAGTCGGGGCATCACCGGGGCCGACTCTGCGACGATGGCACGCACAGCGAAAAGGTAAGTGCCTTTTCGCTGCCTATTTTGCTCCCAATAGCTACACCTCCTATGGTGGCGCTATTGGGTACGAAACCAGCAGCAATCGCTGCCGGCTAGCGCAGGCCCGTCCCTCGTTTCGGCCCCCCGCCCCTCATCTAAAGTATCGCAGGCCTGCGATACTTTAGACAATGAGGCCCTTAGCTTGTTATAACTGTTTCTTATTTTGTTTGAAATATGTTTCTTCAAAGTCAGGTTGCTATCTATATCAACTCCAAGGTTACATGCCTGTTCCGTGAAGTCTATTTTAGCGGAGTCTAATAGAAACTATATAGGGGTTTTTGCAGGGATCTTTCTATTTAATAACATAATTTCTGTTTTTTTGTTTAACTTCATGTGTTTTAACAATTGTATTGCAGAGAGATAAACTTCTAAGGTCTTCAGGGAATGTTCAATTGATGTTTCTATTGGTACTATAAATTGAACGTCATTGGCATAGATGTACCAGGTTAATACATTTAATGGACTTCTCCTCCAGGAAATTATCCAATCCTTTTGAAAATCCAGCTATATTAACTGCCCTAACAAACATCCTCCAGCAACAAATTCCAGAGCTCAATTGTTTCCTGTGATTTGTTTTATATGTGCTACTTGCTAACACTCTGGTTTTGTATTATCCAATAGAGTAAGTAACTGATTCACATTTACCCGTTTTAGTCCTCTCATAATTTTATAGATCTTTATCATATTCCCCCTCAGCCATCTCTTCAAGATGAACAACCCTAACCTCTTTAGCAGTTCCTCATAGGGGAGCAATTCCATCTCCTAGCCAGAAATGATAGTGTTCTGGCTGAAATTTTTTAGTTTTTACTTTTTGTTTTATGTGATTTTTAACTTGTATAGTTTTTATTGTATAATCTTTTTTTTCCCACATACTTTAGGCATTCCAATTGTTGATACAGAGAAGTGCCTAACAAGAAAACAGCTCCTCAGAAGTCATTTCCTCTGCAGGAGTCCATTTATCATGCATTCAGGCTCTCTTTGCTGTTCACTTTCACATCACATTCAATTTCCATCTCCTGTAATTCAGTTGTTAATTGGAATGTGGAGTCCATAAAGATCTGTGCAGTAGATGATTTTAGCATAAAACACAATTCATTGTAATAATTTATGATTTATTTAAAGAAGGTAAGCTTTAATAAGAGACAAGCTTTGAAAACCTTAGGCAACAAAATTAGGCAATTTTGAAAACTCATGGATAAAAGAAAATTGGTAAGAATAATTTACTTACTCGATTAAAGACATTGGTCTTTTTGCTTTGGCTACATAATCCTCTATTATATGATAAGCACACATCTCATTCCCAAGTGACTTGGTAGATTTTTCTCAGGGAACAGTGAAAATAGTCTTTCCTCCTTCAAAATGATTTGTGTGTGTGGGTGTGTGTTTTACAGAAAGCCTACTCTGATGCCCTTAAAACTAACTTTATAGTTTCTCTTTTCCATTGTTACCCAACATAATAACATGAGATGCTGAAAAATTTGAGGGCCTAATGATATAAAGAGATATAAGGCAGCTAACATAAGTTAGCTGTCAAATATGTGGATAAGTTTTCAAGGCTTACTTTCCTGGTGCCTAAGTGCTCACTTTGAAAATTATCCCACCAAGTCTTGTATGGAAGTATGAGTTATACTTGCTAAAATGACCACACAAATTTTTCATGCCAATTGCCACAATGTGTTTTAAAATTCAGAAGTATGCATATAAGCCCAATCTTCTCCCCATCTCTGCTCTCAGGAGCCAATGCCAGCAAAATAAGGAGATGCCACCAATAGTTAAGTCTCTTTGGGAGGAGGGGGTGCAAGACCAGGGGTTTGCCTAGGGTTAATATTCTTTCATCAACCCTTATGTAAATGTATGGACGATTATGGGTTAGGTCAGGGATGGGCAAACTGCGGCCCATGTGCCAAATCTGGTCCATCACCAAGTTTTATCTGGCTCACCTATCTGTAAAAGAAATTATATTATGAGTGGCCGGAGCTGTGTGAGGATGGTGCAGTGCTGTAACGTGATCACTAACGAAGCAAAGTTGGTGTTCTTGTATTTGTCTCTGCACAGGGAACCTGTAAAGTAGCTACATAGGGGTCTGCTTTTACCTTCGCAAAACACTACTGAATGTACATACCCCCCCCCCTCCATTGGCTGCCCATCCATTCACGCATCCTATACAAGACCCTTACCCTCATCCACAAAAGTATTACTAATGAACACTACAACTGGTTAAGCCCACCCTTCCTCCCTCGTACCTCCACAAGACCTACACGCTCCTCCCTTCGTGGAACTCTTATCCCCCCATCTATAAAATCCACAAGACTCATCTCCACCACCAATAGGGCCCTTTCCCTCGCAGGCCCTTCCCTGTGGAACTCCATGCCACTTGACCTTCGCACCGAAACCTCCACACCCACCTTTAAAAAGAAACTCAAAACCTGGCTCTTCCTCCAAGCATACCCCCAATCACCTTCACCACCTATAAACACCTTAACCCAACCTCCATCTAGTACTAGTACTAACACCCCTACCACAGGACCTACACCCATCCCCTCAAGACAACCACAAACCCCTCACTTATCATCCACACAATAATCTATCTCTTATTAGCACCGTACATATCTTTTTACCCCTTTCACTGTTGCCCTTGCGCATTTTCAAATGTTGCACACAACCTATGTACATACCACTTGTTCATTGTTTCCCTGTACATATTTTCTCCTCACGTTTCCGTCTTCACCCCCCCCTGCCCCCCCCTTTGTCTCGACCACCCCCTCCCCTCCCTCCCCTATTTATTTAGTTATTGATCTGTTACTATGTTCTAGGTTACACAATGTTCCTTGTAAAGGCTTTGCCTATATATATCCTTGTTTTAAGTTATCTGTAAACCGGCACGATGTGCAAACGGTTGCCGGTATATAAAATTAAATAAATAAATAAAATAAATAAAGATGTGGTCTTCAGGCTGCTGTAATTATCACCTTATGATTCTGTACTAAGTCAGCAAGAAGAGGAACAGCATGGTGAAAATGCATGCTGGAGCTCCAAGGGGGGAATCCCTCCCCCCCCCCCAGCTCTTGTTCCAGTGGATAACTTTTAATGTGGCCCCAGCACAAAAATGTTTGCTCACCCCTGAGTTAGGTGGCATCTATGCTGATGTTGCTGATTTAATGCCGGTGCATTTTATTGTAGAGCTTTGCTGGGTCTCTGCAAAGAAGAGAAAACCACCCGTGTAGGTTGAGGAAGAACATACCGAGTAGTTTTCCAGCTTCACATGGGTTGCTGTGTGGTAGCTTCCTGTTCCAGTAAAAGGGAGAGACATCTGGAAAGGTCACGGACTTTTAGTTAAACTTTTCAGGGGCGCAGGATAATTTTGCTTGCGCTCCTGTTTTTCTTTCCTTTTAGTTTTGTGGGAATGAAGAGCCCTTGGCGCTTATGAAGGTTGATATTCAGCACCATTCAGGCAAATATGTTCAGACTTCTCTGGCTAAGTCGTACTGTTGGAATATTCAGCTGATAAATGCCAGATATGTCTGAACTTATTTTGCTAAATGGTTATCTGGCAAAGTGGTGGGTAGGACAGTAGTGTTCTAGAGCGTAGCTACTTATCTGGATAATTTAGTTGGGTAAGTGGTGATATTCAGACTTGCCCAGCTAAGTTAGCCAGATATATTAGACATGCTATTAAGCAGGTGTAACTTGCCCAGCTGTGTTAATTATCTGGCTGCACCTCTGAATATCCCAGACATGTTAGCGGCTGAATATCGACCTCGTGGGTTATAGACTGGATTTAGAAAAGTAGGAAAGGTATTCTTCTTTCTAATTGTGTGAGGATAGGATTTTCTTTTTTTCTGAAGTTTTGTTGAAGAAAGTTTTATCTGCTCTTGCTGCTTTTTGTTTGGATTTTTGGAAACTTATTTCAGTCTTATTTTTGATTGCTACCTAAATTCCCTTTGCCAGAGGAATTTAGACTCCCATCGACTGCCGGCTTTTCAAAGATTCTGGGACGTCCAATCATGTCCCTGAAGAGGAAGGGAGATGGGAAGGAGAGCAATGGGCACCTACTTGGTGTTAACCACTTGAAATAACATCAAGATATTGTGGAGATGAGTTGAGAAGGACTATTTAGGAGATTGGAGAAGCAGAAAAGAGTCTTTTCAAGACATCTTGATTAAAGCATGTAAAATGTGAGAAATGAATTGTCATCTAACTCAAGTATCCTATCCAACATTTTGGGAGGAATCTCCAAAACTGCCCCTGAACATGGGAATGGCTATGGAAGGAAGGAAAGATCAGCTAATCACCAACTTTCGAGTTGGTGATTTATGGAGAATGCATAATGTAAAGAACTGTTCTGAATCAGGATTTGTCATTCACTGCAGTATCAGCTATCCATAAAGTTATGTTGGAACCTTAACAAGAGTCCAGCGCGCTTATTGTTCTATATTTGAAAGACTAATTAGACAATGCTCAGGGTCCTGGAGAGTAATAGCCTCCCCCCCCCCCCACCCAGAGGGAAACCTGGAAGAGAGTCGAGTTTATGAAAGGTATAGTAGGTGAGGACAGCTTATAAATTAAGTGTCCTTGGACTCCATAGAGAATCTCGGTCCAAGGGTTACAATATTTTGCATTTTTATATTTTTTTTATGCCCTGTTTGAGGTTTATGCTACTAATGCATGAACTGTAGTTGTATTTTATTTGATTTATATTAGTTTATTTTGTACACTACCATTGAGAGCCAGGAAGATGGCTACTAAAAAAAAAATAATTCTAAATACAAATAAATGGACTCCATGCTGCAAGGCCACTAAAAATCATTAGTTCTAAAGATAATTTAGGGAGATTTAGCTCTCCAGAAAGTGATTTTAGTTGAGTTAAGTTTTGTGCTCCTGAACTATATAAAGTTGTAATATAAGTCACTCTCCCGTCCCAGTATTCCTTCTCAATCGAGACAATCATTCACCTGATTTCGTCTTAACAGTGATGACACATTTACTCACATTTTGTATAAGAATTGTTACCAAAGGTTTCTAAATGTTTAAATGTTCCTCGTTTATTTTATTTTATTTTTTTTATGTAATGCTCACAAGCACTCTTATTTGTTCCATGTTCTTTGTTCCATGTAATGCTCTTAGGCAAGTTGAATTGTTTCACTGTAAACCGGTTTGATTTGCATCCAATGCAAGAAGATCGGTATATAAAAAACCAAAAATAAATAAATAAATAAAAAATTAGCAACAACCTGTTCAGAGAGTAATCTTGAGGTCATTATCTCCTCCCAGTGGTTCCACACTCTGTTCTGGAAGGCACCCCTAAGCAGGATACCCATAATAAATATGCATGAGACAGATTTGCATAGGTTAGAGACCCAGAGTATTCAAATCTGTTTCATGCATATTCATTGTGGCTATTCAGAAAACCCGACTGGTTAGGGGCGCTTTCAGGACTGGGCTGGGACCATTTTAGTTAAATCAGTTTAGCAGTAGTGAGGATACACCAAAATGGTTTATAACTCAAGAACAGTTCTGAGCTATCTGATTTTTTAAAGGTTCAGTTGTTTTATAACTAGATTATAAGCAGCTCAAAAACCAAGCCAATTGCAATTATTCTCAGACCATTAACTCTGACAGCCATGAGCGCTCTCCTCAGATCCCCATTCAAGAATCAATACCAACAGTTAGAAATGAAAGAAAAGGCAGCAGCTTTATTTTGCAATTCATGAAAAATTCCCTCGCGGCAACCGTAGCTGTCAAATGCCTTTACTGGTCATGAGTTTCAACCATGGTCTGACATCCCCCTGTGCCCTAGGACATGTGAGGTTCTGTTTCATGGTGGTGGGGGGGGGTCATTTTAAGGCAGGCTGCAGACTTTCACCCCCCCCCCCCAGGCTTTGCACCAGTTTTTAACATGGAAGTGCATGCACGTTCACGTTGAATATTATGCCAGTGAAACTGCCTGCACATATTTCCACCTGCTAATTTGCGCAGGTCGTCTTCCAGAGGAAAAGTACACACGCACGTGAAGATTAAAAAGTGTGCACACGAGGAAGCAACCTGTCTCTCCATCCCTGCCTCTTGTCATTGTGCGCACAGAGGCCCTTTCTACGTAACCTGTGCACAGGGCAAGCGGTTTTAATAAAGCCCATTTCTGTGGGTAAAGCACTGTTTTAACTGTGGAAATGGCTTTTAAAAGAATGACACTCCCCATGCTTCCTTTTGTTTATGACTTTTATTTTTGCACTGGATTTGGCAATAGGCCCCCGTTATACCCGTGCCTCGGGTAACAGCAAACATTTAAGGGGCAGCAGGCTGGCTAAGGTTTGCTGCCTCTTTGTTCGGCTTGCACATTAATTTCATACCAGTGCACATCCCTTGCTTGGATACCCCTGGCTGGTTCCAACCCAGGGCCCACAGGATGGTTGGGGGTTCGGAGAGAAGTCCCAGTCGGAGGATGAGCTATCAGACCGGGGCATTTTGAATTAGAGTTTGTGCTGGGAATCGTACTGACCTACCCAACGCTGGTCCCCCATTTGGGAAGTCCTTGCAAGAAAGTTGAGCATGTCACTCTAATGTTAACCCCAGGAGAAGCTGCGGCAGCAGGGTTTGTCCTGCTCAGTGACCTGCTGCCAGGATACTGAGTGTAGTCAATATGGGAATGCTGCAAATGGGTCCTGGAACTTTTCACTTTCGAATAATAGAAGGACTAGGGGGCATTCCATGAAGTTAGCAAGTAGCACATTTAAGACTAATCGGAGAAAATTCTTTTTCACTCAACGCACAATAAAGCTCTGGAATTTGTTGCCAGAGGATGTGGTTAGTGCAGTTAGTGTAGCTGGGTTCAAAAAAGGTTTGGATAAGTTCTTGGAGGAGAAGTCCATTAATGGCTATTAATCAATTTTACTTAGGGAATAGCCACTGCTATTAATTGCATCAGTAGCATGGGATCTTCTTAGTGTTTGGGTAATTGCCAGGTTCTTGTGGCCTGGTTTTGGCCACTGTTGGAAACAGGATGCTGGGCTTGATGGACCCTTGGTTTGACCCAGCATGGCAATTTCTTATGTTCTTAACAAGCACCTGCTGGATGGGGGTGGTCAGTGTTGGGGTGGTGGTAGGTGGGTGGAGAATGCCCCTTTTCTCCCATTTCCTGATCTGGTCATTGTGTTGGGAGCTGCTGGTGGTTAGTGAAATGCTGCACCTCAAAGAAAAAAGTATGGTCCCCAAATGACATTGATGCTGGACATTAATTAATGGACACAGAGAGAATGAGATCCCCTGAAGCAGGCATTCTGTTCCTAAACTGATGTTGGGACATTAATCAGTCTTCTTTGAAAAAACTGAGCTATGTTATTACATTTGTTTGGGTTTTTTTTTTTTGAACCATGGGATTTGCTTGTTTTTGGTGAAATTTTATTTCAAAGTAACCTTTGTGTCTCAGTGATTATTTTCTATCAGGGAAGTTTTCTCTATTATAGAATTTATCTGTCGCAGAAAAATAGCACTTGTTAGTGAAACATATTTAAAAATTGCTGTTGGGACCAATGATTAAAATTAAACTGAGTTGAAGTACTGGTGTGCATAGCAAGGAATTCCAGTGTAAAACAAGCCTTCTGCATTTATGAAGATCCTTTACTAATATAACAAATTTATTTATTGTATGTCAGTGATTCGTAAAATAAACAGTTATTGAGATTATATTAAAGAGAACATTTCTAGAGTTTTCTTGAAGATACCTTTTGACATTGTTACCTCTGGGTTACAGACATTTGATATATTTTTTTGAGTGTTTTCATCATTATGTCACAGTTTCAATGGAAACAATCTTTGATGGCTCCTTGGTGATGCATTCTGCATATCATTATTTTATTTTATTTTATTTGCTTTTATATACTGATATTCAGCAATGCCATCACGTTGGTTTACATATAACAATTTTAACTAAACAAAATGGATACAATGTAATAAATATAACAAATGAGGGGAAAAATGGGATATGTATTACAAAATATAATTATCAAATATGTTAAAAATCAATGAAAGATTGGGGGTTGAGAAGAGGGAGAAACAAGAGAGGGATGGGAAAGAGTGTAGTGATTGATAAAATAGAAGGAAGGGGGATGGGAAAAAGGGGAGTAAAGGGGAAAGTATAATTGAGTTTGATAAATCAGATCTTAAAACCAGCAAGTAATTAATGTTACCATGCTGGTTTTAGCCAGACTTAGTACTTACAGGCTAATGAATTCATGTGAGCCCATACACGTATCGGCATGCGAGTGGAGATACACTGCATTTTTAAATCGTGCACGCTCTTGAGCACGTATATTTTAAAATACATCTCACACACATAAGTATGCACCTAATCGTAAGAGATTGCTCAAGAAAACATACTTCACGTTGTTGCGTCTGTCGGTCCTCGACGGCTTCGCCCCATTTGCCTCACCTTATTCACGGCTCCTCCCACTTACCTGGGAAAGATGGCTACCACAGCGTCGTCAAGCCAACCTGTCTGGCATCCCCAGAACAGCTATGGTGCAGCCTTCCGCCATTGCTCCTCCCAGGTTCCTACTAGGGTACACGCGCGCAACCCACATCTTTGTACCACCCTTGGCGTGAACCTCGAGGGCGTTCCCTCATGCTGATGTCACGCCATCCGGGTATATTACCTTCATTTATTTGCTAGCTCCCCGAGTTAGCAAGGACTTGAATCCGTTCCTGTCTGTGCTACTCTGCTGCTTCCGTGCTGCCACAGGAAGCTCTCTCTCTGCCCTTTGGGGTAATCACTAACCTGGGTACCTGCTCCTCGGAGGCCCTCTGCTTTATTTCAGGTGGCTTACAGGGTCATCCATGGGGTCTACTCCAACCCGTGCAGAAGAACCATGGAAACATATTGCCACAAACTTCGTGGTCGATTTACCATCTTCAGGAGGAAACAATACCATTTGGGTAACCATACATCGGTTTTCGAATATGGCTCATTTTGTGCTTTCCCAGGCTTACCCACCGCCACGGAGCTCGCCAAGCTATTCATTATGCACATCTTCCACCTGCATGACTTGCCTAAGCACATAGTCTCCAATCGAGGAGCCCAATTCACGGCTAACTTCTGGAAGGCACTATGTAAGAAGGTCGATATTTCTCTCGACTTCACCTCCGCATACCATCCACAATCAAATGGACAAACGAGAGGATGAACAGGACTCTCAGCAGTTAATTCATGCCTATGTGAACACTCGCCAGAATGATTGGAGTGAACTGTTGCCCTGGGCAGAATTTGCCATTAATTCTCACCCAGCAACATCCACTGGTTCAACACCATTCTAAGTGGTTTACGGACAACTACCACTGCCACCACTGCCACTTCCGTTATCAGTGTCATCCCCGGCAGCTCAATCTACTTCCAACGATATCCAACAACTTTGGGCTCAGACAAAAGAGATGCTTACTAAAGCAGGACTTCGAGAAAAGAAAGGATACGATGCTCATGACTGCAAGGCTGGTGATAAAGTCTGGCTTTCCATGAAGAACACTTAAACTTCCTTCAGCTCACTTCGCTCCACTTCGTAGGACCATTTCCTATTCTCCAATGACTGGGCAATCTCAATTACAGTCTGAAGCTACCATCTACTTTAAAGATCCACAATGATTTCCACATCTCACTATTGAAGCCATTGATCCTTAGTGAGTTCTCCAACAAGGTACCAGATGTTACACCTATTGATCCAGAAGAAGATATCAAATATAAAGTAGACGCAGTTCTCAATGTGAGAAGACGAGGCAGAGTATGGGAATACCTCCTGTCGTGGGAAGGGTATGGCCCTGAAGAAAACTCTTGGACACCAATGTCTAATATCCTGGATAAAGAGATGCTACAGGACTTTCATCATTGCATCCTCAAAAACCAAGACCTGGTAGGAAACAGCATGGACATCCTTTGAAGGAGGGTACTGTTGCGTCCGTTGGTCCTCAACGGCTTCACCCCATTTGCCTCACCTTATTCACGGCTCCTCCCGCTTACCTGGGAAAGATGGCTACCACAGTGTTGTCAAGCTGACCTCTCTGGCGTCCCCAGAACGGCTATGGTTCAGCCTTCCGCCATTGCTCCTCCCAGGTACCTACTAGGGTGTGTGAGCGTGCAACCCACATCTTTGTACCACCCTTGGCGTGAACCTCGAGGGCGTTCCCTCATGCTGACGTCACGCCATCCAGGTATATTACCTTCATTTATTTGCTAGCTCCCCGATTTAGCAAGGACTCAAATCTGTTCCTGTCTACGCTACTCTGCTGCTTCAGTGCTGCCGCAGGAAGCTCTCTCTCTGCCCTTTGGGGTAATCTCTAACCTGGGTACCTGCTCCTCGGGGGCCCTCTGCTTTATTTCAGGTGCCTTACAGGGAACAGGTACTCGCTCCTTGAGGGCCTGCTCTCCCTGCCTCGGTGCCAGTACATTCTGCAACATACCTGGTGGAATCGCATACCAACAGCTACATCTAGTGAGTACTCTAACTCTGTCTATCTCATCCACAATATCTCCTCACTGGGAGACCTGCTGCAGAACCTCCTGACATCATCAAGGAGAGAAGGGCTCCCTCTACCGAGGTACCTGAGAATACAACCACAGACTGCCTCACTACTGCCACCTCTGGTGGAGATCTTCAAGCTGTACAATAAAGAACTATCCTGTGTTGTGTGTACGAGCCTAGCCCAGTGCTGTGGCTCCTCATGGGGCTCCTCCCCATGGGCGTGGTCATCTCCACAGCACCCAAGGATCCACAAAATACATGTTATCATAACTCACTTATCTTTTCTAGGACTCTACTGGCTTTTGTGTACGCATGTAGGTGGAGTTTAAAACACGCTCATGTGAGGGACAACTCAGTTTTTCCAATTAGTCCAGTTTGGCCAGTTAATATCGAGGTCTTGAAGACCCCTCTGGTTCTTCATCTTGCATGCCCTGCCATTGACTCAGACTCCTCATCCTGTCCTTTAAGCCCTAAAACTCAAGATCTACAGAAAACTGTTCCTCATCTGGAACAGCAGTAAAGTTATATGGATAACAAGCCGAAGTGCGCCGTGGTCTCCGGTTTTAAAATACAGATTTACGTGCGTACATGTTGACCCCTCCCCAGAACCCCCATGTTCCACCCACAGCTCGCCCCTTTTCCCCTTCATTTTTGACATGCACAAGGGTATATACTCGCATTCTTTGCGGATTTTGTAATCCGCCTTGATCGCGCGTGTCCCGCATATGCGCATACAGGAGCACACTTGCATGAGCAACGCTTTTAAAATCAACCTCACAGATGAGATTATATATATATATTTTTTTTTCACTGTGAAAAGTTAACTTGCCGTGTTTGCCAATGGCCCTTGTCAATGAGTATTTATCATAAACAAGTGAAAATGGAGACAAAGGAAGGAAACTTAAGACTGGCCTGCAACAATAATTTATTTCTTCCTCACTGTTTCACCCAGCTAGATTGTTTTCCTGGGTACTTTAAGTTCTACAGTGTGTAGGACATGCTCCTCTACAACCCAGCCACCGTTACTGCTCCTATGAGAGGCACGCCGCAGAGCATGCATTACAAATTGTGTGACAAGAACATTGTGGCTAAGGGAATTACGCAACCTGCTGAAGTGGGGGATCTTCCTGTATGTTTTGCAGGCTTGAAATATCTATAGCCACCAGATGTCAGTGTCTCCTTGGCAATGACTCTCTGTGGTTTGTTGCCTGAATTTTTTCCCCACCATTATAAAGTTAGTAAGACTAATGCACCAACACACCTGATTGACTAGAGTACATTCTGATTTCTTCCCGCTTTATGGTAAAGAGTATCTCTTTGTGCATTGTACTACCAATTTAATTTTACTACATTAAATGGGGAAGGCCTTTGAACAATTATATTTTTCTTTCTTTTTTTTTAATTCTAGCTGAAATAAGATGTTTGCAATTTTGTTTTGTTTTGTTTTTTTGTTAGGCTGAGAGCTGCCTTCTGTTTGAGCTTTGTGACTAAAGCAAATGTCCTTAGGAATGAATCTTTAATCAGTTTTCTTCATAATTTTCTTCACTTGAGATCAGTAAATATTTTGTTTAGATTTTTTTGCCCATTTTTATTTCCTAGAAATTATTACTATTGACCAGAAGTGCTAATGAAATTTTTTTCCCATCTTGTGGCAAAATGCTTAGAACATCTGACTGATATATGTATTAGCTGGGTAAACTACAGGTGAAATGGAATGCCATTCCCACTAGCATAGATAGGACAAAGACCACAGGACCCTGCCAGTCTCCCTATTTTCCTTAGTTAATGCAATACAAGATCTCCTCCTGTGCCTATGATTGGTCTCCTTGAATCTTAGCTAGGGGACTGCGCTACGAACTACAGAAACTCAGGTTCAGTTTTCACCTCTGCCACTCACTGTATAAAACTGGAATTTTTGGAACAGGGGTGGGCCTACTGGTTAGAGCAATGGGCTAAGAGCCAGTAAAACCAGGGTTTGTACAAATCCCACTTTTCCCCACCAATACTATGCACATGGAAGTGAACTTTCAAAGGGGCTATGTGCAGAAAATTAGCTTTTGCCCATGCGAGTAGCCCAAATTCGCCTTTTATGCTATTTTATAAGCCTCAAAAGAATGTGTTATATATTTTTCATGTTTAAAATATATACACATATGTTTATAAAATACATAATATATAGGTTTTAAATGCATTGAAAATATTTACGCATAATAAAACATAAGCGTGTACTTGCAGAGTTGAACTATACAATATTTTATAAAAATGTACAGCAACCCACTGCCCAGTTTATAGAATGCTAGGATAAATCTGTACATTTCCACATACCTGTGCAAATCATAGGTTTGATTATCTATATCTATATACCTAATATATATATATATATATATATATATATATATATATATATATATATAGCGATAGATACAGTAGATATAGATATATAAACACATTGTTTACTGGTCTGCCTTCTCCCTGCCATCAGACCTACCTCTGTTGTCCACAGATAAAAATACAAGTCTGAAAGGGCATTAATTATTGCCCTCCCTATCTCCCATTGCCTCCAATAAGCACTTAAAGCTAACTTTTTAACCTTGCATGCATAAAAAATAGCACTTACGTGCATATATTAGCATATGTCTGAGTGCATGCTATTTTAAAAACTGCAACATACATGAGAGTAAATCAGAGTCTGCGAGCAAATTTGTCCATGTAAAAAAAAAAAGGTGTGGGTCAGGGGGCAATCAGGGGTGGTGCCCACGTTTCCGCGAGTAAGTTGCTATTTTACAACCTGCCATAGCGGCGCGCGCAAGTGTCTCACTTGTGTATATTTAGTTCTGCTCAATATCCGATGCGAGTCTTTATTATGAACATTTTAAAAGTGAAAAAATGTCTGGGTAGGAGGTCTTGGTGACATGGGGGGACTGCAGGCCAAAGAAGATCTTTACCAGCTGCAGATTGACTGGGAGAACTGGTAGACTAATTGGTAAAACTGGTAATTTCATTGCTGCGCTATTGTTATGAAAATCCCTGGACAAAATGCATGCGAAAGCCAATTTACAGGGCGGTAAAAGCAGCTAATTAATGCGAGTAAAATCTTCTTATGTATCCTTTTAAATCTGAATACTTGGGTATATAATTTCTGCACATTTATCTGTCTAATTCCAAATTGTCCAGCTAAGTAGCACTTTTGCTGCTACTTGGACAAATCTGAACTTATCCGGATAAGTAGTGACACTTATCCAGCTATATTCCGATTTATCTGGCTAAGTAGCAGCAGCCAGGTAAATCTGACAAGCGCTACTTGTCCATCTAAGACTTATCTGGATAAGTGCCACTACTGAGCCGGATAAATCGGCATTTATCCAGATAAATCTGAACTGGTGCGGCTCATGCGAGCATTTGTACTCGTATTTCATGAGCTGCGCATATAGTTTCCAAGCGGGCTATAAAATACAGCAGCAACTTTGCTTGCGCCCATATATATGCGTAAATGGGCGCACGCAAGCAGTTCTGAAATGAAACTTCTTGGGGAAGGAATCTGTTGTACCTGTTACTGCTGTAAGTTTCTTTAAGCATCATTTGGAAAGGCAGGCAGAAAAAAAATCGAGATTGAATCATGATAGCATCTTTGTCTCTCCTATATCCATACTTCCACTACCTTTGCATGAAGAAACATTTCCTTATGAGTTTACTCCATCCAGCCTTTTATCAACGGCCATGCTCTATCATGTGCTTAACCTGAGTTAGGTTAGGTCACATTTAAGAAGTCAGGAAGCAATGGTTTGAGGTAGGCACTCTGGGAAACTCCTTTTTTTGTGTGTCTAAAGAACAAGATTTTTGGAATAATTATCTGTGAGAACAAATGTTTTATTATTCAAGTATTAAATTATATGTCCTATGATATAGTTTACCTAGCACATATCTTAGAATTTCTGTATTAATTTTGTCTCATGAATTAAAAATTGAGCACAAGCCTATAAACTGAGCAAATAATGATGTTGTTGAATTATTTGGGCATTGTTTTGGCATATAATTTGTCTTTTTTTTTCAGTCAGGGCTGAAGGAAGAAAGGCTCAAATGAAAACTTCTCTCCTTCCCAATATCTGTATGGAACGATTGAAGCTGGTTATCTTGTGAAGGCAATATTTATAGCCCTTGGTGGTGATGGGGTTTGGGTGGGGAATTCTCAGCCATTGTGCAATGGTGACACCTAGTGGCCAGAAAGGCAGCATGATTTCCAGGCACTGGAAAGAGCCATAGTCACCAGCCCCTGGTCAAGGACTTTCACTGTGATGGCTGGAATAGACGGGTGTAAGGTTATATGATGGGGAATCAAAGATCATGTCACCTTAGCCCAGTAAAGGCTGGATCCAATAAATCACCGCATTTGACACTCTTGTTGGAAAACTTGGCAGAGAAGCCAAGGACTGGATCTAGGGGACTGATCACGATTATAGCAGGGTGGAACCAAGTTGATGCAAACGTATGGGAGAAGCTTGCACTACTGCTCTCTGCACAGCTTCGGTTCTTTGAATTAGTAGTTGCCATTGGTATTAACAGATTGCATATATTTTAGAAAGAGAAAAACACAGTACTTTCCAGCTTATACCCATCAAGAAAGAAAAAAAAAGTAGAAATAGAACCGGGAGATTTATTGATTTCATGTAGTCTCAGCTTTATTAGCTCTTATTCAAGCATTACAGCACCATTTTTCATGTTGTCTCCATCAGGGTTTGACAGCGTATAATGTATCACTCCTTTAATCACTGACTGTATTTTCAGGTTCTAGATGAAGATAAATGAAGTAAATTTCAAAGTGTACCTTAATCAAGTTACACGATTGCTGGAGGGGGGTGGGGGGTGGGGGAGATGTTCACAGTACATTTTACTCTGTTGGTTTTGTTTTCAAGTAGAATCTTACCGGAGAAGTTAAACAAAATGAGAGCATTAGGGATAACGAGAATTATTGCAATGGCTATAAGCAAAGTGATATTACAGAAATTAGCGTAGAGTGTACATCTTTTAACTTCTTGTCTGAGATCCCGGATCTCACGATCTTGGTTTGCCACCCATGGACTGGAAAAGTTTCTGTTAAGTGGAAGTAGAAATACGCATCACCGCGGTTACTGAAACAAGATATTGAATCGCTAGTGATGCATTTCCTCTTCCCCTATAGAAATGCATGTCTGCTGTACATGTGCATTTTCTGGACTCTTCTGCTAATGAACAATTTCTATATTTTTTCCTTGTAGAAAATTATTTTTTTTAAAAAATTTCTCTTCTAGCTCCCTTCACCCCTCTTCCCCCACCCCCAAGCTGTTTTTATCAATGTGTTAAAAAGATTTTAAGGCTTTGTGGGTTGATGACACTCCCTGTACCATTCTGCCTGAATGTGACCCTGGTTATTGGTCATCTTCTGGGCAGACGGGGATTGGCCTTTCATGGCGTTCAGGGTAGCATTGTTAAAAAAAACAAAAAAAGAGGCTATTAGTATTCAGTCCAAATTCACACTGCATGCCAAATCCACAGTCTTCTTATAAAGTACAAATAGCTTTGTGAATTCTCAAATATATCTCTAATAACTCAAATATGATGTTTTTATCTGTGGGTCGTTTTAAGCTTAAGTATCCTGAGGAGCTTTTACGTGCTTACTAACCAAACTATATCATGGTCAGAAAAGCTGAAGCGAGACAGGAATTTGGATCATCAGTTACAATGCAATAGAATGTAGTCTGGATTCTTTTTGTGATCTTTGGTAAAGCATTTAACTGTCCCAGTTGAATAAATATACATTTCATTAACATGTAGTAAGAAGGCACATTTCAAAAGGCATTTACTCAGGTAAATAAGCTGTCTGAGAATTGCCCTCCGTTACTTCCAGTAAAAGTGAGGATCAAAAAACCCATGTAATGTTACCCCTGGGGAAAGAAGATAGACTCACAGATGGGGGTTAACTCAGGAGAGCCATGAACATGCCAAGTTTTACATTTTTTAAATGGTTATTAGGGGGAAGAGTTATTGGTTATTAGGGGGAAGAGAAATTGGTTATTAGGGGGAAGAGTTTCTGCAGAAAAAAAGCAGATGCAAATCTCCGTGGATACTTTTTCACTAAACAATTTTCAAAAGGAAAGAATGTGAGTTGCGAGCTCTTTCCCTTTGAAAAGTGGTTCAACATTCTCTGGGTAAAAGTGCCAACAGACTTTGCATCTGCCTGCATAGTTTTGAAAATTGCCCATTAAATAGCATAAATTGGGTTTGGAGAGAAGTGAATGGAGGTTGTCGGTATGGTGTAAGCAAAGCAACAAATACACAAGGATTTCTAAAGAGATGGTGAGATTATTATAATTTTATAAAACCCAGAATAAAACTAAACAGAAAAAAAAGTGATATATAAAGACTGTACTAACAAGACCTATCACATACTCAGTTTGCATGTCAGTGCTCCCTCACCATAGGTTTATTTCTGATTGTATTACTGACATTTCTCTCTGGTTCATAAAGGGTGTTTCTCCCAACATGCCCTGGGCTTCTACAGCCACTTCCTTTCCACAGATGTACCACAAATCCACCAAAATCACAAATACAAGCAACACTCCTGAGTGTGATCACCATGGTGCCAGTTCTCTGAAACTCAGATCCCTGGACAGTCACTCTCATTTTCTCCTGGCATTCAAGTCCTAGCTGCACACATTTATCTCTATGGTATCTGCAGGCAGGGAGCTTTGTTCTCTCTGTGAAAGCAACATGTGCAAGCATTGAGCTTTTCTGTAAACCTGTATTACTCTTACTTTCTTCATTTATTATGATGATGGAACAGAGAAGGGATATTGTCGTGCCTCCACTGGTATTTTCTTGTTTATTCACTGTTGTCCTGCTTCCACAGCAGCCTTTCTGTTCTGTTGCTAATGCTGTGTTCATTCTTTATTCTGCATAGTTTCTAAGTTCCTCAGCATTAGCATCTGATGGTGGACGTTTGCAGTGAGGGGAAAATGCTGCAAAGAATCACTTAAATGTTTCTTCGTTATCGCTCACTGCTTTTCTGTGCACCCTCCGACTTAATATCATGGCGATATTAAGTCGGAGGTCCCAAAGAGTAAAAAAAGTTAAAAAATAAATAAATAAATTTGAATTCGGCCCGTGGCTGTCGGGCCAAAAACCGGACGCTCAATTTTGCCGGCGTCCGGTTTCCGAGCCCGTGGCTGTCAGCGGGCTCGAGAACAGTCGCCGGCAAAATTGAGCGTCGGCTGTCAAACCCACTGACAGCTGCCGCTCCTGTCAAAACGGAGGTGCTAGGGACGCGCTAGTGTCCCTAGCACCTCCTTTTACCCGTTTTTACCGCCAGGCCTAACTTAAATACTGAATCGCGCGCACCGGCGAGTGGCCAGTGCGCGCGCCGGGAGAGCGGGCGTTCACCTGCTCTCCCGTGGACTTCACTGTATCGGCCTGAATGTAATTAGATAGCTGAATTCAGTCTTTACTCATAGATGAGGATGCTTCTTTAACTCCAAACTTTATTAATAGGTAAAAACAAATGAACAAAGTCTTACTATACGTAAACTGGAGAAAACAGTAACCAGCACAGTCTGCTCAGCCAAATTAGCTGTGGAATCTCACAAGCCTGACCACAGCTGACTGAAAAACATGAGGAAAAACCCCTGCTTCCAAGACAGAAGTTAACCTGTTAGACCAGCTGCATGGAATACAAAAGAAGCAGTGATCATGCAGGTGACCAACAGTTGGCAGTATAACAATAAACAAGATACTCTGACTGGCCCTGAGGCTTCTCTAAATTTGGATTGTAAACTTCAGATTACCTCCTCTATCTGACATGTCAGCAAGCAAAAAATGGAGAAATACAGACACATAATTTTAGCTATGTGATCAAAAACATTTCCCAAAATCAAATATCTCCTCCCTAACTTCCACTGTGGTATTTACCAATTTATATACCTCCAGAGTTGAAAGATTTTGCCAGAACTGAAACCTAGATGAGTAGCCTGCAAGCACAGAAAAGAAACAAATAAGCCTTTAGGGCCTTAAAGAGAAGTTTTAAGAAGTTTTAATATCCAATTTTTTCTGTTTTGTGGATGATTGCCAGTGGTACGTCAGTGCCCACTTCCATATCCTTTCAGATTCTTTAGAGTCAGCACTAAAGAGGATGGGGAATGAAAAGCATTAGATTTGCTTGAAGATTAATTTCACCTAATCTGAGCAGCAGCTGAAGTTAGCAATCTGAATTTAATGACTGTGTTGACAGCTGGGAAGCAATTAATCCCCCTGAATCCTCAAACCCGTCTCTCTTCCTTTGTTCTTTTTTTATGCCTTCCTCCTCTCATTCATGCTAATTAAAAACATGCCAGCAGGGTGAAAGGTGATGCACGTGCAAAACTGCCACCTCGTCTCAGAAACGAATCATCCTCGGAAACGGTGGGCTGAGAAGCATCTCACGTTAGGGAAGCTGACATGCCTCAGGATAATTTTATAGCTATACAGGCAGGACTCAAAGCTGCGTGTAATTTGTACTGACAGATTTTAGTCGGCATTTTCAAAGTAGACTAATGTGTACAAGTTTGCTTTGAAAATGCATAGGTAATTGACCCAATCCATGCATAAATTACTGCGCAAGTTGCACGCTCTTTGAGTGTGTCACTTATGCATGTTAACTTTTTTTTTTTAAAAAACAAAAGGATTGAGAATGTGTTCCAACACTATCCTCTGAAATGCCTCTCTGTAGTTCACATAAAAATATGCATATGAGGTTACAAGGAAACTTTTACATACAGAGTCTGTCTATTTTATAAGAGACACTAATACACATAAAACCAAGTTGTATGCATGTAAATGGCTTCGAAAATCAACCTCACAAAGGCTAAAAGAGGTAGAATTCAGAACTGGTTTTAGAAATAAATTTCATTTATTTCTATTTAGGTCAATGGAAGGAAACAATGCATCCTATTTTAGACTCTTATGCTGTGGTTTTCTATGCAAGTTTAAAGAGATTTGCAGTCAGGCATCAGCAGCAGAGGGAACACCCCATCAAGTCATCAAGAGTAGAGAGAAGAGGCACCAACAATGGAATGAATAGCCCAAGGCACCATGAGGGTCAAAGTAGAATGACCAGTGTCATGAACAGCCCAAGGCACTGAGAGAAGGGCAAAGCATCACTAAGAGTGGCAAGAACACTTCAATCACCTCGAGAAGGGCAAAGCAGCACCAACAATGGCATGGAAACCTATTGCAGCTGATAAACAGCTTGATGGAGGAAAACAAGACATTGTGGTAAAGGAGAAAAGCACAAGAGTGGCAATTTGCTAATAGAAGTGTCTATATCAAGTGGCTACTCTGCAGAACGTATGAAGAGACACAACCTCCTCAAGTACCAAAAGATAAAATCAAGAGACCAAGAAAATGTGGCAGGAAGATACCGAAATAGTCCCAATTGTACTGGGCATCACTGGCCTGATTAAAAAGAATTTCTAAGAGCATCAGTATTTATTGCCACAAAAAAACAAAAAAATGGAAGAAATTGGCAGAAAAAAATGATTCGTCACTTTTCCAGATAAATCTTTTTTGATCTTGTTATAATAAAGTCTGAAAAATAACCAGGACAACTAAAATAAGGATTTAAAATGAAGGGGGAAAATGAGAGGGGGAAAAGCACAACAAACAGTGTCATGAACAGCCCAAGGAACTGAGAAAAAGGCAAAGCATGTTAGATCAGTGGTGAGAACCTGCCAAGGCACCATGAGAGGGGAAGAGCGGCACCAGCAGTGACATGAACACCTGCATGCACGTTGGGCAAAGTAGCACAAACAGGGTGTTCATGTGACTGCTTTTGGTGCTGCTTTGCCTCCTAGCACCAACAACAGTCACGTGAACATACTAAGGTACCATCAAGCATTAGGCCTGGGTATGGGGGTGAAAGACTAATTGAATCATTTAGTAATCTACTATCCCTTGGCAGGGTGAAGCCAGAGTTTCCCTACAGCACCAGCTGGGGAAGGGGCCAAGGGATCAGGCTTAGAGATTCTTTCCCCCTTGCCTTTACTGATCCTGATTCTTGTAGAGGGATTAAGGGGTCCCCAGCTTGGCAGTCTCTCCTTTAAGCAGGAAGAAAGGAGCAGGGTAACCTGAGCAATGGCATCAAAATACCAAGGCACTTAGTGAGGGCCAAGGACCAAGTGGCATTCAACTGCATTGACTGAGGAAAAGACCAAAGGAACAGAATCAGAGGTATAAAACAACCCACGGCGCCAAGGCAGCGGCAACTGAGGCAAGGACACTGTATCGAGGAGAGAGCATATCACAGAAAACTCCCAGAACTTGGGCCAAGCCTATATTCCCCCTCCCTACCCAATTCACCATATTTCCCAGGTTCCATCACAGCCTGGATATCTGGGGGGGGAACGAGCTCCACACCCATCAGGTACATGCAGATGGGTTGGATTATAGAGTCTGAATCACAAGAAAGGTGAAAGGGGCAGCAAGCGTGACTGGCAGAAGAGCTAGGAGTGGGATGTCCACCCCTCCTGAGCCCACAAAGGTGGATGCAGTGGAACTGCCTGTAGAGCAGGATGATATGGAAATAGATTGAAGCTCTGCTGATCCACAGTAAGTTCTTATTTTTATGCTGTGGGGGAGGGACAGTTAAATGCAGTGGCTGGTTTATGGATTGGGTTTAATATAAGTGTTGCAGAGTTTAATTTGGAAAAATGCTTGCAATTTTGCCAGAACATTTCTTGTTGTGGGGGGCAGGGCAGTTTGCACGTAGTAACTATGTGGTTTATGCTCTGTGTTTAGTACAAACCCCACAGAGCATTATTGGAAAGAGCAGTGCTAAGGGACGGAGTTTCTATTCTGGGAGCCCTTGTGTTTGGACTCCACTGTAGAAATATCTGGCACAGTTCAGTCATTAAAAGATAAGGATCAGCTTCTGCAGAGGGGAACAATCGATTGAAGCTTCACCACTAGCCTGCAGCTAGATGGACCTCCATGAGACACTCTAAGGTAATAAGAGTGGAACGAAGTGGCAGTAGTAGACACTTGAAGGCACTAAAAGAGGTGCAGGGTAGAAGGAGCAGTGACATCAACATGCCAAGGTACTGAGTTGAGCGCCAAGGAGTTGGCACATTAACATTCCAAGGTATTGAATAAAGACTAAGGGAGCAGGAGCAGAGAGAAAATGAACACACTTAAGCACCTCAAAAGGTGAGAGAAGCACCAGAAACAGTGGCATGAAGACTGGCATGAACAACCCAAGGCACTGTGAGAAGGGTAGGGCAACATTAGCAGTAGTACACCCTACAACACTGGTTGGTTGGGTCTTTATTACAACTTCAAAAGAGTCTGGTTCCTAAAATTCACTTTAATGCACTAAAGAAATATTACCTATCAACAAACATATTCTTGTGTGGAAAAAAAAAGAATGCAGCTTTTATCTCAGGCTTGTAGATGTGGGAAGGAGAAATGACATGAAGGAATGGTTTTATTTCCTGCTGGTCACTGGAAGGTTGTTTAGGAACACTGCCATAAATAGGTGGCATACTCCATGGAAGGCTCAATAATAGATGAGACCAATAATCAATATGAACCATAAAAGAACTTGAAAAGAACTCTGAAGACAGGAGCAGAGGCAAAAACACCCAAGGGCATCAAGAAAGGCATCGAGTAGAAGAAGCATGAACACCCAACAGTATTGACTGCAGAGCATGGCAGCAAAAAGAGTAGCGTCAACACCCCCAAAACACAGATTAAGGGGTAAGGGGGAAGAAGAAGAGTGGCACCAAAACTGCAAGGCATAGAGTGATGTAGCAAGCACTGGGGCATGAAGACCCCCAAGGAACTGAGAGAGGCACAGCCAGTGCTTAAAGCATTGATAAGAGCATGGGCATGATTACCTTTACTATGTTTGGTTGAGTCAAAGTGCACTGTAGGCGTTCAGAGATGTAATTTTGAATGGCTTTATTTGGTTGCACCCTTATACCGGATAAGACCAATAGTAAGGGAATTTGAAAAGAACTATGAAGAAATAGTCTGAGACCATGAAACCACAAATGGATAAGGTCCATGTAAGCACACCCGGAACATTCAGTATGTTTGGTTGGATTGGAAAGGAGGAATGCCTGTGTCATGCATAATCAATCCTGACACGCAAGGGCATCGAGTAAAAGCCAAAGCAGTAGGAGTTAAGGCAAAAATAGTGCAAAGCAGCAGGGGCACTAGTATTAAAAAAAACAAACAAAAAAACAAAACCAAAGCATAGGTGCAAAACAACACAGCAAGAAGGATGAAGGTATAGCAGGAAGAAGAGTAGCACCTAAACCCCAAAGCACCCCTGTCATCGATTTTTATCATTGCAGGATGTGACTATGATCCAAAAAATCTCACCTAGAGTGTGGGTGGGGTTGGACACCACATTCATAAATTGAAACTTTTCAGCCCATCTCTATTTCACAGTTAAACATAAAATAAATAATTGTGCATGTTCCCTGTTTAAATGCTAAAATGAAATGTTTTGGGAAGGTTTTGAGATGGCTGGTTGGCTGGAATGATCGTGTATTTCTGCAGCAAATTTAGAGTTTTCTAACCTAAAATATTTCAGAGGTTGTCTGAAAAAAAAAATGTTTTATGAGATCCTGACAGTTTTAAATTAAAGTGTCAACTTTTTGCAGTTGCTTCTGACTTGAAAAGCTAAGCTGCCACCAGGGAAGAAAGAACACTCTCCAAACATAGGGAAATCTAAAATAAGCACGATTTTCATTTAGAACTGTCAAGAAAGATCAAAGTACCTTTGGACAACATTTTTTGAAATGGAAGAAAAACCAAATAAAAAAAAAAAAAAGATTTAGCATTTACCTCTGTGCATGCACCACTGAAGATGGCTGACGGGCAGGATATCAAAGTGTAAAACGCTTCTGGAAATGGTAAAGATAGGCCGACTCTTAACAGTTCTGATGAGGTACAAAGTGATGTCAACCCTATCCTGGAGGCCTGAGGCATGTTTGCTTTCACCTATGGGACTCCCAAAAGAAGGAAGCGTCAAGGGAGCGCTTTTACTGGCGTAAACCATTTCATAAAAGAATTTTGGTGATTTCTGAAGTTCCTTTCCGCTCTTTGCAGCGGAGATGTATATAGATTGACTGGCAAGTGCTTGAAAGATGCATGAGGGGGTCAGTCTCTGACGACGTGCTCTTTTCCAGAAAGTGTAAATAAGAAGCTCCTAAGAGTGCTTTTTATTTCTGATACCATGGCAATATTTTAGCGTTTAACAGGGGCACATTCTCAATAGCTCAATGAGCTGCAAGGCACAGGCAGACATTTTTGTTCGTGCTTACTTTGCAGCCAATTTTCAAAGAGAGCCTACCTGGAAAAATGTCTCCTTTGAAAATTAGATACAAGTCTGTGCATACTAATGGCATACGCCCTTTGCCCCCTCTATTTATATGGGCAGTTGATTGGAAGTAAATCATCACACGTACAGTTGAGAATGTCAAGGTTCACCAGCTGTTAAGTTCCCCTGACCTTAACATCCCCGGAAGAGTACCTCTCTTTAAACTATGGAAGCCCATGTGGGTTGCGAGCCAGACTGAGGAGGACAACTTCAGCCAAGCTACTTTTACCCCAGACACAAGGTTTTCAAAAATGTCCTCACTGACAGCAGGCTTTGCAGTCATTTATCCATGCAAATAAATATTTAGCCAGGTAAACCAGCCTGGCTGAAAGTTATCCTTTCCCAGTTTGGCTCAAAGTAGGCGTCGGCTTTCACAGCAATGCTCACTTTTAGGAGAGTTAGAAAGGGGGGTGTTAAAGTCAGGGGAATAAGCAGCCGTTGACCTGCTCTGTTGTGTGTCTGCTCTTTTGCCCCTGATTGGCCATCCACACAAATAGATGGCAACGTGTGCAGATAGTTCACCTTTGAAAACAGGCTGCAAGGTGCAACGATGCTGGCTATCCAAAATTGCCCCAGTATGTATTGTGCTATTTTAGTTACGTTGATGAAAAATATTTCAAAGCACTATTTTAAGTGAAAAAGGATGATTTGCATTTGAGAGAGAAACTATTGAAGACAATTTGCATAATGGTTGCAAATTAATTTTCTGGCTTGACTAAACATGTTTGTTTTGTGCTGTTGGTGATTATATGCACGGAAATCACCTGCATCTCATTAATTTTTTCCAGCATTTTAGAAGCTTTACTTTTGCAAAGTCCTTTCATGCTAAATTGGTAGTGCCATAATTTAGTAATAAGCACCAGAGTTTAGTGGTTTTAAGTTTGCTTGTTAAAGCTATATAACTGGTCATTAACCATAGTAATGAATTCTTCATCTTTATAGGCTATTGCTGCAATAAACCACACAGCATTTAATAAAAATACAGACAATTTGCATGTCTAGTGAGGCAAAACCTAAGAAATCAAAAAATTCTCCTCATTATTATTTTTTTTCTGTTTTCTATACTTTCACCACCACATATACTGAATCTTTGCTTTTTTTTTTCTTGCTGGTTTACCTATATTTGCTCAACTCTGTTTCAGGTAGCAAACCTTAGATTGTTCAACCACTTGATTCATTAAACATGTCTCCACTGCTCTTCCCCAGTGCATGACCATCAAGCAGGCCTCCTGTAGCATGGTGCTGTATGAGGTCATCAGTTGTAATGTACTGGTACTATGGGAGTTTGAACCTTGGCAAAGTGGCCTGTGTGAAATTTGTTCTCCTTTTTCCGGCTAAAATATGCGCAGGTTTCCGCAGCATATGCACTTTTCGCTGGGTTAGAAAGAGGCATTCCTAGTTCAGATTACAGAAGTAGAGCAGTGAAGTATATCTAATTTTCAAATGTATGTGCAAGATTATGCCCCTGCTTGGCTTCCTATACAAACAGCAGGTGCAAAGTAGGTGAGTGATTTTAGCATGCATGCTTTCAGCTGCTCTTTTTTGGAAGGCAAACTATGCAGGTTGGTTTCCCTTTGGAAAATAACCACCATGCACATAGGCTAAAAAATGCCTGTGAACATGATAAACGATGGAGGCTATTCAAAATCCTACCCCTGCCCCCCTTCCTTCCAGAGGACAGTATTCTGTACTTTCATAATGCAGCTAAAATTAGCTGCTTTGCAAGTAGGGCATTCCCAGGGGCGCATTTTGGTTGGAGAAGAGTATGCACATGGAATTGTGTTTTCAGTTGTGTGCACGTTGCTTCTCCCCCAGAACCCCAACCATACAAACGGTAGGTGCAGAGTACTTTTGTACCCAAATACAGTTTGAGGAAATTTTCAAGGAGATCCCACCCGGATAGTTTGTTTGAAAAATCCACCTAAAGTTATGCAGATGCAAAGTACTCATTTACATTGATCAAATGCAGCTCAGTCAACATTTTCCACCTAGTGTAATTGTTAAAATCAACGGTAGAGGAATACTTTCACAATATTTTGAAAGTATGGTAGTGGTTCTCCTTGTTATTTGGATAGCCAAAGCAAAGCAAAATATTAACTCCCAAAGCAAAAAAAAAGTTTAAAAAACAACAAAAAACTTCTAAACCCCCCCCCCCAAAAAAAAAAACCCAACAAAAAAAAAAAAAAAACCCCAGGCCTAAAGCAGCCCTGGCTAGACTTCCTGGGCCAAAAAAACTGCCCCGAGGCCTAGCCTTTAGTCAGGCCTAGGCTAGGGCCTAGCCCTGGGGATTGATCAAAGTGGGCCATGGGCAGGTCCATGACAAGTGCAGAGGCTGGGGGGGCTCTCACCCTGAAACCCTTTTACCCCAATCCAGGCTCCTGCGATGGGGGCAGGAGCGATGCCTAGACTCTCATGCCCAAGTCCTGGCATATGAGAAATGGCAATCACAAAAAATGTACTAAATTGTCCCAATGCAAAGTCACGGAAAGGAACAATGCCTGACATAGTGTTACAGGACTCTCAAGTAATGGTATAGAAATAGTGCAGTAATTGTAGCAAGGTGTCAGCAAGCATATAAAATGCCATATATTTCACACACAATTAAATCCCAGTATCAGCCAATGTCTCGTAGTAAAACTTCGTCAGGGGAAGATTGAAGATTCAAGAGAAATTTACCTGAAATGTGTTCGCTCTTGGACTCCATCCTGCTTCACTACTTCTTATACAGGGATTTAATATGCAGATAAAAAAAAAAAAAAGGTGGATGGCTGATTAGACTGGGTGGTCCATTTTAAGGTACACACGGACCAGCTTTGCTGTTACCTTGCTATGACTGCTGTACTATATCCACATTGCTCGTGTCCTTGTATACTAAGTTGGGTATAATTATTCCTTTCTGCGTATATGAAAAATGTCAACATCTGCCTGGTGATATCGCGTTGATGCCTTCTTCCAGTTGCGGCCGGCACCATTTGTTTGTACGACTGTACATCTCTATGGCTGTACAACAAAATGGTGCTGGCCACACCATAGGAAGGCACTAAATTGACATCACCTTGGCACTGTCCCCATGCCAAGGGTACCATTTTGAAAGCCCTGGAATGTGGATGGAATTGACTGAGCATTGATTCTTCCCTGATGCTGGAGCTGGGAGTGGGGTAAGCAGGGGCAGGATGGGAACTCTCTGGACCCTGCACATGAAGGACTCGGCCCTGAACCATTCCAGGCAGGCCTAGCTAGGCTATGTTTGGTGACAGCATCAGGCTGTCACAGGCTTACTCTTTTTTTTTTTTTTTTTTTCAATGCAGTATATACAAAAATGCCCCAAAAGTTCTTAGGTATTTTCTTCATAGGCTATAACCTCATTCATTGCATTTTTTAAATTTTTTTGCACTCATTGAAAGTAAACGAATGCATATCCCTCAGAGAAAAATATTATTAAACTAAGACTGAACATACCATCATCTGTAGTAACTAGTATATTTTATTCCTTCAAATCCATTACAGATGCACTCATCTAACACCACAAGGCCCTGGCATTCAAAACAGTGTTCTGAAAACCATTCCAGACCTCGTAACCCAGAGGAACTGCCAATCCAACAGGCAACACTATACTCCTATATGTGATGATTATAATGCAGAGATGATAGTATCTGTAAGGTAAGGTTAGGTTTTGTGCTCATCTCATTTTTCATCTAGAACTGTAAGGGTTCGGATTCTGACATTTTACCCGTTGATAGAGGTATTTTCTTGATCAAATCAAATAACATTTGTGAGATTTGGTTTAGCAGTTTTCATTGTGAAAGTGCCCTATGACTGAAAAGAATTGTTGACATCACATCATCATCTCCTGTGGGTAAAAATAAAATGTTTTTCTAAAGAACACAGGGATTTGAATTGAAGGGATGACTGAATAGGTAAATGTCAAGTTGATATATTTTTTGCTTTCGTACAGTACATTTTTAGTTCAGCATGTAGGTAAATGACCATTTCATAGAAAGCAAGACCAGTGACAGTTCTTTCTGCTAATGGGACAAAAGAATTTAGAAGGATGGTAATGGTTAGAAAGATGCTGTGTATCTTGTTTCGCTCGCCACCCCTGCCAGTGGGCTCTCTGCTCTAGATTCCTTGATTGTGCCCAGGTGGAAAATGAAAGCTGGGGTAGGGTGAGTGACTTTAATGAAAGGAAGAGTGAGGAGAGAGCTATAGAATTCTCCACCCCACCCCCTCCTTTACTCCCCCTATGACTGAGTGTGTGTGGATGTTAAAGGAACCCCCCAAAAAGTGAAAGTGATAATTGCCTGTCTGGGGTGAATGGGGGTAGGTGTCTGTGTGTGTGTGTGTGGGGGGGGGGGGGGTCCCTGGGGAAGGGTGTAGGACAGAAGGCTTGCAGAGGGTATGTGAAGGTGACGGGTGGTTGTTGGTGGTAGTGGGGTGTGGGTGAGGTGTAATGTGATAGATGGGGTGCATGTATGTCGTGGTGTAGGTGAGAAGTGATGTTGGGTTGGTGTAGGGGTGCCAGTGGTGGGTGTTGCATGGGCATTCTTTCCCCTTGCACTTTCCACATTCTCCTCCCCACCTGTCTGGGAATGGTGTGTAAGGGTTGTGGTTGTGAGTGGTGAATGTGTAAGTGGTATATCGGAAAGTGAGTGACGTGTGTGCATTGGGAGTGAAACCAACCCAACCACCCTTCCTCTCCTACCCTGTGTGAGTGTGTGGGTGCATGTTCACTTTCTCTCTCACCCCCACTGCAATCCTCATTTCCCCCCTCCTCCCCTATACATATGTATTTTGGGAAGGTGAGAGTGAGTTGGCGAATGGACCTGTTCCCCCTTGCAATCTTCATAGATACTCCCTTCTTCCTGTGTGTGTGGGGGGGGGGGTGAGAAAGTGTGTGTGTGTGTTTGTTTTGGGGCTTGTGTGAGTGATTTGGGTTTGTATGCATATTTGGGGGGGGGGGGGGGTTATGGGGTTGGTGTGAGTGAATGGGGAGTGGCTGGGCATGTGCGATATGTTTGGGTGGGGAAGGTGGGGTGATTGAGAGGGGATGAGGTTCTGTGTGCAGGGGAGTTGGGAGTGGGGGTGCATGTGTGAGAGTGGGAGTAAGTGTGTAGGTGTGGGGGTTGCATGTGTGGGTGTGTTTGCATGCATGAGTGTGAAGATTGTTATAATTATAAACATCATGATAAAATGTGTATGTGGCTCTGTAACCTGCCCCAAGCATTCTAGAGGATGCAGCTTATAAATCATTTTAAATAAATAGTTTTTTAAATTTGTGAAAATCAAATGCAAATCCCTAAATCAAGGGAAATTCCACAGTAAAGATTAACTATGTTGTGTATTCCTATGGAGAAAAATCAGATATCCAGCCCCTCACACTCGCTTCCTTGTGTTATCAAGACCACCTTACCCTAAACATTATAATTCAGATCTTCCTCTGATTTCTTTCCATAATGGAATCATTTGATCTCATCCTTGAATCTGATCTCTGGAACTGATTCACCTAAAAACAGGGTTTAGAAACATTTCCAGCAGCAAGGTATGTGCTGACTTTGAGCAAATGAAAACCTTAGGAAATGATGCTTTAAGTCCTTTAAATTTATTGGTATATTCACTAATTAATCTGGTAGTGACCTGCAATGGGATAATTAAACTCTTGATAAAGCCTGGGGCAATCCTGTTTATAGATTAAAAAGTTGTTTGATTTTTAATGTGAAAGTGTCTCTTGCCTATAAATCACAGGATGAACTAGGGGTGGGAGCATGGGAATGACAAACACACACAAACTAAGCTTTTCCTACCTTATGGCTGGATTTTTATAACACACATACACTAAGCTTTTCCTATCATGGCTAGATTTTTATAACAAACACACACAAACTAAGCTTTTCCTACCTTATGGCTAGATTATGGAGGAGCACTAACTTGTGTGTAGTTTTCCTCTCATTTGTGTGTATATTTTTGGGCACTCAACTCCTTGTTAAATGAAGAGTCAAATTGTAGGCACCAAAATGTGAACTCAGCTCATCCCTGTATTAATATACCTTGTTATAGTCCGAGCTGTCCAAGGTCCTGATCTTAGATAGTAGCTATTGAGTCCAGTATAGGAGGTGTAATATCAGACTTCTACTGGGGGAATTACTGTTCAAGCCTTGTTAGCAGTTAGGAATAGTTGATCAATGCACTTAATCACAGTCTGACAACAAGCCACAGTAAACAAGGACTTAAAGACAGAAACATCAGAAAGATGAATCAATGTGTTCAAATGAGATAGCATACCTTGTATCATGCGGCTTTCTACACTGAGCAAGAACAACAGTTATACACAGTTTAAGAGCAACTGAATACTTTTCATATATTTATTTATTTATTCATTTTTATATACTGACATTTGTGTTGACTTCATATTGGTTTACAAGCAAAATCAATTGGAAAAATACAATTTACAATTAAAAAAAAAAAAAGCTTTGACTAAAACGTCAAAAATTTTAGGTAAAAATAAATTCTTAATATCAGTTATTGTAAAAACAAAAAAGAAACTCTAAATTCTAATACAGGAAGAGAATGAGAAGAATGAGGAATGCAAAGAGCAATTGAAATACTATTTTCAGTGTTTGTTTATGAGAGAACCCAATAACATTAGCATCATGAAAGCCCCTTTGCAAATATAAATCAATTGCAGATGACATTCAAAGAAAGTGTTAATCTTTGTTCTTTTGATAGTGATAAAGTAGATTATTAAAATGTGGCCTGGAAAGCAAGCTCTGATTTTATTAGACATGGTATCATCTCCACTGTGAGCAAATTAGTGGACAACACACTATTTTTTAGTCTGAATACATCGGCCAAGATTTTCTACATTTTTGTCTGGTATTCTATCAGCTCTGCATTGTTAATGTATAGTTTGTGTTTCTAATGTCTTTCACTCTCTCGGATTGTCTTTCAGGCACAAATAGTCTGGTTTTTTTCAGAAGAGCAGCAATAAATATTCATGATATATGAATGCATACATTTACTTACATTGAAATAATACCACATGGTTGCATATAGTTTGGCTTGCTGAAAATCCAACTATTTCGATGGCCTGGAGGACCAGAAATGGTCAACCTTTGTGTAAGGTAATCCTCCTCCAATATAGGGTGTGAATCAGCAAGGTCTTTTAAAATAGAAACAAGATGGGAAAATAGGTTCCTTATCGGGATTATTTTGCTCTCCTGTATTATTAATATACAGATCAGGAAAAAAATCATGAGTAATATTAATCTCTGCCCTTCAGAAGAATCAGGCAAAAAGACAGAATTTTTTTTTTTTGCTCACTTGTTTCTCTATTTCTTTTATTCTCTCATATAATCCCTATTCTATCCAAAGGGTTTAAACTAGTTTTGCTTACAAATGTTTAGTATCCTTCAGAACTAATATTTTTCTGTTTCAAATAGCTCAGAGTATTTCATGCCCAAGTGACTGTAAGTGACGGTAGTGCGTGTTGTGGAGGGGTGTGTGGAGGGGTGAAGTAGGAATGGAGGAGAATATAGAGGAACAAAGGAGAAAAGATGGAAATAGATCAGTGGCTCCCATCACAAATCCTAAAACCAGTCAGGTTTTCAGGATATCCACAGTGAACATACATGAGAGATTTGTATACACTGGAAACACTCAAATCTATTTCATCCATATTCTTGTGAATATCCTGAAAATATTCTGAAAATCTGTTTCAGTGGTTTGAGAACCACTGAAACTGCAAATGTGAAAAGTACACTTAAGTCCCCGATGAGTTTTAGGTTCACGTATATAAGCCGAGATTAAAGTAGTAGTATTATCCAAACTATTCGGTCAGTCTGTGTAAGGCTTGCTGGTTGTGGGATCGTCCCGTGACTGGCAGCACTCGCCCCATGAAGCTGACAGCCTTTGAAGAAGCAGGAATGTTGCCAAGATTCTGACTATAATGCTGTTCCCTGGGCTCCCCTGGGTGCATGTGCACATGGCACGGCACCTTATAAAGTCAGGAAAGCGACATGTGGTGATGATGTCATGTGGCTGGGTATAAAAGGCTCAGCCATACTCCACAGGATTAACTCAGCAACAGAGCTCGCTGCTCGGTAGCAGTACGTGTTGCTTCTGCTCTGGTTCCTGAGCCTGCTCTGGTTATTGATCCTTCCTTGCTCAGCCTGTTTTCCCCAGCCCAGACTGCTCAGTCTGCAGCCCGGTCCTTCTCCAGTTTCTTTGGTTCTGACCTCTCTGTCTTGGACCCGGATCTCCCTCTTGCCAGCCACCTGCCTCTGACCTCAGCTATGAACTTTTGTCTATGCCCTGCTTCCCACGTGACTCGACCTCCGGCTAACTCCTGGTTATCATCACAGTCTGTCTAGGACCTTGGCTTTCTCCTGGATTCTCTCTATGTCCTGTGCGACCCTCACCTAAGCCCTGCCAGCCCTTGGAACCCAAAGGCTCAGCCCACGGGGAATGGTGCTGGTATAGGTGAAGCTCCAATCTAGTCCCTGCCCAGAGTATGTTTGCCAACTGCTAGCAAGGGCCTAGTAGGTGTGCATACTAGGCTGCATCAACCATACCACAGCACAAGGGTCCACTGTCCTTACAGTCTATTTTTGGATTTTATTGCTTTTGTGGTATTTTTGTTTGTACGAATCTTTACTACTACAATAATTTATTTATTTATTTATTTATTTATTTATTTATTTACAATGCTTATATACCGCACAAAGGGTAGAGAACTATCCGTCTAGGCGGTTTACAAAAGGGTACATACATAAGCAAAATTACACATTAACAGGGCAAATCGTAAAAACATATACAGACAGATCAAAATTTATAAAAATCAAACAAAATACCAAGAACATATGATATTTAAGCTTAATATAAATTATATGCTTTAGTAAAAAGATGAGTTTTTAATAGTTTCTTAAATTCTGTACGGCTAGCTGTCGAACGGATATGTTCGGGCAATGAGTTCCAGAGTAGTTGTTTGCTTTTTGTAAAACGTTTTTTTTTTTAAAATGTGTATTATTTTATTATAGCTACACCCCCTATTTTTAAACATCTTGTCCCTTAATGTCAATTTTCAGTGGTTTGGACTATATTTATACTTGTGAATGGAAATGTTCAGAGTAGTTTACCCGGCTAAATAGCAATTTACCTAGATAAATATCCACACTAAGTTTTTCAGGAAGAATGTGCCAAGTGAAAAAAAGAGACCCCACTTGCGTGGAGGAGAGAAGTGGTGTTTAGCTTGGAGGAGTTAAACTTGGGATTTTCACAATCATTTTTATACCCCCCTCCCTGCAAAGCTACACGCTCTGCACCTGGTCACCATGCCACTACCCCCTTGCAACCACTTGTTTGCCAGGGTGTCCTCCATTCCCAATTGCTGTGGCCATCCCTATCCAAAAATAATTCTAGCACGTCCTGAATGCCGCTATTAAAAATATCCCAGCCAGTGTCTGACAGATACATCCCATCAGGATGTAACAACCCTGTGCAGCTGTCTTCAATCAAATTGTGGGGTCAGTGGAAGGCTGATACCCGCAGGCAGTTGGGTGATAATACTCTGCACAGTTCTGCTCTTCACAAGCAGCAGGAACTGGGCAACGTTATGGCAGAGCTGCACCAACAAACCCAAGCTCACGTCATAGACTGGCTTGTCAACGTTTGGCGGGTACATCCAGCACCATTAATAGGGGCAGTAGTACATCTCAAGTGATCAGCACACCCCCCACAGGGCACTGAGGGCACGCAAATAGAGGCCCAAGGTAAGGACCTCATTAGTGACTCATACTCATGTTCAGGCAATGATAGTAGCAATGAAGAGCTGGGTTTGGCATCAGTCATGCAGAACATGATAAAAACATTCAAGAAGAAGAGGGCTGCGCTCAGGGTGCCACCAATGCCGCCGTCTTCATGCAGCATGAAATTCCGCCAGCACCACCACGCTCCCTCTCTACAGCAGCAGGATGCCGCCAACTCTGCTCCTGCAATGGGATTCCCTAGGCGCATGCATGCACCCCTCCTCCAGATGTAAAGGGCCCGTGGTGGGAAATGCTCCGCAGTCCTACTTGTTGACATCATCTTTTCTACAGTATATAAAGACTTCCTGGACACCTCTCCAGTGCCTTGGCAATAGGTCTCCTCACTTCAAATAGTGAATTGCCATTCCCGTGTTCCTGAATTTTTGTGTTCCTGAGTTCCTGCATTCCGACATTCCTGCTTTCCTGCCTCCTGTGTTCCTTGTCCTCCTCCTTCATCCCTCGGACTGATTTTGGCTTTGACCTCAGACTGGACCTTGACCATGAGCTATGCAACCTGCCACAACTCTTGCCTGGAACTTGACCATGAGCCACGCTGCCTGCCTCGATCATTGCCTGACCTATGACCTTGAGCTACTGTCTTCTCCTGCCTCCAACCTGTGCATTGGCTTCATCTCTTCACTTTTGCTGAACAGGCCCCAGCTTCCAGCTGGCCCTGGCACCCAAGGGCTCAACCTAAGGGAAATGTATGCTGGTAGTGGTGAAGCTCCAGCTGGGCCTCTGCTTTCCACCAGCCTCGCCTACCAATGGTGGGGACCTGTGGGGCTCCTCCCCACAGGTAGCACCAACTCCCCCTTGGTCCAAGGGTCCACCAGCTCAACAGTTGACTAATTGCATTAGGGCTGGTCACTTAGGGGTTATTGCAATATCATTATTGTTCAGTTTTGGATGATAATTGAATTAACATAGATATGTTGATTTCTTTGTTGTTTACTGTCGATGTTTGCTATGCTGTGGCCATATATATATCCATAAACAAGCATGTGATTTTGCACAGTGGACCATGTGGTTTCTTTGCTGTGGGGTGGGGGGGGGGGGGGGGGGGGGGGGGAAGGGGAGGCCTAGGAGAAAAAGAGGAGGGCGGGGAATGGGACAGCAATAGGAAAGCCATTTTCAGCCATCCAAGAGCGGTTGTGGATTTTTAATCTGGCTTCTGAGTAGGCTCATTTGCTTTTGGGCATGCTGATCTCAGAACATCTCTTCAGAGTCATACCACCAGGAACCCAGTGCCTCTAAGTAAAATGCTGCAAGAACAAATAGACATTGAGCATGAAATAACAGCAGGGAAAAAGTTTACTCTTCTCCGAATAGTGCATCTCTTCCTGAGCCTCCCATTTCCCATTGGGTCCTTTAACGGCTAGATATGAACATACATTGAGGAAACCAAGTGATCTGCCAATAAGAATGGACCCCTGAGGAACCCCGCACTCAAAGGGCATGGCACTGGAAGAAATATCACCAGTAGCTACTCTCTGTGATCTAAATCAGATATAAACCTTTTTAAGCAGGTTGTAATGTTTGGTTGACCATGGCACTTGTGCCACAGCCAACTTTCAATCATCTTCTCAGCTGCAGATGCATCCAATCTCCACACACTTCCCAACATCAGCACTCTCTAGGCGTGTTCCCATAACTTGAAGACCCTGCAGCAGGAAACCACTTGGTGGCTCCTGCTGATGATACCTGGCCATTGGGCCATATAAGCCTCAGTTCCACTAACATCCAGTGACTCAGCAACAGGTCCCCTGCTGTGCTTTCTGCCTGCAGCACTGGTTGCTTCATATCCTGCTTTTCCCTTGCCTGATCCAGTCCTTGTCTTGCCCATCCTTGCCTTGTCCGTTCTAGTCCTGGACTTCCCTGCCCGTGACTATCATTCCAGCCCTTGTCTTGCGTGCTCCCAGTCCTTTGGCTCCTCCTTCCTTCCTTCCTTGTCCAACTTGCCCTTGCTTCTCAGACTGTCTTATGGTTACCTGACCCCTGCCTGGATACTGACCTCGCTTGATTGCTGCTCACCTTAACCTCTGCCTGGATTCTGCCTTTTCACTGCTGCCTCAACCTCTGGACATTCACTCTACTGGTTTTCTGCCTGCCCTGATCCTTGCTGTGATCCAACAGCTTCTTGCTTGACTATTGCCCAAGTCCTCCAGGCCTCAGATCCCAATGGCTCAACCATGCTGGAGAAGAGGTTAGTAAAGGTGAAACCTAGATTTAGTTCCAGCTCGAAAGTGTCTGCCTGCCTTTGGCATAGGCCCAGCAGGTCCACCTGCGGGGCTGCTCCCATCATGCCACAGCCCAAGGACTCACACCCCATGGCACAGGTATCCATAGTACTAATCTCTTCCAGCTGAGAAATCAACAATTAATGATTCACTGTGTCAAAAGTGGCTGTTAGATCTAATAGAACTACTGTAGCATCTGATCCTCTGACACCTATGCAAATCATCAAACCGCGCCCATAGAGAGCTTTCAGTACTATATTGAACCTGGAAATCTGACTATGCTCAATTAAGACAACTCATGTTGTAATAAAAATCCATTTAATTGTACTGCCACTGCCCTTCCGTTTTCAAGGAAAGTGTTTGAGTGCCTGAGATTGGGTCAGACTCCTAGCTCTGCTTGCTAAAGGTCTAAATGACATGCATTGCAAACTCAAGAAGCACTGAGGGAAGGGCATAGGCACTGTGAAGGATCCAGTCTGCTTAATTCATCCCTTACCCTGCCTAAGCAAGGACTGGATCATGTTGGCTATGAAACTGTTATCAGTTATTCCTACAAAATAAGAGCAATGATGAGTCTTCCTGTCCGTGTTTCCCCTCATATGTAGTTACCTTCTGATCATATACACCCTGCTGCTCATTTCAAATAATGCCTGAACAGAGAGTGCTTCACAAGCGGAAATGTGTAGCATGCGTGTATTCCTATGTAAAACCTCAGCAATCTGTGCACTGGGCTGTAATGCCATTGACTAGTGACCCAGTGGAGTAGTGACTTCAGGGCAGCGTTCAAAGAAAGATGTAAGGTTACATGAAAGGTCAGAAAAAGGAGGTGGGCAGATTTCTCTGCGTGTACTCTTTAAAGAACCAATTTATGAATGGGTAAATTGGATTCTTTGTCTACTCAGATGCACCATGTAGGATATGAGCTTTATAGTTTAGTCCAGCAGAGGAGGTAATTTTAAAAGAAGTTACGCATATAAATGTGACATACTATCACAGCAATTTAAAAAAGCCATTTACACACACAAAGTGCATTTACACATGAATATACTATTGACAATTCAATGACATATATTGTAGCAATTTTCTAAAGCCCACTTACACGCATAAAAGCCAATGCGTGTAAATGCTTTTTAAAAAATCAGGCCTAATGTGAGCAAAATGGATGCTAGAGCAGATCTTTCCAAACCTGTCCTGGTGACTTCATAGCCAGTTGGGCTTTCAGAATATCCATGATGAATATGCATGAGATAAATTTGCATATACATGGTCTCCTATGCAGGCAAATTTATCTTATGCATATTTATTGTTTTGAGATTAAAATGGATAGTACACAGGAGCAACATTCCCGAATGTGGACTGAAAATGTTAAAAATTCAATTGGCGTAGTCTTGGGATGCATTAGAGCACATTTATTTAAAAAAAAAAAGTGTAGTATGATTGTGCCAGTCCTGCCTTGAAACTTCTGTTTTAATTCAGCATTGGCCATCTCCTGTGGAACAACCAAAGATTATGACAAATACAGGTAAACATTTGGTCACCTCATTAGTTTTTTACTTGCCGCAGATAACCCTTCTGAATCTAGTGTTTCACATCTTACAAAAATAAACAAATGCTCCTTAATCTGCAGTTCTGGATCTTGATCACTGGATGTCACTATTTATACTTCAAAATCATGCCAAATAGCTGCAAGTATTAGGCTAGCAGGGGGCATTCTTGGTAAGGACTGATTAAAGATTCATTTGCACTAGGGCTGTGTGGGCAAGCTTGCACAGCACTCGTCTGCAGCACCCCTGCTCTTCCCGGTGCCGCCCTCCCCATCCACTAAACACTCCCCCACCTGAACGAAGTATGATGCAATTATATTTTATGTGATCTCTTTCCTATGAAAGTATCCCAAACCACTCCATACAGCAGCAGTAAGGATAACACAATCCAATGCCGAAGCAATTAAAAAAATTGAAAGAAAAAAAAAAAAAAAGAAATCAACAAAAAACAGAGAGCTTAGCAGAGAAGATGTGGAAACAGAAAAGCCGAGCAATTTGTATCTGCCCAGGAACTAGAGAGAATCGAGTGGAGACAGGAATACATAAAGAAGTGTTGCTTTACTGAGACTGTAAAACAGCGTCAATGGCAAGCAGAGTTAATCTGAACGTCTGGAGACCTGCAGCTCTGCCCTTCTACCACGGGAGCTGTCCCTTCAGCTGGTTCTGAAAATGGCTTCCTGCGCAATTCACCATTAGGCAAATCCTAAAAAGCCCCTCCTCTTCAGGTTCTTGATTGATGCACTGGTGCCAGCTTTGATTCAGTCACCTTCATTTTATTTATTTTTTTTTATTTACAGTATTTTAAACTCCCATGCATGTGACAAGGGCTTGAGTTTGCCAGAGAAATCTGAGAATGATAGCTCGGTTTTAGAAATTCAAGGAAATTGGTCCCCTTTTAGAGAATTTCCCTAAACTGTATTAAAAAAAAGAATTAAATCTATAGCATCAAAATGGAATGTGCATAATATTTTCAATACTTTCTTAATAATGTCATAGAGCAGGAGTACCCAAACAATGGCCCACAGGCTGGACCTGGTCTGCAGAGCTTATTTAGTTAGCCCACCATGCTTTCTTTCCTGTAGCCAGATCTGGACCAAGAGGTTGGGGGTTTTTTTGTTGTTTTTTTTTTTAACCCACACCGACTGAGAGAGTTGCTAACTGAAAGGCCTAGTCCCGCCAGCTAGAGAAGACTCACTGGGACCCAGGGATCCAGAAGACTGGCTGGATGGTCAGGCTCCACCAGTGAGAGAAGAAGTGCTGGGATCTACCGACGAAGGAAGTCGCTGGTGGGAGAATTCAGGCACTGCCAGCAGGAGAAAAAAGGAACTGGAATCTGCTCACCGAGAAGGCCAGGCCCCCACCAGCCTAAGGAAGGGAAAGAGAGGGAGGAGAATAGGTGGAAGAGCAGAGGGAATGGAAAGGATGGGAGGGAATGAAAAGGGAGAGGGAGGGAAGGGGAGGAAGTGGAACGGAGGGAGTGAAGTGACAAAGGGGAGGAAAGAAATGGAGTGAATGAAAGGAGAGAAGGGAGGGGAGTAAGGGGGGAAGGAGGTGTGTGACACACACACACACACACACACATGCACGTATGCATCTTGGGGGGAGGGGGGACAGATGAAGGGAAAGGTAGGAAGCAGGGTTCTTGGGATTGTGGAGGGGGTGCCAACTTCCAAGAAATATTATTACTTGCGTTCCATCTGTCACTCCCACGGGAACCTTGTACCCTCCTTTCCCCAGCATTTTAAATCATCCAAAGGATCAGATATGACCCCTCCATATACCCCCTTTCTCTGCAAATTTCAAGGCAGACTCCCTCCTCCTCCCTGCTATTTAGGAAACTCCAAAGGGAACCTCCCCCTGCCTCCAGCCCTCTTGATGATTTGAAATTTCCTATGTGGCCCTTCTCTTGAAAAGTTTGGGGACCCTGGTCACAGAGAAACCTATATATTATCACCATCAGTACAACTCCATTTCAGTTGTAGCAGAAACGAAAAGCATCAGAAATGAAATTGAATCTTTCCTTTTTATAAAAACAGATCTCTGTAGTGTTGACCACCACGAGCTCATCTCGATACGCATTGCATTCAGTTCAGTCCCCGGATTCGTATAGCTGTAAAAACCATTAAAAAAAAAAAAAGAGGTCCTTAGTAAGCTGAGCGAGTTTCTCCATGGTAAAGAAATACCGTACTGTTTGCCTCTAGTCCCCCAAAAGTAAGCAGAGGTCTCCAGAACTTGGCCTTATGCCCCGATTTAGGCACGGGCAACTGCCTAGGGTGCCAAGTTTGGAATGCGCCAAATGCCCAGGCGTAAGATGGGACCATTCCTGCTTGCTTCAAAGAGGCACAGTCGTGGAACTCCCCAGCCCCTCCCTGCACTCTCGTCCTGCTTATGGCTGCCAAAATCTTAAAGATACCCCCGCTTGGCCAGTGTGGTCATGGCAGTTCTCAATGATTGGTTGAATCGGAAGTGTGTTTTTATGAAACTGGGCAAAATGAAAACCATCAGAGAGAAGATGATCAGTCACTTTATGGGTGACTTTTTCCCTAAATATTTGTGTTTTGGCAACGTGCGTTTCCTTCTCCTTCCCTCCCCACCAAGCTGAGCTCAGCAAACCTTTTTGCTGTGTTCTCCAACCTCCTTTTCCCATATATTTACATGTCATTGTCTACTCTTTAAGGGGGTAATTTTTGTGACTGCCCACAAAGATTAAAAGGCCACATACCTGTTGAGTTTGCACCAGTTTTCATAGGCAAAGTCCATGTGTTTACTGTCCTGTCCCTTTGAAAATTATCCCACCCAACCTACATGCTCACAATTACATTTACTAGTATGTGTGCATGGTTTTTTTGGAGGAGGAGGGGAGAAAATGTGTGCATGCTTACAAGAATTCAAAAGTATGCAGGTAAGTGCAAACCTCTCCGCACCCCTGCCCCCAGGAGCACCTCTGCTTCATGAGGGTAAATAGAGGGCTGTGATGAATTTGGACATGGGTTGAATTATCCAAAATGTTTCTGATTTGGGCCTAGCATGGCTCTCATTGATCTCCAGTCCCTTTATCCCCGTCCATGTGCCTTCCAGGTCAAATACATATGTATAATTGTTTTTGATTTCTGGCTTCCTAGACTATTAATATTTTAAAACTTTTATTGTTCTTAGCATCTAACATATATTTTATGTATACTTTTAACAGATTTTAGATGCAACTCTACTTGATAAATGTTTGTATTTCTTTTATGTTACGCAATGTGAACCGTTGTGAAGGCCAGGCCTTCACAACGGTATATCAAAACAGTAAACCATAAACTTATTCCTGTTAGGAAGCCCAGAAATAATATTTGAAGTAAAGGGAAATTTCTTTGTTTGTTTTTCTTTCCAGAGAGGTTTCTGCAAACGGTGCCTGCCCCTGCGTTTACTCCTGTACATCTGTTCTGCCCCTCTGGCTGTCAGCCCTGTCATTCTGATACAACCAGGCAGCGCAACATTGGCAGTTTGCCTTGACAACTCCTTTCTTGGGGCTTTGTTCTTTTTTTTTTTTTTTTTTAACTGAACTATATGTGCCTTCCAGATGCCTTCTGTGGTTCCGTCTTTCCCGTGGCCTGCTCTGTGTTCTATTTTTGCTTCTAATGACATTAATAAGAGCTTTAGAAAACATTAGCCACATTATATTGTGCATTTTAAAAGCATTATATTTTAACTCAACCTTTTAAAAACAGACCCTGTATAATCTATGTGTAATTATTTTTCCTTTAGTAGAATAAGATGATAGCTCGGAGAACAGGTCCTCAATTGGACTTCAAGCCTCTCTCAAGTGGCATTTCCAGACAATAGACTAATTTGTTATGCAACAGAATCTTTTTACAATAGGATCATATATCCCAGTGGTATTCATTTTCAGGGCTCGAGGGCAAACACACGGGTCACGTTTTCAAGCTATTAAGACCCAATTCAATGGAGACAGTGTACATCGAGTCCTCAAAGACTGGAGGTGAATACCACTGCTATATCTCAACCAGAAAACCAGACCAGTAACTGACAGCAAAGGAGCACCTAAGTATAATTGGCCTGTAAGCGAAAGATGGGACTTATAGCAAATGAGCTTACCCCAACGGGACCTCTAATTGTGGTCAATGGCAAAGTCCCTTCAGTCATTCTTTAGATTTCCCCCTTAGAGGAAGTTTCAGAGCTCTCTGGGGGCCCAACCTCCACCAGTGGAGCCTCCTGAATCAAGCCTTTCTCAGACCTTGTGAGAGTCTGAAGGAGTGTATCCTCAAACGCTGCAGTCCTGGATGCAACTCCTGGCAACTCCTGCTGCAACACACTTTATCCCTGCTCCCTCGTGGCCCTGAGAGGGAGGGAAATGGCCAGTGAACCTGGGCTGAGGGAAGCCTCTTCCCCTTGTAGCAGGACTGCATGTTGCGCTGGCCCTGACAAGGTGGCTCTGGTGGAATGGGGAGAAACTCAACCATTTTCTTCCGTTGGGTAGGGGTCAGATCTGGAACTCCCCCAGGGATTGTTTGCTGATCTTCCTCTTGTGCTTGGATGAAGGCATGACGCAGAAAAATATAGCAGTGTAAACAGAGAGCCCTAACACTACATCCTCTCAGTAGGCTGCCATCTTGGGTCTCTCACGGTTTTTTCCTTTTTAATGTGGGTTGTTTTTTTTTTTAGTTTGGCAAATGAACCAAACCAAAAAAGGATTAAGCAAACATAAAATTAACCCCCCTGAAATAAAAAAAAAAATGGGGGATACACATCTCTTGGAAAAATATAGGCAAAGGAGACTATTTTGTAAGCTATACATTTCTCTGCTGCAAACACTGCGGAATATGTGAGTTATAAATCTTTTTGAATAAAATAAATCGTGCACTGAAATCCAGAACTGAACGTTCAAAAGATGCTTGTATAAAAAATTGCACATGCACACGTAAAATAGCGTAGAAATGATTTCTACTACAAGAGAAGTACTTTATGTGCTTTGATAAATCGTCACGTGCTCATCACTGTTTGTTTGAATATAATTGCATAGTCCATATGGATTAATATTTTTATATGCATTCACATTTAAAATTAAAAAAAAAAAAGAATTAAAGTGGACTATTTGAATACAGCATATAATTATTATATGGGTTGTTTGAGAGGCGGTCCCACATAAACTGGTGAAATTTTGCTTGAATTAATTTGTTTGTCTTAATTATGGATATTATTTTAAATACTACAACATAATGCATAAATTAGGGAGTTTAAGTAAATTTATGCATACAAAATAGGGGCGGGCTGGGGCATTTTGGGGAGAGGCCAACATTTATGAGTGTGTATATGTAATTTTACAGCCTGACGCACACAAATCTTTTACCTGTGTAATTTACTTCTGTGCAATATATGGTATAAGTGATTGTAAACATCTTAAAAGTGAAAAAATGACTGGGTGAGGGGTCTGGGTGAAATGGGGGGACTTCAGGCTGAAGATCCAGAAGGGTCTTCATGATATGCAGATGAACTGGTAGACTAATTGGTAAAACTTGTAATTTCATTGCTCTGTGCATATTATAAAATCCCAATTTACATATGTAAAAGTTGATGTACCAGGATAAAAGCAGCTAAATAATGCCGAGTAAAATCTATTTGCATATCCCTTCAAAATTCAAAGTACAAATACTTATCTGCACACTTATCTGGCTAAATTCTGACTTATCCAGCCATGTAGCACCTTTACCACTACTTAGATGGACAAATGCGAACTTATCTGGATAAATAGCACTATTTTTTTTAGATTTTTCTGACTATCTTACATACCTGGATAAGTCTGAAAAGTGCTACTTAGATGGACAAGTAGAGCTTTTTGGATGTATCCAGATAAGTGCGGCTTTTTAGTGGCATAAATCAGAATTTATCCAGATAAGTCCAAACTTGGACAAACATGTATGTGAACATATATATTTATATTATATAACCTGCAGATATCATTTGTGTGCAGGTTATAAAACATAGTAGTAAATTATCTTGTGCCCATATTTATGTTTGTTTGATTTATTTATTTCAAAATGTATATATCACTAATCAAAATATGGGCACATGCAAGCAGTTTTGAAAGTTGTCCTAACAGTTTCTTAAGTCAGTCAGAAAAAAAATGCAATTCCTGATGCAGTAAGCTAATGGTATGCTAATGCAATGGGAGTTGAAAAGCATGGTAATATGAAAATGTGTGCATATGATATGCTTAACACATAATATAACTTATTCACAGAATACATGTTTTCCATACAGAAAACATATTTTGCGCACACAGTGCCCTCTATGCATAAAGCATGATTTATATGCGCAAAACACAATTTATGTGCATACAATTTTCTCTGCATATAAAACCTACTTTACATGCAGAACACTTGATTTATGCATAAGCTGTGTTTTATGCACAAAAATTCTTGAGTTCAGGACCTCTGCACTATGGACTCTGGCTTTATTCCCCCCTAAGCTATTTTGAGTTCAGCTCTGACCAGAAGTCAGTTACTGCATTAAGAAACCATGCATTAAGCCTACTTTCCTTTCTGCATTGCGGAGTAACAGCTAATGCCTTCATTAGCATGGGTTTAAATGGAAGAGCGCTAATTTGGGTGCAGTTTTACACAGGCTGCTGATCACAGGTTTATTTGCACAAATCTCCTTGCTGTATAGGGAATAAAGTCTGTGCACCAAAAATATTCCATATTTGTGGGATACATTGTGTGCATAGCCCAGTGTACCTTTTTACATCAGGCCCAGAGTTTGTCTGTCTGTCTCTTGCAACCTGTGTAGTCTTTATGCACTGTAATGTCTTAAAAGCAGCTTTCTCTTTCTCTCTGTAAAAGAGTCAGCATGACAGTGTACTGTACTAATACTTGTGTGTATGACTAAGTTTGTGGCTTGTTTTTTTATTGTACATAGGCACTCAGCAAGCACAATCTGTTCAGAGGAGGGGTTGGAGGTGAAAGGCAAGAGCAAATGTTTATTTTAGCCCTGTGGCTACCAAGTGAAGAACTAAGATAACTAAAGTAATAAATCAGTAATACACACACGTATCAGTGAAAGGCTGCTTATAAGAATAGCCTGTGTAACAAGAATTTAGCAAAGCTTGACAGAAAAGCTATATACAATATGGGGCGGATTTTAAATGCCCTGCTCGCATAAATCCGCCGGATTTACGCGCGCAGGGCCCTCGTGCGCCGGCGCGCCTATTTTGCATAGGCCACTGGCGCGCGCAAGTCCCGGGGCTTTGTAAAAGGGGCGGTCGGGGGCGTGCCCGGAACGACGCGGCATTTTGGGGGCGTGTCACAGCGTTTCGGGGGGCAGTGATGCAGGCGTGGTTTCGGCCTGGGGGTATTCCAGGGGCGTGGCCGCAGCCTCCGGACCAGCCCCCGGGACTGGAACATGGAGCGGGGCTACCAGCCGGCGCGCGCAAAGGTAGGGGGGGTTTAGATAGGGCCGGGGGGGTGGGTTAGGTAGGGGAAGGGAAGGTGCGGGGGAGGGTGAAGGAAAGTTCCCTCCGAGGTCACTCCGATTTTGGAGCGGCCTCGGAGGGAACAGGCAGTGCGCGCTGGGCTCGGCACGCGCAGGTTGCACAAATGTGCACCCCCTTGCGTGCACCGACCCCGGATTTTATAAGATACGCGCGGCTATGCGCGTATCTTATAAAATCCAGCATACTTTTGTTCGCGCCTGGTGCACGAACAAAAGTACCCGGTCGCGCAAATTTTTTAAATCTACCCCTAAATGTACAGTTTTATCACTAAGTCCTTGTAAAAGAAGCCAACACTTCCTGCAGGAATGTCCTCTAATTCTTCAGCAATGTTGGTAGTCTGGTCTCAAGGCCAACAGGAAAATGGCACCGGGGATCCTTACTTCACGTAGAGCAAGTTTCAAGACCGAGCTCGGGGGGGGGGGGTTATCCGCTGGTATGTCCAGGAGATTCTTAAAAGAGCTCTGTTTGCACATGCTCACTACGTGAGTTCTTTGTTCCCCGTTATCCCTAGTCCTTCCCTGGGGATTCTGCCAAGTTAACTTTCAGTGTAAGCTAAGTGTTTCCACTCAAACTAATAATGGTGGATTCGTTGTCTTTTGTCTATTTCCTGTTTAGCCATTTTGTGCATCGTTCTGTTTTACACATGGGACTATTAACCCTTAACCATCACATCTATATTCTTGGCATCCTCTAATCCTAACACAGATGGAATTAGATCTTTGAGGTCAGGATTTTCGAGGTCAGGATCTTGAATTTAGTTGCGGTTATGGTGTTGGTAGCCAGTGCAGATTTGTCAAGACTGGAGTAATTTGGTGAAACTCGTGTACCCTCATTGTCATGCGGGAAGCAGCATTCTGTATGAGCTGGAAGAGGCAGTCTAGCGTCTTGGGAGATTTACAATAGCTTAGGCAAGAGTTAACAGTGGCCTGAATAGCTGTGATGAAATCTGAGTCCTCAAGCAGTGGGTGGAGATGCTGAATTTGGCAGAGTTGGAAAAAATGCAGTTTTGGCTACAGAATGGACCTGGGCTTTGATAAAATTGGGAATCTAGTATGATGCCTAGACTTAGGACTTGTGAGCTGAGTGCTAATGGTTTTCCCCCTGTGTTTCACTTTTGGGAATGGGTGAGCAGGATCTTTTTTTCTCAGTTCACAACATCTCTGTCTTTTGGGGGTTGAGGTTAAACTTGATTTGGTGTAGCCAATTAATAATCCCATAATGGTCCCTCTGAGGTGCAGCTGACATGTGGAAAGCCCTAGAAGCAGGCATTTGTTGAGATATCAAAATACAGCTTTATCAAGAAGCTGGAAGATGTTTTCCTACTTACTACAATTTTGGTCAGCCCAAGATAAGAGGGTATTGACTGTTTATGTAAGTTCATCAATTACTGGAAGAGCTTTATAATTATAAGGATTAATAAACTGAAGGAATAAAAAAAAAAATATATATATATATATATATTTCAGGCTTATGATTATACAATCAACGGTAACAAAGAAAGGAACTATTATGCCCCAATGATTGATTAATATAGAGTCACTCAAAAGTTGTTATATAACAATTAACACAGAAGAACCAAAAAGAATGTTCAAATAATAGTTAACTAAAGAGATATCTAGTGGACCATCTTACTAAGCACTACCGGTCACTGAACCTTCATTGCTTTTTCAATAATCATCTGTCCATGAGTCGTCTTGTACTTTTTTTTAAAGAATTTTTCAAAACTATTTTCACATAAACATCTATTATATGTAGATTTTTAAAAATCAAACTTATTTTAATGGCTTACTTATCCCCAAATACATGCAATAGATGTTTGTTTTATGTGCAAAGCTTTTTGAAAAATTCTTTTAGAAAGGTACATAGGCTTTTTTTTTTATGTAGGATTCTTTAGTAAACTTTTTGGTCTGTCAACTAAATGAAAAAAAAAACCAAAGCAACTTTGATTGATAGTAGGGATGTGCAGCAGGGACGGATTCGTCCCATTCGTTATTCGTATTCGACAAGACCCAAATCTGTTGCATCCGTTCTCGGGGGACCCCGATCCGTTCATTAGTTACGTATGTATTCATATCCCAAAACAAAACCCCATCCCAACCCTTTAAATTTAATTAACTACAACCCCCCACCCTCCTGACCCCCCAAGACTTGCCAAAAGTCCCTGGTGGTCCAGCGGGGGTCCTGGAGCGATCTCCTGCACTCGGGCCATCAGCTGCCGGTATTCAAAATGGCAACAATAGCCTTTGCCCTTACTATATCACAGGGGCTACTGGTGCCATTGATCGGCCCCTGTCACATGGTAGGATGGTAGGATCGGCCCCTGTCACATGGATGGTCGGTCCCATCACCATGTGATGGCACTGGTAGCCCCTGTGACATAGTAAGGGCAAAGGTTATCGGCGCCATTTTGAAATCTGGCAGCCGATGGCCCGCGTGCAGATCACTCCAGGACCCCCGCTGGACCACCAGGGACTTTTGGAAAGTCTTGGTGGGTCAGGAGGGTGGGGGTTTATTCGTTAGTGATACGTTGCATTTGTGGGGGTTCGCCATATGTTTTGTGACCCCCCACAAATACAACGAATATGGCATATACGTTGCAGATTGCCAATACGTTGCAAATGAATTCACACCCCTAATCGATAGCATGCAGCACACATAAGTGCTTCAATCAACCTTGGCACATTAACAAGTCATATGGTTGTTCCATTTAGGAACACAAAGTCATCGCTTAATAATTGCATAATAGTGTGAGCCAAGGGGTTACAGAGGATGAGCACTCCATAAGCCTTTATTTCACAGTTCCTGATGGTATGCATCAACACACATGCATCTCAGAAGCAGCCAGGTTTCTAAGAGATCCACAATTAAGACGGTGAATGCTGCAAGACACAGTCCCACTCTCTGCCTGCTTTAGAAACACTTGTCCACCTGCTTAAATCCTGTTTTCTTACCTCCTAAAATGTGTTGCTTGGTGACAGAATTCAGCATTCACCTGGTCTACTAAAGCTTTTTTTTTTCCTTTTCTTTTTGCAGTGCAGCTGCCAGATTAATACGATTTGACTGAGGAGCAGCATTTTCAAATGCTCAATCTGGAATCCACATTGGCTTCCTGAAATTAAGTTAAAGGAACAAGGCAGACTATGAAACCAGAAAAGCAAAGGGTGCTTGTATGAAGTGATGAAGAGGGAAATAGTTAATGGAAAAGGGCAAACAAATGTTTGCAGAGGCTAAGAGTTAGAGAATAACAGGGTGCGAGGAAGGCTAAACGTGAAACTAATGTGTCTTCTGGTGGCCGGAACAATATGGGATGGTGGTAGGGGTGTGCATTCGTTTTGAACGCATATGTAAAACGCAACTTTTTTTTTTTTTAACTTAAAAAAGTGATGAGGCGCAATGATCGCGATTTCCAACTTATTCAACATAGCTATGGGTCAGGAGGCCCCCCCAAGCTGGCCAAAAGTTCCGGTTGGGTCCAGCGGGGGTCCCGGAGCGGAGGCGCGGTGAATCACGTGACGTCCGCGTCACTCCGACGTGACGCCGACGTCACGTGCTCCTCGCAAAGGAATACAGGAATGGCTTCCTGACTCCCCGCTGGACCACCAGGGAGTTTTGGTAAGTCTTGGGGGGGGGGATTAAGGAGGGTGGGGGGTTTAAATTTTTATTTAGGGAACCGGTGCACGTATGGACATAGCCTCAACTTATGGAATTCTCCATATGTCCATATTGACCGAAATTGACCCTCACCTTCAACTTATGGACTTATCAACATAAACTTTTTGTCTGCACATCCCTAGATGGTGGTATTCTGACTCACCAACATGGCTATTCTAGAGGTTAGTACACAGTCTGCAAATATTCACATAATCATAAACATAGTGAGCGAGCTGATACCATGCTGCCTGAACTTCACATTCAAAGCAAGGGATGAGGTCTAGGACACAATCGCTGACTCTCTCTTGTTGTAAGGGACACAAGGATGGCATTCCCATACTAGCAAAATTTCAGAATTTGGGGTAATGTATCATAGGAACTGTTTGCTAATGGAGAATTCTAAAAACCTGGAAGGTTTAGTCACAGAAATTCAGTTTCCACAATTTCATGCAATGTCAGGATTTTGTGCTTGGGCAACCAATTAGGGAACATCAGGCTCTTGCATGTACTTTATGCAGTAAGGATTCTCACTAGCAAGAAAGAAAAAAAATCACAATTGGCAAGAAGTAGCATGCTTTGCATGATTTGTAGGCCAAGCTGACCCCCTAGTAAGGATTCCGTGACCAAGAGATTGTTGAAAAGGGATGCAAGGAGAGAGGTAAAGATAAAAGGCCGCCAATTACATCCATCTTTCCCTTTTGCTTCTGGTACACTTTGTTTGTGCTATGTACATCCACCTACAATGCTCCCTTACTCCAAGTAATCTTTTCCTTGTTTGTTTGTTTTTTTTTTATGCCTTATGAATCAACGAGTTTATGGTCCCTTCCAAGTACCACCAGGGCGACGATGTGATCCTTAGGGATAAACAACTAAGGTTACCTAATCATAGGTTGAAGATGGACCAGCAGGGTCAGGATGCAGGGATTGGCCTGAAGGTGACAGACCATTAGCTACAACACTAGACAATAAGTGGTTATACCCTCCCATGGAAGGCTATGTTCCTCATTCCAAGGGACTTATTCCCCTGGGAAAAAAACAAAACACTAATGTGATTGCTATTGGGCTCCATGCCAATGTATTGGAAACTCGTTTGTTCAATCCTGGAGCAGGTACTTTTCAACCTTGCTCAGTTTGCCTTCAGAAAGAAGAATTATTAGAAGGTGGCAATCCAGAAACTATTTAATTTATATGTACCAAAAACATGAGGAGCAGAAAAGGTGGTACTTGCTGGCATTCCATGGATATTCATTGCCAGGACTAACATGCACAAATTATCTTCTGTAGAGGTTACATCACTCTGTGAGTATTCATTTATACTTCTAGGCTACATCTTGTCTTAACCCCCAAAGGGTATCTACATCATTTGATGGCAGATAGAGAATGTTGTGGGACCAGTTACCTCTGACTGCAGTAGCTTCACAAACACTGATGATCTACCTTAAGGGAATGATTTTGGGTAGAGAAATAAAAGATACTAAATGGACTAAGAAAAACAAATTGGATCTCATTCAGTTGCAATTCCATCTTTCTGACACCTTAATTGTCTGATCTGACATCAGACCCTGCAGTCTTTGGAAATGTAGTAGGTTATTAGAAAGAAGCCAAGAAGAAAAATCAAAGGAAACAGTGATTATACACCATAAAGTTGAGTTATTGATAACCTAGTGTGCTTGTTTGTACCACGCCAGTGAGTTCCACCTTTTCGCTGTTGACAATGATATGTTAAATGAAGCATTCCAGGAGATAATCAGCGTCTGTGTATTAATCTTGTTCAACCATATGCCACAGTTGGGGACAGTAGGGCATAGAAAGACTGCAAGTGGGCAACACTGTCCTATGTTGTTAGATAATAGGGGGATGTGAGGTCGTAAAATTTAGCTACCTTTTCAGGGGATGAGGTCATAGCTTGGCGGGGCAGTGGCTTGTTTCGAAACTCGCAGTGCACAGGGTGGGGCACTGTTCAGTAAGATGGCCTGGCAGATTGACTAGCAGACAGTGCCAACAACAGACTTTGGGCTCTGTAGGGCCAGGTGATTAGATTTGGAACCTTCCGGTCTCCCCGTAAATAAATAGCAAGATTAGACCGGCCTGGTCCCAGAAAGAAAACCTGGCCGCAAGGGGCGAGTTTTACCACGAAGGACTTAATAATTATGAATGTGGAGAATGTGTGGACTAGATGTGTGGCTCAGATGTGGGCAAGAGTAAGTGTTGTGAATAACTTATAGCATCGAAACCATATGTAGAAAGAAAAAAAAAGGTTACAGCCTTGTTTCTCCAGGCTTGTATTTGATGGTGATGTTGCAGGATATCACAAGCCACCTGCTGTCCAAGAACACTGCATGTAAAAGTAACTATTTCAGATGAACTGTGCCAGGGGTTTGTTTGGGTTTTTTTTTTTTTAGGGTTAGGATATAGAAAGCGAAATTGCAAGTTCTCTGTTAGTTTAAAAAATGTATTTTTTGGTATCAGTTGTTTTGCATTGCACTAAAATGAGGCCACTTTCTAAGTGCTTTAGCATGCTGCTAAGTAGCAAATGGATGCTTTTAAGGGCTGAATCCTGGCAACCGGCAGCAAGCAGTTCCCAAGAAGTGGCCTCGTTTTCCTTGATGCCTGTGATCTATTGCAGCAATCAGAAAAAGGACAATGAGAAAAGGGGAAGGCATTTTCACTCTGCTTAAACCTGCAAGAAAGTGCTTTCTGCTAAGCTGTGAGAAAAGAAATGGTTTTGCCTAGGTGGCAGGGTATGAAATGGTTTCTCATGGATTTGAGGAGATTTTCTTTCCCAGGATAACATATTATTTGATGGCTGTGAAGTTCGGGAGCGTGGATGCCAGCAAAGATAATCAGAAAGAAATATGAGAAACCTAGCTGATTCTGATCCAGCTATGCTTATCTGACTGCTCCGTTTCATATAATGCCAGTTGTATTATTGGCTGCAATAAAGAAACATGATGAGCAGCTGAGGCCATAGGCCAGTCTCAGCCTTCACAATCTCATTGGATAAAATAAAAAGCCAGAGTCTGTATCTTGAAGAAATCTGAGAATACAGAAAACAGGAGGAACGAACAGGGGCAGAGGCACAGCCAGGCCAGGGCCAAAAACTGAGGAGTCGGTGCAAAGAGGAAACATAGAAGGCAGACAGGAGCAAGCTGGGGTTTGGCATCTAGGCAAGCAATGGTGTGCGAAAGCTTGGGAGATGCAGGGCACAATCACACTGCTGAAAATGATCCTGCTGGACCTGTTCAGTAACAGACCTCTAAGGACCAAAGACTTGCACCAGCATGCCGACTGGGAACCTGAGAAAAAGTGATTAGACTAAGTGGTATATACATTCTTAAAATAAATAAAATAGGATCCAGGAATAGGTGAATACCAAGGGTAAAACATCTTCAGAATCAACTGAAGGCATAGTTCCAGGAGCTGGACCTTCAAATCCGGGTGCCCCTAAAAGTAGGTGTACTGTCCTAAGTGAGTTTATCATTTTGAAAAATGTGGCTTGGGGGGGCCACTTCCCTGCCCACCCCCCTCTGAAATGGACTCACTGACTTAAATCTGTATTGATACTTTGCTAGCAAAAGGGGCAGGATAGGGGTTGGTGTTTCAGCTAATCTAAGAACTTGATTAACTGAATGGCATCTGATGCTGATGCTTTATCATATTCATTAGCATGTGTTTTGTTTCTGGGGCTTGATTCAACAGCCGTCTCACCTTGCTTCCTCTGACTTTACTACTGCTTATATAAGCAGCCTCCTTTGGCCCTTCTTTCAGGGCCCCTCTGCACAAGGAAAATATGTTTTTTCAACAGAGGGGGGGCAGCGGTGGGGTGGGGAATGTTATTTCATTATAAATTGTATAATCATTTAAGTCGCCAGATTGATAATAGAGGGGGGGAAAGTCTTTTACCCATCCAGAGAACAAATAAAGCATAACTAGTGGCTAAGTCTGCTTTTTAGTCAGTGTTCCACCAATATGCTTTGACCACGTTTTCAATGGACATGTCTTGGGGGGGGGGAGGTCAGAGAGTGATTGATTCCAAGACCATTCAGTTTTCAGGTTGTGTCAGGACAGCAAAATGCCACTTTTATGTACAATTTGTGATGCTGCTCGTCTATGGATGGTGGACTCTGGTCCATCAGGAACTAGACGGCGAATACCACATTTTTAAAAAATTTTATTTAATTGATCTGGTGATTTAAAGCAACAGCCTCTATTTTTACATGGTCTTTGAACCTTGGCTACACTGAGAGAGAGAAACTGAAGGTGTCTGAGAATTGATACTTGATGGCAATATCCAAAATTTAGGGCATTTTCTGTTTCTGCTCCTACACTATGGAACATTACATTGTCTTTAGCGATCAGATAGGAAGAAAGCTTACCTTGTATTTAGAAAGAAAGGAAAAACTTGTATCTCTTCTAATTTATGATCCTGTTTAGTGCTTTGTGCTCTTGGAAAGCTTTTCTGGAGAAGATGGTTTTTGGGAATCTTGCAGATGGGGCAGACAATGTATGGGATTGATTGCTTGTGCATCTATATTGATGCCGAAGGTGGTAAAATACTTATGGGTGGTTTGGGTTGTTGTGTTCTTAATATCATATTCTGAATGAGTGGAATGTAGTTATGAACTCTAGGATATGGTGTGGGGGGCTGGGGGGATGAAATCTAGGTCAGTTTGGTGGCTGTCATATGCCTTATCTTTTATATCTGATCATGGCGGCTGGAGAAAGGGTTAATTGCCCAAGTACATCCAGTTAATACCAGTGATTTTTGGTGTCTGTTGTTTATTGGTCACTATCTGTATTTTATTTACATTGTTTCACATGCTTTGCAATTGCACATCACCTATCCTGTGATTTATGATCCATTTATATTGTATAATGCTTTGGGTGGCTTCTTTCGATAGCTGGGGAAGCTTTTTTTTTTTAAATATGTTTTTAAATACAAATAAATAACTCTTCTTTATTTTATAAAGGCTGCAATGTTGGGGCAGAAATTTTGATAGTTTAAGCTATAAAAGAATTTCAAAGTCTGCCACAATCGAGGAATGGTCCAAGCAATAGCATCGGCTCCCTTAGGGAGCTGCTGCCTTATGATTTAGTTGCTACTGTTCTTTTCTTTTTTTTTCCTTTCAAATAAAATGTCTATACCAAATTCTGAGACTACAGATTATTCCGATTCCTGCACCGGCGGCCTCGACAGGAAGAAACTCATTTATCATTGTGTGGTTCACTGGTGCATCTCCTATAACCTTTAACAATGTTTCTTATTCAATTGAAATTGTCCATTTGGCACGGTTTGCTATAATATGAGGCCTGGAACCTTTGCAGACCTGTTGCGTCTGGTTTTAGCGAGCTGTATGTAAAATATAATTTAACACACAAAAAAGGAAATCACCCTTCTTCATGCTGAAGCCTGCGCAAGAAAAATAATGAATCTGAGGCAATGGCAATTTGTTCTTTAAATAATAGGCCCAGATGTTCCATGAATGGGAATTTCTTATTTCAGTTTTTCCTTAAGACGGTGCAGTTATTGCTTGGTATTGGTTGACTGAGAAGCCTGTTCAGAAAAGGTTTAAGCTCTTTTAATGCAACATTTGCAGACTAATGTGTGTTGATTTTTTTGATTTTACTTTTTGTATCATCCCTATATAAAATCACAGCCCTATCCACCATAAACCTTACAGATGCATCTGTTAATGTGTAACAGAACTATAGTCTGTAATGTTCTTGAAACATCCTTCCTAAAACGTCAACAATGCCAGATTGCTGCCATTGTTTTTCTGTATAGCAGTGTCAAATTCATCATCAATATTTGATTTATTTTACAAGATTTCTAATCCATACCCTCTTTGGTTCAGGGTGGAGTACAATAAAACGTTCATAGATTTATAAAAACAGAAACATCATTGACATTAACAAGCCATGGAGTAGGGGAAAAAATATTTGATGGATAAAGCTGGAAAAATAAGAAAAAAAAAAACTAGCCTGATACAAGTCTTTTCAAATAAGTATGTCTTTAAGGCTTTTTTGAAGGTGCATGAATCAGATATTAGGCAGAGCAGACAGGATAAAGAACTCCACGAGGCTGGTGATTTCTCTTGGGTCTAGAAGATTGGCATCCCGGACTGTAGAGGCTTGCTGGATAGAGCACACATTCTCAGGATGGGATTTATCCACGGACTATTAGCATTGTTCAACAATCCATTAATGAGTGGCTATTTTAAAGTCAGTTCTCCACTGAACGGGGGAGCCCGTGGAGGATTAGGAGAACTGGAGATGTATGTTCTTTCATGCCAGCCCAGTTAACAGTCATGCTCTCTGTTATTTGGTGTGCTCTGGGGGATTGGCCAATAGACCTACATATAAAGAGCCTACATATAAAAAGCAATGGGAAAATTAACATTTAAAGCACAGTCCGAAACTCCTCAGATGACAGCAGTGGTTTCAAGAGGTACAACATCCTAGGTTTAGCACAAGAGCAAGACACAATTGATTTAACATGAAGATGCTGGTCCAAGACCACCCCCAAATTGTGCGCTTGGCTCTTGTTAGTTTATCTCCCTCACAGGAGCATCAGGAATCAGAAATCTAATTAACAATATAAGCTCAGTTAAATTCCAAACTAACCTGTTGTGGCATAGCCATCGATTGATCATAGAGACATAAAATGAACAAGTCAATGGTAATGGCCCATGATGACTTTATAGGATGAAAAAATTGTTTTGTCTGCATAAATATTGTACTTCAGTATCAACCCGAGAAGCAGATATTGCGACCATGTAGATGATATAGGATGATATTCAAAAATCCATGGAGCGAGTATGACAACCGGGTAAATGTATCCAATTATCTTTAACTACAAATTAAGTTACAAGGGATGTGCAAGCCATTCTGAGGTCCATATTTAGCCACTATGCTGCTCAGTTAGTTGGCCAGATAAACTTATCCGGCTAACTTAGTCCATATATTCAGCAGCTGAATATATCCGTCTATCTAGGGCAGGTTTATGGGCCGACCAGAGTTAGCTGGATAATTGATCTGGCTAAATCAACACCTCCCACTTACACCACAGAACACACCTAACTTATCTGGCTAAGTTCTAGCTGGCTAGCTTATTATCTGGCTAGAAATTTGCTACCCAAATCTTCATTTAGCTGGATAACTTCTGAGTTATTCAGCTAAATGCATTTGAATATGGACCTCACTGTTGTTTTTTCTCATTTCATTTCTTTTATTTTCAGCAACTTGTGCAATCAGTTCGGAAGTTGTATGCAGAGTTTGTATTTGCATCCACCTAGGTGAATTTTTGAAATTTGCATGTGTAAAAAATAGCTTTTAAAAACGGATGGGGTTTGAAGGTTATTTTTACCAAGCAGTGGAGCTCCTGTATGCCACCCCAGAAGCTTGTATACTAGTTAATGGGGGTTTGACTGATTCATTTGTGGTATCTAGGGGCACTAGACAAGGTTGCCCCCTATCCCCCTTACTTTTTCTTCTTGTTTTGGAACCTTTTTTGCTGGCTATTCAGGCTACACCAGCCATTAGAGGTATACAATTTCAGGGTGGGGGACAGACAGAAATTTTCAAATATGCAGCTTTTGCTGATGATATGCTGTTATTTCTTACGTCCCCGCAACGGTCGCTGCCGATTCTTTTGGAATTGTTTACCATTTTTGCTGCTTTATCTGGCATGCGTATTAATTGGGACAAGTCCGAGGCCCTGGCTTTTCCAGACACTCTTAAAGAGCGTTGGGGGGGGCCCTTTCCGCTGCAGTGGGCGCCAGGTTCCCTCAAATACTTGGGGATTTTCCTTATGAATGACTTGTCCCAAATTTATCACACTAACATAACTAGGCTACTATCCATCACTCAGGAAAAATTGAACACTTGGCATACCTTGCCACTCTCTCTAGCTGGTAGGGTTAATCTGTTTAAAATGGTAATTTTGCCCAAGTGGCTGTATGCTTTTCAAAATTTCCCTATGTTGCTGTCAACCAGGCATCTGAACCGCATAGATCAATTACTTCGCCGGTTCTTCTGGAGGGGGAAGAAAGCCAGGATTCAATTGTCATGGTTAAAGTATCCTTGGCATAGAGGTGGTTTGGGAGTTCCGAACCTTTATTATTATGGCATGGCGGCTAATCTCCGTATCCTCAGGGGCTGGTTTCTAGGGAAATCTGCTTATGTTAATCTGGTGGCCGAGGCGGCATTTACCAGGCCTCTGGCCTTAACTTATGTTCTTATGAGCCAGAGTCCTGATATTGCCCCGGGGTTGGTCACTCACCCGCTCATCGCACCCCTCCGGACAACCTGGGTTCGTCTGACACGTAACTTAGGGGTTCCCCGCCAATGTGTGATATTGACACCCATTTGTGGCAACCTGGATTTCACCCCTGGGACCACGGCGGCCTACTTTAGGCAGTGGTATCAAAAAGATATATTGTATCTGGGTCATGCTATGGAGGATGATGGCTCTCTCCTGCCGTTTGATCGTATGCAAGAATTATATGCTCTTCCTGGGTCGCACCTGTTTGGATATATGCAGCTCGCCCATTACATCCGGTCTTTGGGTTCCCCAGCTCATCACTCCACAGCGTTTAAAACTTTAAATGAGTTTTTTCAATTTGAGCAATCTGCGGAGCTGGCCCTCTCGACTTATTATAAGCGGATCTGCTGTAGGCTTACTAGCGATTTTTATCAAGTCACGATAGACCGCTGGAATCGAGATGGCATTTTTGTCTTAACTGTCCCTATTTTTGCGTCTAGTGTGCGTAGTATTTTTGCGGTCACCGGAAGCATGTACTTTAGGGAAATGCATTTCAAATTTTTACATAGGGCCTATATTTCACCCCATATTGCCTTTCAAGCTGGTATTGCTACTGCTGCTGGGTGTGTGCGCTGTGGGACGCAAAAGGGGACTTTGTCCCATGTTTTCTGGGAGTGTCCCCCGCTGCAAAAATATTGGCATGACATTGGCAGGTATTGGGAATCCTTGGGAGGGATTCGCCTACCCTTTTCTCCATATCTGTGGCTGTTCCACTGCGTTAGTTGTCACCTGGTGCGTCCGCCGGGTCTTCGGAGCTTGCTTAAAAAGGCGGGACTGGTGGGAAAGAAGGTGCTGCTTCTCCACTGGTGTGAGGTGGAACCGCCATCTTTCTGGACCTGGCGCATCCACTTTCATAGACTCATGCAGATGGAACAGCTCGCGGCCCGTGGCTCACCTAAACGGAGGAAACTATTTCTGCAAACTTGGGAGCCTTACATCCAAGTCTTGCCTCCTAGAGCTAGAAGTTTGGTTCTTAATACTTGTTACTGAATACTTGAAGAGTTAATGGCGATCACACATGGTTTTCTACGGTCTCTTGGGGAGGGGGGGGGGAAGGGGCACTTGGGACCTTGGGGGGGAGGATGGGTAGCATTGCAGATAGTAAAAAAAGGGTATCACAATTGTTTACTCAGCACGTTGCCTGTTTTGAAAGTATTTCTGTTTTTATATTTCTAATGTTATGCGACGAATGTTCCTATCCTGTTTGTGAATCACCCAATAAAAAACAGTGATTACAAAAAAAAAAAAAAAAAAAGCTTTTAGTCACATGGGGCGGATTTTCAAAGGGATACACTCGTATATTACGCACGTAACTCCGAAAACCGCCCCTGCGCGCGCTGAGCCTATTTTGCATAGACTCAGCAACGCGCGCATGTCCCGGGGCTTGAAAAGGGGTGGGGCATGGGCAGTCTGGGGCGAGGCAGGGGTGTGGCCAGAGGCCTCCAAAGGCCTCTGGCCACACCCCAGCCAGCAGGCCCACCCCCAGCCAGCAGGTGCAACTTAAATAATAAAGGTAGGGGTGGGATTTAGGTAAGGCTGGGGGAAGGAGCGGGAAGGAGCGGGGGCGAAAGCGGGAAGGAGCGGGGGCGAAAGGAAAGTTCCCTCCGAGGCCGCTCCGATTTCAGAGCGGCCTTGGAGGGATTGGGGAAAGCCATCAGGGCTCCCCTAGAGCTTGGCGCGTGCAAGGTGCACAAGTGTGCACCCCCTTGCACGCGCCAATCCCGGATTTTATAACATGTACGCGGCTGCGCAAATGTTATAAACATATATGAACATGTGAACATATATGCATGTCAAAAAAAGGGGCTGTCTATGGAGTTCCAGGGCAAGGCCATCACTTACGCATGTAAGTTGCTATTTTTTAAAAAACCACAAATGTACATTTTCCAACTTATTTGCGTATTTTTACACCTGCTAGTTCTCTGGTGAAAGTGATATTAAATGCGTTTATTGTGCAGTACTGACTGGATGGGAGGTCTGGGTAAACTGAGGGGAGTACACGGCAAAAGAAACAGGAAGGTCTCAATGACCTGAAGGAGGACTGGGTGAACTGGTGCACTAAATTCATTTATGTTATATTCATTTATGTGCATATATTTTAAAATTGGCCAACTTACATGTATAAATCGGGACTTACAAGAGTAAGTCCTTCTTTACTTCCATGTGTAAAATATACATGCATATATTTTTAAAATAGCTAGGACAAGTATGTGCATTCAATAGAATGGTATACATGGCTTCAGTGCATTACATGCATTCGTGCATTATTATGATAAAATTGCGATCTTAATGTGAGTCAACTAAGTTAAACAATCCAAGCTACTGCAGGAATCCCTCACAGTAGCTCCCATGGCACGGCTGACTGGAATCAGGCCAGGATTCTGATGGATTAACGCACATTTATTGTGGATGACTGAGTACCAACACACATATATTTCACAAAAAGCTGTCTCTACTTTATATTTTCCAATATTTCATAATTACCCATGGTAAGTGGTAATACACACTTTACATGACTATACGATCTGATTTATGAGTCTTTGCTCTGAACATGACTGCTCCCTAGGGTTCAGGTGAGCCATAAGGGAACTGCTTAAAGAGTTTCAATTATCAAGACATGAAAGTAAAATTAATAGATATATTACCACTTGCCATGTGGGCTTTTGAAACTTTACATGGTACACACGGAGTACCATTGGAACTGCTGTCATGAGATCTTATGACGGCGTTCTTACATTGCAGGAAAGTGTATGACCCCACTCAAAATAAATATATGCAATTAAAGAGAAGTATATGGTCCCACAGTCCTGCCCATTAAAGAACTGGCAGTCACTTGTGTGGATGTGTTCCATCCTAAAGAACCACTTCACCTCAGTTAACTAAAAAAATCAGCCAAGTTGAAATACTCCTCCTTGCCTCCTCTCCACCTTCATAGGTGCACTATGAATCCCCCAAATAAAATGTTCTTTTTAAATGATTTTCTCCATTGTTTGGGTTTTTGTTTTTTTCAGGAGCGTATTATGTACCTCCTTTCTAACTTTTTGTAGCCAAGCCTATCATAATAACTTTAAAAAAAAAAGCATCTTTAAATCAATGGGGCTGCCAGCAAATGTCTGTGGGCTTTTGTCAAAATCTATTATTTCTTAGAAAAAGGGGACCCTCTGTGGAAATGGGCCACAGGTGTTAACATAAATAAAGTTCATGGCACAGAGGGGAAATGCTGGCGAACCCACGATTATTTTTGCATTGTGCTAGCATTAACCAGATTCATTGCATGCCAAGGGCAGCATCACGTCTGCAGCGTTTCATCGTTAAAAACAGCAAGCCTTTCTCAAGAAATCTGAGCACTTGTGAAGGATTTTATTCATTCTTTGGCAACAGTAGACATACCCTTGAAAAGAATTCAGAAATCCATGAGCTCCTGATGAGCACTGGCAAACAGTCTTCTGACTGATGTAAGGGAAGCTGCAGGGGTTTATCTCCGTGATTCAAAGTTTTGAAGGCCAACAGAGTAATATTTTTATATGATCGTAATTATGTAGTACTTGAATCTAGTTTCATAGGGCAACTGCGGTGTTTTAATCATCCAATGTCTTTTCATATCTCCCCAACAAATTGAAAAAGTGGGCACAATCCAAACAAATCTTTGGACTGTTCCTTTTAAAATTTTAATAAACCTTGGTCTTCTGTAGCGCATGGTCCACCCTTTCAATAATATTTTGGAGATATGGGACAACAATTTGAATACTTCAGTTGAAGAGTATTTAGCACAAATTTAGAGCTACCATCAATGTTTGGAATTAATGAAGACCACAAATCCAGACATTGCTATATTTAGTGAGTGCAGACTAAAGGGCATATTTATCAAAATGTCTTAAAATCCAGCATTAATGCACAGTTCTAATGCATGCTACTTAACATTGTTTTCATTAGACTATGTAAAGCAAAGCAGGGGTTTCTATGGTTGGTAAAATTACTGGCAGTGGGAATGGATTTGACCAACCTCCCATCATCAGTCTAATTATTTTTATTTTTATTATTATGATTATTATTATAGTTCCAAAGCCAATTTTTTAAATAACATTAGTTGCCATGTATTGTGGCCATCATAATAGGCACTCCCACTATAAGTGTAAATACCTTTCATTGCTTCTGTTTAATCATAGGCCAGTGCAGAACATTTTTTTAACTTTTTCTTTTTCACAAATAAAAAGGACACTTATCTCTTTATATATATATAGTTCAGTCACCATCCCCAACACAGGACCATGTTTTGAACAACTGCATCAGGGAGAGCACATCTTATAAGAGCAATCCTCTCTTTAAAGATGCGGTATTATTAAGTTTTGATTATTTCTCCTCATTCGCCACTACGTGCTTTTGGTGCTAAACTTATTTATATTTTGTCTTTCAAAGCAGATTACATTCGGGTACTGAAGGTCTTTCCCTCTCCCCAGAGGGCCCCCACGGTCTGTCTGTAGTCGAGGTAATGGAGGCTGAAGTGACTTGCCTAAGATCACAAGGGAGAGGCAGCAGGATTTGAACCTTGTTTCCCTGGTTTGCAGCCTGCTGCTGTAACTAAGAGGCTACCCTTGAATTTGTACTAAAGATTGACCTCATTTTTGACCCCTTTAACCCTGCATTTTAAATTGAAGAAGGCAGCTCAAATTTTTTTTTTCTTCTTTTCCATTATGTTACAGATTGAATTCAGTATTATTGCTACCCAGGTATAGATGGGTAAACTGAAGCTTGGCAAGATAAAAGTGGCTTGCCAAGTAATATTTAAACCTGAGTGGTAATGAATCATGGCTCAGTGCTCATCCCATTTGATGGTGTTTGATAATGTTTTCCTAGTTTGAACAAAAAAACCCCCAAATCCTTTTGCACGGGGGGAAAAGCATAAAAACCTCTATGGTATATGCAGATTCGGAGCTATCTGGGGGAATTTCTTTGCTTCCCTCAACAATTCTAATAAAATACATCAACTGAGGTGGGCTGTGACCCAGAGGATCAACACAGGGATCAGATGTAGGTCACGGATGGACTAGTCCATCGTGAAAACAAAACTTCCTTTTGCTGCTTTAAGTCTCTGACAGACATGCCTTGCAGCGAGAGAGATAGTAGCTCACATAGACAGAGTGAGCTGCAGGGTGACACAGCATAGACTCAATTAGACCTCACACAACAGCAGCGTATAAAATATAAAGAGTCGAGGAGACTGGAGAGCTCATTTAAATTTTAAATGAATTCACTGCCTGTGGGCAAAAGCATAAACGCTAATAGCAATGTCTATATTAAAAAAAAACAAAATAAAAAAAAAAGGACCGAGGTATTTTTTTTTCCGAGGCAAATAAATATTTCTACTCCTATCAGAAATAGTTAATATCTGTTTTAACTGGGATATGCAGATTCCATTTCAATTAGCTACAAGGCATTGCAATTTAAATATCTGCATACAATTTACACAGCAGGATCATTTTGAAGGCTGTGGGATTGTTTTTTTTTTCCTTTTCCTCTCAATAAGGCATCTCGAGCCTCTGCTGTCACAAATTCCACTGAGGATTCCTAACAGGCATTCTGTATGAGAGAAATACAATTTAACAGTAGTTTCCTTAATGTCTCAATCATTTCTAAAGTCATCTCGAGAGAATAATTTTCTGCCAGTGAAAGAGAGAATTGGAGGGGGGGGGGGTGGAGGGGGCAACAGCAATCTAGCATTTTGCAGTGATTAGAATTTTTCATGAGGAAAAATGTGATCTTTAAACAGGGTCAGTACAGGAGTATAAGGGAGGGGAAAGCTCTCAGCAGTTTGTTTGTCTTGATGTGAATCAAGTGTTTCCATCATGGTTAAATCCATCTATAGGGGAATGTTAGACTTTCTTTAAAAAAAAAAAAAAAAAAAAAAAAGGTTTGCCATCTAGTTTGATAAACCTATGGAAAAACAATCTACATGTTTTGTTGAGTTGAATCAATGATCCTCTTTTAAAAGAAAAACTGTAATTGAAAGAAAATGCAAAGTAGATCTGCATTACTCCAATATAGGACCTATTTCAGGGTGTGAGTTCTCACTCTGGAGCAGGCTATAAAATTGGCATGTATGTACTGAAAGCTTATCCAGTATTAGGGATGTACATTTGTTTGAAACAAATGGGCAAATCAGTGAATAAGTCCATATTTGTTTTATTCATGGATTCCCAAAATAAATGTAAGGGTCCCATAAATGAAAGGAAAAATGTTTGTCTCTCTTGTTTTTTTCCCATTCAAGTCTATGGCTATGTACTACTGAGCAAAAAAAAAATAAAAAACAAACTGGTAACTATGGTAACCAACTCTTGCAATATGACTCATAACCTTGTCAGAGCTGAGACGGGACAAGTTGGCAAAGAAACCAGAGAAGACAAATCACAATACAACATCTGTTTAAGTAGCCTATAGCTGCTATCTGAATCAAGTGATGCTGGCCCACTCTGACTGTAAAGTCTGAACATGTATAAGAAGCAATATATATTTCTTTTCCAGCTGTTGGAAGAGAGAGATGTATTTGTAGATGCTCTCATAATTCAAAAAAATAAAATAAAATAAAGCTTAGAAATGTTTGGATGTGACACAAAAAGATTGCTGTTTCTGATATTCTTTCTGCTGAAGTGGTCTCACTATACCCTAAAGACTTAGGCAGTGTACTGCTGCTGATTTTGATTTTTCTCTTCACTGGGGGAGGGTCAGGCTAGGAGACAATGTGGAGATTGTAGTAGTACTAGTGATTTTTTTGTCTCTGGATATTGAGGTGAGCTCAACATACTGAAAGACTGAAAAGAAGAAGAGTTTAAGTAGTCTGCAAGTCTTTTTGGTTCTGTTTAGTGTTTAACTAACACTTTTTTTCTGTGTGGAGTCAGCAGTGTACATAGCACAGCACACATACATTGACAGACAGTTATCCATTCAGTGAGTAGTACTATCATTTGGGATACATTATAGTATCAATAAATTCATTTGTAATATCCAAACCCCCAGTAGGTAATGCACTTCCACAAATTTCATCATGTCAGGAAAATGGAAAGGAGGGAAGAAGGCTTGGCAGCTTTGGCATGGGCAGAGGAAGTGGTGTAGATCCAGTCCAGTCAACATCTAGTAGCATCAACATAAAAGGTACTAGTCCTGCTCTGAAATTGAAAAGACTTTTTTAGCCATAGAATTGCAGGAATGGAAAGCATTGGCAGCTCAAGGCAGATGCAGTTGAAATTTGGAGAACATGTGCCACCGTTACCTGATCCTTTCCCTCTTGTTTAGAGCAGAGGGAAAAAGACAGAAGAGTGCCATTAAGACAGATAATAGCAGGGCAGAAGTATAGACTGGAGCAGCAGAAGTGTAATAGCCAAAACCAGCTGCCCGCTCATCTACATTGGTTACAGTTTCTGAGGCAATGAAGACTGTATTTTCAACAACTGATTCAGAGGAAGAATTGGCCATTTGGAATCAGAACTTGAACAGATAGTAGCTGAAAAACATTTGGGAGAATTAGTTAGTAGACACCAGTTCAGTGATGGAGGAGATAGATGATGATACTGATAGTGATGAGAGCAACCTCCAGGAAGAGAAGACAGCACAGGAAGAGAGCATGTATGATAGCCCTAGCATATTTCCTTAGGGTAATATATCACAGAAGGTTAAAACTTGTTTCCTTAATCAATCTTTTCACAACCATATAAGGAAACACAATTTGCTACATTGCAAATACTCTGTTTATTAATACAAATAATATATGTAACTAATACACTTTAAAAAGTATTCCCCCCCCCCCCCCATTTTTTCAAACACACACAAACATCCATACCATTCAGTTTTAGTAATAAGTGTATTGAGTGAATGGTATGGATGTGTGTATGTGTTTGAAAAAACAGGGGGGAGGGGGGATATTTTTAAAGTGTATTATTTACATATAAAGGTTTTTGTATTAATAAACAGAGTATTTGCAATGTAGCAAATTATATTTCCTCAGGGTCCACCCTCAATCTGAATTTATGAGTAAGCATCAGTCCTCAAGGATGTAGAGAAGAGATCACGGAAGACATCAATGATCTGGAAGTGTTTTAAGGTGAGGGAAGACCTGCTGTCTATTGTGAGGCTGTCTCATCTGCTGCCTCCATGCTGCTGGATCTTGTGCTGCTCCTGTGGTGGTGATGCAGCACTCTGCGGTCCTACTCTTGCTGCCTACATGCTGAGTTTGGAAAGCTGAACTTTCTGGTGGTGCCTTTCATCATATGGTTTTTGTGTTTATCGGTAGCAAAGGTAAAAGAGTCATTTCCACATGATCTTGCAGGCTCAAATGCCCTGCCACATTCCAAATGTCCACTTATGGAGCAAGGAAGACCATATGAGCTATGGCATTACAATGAAAGCTCCGTGTATGCTGGTAAACAAGAAGCCCCTTCACTATTGCCTCTTGTTGCATTCTACACATTCCATACCGTTTGCTAACTCCTGCTTACAAGGACCTGTGTGTGACCTGCTCTGTACCTTAAAGCCCAGCACATGATATAGTGTGTATGCACAGGCTGGGTAGTGTAAAGTTTAAATGGTGGAGTGTTCATAACCCAACTGTTTACTGACCACAAGGTTATATGACCACATAAATATGTAGCTTACATTGTAAAACCAAAATGTTGTGTACTTACTTTGTCTTGGGGTGTGTAGTGAAATGTTCAGAGATCTGGTGCATCTTATAGGCAGTGTTGATACCAAGCAGTATAGAAATTGCATGCACAGAATTAATAAGTAATAGTGGCAGTAAATTGACTATTTGCATTTGTTTTCACAATTCCTTTGTTTCCCGCCACGCCACAGTGTCTCCCTGTGGCTTCATCGAGAGGAAAAATGCATGCTGCAAATTGTCATTTGATAATGTCCCATTAGGAGCGTTGACCAGCTAAAACAGTCTTTTTTTATTGGTCCAGGAATGCTTGGTAGGTGTGTCAGTATTTGCTGTGTTTATCGCGCACAATACGCTTCGCGATAATATCACAGCCCACAATACCGCCTGCGATCAGACCGAACTGCCAAGAAAAAAGGTGTAGCTATTACCCGCGTTAATGTGCGATACGTATTGCACGCGGTGCTACCACCCCCTACTTTACATTTATCCCACCCCCAACTCCTCCTACTTGAATATTAATTTTTATATTTGCATACGCATTTTGCGATAGGCCGTTATTGCACACGTTTTGTTGAATGTTAGCTAGATAAATAAGCGATATTTAAACTTCTGCAGAGAAAATCAGAGAGCAAAGGCCTCTGTACCTGACTGCCAGTCAGAGTCTTTGCTATATGCCCTTGCTCATGCTGAAACACATATCTCTTTCTACTAGGTGCTGCAGAGAGACACAGAGCATCACTGGATGAGGGGAGCCAGATCACTTTTTATCTGGGTAAGTGACATCAATATTAAAAAGTGGCATTTATCCAGACAACTTTGGAAGAATCCAGATAAATACCTTTGAATACTGACCTTGCAGACTTTACCAGAGAATTATAAAATTACCCTCTAAAAGCATACTATTTAGATGTGTGAGAGTGTGATAGAGCTATTTCCTTGTTTGTTTATAGTTCATTAAGTGCTTATTTGTTTGAAGTGATATGGAATCATCAAAGGACTTCTCTGGAGGAACTGTTGAAATTACAGATAAATAGGAAGACAAGGACCAAATAAACCTCAGTTTTGATGGAGAATTGGTGGGAACTGGATACAAACTGTGGTTTGTTTAACTTTCAAAACTGCTTTGCTTGCTGATCAGAGTGTGAGCTTTGAAATATATTTTCTATTTGGGACAGAGCTTTAGAACTGCAATTTTAAAGCCATTTTATGCATATGAAACATTTTTATTCACACAATTGGCTGTTAAAAAAGACTCAATGCACATAAAGATATGTGTGCATAACTCGTTTTCACACATATTTTTAACTCCCACTAGAGAGAGGCGTTGCCGTGGGTGGAATTGGAACTTAAACACATTCTTTTGCATTTCTTGATAAAGCTGACATAAACATTGTGGTAGGTGGGTTTGTGTACATACCAATCCACTTATGCACATACGTTTGCTTTGAAAATTCAGGGTAAAGTCTGCACATAGAAGATAGATGCAGTCTTTAATCTTACCTGCACAGTTTGAGCTTTGAAGTACATTATTTTGGGGGGGTTTTGGTTACATTGATGAGAACCTTTTGGGTGCTTTAACATGAGAGCCCCACAGTCCAGGGTCGTTATCATGTAGAATTTCTGGGGGCTACTAATCCCTGGTATTTTTCCATTTGGTATTTTATAATTGGAGAAAAAATACCAGAGTTTAATAAGCTGTGGTTCTTGCTACTGTAGCTTAGTAAATCCAGTGGTATTTTCAACCAGCTGGATAAATGCCTACCAATGTAAAACAAACAAAAAAAAACAGTTGGATCAGAGGCATGGCCTCCTTATCCTCCACCCTAAATAGTAAAGAAGTTGGGACAACAGGCCCATTCCACCCACCCCCAAGCCCCCTGAAATCTTTTGAAAATGTGGTCGGACAGTCCCTCTGGTGATTTGGCAAATTTGAGAGTTTCTCCACATGTGGTGATTCTGCTCGCGGGACAGGCCCACAAGCGGCCTGCTCACCTCCTGACTTCCCGGACGCTGACGACCTCCTGGCGTGGACTTGTGCCACCGCTGTCCGCAGCAGTGGTGCCGCCATCGCAGCCTTGTCTGTTGGTGCGGACAGAGCGCCGCTTCAAGTGATACCACCTCTGCTATCTATGCAGCGGAGGAGCACCACCAAGACTGCTATGATCTTTGCAGCCTGTCAGCCACCGACGTCTGTCCCTACTCCTGCATGCAGGTCTCTATTTATGTGCATGCGCCTTAGCTCCAGATTTATAGGGCCTGTGGTGGGAATGCCGTGGTGCCTCCCAATTATGTCATCTCCAGCCAGCCCTTCAAAGGATGGCGTGGGCCATCCATTGCTCCTACCATGTGACAGGGGCCGGCCAATGGCACCGATAGCCCCTGTCACATGGTAAGGGCAAAGGGCCATCTGCGCCATTTTGATTAGTGGCACCCGATGGCCCGAGAGAGGAAGATCGCTCCTGGGACCCCTGCTGGACCACCAGGTACTTTAGAAAAGTTTTTGGGGGGTTGGGAGGGTGGGGGATTCTAAATAATGAGATTTAAAGGGTCAGGGTGGGTTTGGGGGTTGTTTTTGTGTGCCCTTTTTCCTGCCCCCCCCCCCCAAATGATAAGAGAACCCCACGAAAATTTCTTGGGGTTTTCCTATCGCTTTCGGGAACCCCCCCCCCCCCCCCCCGATTCCTGACAGATGAGAAAATATCATATGATATTTTCATCCGTCAGAAAAACGATTCACATCCCTAGTGCATACTATTTGCTGCAACAGTTCTAATTATTTTTCTTTTTATTGTGGGAGGGGGCATGGGAGGCACTATACATTTGAATTGGGTAAAATGGACCAAAATAAAAATAGATTGTTATGGATCTGATTACCGGTACCTATTTGTTGAAAATGAAATTCACATGTTTAGCAGGAGCTTCATTGGTGTTTTTCCCTTAGTCCTTCTCTCGTCTCCTCTCTACCCACCTTATTTTATTTGTCTATTATTTATTTATTTACAAGAACTTATCGCACTATCTTCCATTCCAGGGTGGGACACAAATCAACATTCATAAAACTTAAAGGCACACAATACATACAATTGATGATGGTGACATCCATCCAACCTTCTTTTTTCCCTTCCCTTCCATGAATCTGTTTAAGCATTCAGGGCATAATTCAAAGAATGTATACTTCAGTAATTTCATACAGGCAAACAGAGTAAGTTGAATGACTTAACTGCTGTTTTATTTTATCCAGTAACAACAGCAAAATAATGTGCAGCAATCAATTAAACTGGACAATACCACTTTAACCAAAACACTAGTATTTTAATTCAACATGTGCACACAGCAATTGTGCACAAAGGTTTAATCATAGAGTAAAAATGAGTAATCACAAAGAGCCCCTACACGGCCGTGTTTCGCGTCAGCCTGCTTCAGGGGGACCAATTCCAAAAATTCTAAAAAAAAACCAAAACAAAATACATGCAGTTATTGTGCAGTGTGGCGGACACAAGGAACAATTTTATAACAACATAGATCGAGAGGAACCGGGAAAGCACTTCTAGAATAAATGTAGCAACAAAGCAGGAGACACAAAAACACGGGGCAGTCTGATTCTGTGGGTAATTCAACAGCCGGTTATAAACTGAACCTGAAGAATAAAATGACCCTGGGAAAGGGAGGGAGGGAGTGAAATGTAGAGGGAAAGGGGGGAAGGAGGAAAGGCAAATGAGGGGGGGGGGGGAGGGGAAGGGGGGAAAAGGGAGGGGGAGAGAAAAGACGGGGGAAGGGGGAGGGAAGGAGAAGGTAGAGGAAAGAGGGAACGTGGGACGTTTGGAGCCGGGTAAAGCTGTGCGTGATTTAAATTGCTGAAAACGAGAGATAGAAAAAGATGAAAATGAGAAGTTATCTGAAGTGTGTTAATCAAGGCCAACAGCGTAATGAATCTCAGTGGCCGGGAGGCCCTGGTAATGTGGTACCTTAGTAAGAATTAATCTGCAGCTCAAGTCGCAGCAAAACCACGGTTATGCGGCAGTAGAACAAAGCTAGAAACTAACGCCAGAGTTTTAGAATATCGCGTGTACCAAAGCATTAAAACTCATATAGACAACCTTAACAGTCAGACAGAGAATACCTTCAGAGCAAAGGAATCCCGAGCGGACTCTCTTACGTGTTTAATAAAGCGTAGAGAGGATGGGTTTGTTCCCCGGGACCATCGCAGAGAAAGACAAACAAATTCAGGAACCAGACCAGAAGGTCTCTAATGCTGTAAACTATAAAAAGAGACAATTAGGACAAAGAATAATCAAGCGGGGATGTAACTAAACAGTGTTGGTAACAGGATCAATGGTGAAAATAGCAAAGATTTTTATTACATTCTATTGACACCTTGCACCTGCTGGGCTGTTGGATCTCTAATTGGGTAGATAATAAATTAATTTGCAATAGACAAGAGACATATTTTCATGTACCATTAAATTACTAGAAAATAATTTGTAGCATGGCTTAAATGGATGAAATGGGGATTCCTCTCGGGGCTGTGAATGCTGCTTTGGCATCATCCCCAGGCCCTAATGGCCCAATGAGTAAGAACTAGGTTTGCGACTCAGAACTGAGTCTCCCGCATAGCAATGTGCAATGGCCCTGAATGTGGATGTTTTTAAAATGTTTTCCTACCTCTATTAACTTGAAGGAATATGTAAAATATAGGTTGTACAAATACAGCTTTTTATTTGTAATTTCTCAGGTTCATTCTGTTAGCATTTCTTTTTTGTTTAAAAAAAACAAAAAACTCCAACATTCAAAATTATTGACATTTTCTAGTTTTTTTTTTTCTTGGCAATCACCCAACAATGCATAAGGAGAAAATAAAATATGCCATAGGCTATGGATTAAATAAACATTCCAGTGGCGCAACCTTAGGGGATCTGCGGTCTTCAGAACTTCTCAAGCACCTCCTTTTCTGGTAATTTCAGCTAACTAGAATTGCAAGAGATATTTTTCTTCCACTTCTAAATCAGTGTAGAAATGAGAATAAATGTTAACAAGAAAAATATCAAAATCATTTTCTGTGTTTAAAAATAATACTTTCCCATGTTGCCATGGTGAAAGAGACTGCATAGAATTTGGCTGTTGATTGCACACACATGAATTTCAGAGGAACAGCGGGATATTCAGGAGAGGAGTATGGACATCAGGACTGAGGGATGGGGGGATCTGTTTGTGTCTGAATGGTTCTCTTGGAATCCTCACGGAGATTATTTCAGCTGCTGATATTTATTTGAAAGAGAAAATACAAAGGCAAACAAGAAAGGTGATACTATAAGAATGATTTTACTTCCTGGGGAATGTGATAATGGTAAAAACCAGTTCTATTTTTCTCATTTTATCAGTTTCCCTTTTGAAAGTTAAGTGCTAGAGCTGTGGATTTACTTACTGTTCCCCTGCCAGTCAATAATTCAAATTTGATCATATTATGATCATTATTAACAAGCAGCCCCACCACCTTTATCTCTCTCACCAAATCCTGTGCTCCACTGAGAATTAGATCTAAAATTTCTCCCTCCCTTGTCAGTTCCTGAACCAATTGCTCCATAAAACTGTCATGTATTCCATCCAGGAACTATATCTCTCTAGCATGTCCTGATGTTACACTTACCCAGTCAATATTGGGGTAATTGAAATCTCCCATTATTACCACACTACCAATTTGATTAGCTTCCTTAATTTCTCTTACCATTTCACTGATTGTCTTGTCATTTTGGCCAGGTGGACTGTAGTATACACCTATCGCTATACTCTTCCCCAACACACAGGGAATTTCTGCCCATAGAGATTCAATTGTACATTTAGTCTCTTGCAGGATCTTTATCCTGTTGAAATCTTTGCCATCCCAGACATAAAGCATCAACTCGCCACCAAGTTGTTCCTCTCTATCATTGCGATATAATTTGTACCCTGGTATAGCACTATCCCATTGGTTATACTCTTTCCACCAATTCTCTGAGATGCCAATTAAGTTTACATCGTCATTCACTGCTATACACTCTAACTCTACCATCTTACTTCTTAGACTTCTGGCATTAAAATAGACATTTCATAGTATGTATTTTGTTTGTATTAACATTCTGCTTTTCAGTTAACAGGGATAATTTGGAAACTTTTAGTTCAGGTGGTTCTTTACTTATAGGCACATGGATTTCATTTCTTATTATTGGAACCTCTCTGTTGGGTTGCCCTAACTCTAATGCTTCTTTAGTATCCTTCAAAGATACCTCCCTCCAAACCATGCACTGCTGAGCAACTGTCGGCTTTCCCTTTTGTTCTAGTTTAAAGCTATCTCCTTTTTAAAGGTTAGCACCAGCAGCCTATTTCCACCCTGGTTGAGCCCATCCCTTCAGAAAAGACTCCCCCTTCCCTAAAAGGTTACCCAGTTCCTTACAAAACTGAATCCCTTTTCCTTGCACCATCATCTCATCCTCGCATTGAGACTCTGGAGCTCTGCCTGCCTCTGGGGACCTGCGCATGGAACAGGGCACATTTCAGAGAATGCTACCTTGGAGGTTCTGGATTTCAGTTTTCTATCTAAGAGCCTAAATTTGGCTTCAAGAAACTCCCTTCCACATTTTCCTGTCGTTGGTGCCCACATGTACCATGACAGCCTGCTGCTCCCCAGCACTGACTAAAATCCTATCTAGGTGATGCATGAGGTCCACTACCTTCGTACCAGGTAGGCAAGTTACCAGGCGATCCTCACATCCACCAGCCACCCAGCTATCTACATTTCTAATAATCGAATCACCAACTATAACATGTGACCTAACCCTTACCTCCTGGGCAGTAGCCCTAGGAGAGACACATTCGGTGTGAAAGGACAGTGCATTATCTGGAGAGCAGGCTCTTTCTACAGGATCATTTCCTGCTGCACCAGGTTGATGTTCTGCCACCAAGAGAATGTCCTCCTCCAAGGCAGCACCAAGGCTTCCAGACTGGAGTTGGGACTTGACTACTATGTCCCTGTCTCTGTCTGTCTCAGGTCCTCCAGGTTTGCCACTCTAGCCTTCAGAGATTGGACTCAATCTCTGAGAGACGAGCTCTTTGCACTGAGTGCACACATGTAATCTTTCAACAGCAGGTAAAAAATCTTACTTGTGACACTCGATGCAAAAGGCTGAAAAGTCTGGAAGCCCCGCCCCCCTCTTGCTGCTGGACTGCTGCCTTCATCTTAATTTTGTTCAGATCCTAGTTAAGTTTAGTTTGTTATGGGAGTTGGAATGCGAACAATTAGAGTCCTTTAATGTATTAGTATATTCGCTATTTATCTGGTGGTGATCTAAAATTGGATGATTAAACTGATAAGGCCTGGGGCAATCCTGAGTTTGTTAAAAGGCTGATATTATTTTTTTGAAATTGAAAGTGTCTTCTGCCTATGAATCAAAGGATGAGCTAGGGGTGGTTGAGAAAGAAAAACACACATTCAAACTCTTATTTTATGCCTGCTTCTGACTAGCTATGTAATACAGGCACAAAAACACAAAAAATATAGCCCAATAGTTAATTCTCCCTAAAACTTTGTTCTAAAAATTTCCCAAAGCAATACTTCTTACCGATTCTCTTCAGCCACCAACAAGGTGTTCCCACTGAGCTTTGGGCAATAGTTTTATATGTAAAGTGATTCAGAAATGCTATGAAATAAATAACTATTCAAACTCTCTGATGGCATACAGGTCTACTGAGCTAGAAGATATTCTACTAAACATCCCCCCTGTCATCCACGTATGGCTATGCATCTATGCTTTGAGCATGACCCCACAATATTATCCCCTAAACTGCTGTAGTAAGCCATAAATATATGAACGTGTACCTCTGACAATACAAACATACAGCAAATTCATTCTATATGTGCATGGGTATTGATTTTTGGAAACACTACTTAATTGGGAAAAAGCAAGTGACCAAGGATGATTATTAGAGGCATAATAATGCACGAATGAAACTAAATCCCCCACCCCAAAATGAGCCAATCTGAACTGAACTGTTTGGTTCATTTAGTGGGGGAGGAGGGATTTTGGTTTCAGTTTGTTTCATTCGTGAGTGGCTTTTTTTTTCTCATTTCCTTTGTTTTCAGAAAATAGTGCAGCTTTGATTCCTCTCTCCAATATTTCTTCCCTTCTCTCGTACTTGTACTCCCTGGCTTCACAGTAGCATCTCCCCCACCACCACCATTACCACCACCCCAGTCCCTCCTGGGTGGTCCACACTTAATCCTTTCTGTGGAGGGTCTTGTAAGATCTCCACAGTTGCACCTGACCTACGAGCTCCAGCTTGCACGATGGAGCCAGCCCATCCTGAGTCTGTTGCCTGCCTGCTTTTATGGCTGTCGCACAAACATACGATCGTAAAACAAAATAGTGCTCGTCTCTGGGCTGGCTGGTGCCAGTGGGAGCCAGTAGAGCAAGAGCAATTGGGGGTCGCTCATGCCCTTTTCTTCTTCTTCTGAGACCCCTGTGGAAGGACTGAGATGGAGGGGACCGGGGAATACTTGGTTCAAATCCTTCTTCCACCACAGATGTGCTTCATGACCTCTGGCTAGTTGCTTCATTTCCCATTGTTTCAGGTACTCACTCAGGGCCATATGTAGAAAGTATTCTTCCTATATATTCAAAGTGGGAGAAATCACCTAGTATACCTAGTTCTTCTTTACTGGTAAGCTCTCAGGGGCAGATAGTTACTGTTTCTGTATGTAATTTGTTAGAAAATGTACTGGTTTAAGGTGCTATGTAAGTACTGAAATAAAGTGTTACTAAATATTTAATAAAAATAATAATAATAATAATAATGCTATAAGTGTATGCCTTTTTCTTTCTGGAGCAATTACAGTCATGGAAATGTTGGCTGAGAGTTCATACCATGTAAAAAAAAGCCATGCTTAACAACAAGGCCCTGTAATGTATCTGAAGGATCAGCTGGCAAAATGGACAAGTCTTCTTTAAGCATTGCCATATAACTGTATAGTGGATTTCTTCCTTTGTCATCCAGCTAAGAGAACTGGCTTTCTAAGAGCCTGAAGACTTGTTCAGTGACCAGCTGGACAGGACTTCTGCATGACTTGCAGTACAACCTTTTGTTGAGCTACAGTTTCCAGAAAGAAAACCAGACCCCAAAAGAATGTATATGCCAATGTCTCATCGGCTAGCATCGGTTTCGTGTGTTGCGACTGGCATAAAAACACCCATGGGCTGATTTCTCAGTATGGCTTCAGTGCAAAAGTTGTTTCAGATTTGACAATGAAAATTACTGCAGCATTTCTGAAACAGGATAAAAATGAGTCGTGGAAGGCTAAAGCAATTTTTGCATTGAGGCAAAGCCAATTAATCTCCTTCTCCTTTTGAAATTCTCATTCTGATGCCAAAGCTTAATACATAAAATATATATAAATATATGTATCCCCCAGAGCTCCAATGTCAACACTTTTCAATGCACATGTTTTCCCAAAGAAAACCTGATGGATGCTTTAAATCCTTTTTAAATTCCCAGCCTCATAATGAGAGAGTTAACACCAGACCATATTGAGGAAGAACAAGAAGAATCTATGATATAAAATCTGAGACAGGTGATTGGTGGGTGGGTGACAGCTGGACCGGAGAATTGAATTCTTTCAGCTCCGTTTTTGGAAGGAAAACTATATTTTACAGTCTGAAATGTTTTATGACACACTGTCTTTCCTCATGCATTTCACAAGGTGCTCAAAAGAATTTTGGGCAAAAGATCTAGCACTTGTTAATCTGGAGAATAGGCTGTGGAGAGACTGTGTGCATGATTTTCTCTGGGCATATATGTACCTTATGTGTGTGCATGTGACTTTAGTATAAAAAGTCTGTAATGGGAGTCAGCATACAAAATGCAACCATTAATCAAAATGTTACAAATCATTTTAATTTGCAAAATTTCACCTTGATATGCATGCCTGAGCTGCAGATGGTGACACATCCCTTTTTTTTTTTCCTTCCCTATTTACGTGGGCATGTATGGATTGGTGATTCAATGGCCAAAGCATGAGAACACCAACCGATCCAAAATAATGTGAACCCAGCCAAAAAGGCAAGCAAGCAAGAGTTGGTTAAACTGTACCCAAATGCTGCAGTAGGGGTAGGCAGCATTTGGGTATGCCACCAACAGGTCTAGTTTTCAAGACAACTGCAATGAAATTGCATGAGATATATTTCCTTGCACACTCCGCACTGTATACGAATATACCTTGGGCATATTCATTATGGATATCCTGAAAACCAGACCTGCCTGTACCACACCAGGACTGGAGTTGCCTGCCCCTGTGCCTGGAGTGTAAGGTCCTAGAAAGCTGCACCTTGCCGGATGTGCTCTTACCTAATCAAAGGAGACTTGTAGCAACCTTGTTACTTTCAGTGGAGCAATCTAGCAAACCAGTTTAGGAGTGAACAAGCAGTGAATCATAAACCTTGTTCCTGTTCAATAAGGGGTCGATTTTAAGAAGCGTGTGCGTGGTTCCTGCTCGCATGTTATGAAACACGATGTCCGCGCGCACATGTGTGCCAGATTTTAACATCTGCCCGCGCATGTACAGGTGGCCCGTGACTCACGAGGAGCGACGCGATCGGCCTTTTTTCCATTTCCCTCCCAGTCCACTTCAATTAAGGAACGGACTGGGAGGGAACTTCCCTACCCCCCTGCCTAACATTCCTTCCCTTTCCCTTCTCCACCCCAACCTAGTTACCCCAAATGTTTTTATTCCACTACTAACTGCTCCTCCAGAGCAGAAGTATTTTCCATGCGCCGGCCGGCTGCTGGCGTGCACTTACCCAGGACATTGTTTAATTTCGCTGTCCCAGCCTGCCCCTTCGGCACATAATGGTGGTTACGTGCGTGGCCGGGCCCTTCCAAAAACCCCCGTTATTTACATGTGTGGCCCTTTTAAAATCGGGCCGTAAGGCATCTAGCTTGCAGGCCCACAGCCTGAATGTAACATTTTCCGAGGGAAATTTCCCACAGAGGTTCTTGGAAACTTGGGGCTGGTGCCATGGGTACTTCTCAGAGTGGACTTTGCACCTGCTTCACAAAATGAAATCCCCACATGTCATGTAGTGGTTCTACCTCTGGCCCTGGCTCTTTTCAGTATAAATAAACATTTGTCAAGATGCATTGGTGCAAAAGAGAAACTGGGGTTGTGTTAAAATGTCTGCTTTTTACATGAAAATGTTTCAAAGGTTTAAAGAGAGGATAACTCCCAAAGTAGCTGATGACTATTGACCCGTCTGTCTTGGCCCTGATACTTAGGGTGTCCTAACTTGGAAAATGCAGAGTTTTGCTAGTGACCTTGTACTCAATATCCACCCACAGAGTCGTCCTGAGGAACATGAAAGACCTTCCTATGCACAAATGGAAAATCTTCATTTTGAAAACATGAGACTGAATTACAGCTTGCTGCATACATTTTACTCTGATCAACAAGGGAAATGTCAAGTAATGGTGCATATGATCATTTTTTAGAATGAATACGTCTTGAAAAAGTGGCAGAATTGGGTAGACATTTCCAGTTCATTTTTTGTGAGTCTGACATGAAAGATAAAGGCAACTGGCGGTATTACTCAAGCGGTGCATAACCCGGTTTTGTGTTACTTACTTTAAAAACAAAAGCTTTCCCACATCTCTACTAAGAACACTTTGTTGGTTAATGCTGTTGTGTCCTCTGGATGTATAGTGATAGCTTATAACCGTCCGCCATGTTCTCATGAGATTCTGGAATTTCTCTGGTATCATGGGACCAGAGTCCCTTAGTAAAAGAGAGCTAGTTGTGTTTTCCTACCATGCCTGTCAACTGATTCCTAATTCAGAGGGTGCCAGTCACAGGGGGGATTTGGATCAGATAAGTGCTTTTTTTCATCTCAGGAGTTCCTCCACACTATCTGCTGACTAGGACTCCTGCAAGAACCCAGTAACCAGAGTGGGGATTGAAACTCACCCACCGCCATCCAGTCATACTGGTCTCCTTGCAGAATGAACATTGCAAATTAAAAATAGTCTATCATAACCAAAGTCATTTTTACAGCATAAAAGCACTTTAAAATCAAGGTTCAGGCAAACTTAGATTTCATATTTAATAAGATGTGTTATTAGGTATTAATTAAACATCTTTTGCCTGCTTCTGAAAAGCACCTATTAAGGTTCATCAGCTATTCATAGGATTCAGTAAATCTGCTCTACAATTATCTCCAAATTATTGAAGTCCGGATCTACATAATTAAAGCTGGATTAATATATTAAAGTTTTAAGAATATTTGCATCCTTTACAAATTTCTCAGCAGTATTGTACCACATGAACTCAATATTATCTGAAGTAATTGCTTGCTGCTGAAGTTTTGCTTTCTTTTTTTTTTAAATTCTTCTTTTGTGGCTCCTAACCATGATTGAATTACATAGAACATTTATGGAGACTTCGTGAGAACAATTTAAGGTCAAACTCAAGACTAGCAAACTCCAGCCTGGTTGTAGTATGACAGAATTTGGGGATTTTCTCAAGATCCACTAGGGAAATCCATCTGATTTGAGGGGAAAATGTGAAAGAGATTCAAAAAACGCTTGATTCTGTTTTTCCAAAATCAGATTTTATTGAAATCTATAGCATATTTAAAGACATTTCCATCAGTAAAGTTCATTGAACAAATTCAACAAATCTTAAAACTTTGGTTACCAGGTTCGTTGATTTGTTGGGCACACCAGTTCTAATTCACAGATATCTAGTAATGAGACCAAGTTAAGCCAATCTTTCCTGAAATCTAATGGTGAATGGAAATCCCGATAATAAATTATTGCGAGCCTTAAAAATTAGTTTATAGGCTCTAATATTAAATTTAAAAATACATCCTTCCTTCCACTGAGCGCCACTAAAATGGTTTGATTAGTGTAATATGGGTGAGATTGGAGGACATAAAAAAATAGCAGTGACTGGATAATGTACTGTAATGTATAATAACTCTGATATCCCTGTACACTAGAATAAAAACTGACTATAACTAGATCCTTTTAGCTCCTCAAGTTGTCATTAGTTAACAGTTAATAATTGTTAATTAGAAACTCCCAGCTAATTGATATCTAATTAATTCCTTATAAGCTTTATAAATGCTAATGAAATGTTTTAAAGTTTCTCTCAGGTATTACATATTTATGGTAACAATGGTATAATAACAGAGCTTATATCATTTTGAGTTCAATACCTGGTAATTAGTTTTATCCCTTAAATCTTGTAAAAGTGTTTTGTCATCAATCGATATCTAAGTAGCACATCATAAAGGTTGCTCTATTAAGCCTAAATTAAGTCCTACCACAATAAGATATAATGGTTTTGGCAACAATGTAGAGCGATACAGTTGTGAAAAAGCAATGCCCGTGAAAGGCCTTGCCATAAACAGAAGGGGGAGAAAACGTAAAGGTGAATTTTATAAGCCAGGTGTGCACCAAAATCAGAAGACATGTGCGAATGTAGGAGATGCTCCTGTCCACCCGATTTTAAAAGCCACCTCTCACTTTGAATGAAAAAGGGGGTGTGGTGTGAGAGTTCCAGGGAGGGGCCAAGAGATGTGCATCTGAGTACCAGCGTGCCCAAGGCCAGTACCACCTCAGTTTGCTTCTGCTAGGGAGGAGATGCAAGTCCCTGCTCTACGACGCTCACAGTCTAGTCAAGACAACTTAAGGGAATTTATTTCTTACAGAAAATACTGTTAGCATCAACAAGGCAGCCAGGTTTTAAGACTGAAACGCAGCTTCAAAAAATGATTTTTTTTAGATAAGATTTGAATGTTGTTTAGCATTTATGTGACTGTACCATATGAAATTTAGTTTTGTTGGTAACTGGTTTTATGTTTAGATTTTATTTTCCGGCAGATAAGCAGGGTGAATTAGCCATGCTGTCTGGGGACGTCCCTCTGGGGCAGCTAGGAGGAGCTTCTCAAAGATGACAGAACTTTGCTCTGTGTGCGGCTGCGCGTCCTTTCCCGTGCAGCTCCATTTTCTCCCCAGTCTGTTCTTTCCACGCTGCAGGCTACACGTGGAGCTTTACTTCTCAGAGAGCACCATTGCGTTAAAAAAAAGGAAAATGCCTCTGAGACCGCCTGGCTTTAAATTCTGCCAGTGCGGTAAGATTGTCTGCCACCGACAGGCATAATTAATATTTATGCCTCAGCCCGGACCACGACCAGGTAGCATGCAGGGACTGCAGCCGCTTGTCCCCCCGGGCCCAGCACCAATGCGCCACCAAAATCACCCGGCTGCAAGAAAGAAACTCGGGGTCATATGCCCTCAGCTCGGAGTGCCTGTTGGCCCACTCGTTTCCAGGACCCCATTTGGATCACCCTAAAAAAAATCCAAGAGGACCTCCTCCGTGGGATCACAGGACAAACGGGGTCTGCGGGTGCTGAGGGACGCTGAGAGCTCCACTGCAAAAATTTCACAACCTGGAGGGAGGGTCTAAGGCATTTATTGTGTACAATATATGAGGCCTTTGAAATCTCTGCTCATACCACAGCAGGAGCCATAGCTGCTCGATGGATGGTGTGGCTTCGGGCCAGCACCATTTGACAGGAAGTCCATGAGAAATTGGCCTACCTCCCCTGTCTCCCAGACAATCTCTTTGGAGAGAAGCTGCAGGAAACTGTGGTCCAATTAAAGGAGCAGAAGATAGCGGTCTTGTCCCTGGCATCTCCCACTGAACAATCCTCAGGCAAGGAGTATTATCCATTATACAGAAAGACCTATTTCCAAAGACAGCCATACAGGCCATATTTATCATACCGTCTGCTGTCTTATCTGCAAACCCTGCCACAACCATCATAACTGCAGCAAAGTTGTGGCAGGCAAAGGAACCAGAGACAACAGAGCCTGCCCCCGAATAACAACATGAAAACCCAGCAGCATTTTTAGATGTACCTGGGCCATTCTTATCGCTACAAGTAGGAGGGAGAATTTCTCATTTCTACCACTCTTGGGAAGAGATCACCTCAGACCATTGAGTGTTCAATATTGTCAGAGAGGAGTATCCCCTGAACTTCAAGAACATATCAAATTTCACCCACCAAGTAAGGTTGCAATGGCCCATCTCAGAGCACCGTTGCTGACTACAAGAGGAAATCACCAAACTACTCCAAAAATGTTCTATTCAGTGGGTTCCCAGCACATAGCTGAACCAAGGATTCTACTCCCAATACTTCCTCATTCCCAAAAACAATTGGGAGGACTCCGCCCAATCCTGGACATGAGTTCTCAACAAATTCCTGAAAAGGGAGACGTTCAAGATGACACCTCTCAAGTCCATCCTTCCTTTTCTACAACCCAGCAATTGGATGTGTTTGCTGTACCTCAAAGATGTGTGTTCTCACATCCCTATGCACCATTCCTCCTGGCGATACCTGTGTTTTTAGGTCAACAAACACCACTTCCAGTACAAGGTGCTCCCTTTTGGTATCTCATCTGCCCCAAGAGTCTTCACCAAGTGCTTAGTGGTAGCAGTAATGAATCTCAGGAAGCAAGGAATCCAGTTGTTCCCTTACCTCGATGACTGGTTGATAGTGGTATCGCAATCTGCAACTCTTCAGAGCAGCCTACAAGCCACAATCCAATGCCTGGAGGGGCTTGACTTGGTTATCAATTACGAGAAGTCCAGTCTTCAGCCAACACAGAACCTGAAGTTCATTCTGGCTTGTATAAAGATTGCGCAGGGCAGAGCATTCCTTCTGGTGGACAGGGCCCACAAAGTGTGCACCCTGGCCATTCAGCTGAGAGACTGTACTCACGCCTTGGCCTTCCAGATCTTGACCCAGCTGGGCCACATGGCAGTGGCCATCTATGTGGTGCCATTTACCTGTTTGCACATACAGTGCCTGCAATGGGGGCTGAAGGCACAATGGACACAGCGCTCACATCCACTATCCCGTGAGTAAGTCTGACCCAAAGCATGAGAGAGGACTTAAACTGGTGGTTGCGCCCCACAGCTCTCTCTGGGGCACTGCTTCCCCCCCCCCCCCGACTCCTCAGCTGATCCTCACCACGGACATCTCAAGCAAGGGGTGGGGAGCTCATTTGGACCAAATATGAACATGAGGACTCTAATCCCACTGGGAAAGAGTCCAACAGATAAACCTCCGAGAGCTCCAAGCAATTGGAAATGCCATACGTAATTTTGAGGAGTTCCTTTGAGGGAGAACCGTCATGGTCCACATGGACAATCAGGTTGAGATGTTCTACATAAAAAAGGAAGGAGGGTCCAGTTCCTGGATGTTGTTCAGGGAAGCGGTGCACATCCTGGAATGGGCAGAGGAGTGTTCCATCATCCTTCAAGTGACCTACCTACCCAGGATGGAGAGCTGCAAAGCAGACAAACTAAGCAGAATCTTCCATCTACATAAATGGGAGCTTTGCCAGGATGTGGCAGAGGACCTTTTCCAGGCTTGGAGCCTCCCATGCATGGATCTTTTCGTTACAGAGCACAACAGGAAGGTACAGATGTTCTACTCCATTTACCCCAGCAGAAAGAATCTCGCGCAAGACACGTTTCTCGTATCATGGACGGGAGGGCTTCTCTATGCTTACCCCCTGATCCTGCTCATCTCAAGAACATTACGGAAGTGTATCACTGACGTTGCTGACCTCATCCTGATAGCTCTAGCTTGGCCAAGACAACCGTGGTACGCCTATTTAGTGCATCTGTACATTGAACCACCTATTCCCCTCGGCCTCAGTGCACATCTGCTGATGCAGGACAGTGGCACCCTGCTTCACCCCATGCACTCCTTGCTGCATCTCACAACATAGAGGTTGAAAAGACAGTTTTTTGAGACACCTACACTTGCCTTTGGAGATCCAAGAGATTCTGGTGTCATCCAGGAAATCTTCTACCAGAATGAAATAGATACTCGGTTTGGTGCGATGACAAGGGCATAGACCCCCTTCTCCTGCTCACCAGAACTCATTTTAGAGTATCCACATTCCCTTTATCTGACGGGACTGACAATGGCTTTGGAGAGGATCCATGTCAGTGCCATTGCAGCCTACCATCATCCCTATTAATGGCCTATTGGTGTCCAACCACCCACTAGTCTCCCGGTTCATGAAGTGCATTCTACGACAGCGACCACCGGTTCACAAATCCACCTGTTCCATGGGATCTCAAACTAGTTCTGGAACAGCTGATGCTTCCACCCTTCAAACCTCTGGAGAGTAGTCATATGAGATATCTGTCATGGAAAGTTCTGTTTTTGATCACTCTGACGTCTGCAAGAAGAGTAAGTGAGTTGCAGACTCTGGTTCACTATTAACCATACCTTGAATTTCATCACAACAAGGTGACTTTATGGACACACCCTTCATTTTTATCCAAGGTAATCTCGACTTTCCACATCAATCAAACCATTATACTGCTGACCTTCTTTCTGAAGCCGCACAAAAATGAGGGCGAGAGGCAGCTCCACACGCTAGACTGCACATTATAATACCAATATGCACTCTTATTATACCAAGCGAGCCTTGGTATTATAAGAGTTGAACGCACTCTGAATCTAGAACCTCACATCTATTGTTTCCTTCAGCTGAATCCCCCAGATCTACCTGTCTCCAAGAGAACTCTCTTGACTTAGATGTTGCAGTGCATTCAGTTCTGTTACAATAAAAGATCAGAGATCCTGACCAATTCACCAAAGTCTCATCAGGTGAGAGCGATAGCAGCGTCAGTAGCTCACCTACATGAGGTTTCAATAATGGACATATGCAAAGCCACTATGTGGTCCTCACTCCATACTTTCACTTCCCATTACTGTCTCGACCAGCAAATCACTGCAGATACAGTGATGGGCAGATCCATACTCCAATCAGGAGCCACATAGAGAGACTGTCTGCTACTCTGGACCAGGTTGGGTGCAGCACGTCATACTCAGCCTTGGGAACTATGCTACATTCCCACAGGGACCCTTCATACTGCACTCACAACCTTTAGCTGGGGACTCCCAAATAGCACGGCTAATTCAGCCTGCTTAACTGCAAGAAAAAAGCAAGTTTGCTTACCGTAAATGGTGTTTTCTGTAGATAGCAGGATGAATTAGCCATTCTGACCCATCCAGTCTCCACTTCACAATTCACAGACACACTTTGGAATAGACTGAGGAGAAAATATAGCCGCACGGGAAAGGACACGCAGGCACACTTAGAGTAAAGCTATGTCATCTTTGGGAAGCTCTGCCTAGCCGCCCCAGAGGGACGTCCCCAGACAGCATGGCTAATTCATCCTAACTATGGAAAATTTATTTTATTTATTTTTAATTTTTATATACCGAGGTTCTTATAGAGACTATAAATCACTCCGGTTTACATATAACGATAAACTGCCCAACAGAGATAAGGGGGCTTTACATAGAACAGTGGTACATATGGAACATTATAACTGGATGACAATTTAACATAATGATAATAAATAATATAGAATAGTTTTACTTGTAATTAATAAAATTATGTAATATAAACTGTATAATTTAAATATTTAACTTGGATATAGTGACATATTAACCATGCCAAATATAAATAATAAGATAAAATGAATTTTGAACTTAGAAATTGTAGTCCAGTTGCAGAGGAAAATATAAATAAGATTAATTTTTAGAACTCAAAGATTGTTGTCCAGTTGCAGAGACCTGAAGGTAGGACTTGGTATGGTGACCATAATTAGGGGATACTTCTTATTTGGAAGACTTTCCGTCTTGGTAGGATTGTGAGTCTGGGAAGGCTTGTTGGAAAAGAAGAGTCTTTAGCCTTTTTTTGAACTCTTGATGATTGGGTTCAAGTCTTAGATTTGGGGGGAGCATGTTCCACTGGTGGGGGCCTGCTAAGGATAGCGCTCTTTTGCTCAGAGATGATTTTACTTGTTGGGCATGCAGTGATCCTTTGTAAGCGCTTCTGATAGGTCTGGAAGATGTGTGCGGTTGGAGTTGAAAGCTTAACGTGATGGGAGCTATTTTGTTTGTCGCTTTGTGGATGATTGTGAGTACCTTATAGAGTATCCTTTGTTTAATGGGAAGCCAATGTAGATTACTAAGGATTGGGGTGATGTGATCTTTTTTGTTAGTGCTTGTTAGAATTCTGGCAGCAGAATTCTGTACCATCTGTAATGGTTTGATCGTGTTGTTGGGTAGACCTAGTAGCAGGGAGTTGCAATAGTCGAGCTTTGATAATATTATGGATTGAAGTACTAGCCTGAAGTCGGAGAAATAAAGGAGGGGTTTAAGTTTTTTGAGGACTTGCAGTTTGTAAAAGCAGTCCTTCGTGGTATTGTTTACGAACTTTTTTAGGTTAAGATGATTGTCAAGCCATGCTCCAAGGTCTCTGACGTCCGGTGAGAACATGTTATTAGCGTTTGGTAGAGAGAAGCTAGAAGAGATTGTGAGTGGATCCTGAGAGACAATGAGCATTTCGGTTTTATTGGCATTCAATACTAGGTTGAGGCTTGAGAGTAATTCCTTAATGGGCTGTAGGCATTCGTTCCAGTAAGTGATGGTTTTTTGAAGGGATTCTGTAATCGGGAGAAGGATTTGAATGTCGTCTGCATAGAGGTAATGGGTAAGCTTGAGGTTTGAGAGTAGGTGGCAGAGAGGGAGGAGGTAGATATTGAATAGGGTGGGAGAAAGTGAGGATCCTTGCGGGACTCCTTGCTCTGTAAGGATTGGATGCGATTCTTTGTTGTTTATCCTTACTTTGTAGAATCTGTTGATTAGGAAGGAGTGAAACCATTTGAGAGCTGTGCCTTTGATCCCTATATTAGTTAGTTGGTCTATAAGTGTAGTATGTTTTACCGTATCAAACGCCGCAGAAAGATCAAGTAGAACCAGCAGGTAAGATTGTTTTTTCTCCAGGTTCACGAGGATGGTATCAGTGAGCGATAATAAGAGAGATTCGGTGTTTAGTCGTTTTCGGAAGCCATATTGAGCTGGGGATAGAATGTTATGATCTTCCAGATATTCTGACAGTTGCTTGTTGACAATTTTTTCCATCAGTTTGGCGATGAGTGGTAAGTTTGCAATCGGTCGGAAGTTAGCTGGGTCTGATGGAGAAGCATTTGGTTTCTTCAGTAACGGTTTCAGGATTGCCAATTTTAACTGGTTAGGAACTGAGCCTTGAGACAGGGATGTGTTGATAATTTCTGCTATTGGTTTTGAGATGGTGTTTGGTATGGCAATGAGGAGATTTGTTGGTAATGGGTCTGATGGGTGTGAGGATGGTTTTAGTTTTTTGAGTGTATTTTCGATCTCCAGTGAAGAAGTGAGCTCGAATGAGTCCATGCTTGTGTTTTGTTGCGGCACTGTTGTTAGATGGTGTGTTAAGGTGGGGCTATTGGATGTAATTGAATGGGTAAGGTTAGTGATTTTTGTCTTGAAGTAGTTGGCTAGCTCGTTAGCTTTGTTGAGCGCTTGGTGGTCTGGGATCGTGAGAGGAGATGGTTTGGTTAGAGAGGAGACGTAAGAAAAAAGGGCCTTTGAGTCAAAAATGAAGTTGTGTATTTTTTTTGCATAGAATTCTTTCTTTGTTCTAAGGATAGTATTCCTGTAGGAGTTGAGGTGGGATTTGTAGATGGTTTGTGTCGAAGTGGATGAGTTTTTTCTCCAGCTTTGCTCTTTTTTTCTAAGAGATTGTTTGAGGGATTTAAGTTCGGCTGTAAACCAAGGTTTTCTATTGTCTAATGTAGGTTGTATGGTTTTAGTTGTGGTTGGGCAGATTTTATCTGCAATTTTATTGTTAATATTGATCCAAGAGGTGGTAGCAGTTGTTGCGTCTGTGAGGTCAAGTTGATTTAAAGCTTCGGACATCTTTTCACTGAGTATGTCTAGAGAGCAAGGTTTCCTGAATTGGATGGTGGATTTGGTAGTGATTTGAGGTGGAGGTTTGTTGATCCTAAGGGTTGTGTGGATGACTCTGTGGTCTGACCATGGAACTGGTAAACAAGTGGGGTTGGTGTAAATGTTGAAGAGTTCGTTAATAAAGATGAGGTCCAAAGTGTGGCCTGCCTTGTGGGTAGGACTGTTGATAATTTGAGCGAAGCCCAAGTGGTTGAGTGAGGAAAGAAAGGTTTGGCAGTTGATAGATTGTGGAGTAGCGTCTACATGTAAATTAAAGTCTCCGAGGATTATAGCAGGTTTTTCAGTGTTTATGTGTTTAGCTATAAGTTCGATCAGTGGGGAGGGATCCAGTTCTAGGGTACCTGGTGGGGCGTAGACTAAGGCTATTTGGATTTGATCCGATTTAAAGAGGGAGAATTCTAGTTTGGTGGAGGCGTTGGTAAGTTGTAAAGTTATATTAAGTCCTTTTTTTGCTGCAAGGAGGAGTCCCCCACCTCTTTTTTTGGGTCTGGGGACAGAAAATAAGTCATAAGATTGAATGGGCAGTTGATTTGTAAGTACAGTATCTGTGTGTTTTAGCCATGTCTCTGTAATTGCACAGATATCTGGGTTGACTTCTATGAGATAGTCACTGAGGATGTCCATTTTTTTGGAAAGAGACTGAGCATTGAATAGAGTTAATGTAAATAAAGAGAGTCCTAAGATTTGTGTTATAGGTGATATTATTGGTAAAAGCCTTTGTTGTCGTGCGATGTGATGAATTGCAGGTTTTGTGTGCTTTCTGAGGTTATGCCAGATTTTGGGTATGGTGCAGAGGTGCATTGTTGTGGTTCAGTTGGTTGTTTACAGTGTTTACAGTGAGCAAACTTGCTTTTAATTTTGAAACCGCTTTTATCATAAATTCTACTGGTTGTGTGGTCTATAAATGTTGAAAATAAATAAAAAGAGAAGACCCACAAACTGTACTCTCATACCTGCAGTATCTTGTGCTATTGGTATAATATTAGCATGCTAAACCAGACTCGAGGACTGCACACAGGTCTGATTTTCAGTGTAACCAAGCTATGCAAATTAACCTTGTTCTTAAACCACATGCATGCAAATACATATTGATGAATATTCATTCTGTGCATCCTGAATGACAGATGTGTGTTCGGCTCTTGATAAGAACCCCTGTGCCTAAACCATGAAAAATGTACAGAAGGCACGAGTATTTCTTTCTCCTGCTTTTCCAAGCTCACTGACATGTTTTCCGCAATGCACTTTGCCTACTTCCCTATGAACTTTCCACTATCCTCTTGTTTTGGACCAGTCACTCTAGTAGAGTGATGCAGCCACATTAATGAGTTTCAGTGCTGGCACCGAGGGACGCTTTTTCCACTATACTTTAATTATAACTGTCTGAGGTAATTAGCGCGGCAGCATAGAAAGGTACAAAAAAGGGCACAGTAATTGGTAATGCTGTTCAGTGATGTGGCATTCTCCATCAGCTGGTTGTTAGAGAAACTCAAGGCAGCTTTTGTTGATTTGGCGACAAGCAGTTGATTTGTATTTGACAAACACAGAATGTGTTCAGGACTCCTGAGCAGACAGTTTCTGAGTTATGAGCTATTTCTGTACCTTCCTCTGTAAGGTATCCTTAATCATTGCATTGTCTCCAAGTCCAAGCCTCTGCATAGCTCTGTAAAGCCAAAGCAATGTCTAATAGATGTATTTACCACTGTGCTGCATTGTACTCCACTATCAGTCCTTATACACTACAATTTAATAATAAGCCTCAGAAGTGCCCTTAGAAGATTTACAGGAGATAGCTGCTGGGAAATATATTTTAGAGTATTATATTGATCTGTTAACATGCTAGTTACATTCATGGGAGTGTAGTATTTGAGTGACATCATAAGCGGGGCAATTTTTTTTTTACTACCTGCATAGCTGTAAAGTCTGCAGGTATTTTTAACCCACAGCCTTTCCACCAATTTTCAGTCAATTGTCTCTCTGCATCTTGGACTTATTGGCTTTTGTCTTGAATAACGATTGACCCTCCTTTGTCGGCTGGTTTTATGATCAATGTAGGGTTCTCCTGTAATTCCTGCAAAGCTTTAGATTCCTCCTTAGTCAAATTCTTGTGTTGTGTGTAGCCCCTACATTTTGCCCAGAAACATTCCTGCCAGATCATCTCCATAAATGTGTGTATTATAGGATCAATGGGTCCTGGTGGTACCCAGTTAGATGGGGGGGAGAAAGTTCCTATCTATTATCTGTAATATTTAGCGTTGCTGAAAAATGTAAACACAGCCTCAGCTGTCTACTAAATTTATATAAACATTTCTCTCCCTCAAATGATGAACAATAATTGGTAGGGGCAAAAGACAGTCCTTTATTTAAAAGCCTTTCCTGTGGGCCTGTCAATGTAAGTGTAGATATATTGAAAACCCCCGATGGATAGTTTTGGTCTATCGATTCCTCGTTTGTCTGGTTTTGTATGGTCTCCGTATGTCCCCACCTCCTCTTGGTCTGTGTTTGTCCTTGTATTGGAGACCTTGATCTAAAAATTTGGTTCTTCCTTCATTGTTCTAGAATTTTATGTTCTACTGGTGATGTGTTCAGCTGGTTTTGTCTGTATTTGATCATCCTCTGATGAGTTATCTGATAAACCTGCAAATGTCACACGAGGTTTTTTAGTTTTTTGATGTTGCGTGGACATCCATGTATATACTTTACCCTGTTTATAATCTACCTCGTCTCTAAGAAACTTGGTTAGTTTAATTTTTTTTATTTCATCTCTGAATTTGTCCATCTGCGTTTGTAGATCTTTGATGGATTGTTGGTATTGTTCTTCTGATTCTTCTTTGTGAATGTCCTGTAGAGTCAGGTCTATCTCTTCCTTCAGCTGGACAGCCGTTGTTTGTGCTTTCTCGATTATCAGGATCATTAAATTCAAAGAACACTTATTGAGGATTTTGTTGCAAATTTTGAATGAATTCAGGGTCCTCCCCATATAGTCACGGTTCTTTTTGTATCCTTAATCCTCTAGATATTCATTGTGAGTGACAATACTCAATAAGAGTACCTGCATGCAACTCCATTCTGATTAGTCTCTTATGTGATTCAGTAACAGAATTCCATTGATCTTGTTTCTGGCCTTTCTGTGTTTCAAAAATTGATGGTGCAATCAATAGTGCCTGTAGTCTCGCTTCTGTGAAGGAAAGGGTGCTGGCCCAGGTGGTAATTGTGGCCATTATTGAGGTTCAACTATTCAGTATACACCAATCACCAACCCAATCACTGTTTCCTTCTATTATCAACATCATAAGAATATAAGAACATGCCATGCTGGGTCAGACCAAGGGTCCATCAAGCCCAGCATCCTGTTTCCAACAGTGGCCAATCCAGGCCATAAAAACCTGGCAAGTACCCAAAAACTTAAGTTTATTCCATGTTAATGTTGCTAGTAATAGCAGTGACTATTTTCTAAGTCAACTTAATTAATAGCAGGTAATGGACTTCTCCTCCAAGGACTTATCCAATCCATTTTTAAACACAGCTATACTAATTGCACTAACCACATCCTCTGGCAACAAATTCCAGAGTTTAATTGTACATTGAGTGAAAAAGAACTTTCTCTGATAAGTTTTAAATGTGTGGCACATTTAAAACTTATCAGAGAAAGTTCTTTTTCACTAAGTTCTTTTTCATGCTAACTTTCACTAAGTTCTTTTTCATGCTAACTTCATGGAGTGCCCCCTAGTCTTTCTATTATTTGAAAGAGTAAATAACCGATTCACATCTACCCGTTCTAGACCTCTCATGATTTTAAACACCTCTATCATATCCCCCCTCAGTCTTCTCTTCTCCAAGCTGAAAATTCCTAACCTCTTTAGTCTTTCCTCATAGGGGAGTTGTTCCATTCCCCTTATCATTTTGGTAGCCCTTCTCTGTACCTTCTCCATCGCAATTATATCTTTTTTGAGATGCGACAACCAGAATTGTACACAGTATTCAAGGTGCAGTCTCACCATGGAGCGATACAGAGGCATTATGACATTTTCCGTTTTATTCACCATTCCCTTTCTAATAATTCCCAACATTCTGTTTGCTTTTTTGACTGCCACAGCACACTGGACAAACAATTTCAATGTGTTATCCATTAAGACGCCTAGATCTCTTTCTTGGGTGGTAGCACCTAATATGGAACCTAACATTGTGTAACTATAGCATGGGTTATTTTTCCCTATATGCATCACCTTGCACTTATCAACATTAAATTTCATCTGCCATTTTGATGTCCAATTTTCCAGTCTCACAAGGTCTTCCTGCAATTTATCATAATCTGCTTGTGATTTAACTACTCTGAACAATTTTGTATCATCTGCAAATTTGATTACCTCACTCGTATTTCTTTCCAGATCATTTATAAATATATTGAAAAGTCTATTTAATCCTACTCTCTGTTTCCTGTCTTTTAGCCAGTTTGTAATCCACAAAAGGACATCGCCACCTATCCTATGACTTTTTACTTTTCCTTGAAGCCTCTCATGAGGAACTTTGTCAAATGCCTTCTGAAAATCCAAGTACACTACATCTACCAGTTTACCTTTATCCACATGTTTATTATTGAGAAAGAAGAACAACAAAAAGAAAGATTTAAGGGTGCAATTAAAAGAAGTACAACAAAAAGAAAACATCTAATGGCGCAATTGAAATTCGGCGGTGTCGAGTAATGTAGGCAGGAACTGGTTCTCAATCAGGAGCCGCATAGACCGGGCAGTGGCCATTTGAAGTGCAGTAAATCATGGAGTAGGCCTCTATCAGGTCCGCAGAATAAGAAACCAATAATTATAACATTACCAATGCAAATTGACCAGGAGAACATAAAAAGTTTTACAATTAAGAAATAGTGTGGGAGAGAAATTGATGACAAAATCGGAGTGAAACATAAAACAACAAAAATGTTTTGGATGGTGAATGCAAACGTAAACTGTGGTAGCAGCCTCACTCTGACTAGGGAGAGGGTGATTGGGAGAAGTTTAAAAGCCAGAAAAGAAAAAAGACGCCGGATAAAGGTGTCACTCATCGAAACGAAAGTTATAAGAGAACCTGTAAGTAATATGAAACCCCACAAGTGGTCGAGTAAAGATTTAAAATGAGCAAATGGGTTAATGTTATGTATTGTTTTTAAATATAGTGATAGAAAAACACTTGAATGGTTTTTAAATCGCAACGTGGTGGAGAAGCCTGAACCCTAGGACAGTAAGTAAGATCTCTCCATGGTCCCTGAAGCATACAAGCAGTCGAAACACAGCTGGTGTAGGGAAGGCACCTTCGACCTTATAGAAGCACAAGAGTTTGGGCAGAACCGATAAGTATCTATTTGAAGAAGCGGGAATGCTAAATAAGTTCGGGCTGACTGCCAGGGGGAGGACGCTTACTGAAACGAAAGCTACAGACACGGTTCATTGTTGAACATGAAATGCAGGATTGCATAAATAAAAAGTCACATTATACACTACCTGCTTCTCCGCATTAACTGAAGGTGGTTATGTACATATGTTACAATTAATGCATAAAAATATATGGGTGTACCTTTATAAAATGAGAGTAAAAATTAATTATGTGGATCTCTGAAGTAGAAAAAGTTCATGTACTGAAACATGCCTTTATGTAAACTCGGCTATCAAAGGGAAAAAGTGTGTTTGCTTATGTATTTAAATACATTTATATTGTACCTTTCACATATAAGTTCAAAAGAAGATCTTACATAGGTGCATACGTCTGGGGGTGGTAATATACGATATTTTATAAACTGTGCAGCTCCCAAAATACAAGGGTTAATAGACATGGAGTGGTTCAATCCAAAAACCATACCCGATTGTGCTTCTAGGAAAGGCTTTGGTGAGCAGACTGGATGGGCCATTTCAGTCCTTTTCTGCATTGTTTGCGATGTTACTATTAAAATGCAGGCGTAACTTTAGGTGCAGGCTTGTGTGTATGTGCTGGGTTACGTATATCTTTGTTCTTATTTGTGGCTATACTTGCATGTCTTTGACAGTACTGAAAAGCAATTGTTTATTTGTAATTAATTGCTATCACTTTATGAGTTGTTTTTGTTCGTTAACCTTTATTTCTGTGTATTTCCAGTGGACAAATACAGCAGCCATCCTGCTTTATCAATTGGGATGCAGAGTAATTCGGAGAACAGATCACTATGATATTTAGATAACTAAAGGCCAGATGTGTCTATAGGAAAATGCTTGTTACTTCTGGCCCTAAATGAGTAGATAATCAGAAAAGCTAACTGGTTAAAGAACAATAAATAAGTGCTTTCAGTTACTTCCCCAATGAAGGCTATTGACATCCTTCTACTTTCTTAGATATAAGAAAATTGTAATAGAGATGGTACAAAATGAAATCCCCATGTTTACTTTGCCTCCCTCATCCTAATCCAGCTCCTTTTCACCACAGGCAAAAGTGAAACATCTGGGAAAAGGCAATTTGTTATGGGTTGGATACTGGGAGAAGGGCAATTTTTAGCTCTGAGAATTTTTCCAGGTAACTGCTTAATTATCCAGGCATTATTCCTTTGAAAACTTTCCTTCCTATATAATATGGAATAACTAATAACAAAAGGTCTTTATTGTGAAATTAGAGTATACTTTTGCTAAAGAAGGCACCATATGTAGAGATGTGCAGGGAAACATTTTCATTTCAATTGTATTTTTCCAGTCGGGCAGTGTTCAGATTTCAGTTTGTTTAATGCTTATTTTGTTCATGCTTTTGCTTGACAAGCCAAAAGAGCACATTAACATTTTTTAAAAATATGAATGAGCAAAAAATAACCAACCCCCTCCATGCTCCTTCACTGGTGGTGGTGGTGTTTGTCTTCAGACTCTGCTGAAGAAATGATGGGAGCAATCCCAAATCATTCCTGCCTCCTGACCCACTCAGAGACCAACAACTAGTTGTTTTACAGCCATAAAAGTAAAGCATATGGCCATTAAACATGGTTTGAGATTGTGGCCTCAATCAAATCTCAATCACTGGACAGACCAGAGCTTTCCATGTCATGAGCATAGACTGTACGGAAGCCATTCAAGATCTTGGAAGTATGCCACTCCATGATAGTTACCTCCATGCAGAAATGTTACTCCAAAGTTACTACAGGTTACCTCGTTACTTTGTTTCCATCCTGTAGCCATTTGGGATCATCTGTGTTTATCTTCAGCTCTTTTGAATTCCATAACTATTATTGCCTTCAACCTTTTCTTCTGGGACAGCATTCCATGCATCCACCACCCTTTGCATGATAAACTATTTCCTGGCTTTGTTTCTGAGTCTACCCTCTTGGAGCTTCATACATAGAAATGACGTCAGAAAAGGACCAAATGGTCCATCCAGTCTGCTCAGCAAGCTTATGGTAGTTCCAACACTGCTCTATACATTAATGGTGGGGGTGGAAGGGAAATAGAATTAAAAAAAAAAAAAAGTTACTAAGAGCCAAGAGAAACAGACAAGTATGTGAGAGGAAAAAAAAAGTGTGAAAGCTTGCTGGGCAGACCGGATGGGCCGATTGGTCTTCTTCTGCCATCATTTCTATGTTTCTATATGTTTCTGCTACGCCATACAGGACATCCCCATACTTACCAGTTTCCCAGACTGTAAAAGTCAGCACCCTTGTTGGTTGCTGTCTGAGTCCAATTCCCCATTACCTCTTGCCGTTGAAGCAGAGAGCAATGTTGGAGTTGTGTCAAATGTATCAGGCTTATTGGTTATAGGTAGTAACTGCCACATCAGCAAGTTACCCCCTTACTTATTTGTTTTCTCAGACCGTAAAATTCAATGTCATGACTCACAATTCTTCCGCTTCCTTTCCAGTGGAAAAGATTTGATCTAGTTCATTATTAATACCTTCAAGAATGTAAACGTTTGTATCATATCCTCCTATCTCTACTTTCCTGTCCTCTAGGGTGTATAATATTCAGGTCCTTCAGTCTCACTTCATACTGTAAGTCTTTTGGTGCAGACCCCACACCATTTTTGCTGCCTTTCTCCGGATCCTAGCCTTATCTTTATTGAGATAGGGTCTACAGAACCAAACACAGTACTCCAGGTGAGGCCCTCACTAAGAACTTGTACAGGGGCGTTATAACCTCCTTTTTCCTACTGGCTATGCCTCTCTATGCAGCCCAGTATTCCTCTGGCCCAAATCATGGCCTTGTTGCATTGCTTTGCTACCTTCAAATCATTAGACACTATCTCCTGGGCCATGTACCTCCAGAGATGCTTTCTCTAAATGTGGATTAAAGTTGCACGTTGTGGAATAATGCAGAAACCTTTAGCCCCATTGGAGGAAGGCAATTTTCAGAGAGTCAATTAACAGAATACATCTCTATCTGTGCCTCAGGCTGCAGTTTTATAATATGATAAACTTGATATTTCTGGAGATGGCTCTGGAGGACCCTCAAGAGTCCCTTATTAAATTATTTTATGAAAACAAAGAATGCCATTGTGATTAGGGTAGAACGGGCAAAAAAGCTTTGATAAGAAATTGGTAGCAAATTGAAAATCAAGAGCTCTATGTTCTAGCCTCCCCAATACTACTTAGAGTAGTGATGTGCAAGTTTCACCATACAAGATTCATATTCAAATGCTACTTAGCCAGATAAGTTGGGCTTACAGTATCTGGCTAAGTAGTTCATCAGAAAGTCAGTGGGCGGGCAGGAGATGTAACTGGGCAGCACTGCTTATCCAGCTAACTTTAATACTTATCAGAGTATATTCAGTGGCATTGTTGTGCTGCTGAATATCACATGTAAGTTAGCCAGATAAGTGTTATCCGGCTGTCTTAACATAGCCTGCAATATACAAATATTGGCTCCCATATCTTTAGTATAGGAACACCTTTGGTATCTTCACCATGATAAACTGAAGGACTAGACATTAATGTCTGAGGCCATTTCCAACTATTCTCCAAAATAAGCTGAACATTGCACTGAAGTGTTGATATAACAAATTAAATTATTCTACTATTAATTAAAAATACAGTGACTAGCATAATCTAATGTTTTATTCTAGAGGAAGGTACATGACAGTGTTACTAAACTCTAAATTGTGTTAACAGCAGACAGGTCTATTGTTTAAAATCAAGCTATAAAAAATGATGCTCAGTGCACTGTCTCACTGAGCATCAGTTGTAGGTAAAATAGAATAAAATGGCAGATAAAGACATGCGACCCATCCAGTCTTCCCATCTACATCTCCTGCTCGGCAAGATAGTCCTTTCCTTTCCCTTTAGAGATCCACTGTGCTTGTCCCATGATTTTTTTTTAATTTTCTTATTATCCTTATCCCCACAACCTCCACAGGGAGACTGTTCTATGCATCATTCATTCTCTATGTAAAGAAATATTTCCTTAAATTACTCCTCCGTCTACCCCTTTCTTCGTCATTGTATAACTTCTCATTCTAGAGCTGTCTTTCTAATAAAAAAATTCTACCTCCTGTGAATTTATTTCTTGGAGGTATTTAAATGTGTGTCTCATATCTCCCCTTTCCCAGCTTTCCTTTAGGGTACACATGTTTAGATTTATAAGTCTGTCCCCCAAGTGCTTTAACATGAAGACTGCTTTCCATTTTAGTAGCTGCTCTCTCGACCAACTCCATCTGGGTTATATCCTTTTGAATTGCAGTCTCAAGAACTGTACACAGTACTCCAAATGAAGTCTCACCAGAGATACAGATGCAATATCACCTTCTTTTTTCTGTTGGCTATGCCTCTCTCACTTCAGCCAAGCACGAGTCTGGTATTTGCCATTGCCTTATTTGAATTCAGGAAAGCATGGGACAAGCATAGGGGACATCTGAAGAAATGGTAGAGATTGTAGAGCTGAACATTCTTGTGGATGGGCAGATAGCATGGGTTGTATGGTCTTTTTCTGCTGTCATATTTCTCTATGTTTACCAATTTGGCCATCTTAAAATCATCAGTTATAATTACCCTCAGATTCTACTCTTGTTTCTGCACAAAGCTTCACTCCCTTTACTGTACAGCTCCCTTGGGCTTTTCCAACTCAAATGCATGACCTTGCATTTTTTTTTCTTAGCATTAAATCTTAGCTGTTAGACTCTAGACTAATCCTCATGCTTCATTAGATCCCTCCTCATGTTTTCCACCTCACAGGGTGTCTCTTCTGTTGCAGAATTTGACAGCTTCTGCAAAAGGCAAAACTTTCTCATAGTCCTTCTGCAGTAATGCATTGAGAACATAAGAACATAAGAATTTGCCATGCTGGGTCACACCAAGTGTCCATCAACATAGGAAAATGCCACATTGGGTCAGAGCAAGGGTCCATCAAGCCCTGCACCTTGTTTCCAACAGTGGCCAATCCAGGCCATAAGAACCTGGCAAGTACCCAAAAACTAAGTCTATTCCATGTTACTGTTGCTAGTAATAGCAGTGGTTATTTTCTAAGACAACTTAATTAATAGCAGGTAATGGACTTCTCCTCCAAGAACTTATCCAATCCATTTTTAAACACAGCTATACTAATTGCACTAACCACATACTCTGGCAACAAATTCCAGAGTTTAATTGTGCATTGAGTGAAAAAGAACTTTCTCCGATTAGTTTTAAATGTGCCACATGCTAACTTCATGGAGTGCCCTCTAGTCTTTCTATTATCTGAAAGAGTAAATAACCAATTCACATCTACTCGTCAAGACCTCTCATGATCTTAAAGACCTCTATCATATCCCCCCTCAGCCATATCTTCTCCAAGCTGAATAGCTCTAACCTCTTCAGCCTTTCCTCATAGGGGAGCTGTTCCATCCCCTTTATCATTTTGGTTGCCCTCCTCTGTACCTTCTCCATCGCAACTATATCTTTTTTGAGATGTGGCGACCAGACTTGTACACAGTATTCAAGGTGCGGTCTTACCAAGGAGCGATATAGAGGCATTATGACATTTTCCGTTTTACTAACCAATCCCTTCCTAATAATTCCTAACATTGTTTGCTTTTTTGACTGCTGCAGCACACTGAGCTGACGATTTTAAAGTATTATCCACTATGATGCCTAAATATTTTTCCTGGGTGGTAGTTCCTAATATGGAACCTAACATCGTGTATCTACAGCAAGGGTTATTTTTCCCTATATGCAACACCTTGCACTTGTCCACATTAAATTTCATCTGCCATTTGGATGCCCAATCTTCCAGTCTTGCAAGGTCCTCCTGTAATGTAGTGATTTAACTACTCTGAATAATTTTATATCATCCGCAAATTTGATAACCTCACTCGTATTCCTTTCCAGATCATTTATAAATAAATTGAAAAGCACCAGTCCAAGTACAGATCCTTGAGGCACTCCACTATTTACCCTTTTCCACACCACTGACAACCCACTGTTCTTTGCAGTGAACTTCATTTACCTCTAGCCTATGCTGACTTCCATTCAACCAGTTTCGAACCCAGCCACTTTGGAGTTCATATAGGGTGTTCAGTTAGTAAATTGTCTGTGAGAAACCATGATAAAGGCCTTGCTGAAATCCAAGTTTACTACATCTAGCATTCTCCCCAGTCTAACTGTCTGGTTTGAGGTTCAAGTGACAAGACCTATCTCTATCAAAGCCAGATATAATGTAGGAATGTCAAGCAGATAACATGTGCAAGTATTTTGTGGAGCAAGGCCTGATGTATGATGTATTTTAGTGTGAATATAGTATAAAAAATTATTTACCTGGCCCTTGCTCTGTCCTGTCCTGGGAGGAAATTTTGTGACCTGCTGCTCTTGCTGAGGTGGACCTGATGACTGATGGAGCCCAAGAGGCGCAAGAAGTATCTGAGGATTTTTATTTTTTTTAAATTAAGGGGGCCAGAGGAGGAGCAGCATGAGCTGTCTGTAGTGGCTGTGGGCCGTGTTAAAGATAGAAGCTTCAGTCAGTCGTGAGGGTGAACCATGGCGCAAGAGCCTGGGGAGCTCTCTGCAGCAAAAGAAGAGTGTGGCTATGCCGGTGAGAGCCAGAGCAGGACTGCAGATCTGACTGCCACTGCTACTCTGGCGCTCCTGACATTGGCTGGGCCATGGCGATTTTCTGTTTGTGTGCCATCGCAGGGAAGGTGCAGAGCAAGGCAGCGCAGGCAGCACTGTGGATGCTGCCGCTGCAGGTTTAAGGCATGCAGAGGTGTTGGGGGTCTTAGGCAAGCCCCCGATGTATTGAACTAGTGTAGGCTGGATCCTGCTGATGTCAGTTGTGACGTCAGCAGGTGGCCATGGCTCTGCCTCAGGAGCATAGGAGACAAAAATAAATTTAAAAAACACTGTGATTGGGTGGCAAGCCTGGGAGGAGGCTTCCCACCAAATCTTGTGATCCAGGAAGTACCTCGACATACCTGACGCCATTAGAGCTAAAACCTTCCTCAAATTTAATAAAATTTTAATGATTGCTGGTGATGGTCAGGTTGAGGGGGGGCTTTAATAAAATGACCACAATAGGAATTTGGGCTAAAAAAATATTTAATTTAAGAGATATTTGACCCATTTTTCATAAGGGGGTCCCTGGGGACCAAACGTTGGTAAAATCACTTCATAAAATTTAGAAGGTGGTGGTGGTCATTTGAGGTGGAGACAAAAATCTTAGCTGGACCATTAGTTTGGGTAAAGGTATTATAATTTTTGAAGAAAAATGGTTCTGAGAGTGCTTGTATCGGGTAATTACAGGTGTGAGTGTGGGCTAACTGGTGGGGTTAGTGACAGAGATCAGAGTGATTTTGGACCAGTTTGGTTATTGATTTGGGTTTGTTTGGGCGGTGATAGTATTTTATTTGAATGGATTTTTCATTTTTAATTCAAATTACTGGTGCAGAGGTGGGGAAAACTAGGTCCATCAGCCTAGAAGATGGGAAACAGTTGAAGGTTCTGAAGCTGTACATGGAACACGCTAAAGAAACTAGATACTTACCATGTGCTTAGGTGCTAACAAGCTTGAGGAACTACACATTATTTGGTCAAAGCACAGTAATGTTCTGCTAATTATCTTTATGATGAAAAATTCTGAAGATCCCTCCCGGTAAACATTATAAAGTGAAAGTTCTATTATCTATCACCTTACTATATGAAATAGTTACAGCTGAATTTTAAAAGCCCTATGTGCACCAAAATTGAAAAATATGCAAGTTTCTCAGGCCAGCATGCACCGTACAGATTTTAGGGAGCACACGCATACGCACGTATGTCCCGGTAGCGCACAATTCAAAAACTTAAAAAAAAAAAAAAAAAAAAGGAGAGGGGAATGAGCATGATCTGGATCGGACATGGGCAGGACATGGGTGTCCCGGAAAATTACCTTGAAATGTACACACAAGCACACACCGTGGTCCCCTACCACGTAACTTTACTTCTGTTATGGACGGCGTGTAAGTATTAAAATCAAAGAAACTAAGTGAATCGGGGTTAAAAGGGTAAAAGGGAGGCTAAACAACAAGGGTGATTTTGAAATCTGATCCATTAACTAGGTGAACTGGGAACGAACTGAGAAAAAGAGCTATTGCGTCAATGCACGTTGTTAAAATCCGCCCCACTTGCGCGGTAGAGCCAGCATTTGCGCGCACATGCATGCGTCCATATAAAATTGTTCTCACATATACAGTCGATTTTATAACATGCATGCATGTTATGAAATGGCCAGGTCCATTGGCAAGGGACGTCATATGTGTGTACATATATCTCTGCACGTCTGTTTGAAAATTAGCATCTAAGTGATCTGGGAGTACCTATTTTCGTTTCACTGTGCTAGACCATTAATTCCAAGAGTTCAATAACAAAATATTGTATAAAGTTGTAAAAAAAATGTTTACTCTGTTTTTTTGCTTATGAAAAACACTTGAGTGCAAAACTCTCAGTTAAAGTCTACATCTGGCAGAAATAGCTGCCAGGTATTAGCTCAAAAGGCCTGAGTAAATAAATAGGTCTTTAGAGCTAAAGACCTGGCAATCCACCTGAAGAGATAACAATGTGGGCATTATCTTACAGGTAATTGGTACCACAGAAAATAAGGCCCTCTGCCAAGTGCTAGATAACCTTGATTCTTTAATTATATTAATTATAATAGCATTTTATTGAATTGTTTGTTTTTAATTGTTTATTTTGTTTATTTATGTGTGTGTTAGAATTGAAATGGTTTTGTTTGTTTATATTATTGGCTGATTTTGTCTTGTTATGCCTAATTGTATTTTGTATTGTTTACTCTGCTTAGGGCATAGCTTTTTAGGTTTCTGTAGAACATAAAACTGAATGCTTAAATAAACAGCAAATCTAAGGATGTGGTCAGGAATATATCTAATAAAACTTGGGCATAAATATTTAGGGACCCAACCCTGCAATGCATTGAAAGTCAGATCACAGAGCACAGGTAAAGTATTAGGAATGTGCAGGCAAAATACTTATGGATCAGTTAATTTCATTTGTTTTCAGCCCTTATTTTGGCTGAATTTCATTTCGGGAATCCAATTTGGGGGGATTTTTTCTTTCGGGAAATAGTGCCTAACTCAAATATTCATCCATTTGAGTCTGTTGTTGCAAGTGGGCTTTTATAAATTATGATTATTATGTTATTTACGTTACATTTTATCGACCAGTAATTTTTGTTCAAGCTTTTCTTTTATCTTTTATAGATTATAGTAATGGGATATATTCAAGAAAGAAAGTTCTTGGAGGAGAAGTCCATTACCTGCTATTAAGTTCACTTAGAGAATAGCCACTGCCATTAGCAATGGTAACATGGAATAGACTTAGTTTTTGGGTACTTGCCAGGTTCTTATGGCCTGGATTGGCCACTGTTGGAAACAGGATGCTGGGCTTGATGTACCCTTGGTCTGACCCAGTATGGCATTTTCTTATGTTCTTATGGATAAATACAATAGATTTCTAGGTAGTGATGGGAATTGTAAGGCTATATAAATTAGACAGATGGGCAGATTAGATGTGCCATATGGTCTTTTTCTGCTGCCCTGTTTCTATGTCTACCTAACTACTGGTTACATACTATTCAATCATTGCAAAATGCTGCTGCTTGTTTTGTGTTGCGAGGTGGGACCAGAGATCATGTCATTCCAATGTTGATAAAATTGCATTGTTTTGTGTAGAACAGAGGATCAAATTTGTTCTAGTTTTTAAGGCAATTAAAGGAATCGTCCTTTCTATTTATCTGAATTATTGTCATTATATGAGTCATGACAGTTGTTACACTCACAAGATATGTTGTTGACCGTGCTCCCTTCAAGACATACTCGATATTTTGAAATCCATAGATGAGCTTTTTCTGTTTGGACCTCAATTATGGATTGATTTGCCTAAGTAACTGTGTTTAATGCAGGATATTAAAACATTTAGGAAATAGTTAAAAGCTCTTTTGTTTGATGATGAATTTGCAAATGCTGGAAAAATTGAATTTTACAATTGTTAAGGTTTGTGTGTTATTGTTTTTATGTTTTCATAAGATGATTTATATATTCTTGTACACCATTTATCCCAATCTATTTGTAATTTGAGGTTTATAAGTCATTTTAAATAAATAAATGAATACAATGCACTCTTTACAAACAGCATATACTATGTGCAAGCTGTGCATGCTATTTGGAGGCATTTTCTATTTATTTTGGATTTAATGAAACAAAACAAAAATGGCCGTATCTACAACATAATGGTGCTAGCTGGCCCTGAGACAGGCACCAAAGTGATGTAACTTTGATGCCAGTCACCACCATTTTTAAAAGGAATGGGCTGGAACAGGAACTAACGTGCATGACTCCTGCCTCTTTCTTTACCATTGAATCCCATGGAAGGAATAAGTTGGGGGGCCAAGTTTTCTGGAGGGGAATCATAGGATCTCAAGAGGCCCCAGCTGGGCTTGACTCAGCCCAACCAGATAAAGCCAGGCCCTGAGGTTTGCTTTATGTTGTGGGAAGGGAGTTGGAGCCCAGGGAGGCCCCAGGTGAACTCTGTTTAACCTAGCTAGGCAGGTCTGGGCCCCGAGGCTTACTTTGTGCAGCAAGAGGGGGAGTTGGAGATCCTTGGCATGGTCTCATTTGGGTTTAGTTGTTTTTTGTTTCTTTTTTTAAGGGGGAAGGATTTTTTGTTTTAATGTTTATTTCAGTTCAGGAAATGAACCAAAGTAAACATTAAACAAACTGTAAAACAAAGAAAAACGCCCCAGAATTTAAAAAAATGAACTGAAGTAAGGTTATTTAACCTGCACTGTATGGTCTTTTTCTGTCTCATATTTCTATGATTCTGTGTAATACATTTCTGTGTTTCTAGGTAATACATTTAAAAGTACTAAGAGAAAATATTTTTTTACTCAACTTATAATTAAGCTTTTGGAATTCATTGCCAGAGGATGTGGTGAAAGCTATTAGTGTAGCTGTGTTTAAAATAGGTTTGGACAAGTTCATGGAGGAAAAGTCCATTAACCTTAACCATTACTAAGATAGAGTTGTAGGAATCCACTGCTAATCTCTGGGATAAGCAGTTTGGAATCTACCCACCCCTCGGGATCCTGCCAGGTACTTGTGACCTGGCTTGGCCACTGTTTGAAACAGATTGACCTTTGTTTTGACCCAGTATGGCAAGTCTTATGTTATGTTCTAGCATATTGGATGTTAAAAAGGTATGAATTCAATGCGTCTTACAGAAGTTATTTTCCAGTTCCTCCTATAACATCACATATTCTTTCCAAGCAAATCCCTTGAAAATATTTGCATTTTCTAAGGTAATAAACAGTATACTACTTCCCTCATGCAACAACATGAAGCTTCTCTTAGATAATATGAAATCAGGACAGACAACAAACCCAAGATTACCTTAGATAGCTGTCAGCTATTCTCCAGCACCGTTGAGTTTGATGGTTTAGCATGCTCACTGATACAGATCAAATGCCCATGATGCTGACATCGAATCTGAATTACGAGTGCAATATCTACAATCTTGGGGAGGGTATACTGTAAGTTATGCTGAAAGGGGTGGCAGTAACAGCCCGTAAAAAGGTAGTCTGCCAGTTGTTTTAATATGACAAATTGTTGTATTAATCATTTGAATTTATTCAAGAGCCAGGGCTGTTATTTATGCATGAAGCATATCTGATCTATTCTAAAACAATCCGTACAGTAATTTTAAATGTATACGGCTTGTTAATGACACTAAAGTACAAAAGCCTCCTACACAGAGTACACAGACAATGGGCTGACTAGTGAGTCATGAAATGAACTCCATACAATGTTTTGGAGCAATTGCTGCTTTTGATAAATTCATCTTTGAAATATGGTAAGAGAGAATAAAAAGGTAAAAAAAAAAAAAAGTAGTAAACTGCCAGCATACCTCTTTCTTCTGATAATCCTTTCCTTGGGGTGGTGTTTGTGATTCTTTTGGAAGCATATCTGTTTCTTGCTGATGTTAAACAGGAAAGGTGGCACTAGGGATGTGCAGAGCAAAAGTTTATGTTCATAAGTCCATAAGTCGAAAGGGGGGGGGTCAATTTCGGTCAATATGGACATATGGAGAATTCCATAAGTTGAGTCTATGTCCATACATGCAAATAAAAATTTAAACCCCTCACCCTCCTTAATCCCCCCCCCCCCCAAGACTTACCAAAACTCCCTGGAGCTCCAGCGGGGAGTCAGGACGCCATTTCTGAACTCCTTTGCGAGGAGCACGTGACGTCGGCGTCACGTGCTCCTCGCAAAGGAGTTCAGAAATGGCGTCCTGACTCCCTGCTGGACTACCAGGGAGTTTTGGTAAGTCTTGGGGGGGGGATTAAGGAGGGTGAGGGGTTTAAATTTTTATTTAGGATCAACAATCGCGATTTCCAACGTATTCAACATAGCTATGTTGAATAAGTTGGAAATCTGATCGTTTTCGCCTCATCACTTTTTTAAGTTAAAAAACAAAAATAAGTTGCGTTTTACATTTAAGTTCAAAACGAATGCACACCCCTAGGTGGCACCATTAGGACAGGTGCTACTGCCAGCTGCACTCCTACTACTAATTTTTCTCTTTGACTTGAGAAGGCAGAGGCCCTGTTAGCAAACGTGTCAAGTGTCAGATGGCACAGGAGAAGAAACCTGGGGGTTGCTTGCCAGGCAACAGGTTTGGAAAGGCGACCATTGAACAGTGATCAATGTGTCAGGGTCAATCCATCATGGCATACTTGCGCTATACCAAGAAATAAAATGAGCTTACAAGGGAGGGGCAACTTTTGAGTTATGTACCTGGGTAAATAGGCTGTCTGAAAATTCCCCCCCCCCTGTCTATGGCGAAAAGTGGGTGTGGGGATTAACAATTCGCTTACTTTTCCCTGCAGAAAGAGTACATGGAAACAGAGGCGGGATTTGGTGGGAAAGGGGAGGCAACAATGTGCATAGTTCTGCATTTTCAAAACTGACGTCCTGCATGTTTTCAGGGAAAAAGCATCCACCGAGAAGCATGTGGAAGTCTCAGTGGGTACTTTTTCAAATGGGAAAACAAAATGCACACACGCTTCTCCTTTGAGAACCTTGGAAAAGTCCGTTGGGAAAAGCACCCGCTTACCTTGCAACAATCCGCATAGTTTTGAAAATTGCTCCCACACAACTAACTGCTTCGTGAGCCACAGTCTTCCCCTGAAAAGAACATATTTTTCTTCTCAAGCTTTCTCCTGAAGGTTTAGTAGGAATAATAAATTGGAACAGCAGCAACAGCAGCATGTGCATCCCAAGGAAATTAAGTTAACCCACTCGCCTTGATGAGAGATGATTGATAGGACAAGACACGATGATGGTGAGCGATGATATTGCAGGCCATAAACAGTGTGCTACTCTTACTGCCTGAAGTGCCTATGAAAAGAATTTCAATAGTGAGAAAGGACTCTGTCAGGAACAGGCAAGTAAATGTGCAAACGGAGGATGCAAGTGCCTAGGCACTGGACAGAGGATGTTGAGGACAAGGAATAGAGGGGAAGGACTCTTTCAGTACATAGTGTTCTTCACATGAAACCTTTTTTCGGGTTAACTTTCAAACTGTGCAGAGGAAGTGTAAATTCTGTGGGTGCCTTTTACCTACAGACTTCACACCAGTCTTCAAAGGGAACAAAAATTATCTTCAAAGAATGCAGCCCTGTGTACGTGCAAAGGAACACACCAAGAACAACCAGCAGATTTTTTAAAAAATCATAGGAAATACCTTATCAGCACACAATCAAGCTGTGGAATCTGTTGCCAGAAGGCATGATAAAGGCGACTAGCATAGTGTGTTTCAAAAGAGGCTTGGACAAGTTCCCAGAGGAAAGGTCCATAATATATTATTAGCTAGGTAGACTAAAGAAAGCTATTGCTATCCCTGGGAGTAACTGGAAATGGATCTACTTTATGGGATCTGCTAGGTAACTCACAACCTGGACTGGCTACTGTCGGAGACAGGATGCAGAGATTCCTGGATCTTGCCTAATAATATTATGGTACATTAAATTCCTAATTTACTCAGTCTTTTTAGTAGAAGATTTTGACCAACCATCCTGGAAACATTATGGCCACTTTTGAAACGCGAGTGTAGACCCCGAAACTAAGACATAAGTTGGCAAATACATGTTTCTGAGGCCCCCGAGGAAGGTTTTCGCGTCGGGCCATGTATTATGAAACAAACCAGATGAAATGGATGTGTGTCTTTTGTTCCATCTTAGAGTGGATTAAGTATCGTGGAATTATAAGATAAGTGTCTTTTGTTCTACCTTAGAGCGAATTAAGCTTGTGGCATTATAAGATAAATAAAAAGTGTGGAGCCCTATGATTATATTTTGAAGTGGTACATAATCACTTTGGTGATACATGAATATGCTATTTCACCGAAATAAATGAATGCTTGCCTTTAAGAAGGACACAAAAAGCAAGACCTATTGCCTATATATGAGGTCTCCTCCACTTTTCTAAGTATTTCATAAAAAAAAAGAAAAAAAAAGTTTCCTGTGTGTGGTTTATCCATTCTGTGAAAGATCTAATTGAGCAAAAGTTTAAGGTCATCTTATAAAGCCAGTATAATCATTTAGATACCGAGACCTTTTCTAAAACCAGATTGCGAACAGTCTAACAGTTTATGTAGTCCAAGAAAGTCCTGAAGTTGAATAGCCATCACATGTTTAACTAGCTTAATTAAAGAAAGAAAGTTTGGATATGGGTCAGTAATTTTCAATGTGAAAAGAGTCCGAAGATGGTTTCTTGACTATAGGAGCCAAAACTGCAGATTTCAGGCTGTCTGGGACACATCACTTATTTCAGAATAAATTAAAAGTAGTCAACCACAAAATCAATCTCTCATCCCTATTTGACCATAGGTAGGCTGGACCAGGGGTCCAAATAACAATTTCCTTTAGAAAGTTTTGTAATGATTGATTTATGTTCAGTGGGTGAGATTTCATCAAAATCCATCCATAAGATCTCCTGGGAGGGAAGAACTCAGTCAAAAGAATAAGATCTGTTCCATTTAAAAAAGGTCTGAATTTTCAAACAATTTTTTTCATCCATCTATTGAAAAAAAAGATCTTAGATTTTCACCCATAAAAAAAAAAAAGCCAATTTTTCATATTTAGAGAAGAGACAGTTGGCTTAGGCTTAGCTGAAACACCTTTTAAAAAACAATTCATGAGAGCTTTCATTACTCTTTAAAATTAAATCTGTGTAATAAGCTTTCTTTGCTTCATGAATCTCAGATTTATACATTTTAATCTTTTAACTTCAAGCAGTTTTTTCTTTGTTCTAAAAGATGGCAGGCTTTCAGGAAAACTTAATGCAGCGCTGGCATAAAAATGTTTTTTTTTCTGTTCAAAATGAAAGGTGAATTTTCAAACAGTTGTGCGCATAGAAATCACACGTGCGCATGTAAATAGCGGATACTTGCAGATACGCTATTTTAAAAACATCAAAAGACACGTGTAAGTAAGAGTACGTGAGCAAATTTACGTGTGTAGAAAAAGGGGAAGGCCAGAGACATTCTAAGGTGGGGGCCAATATTTACGCGAGTAAAGTTGTTTTGTTTTTTTTTTTATAAGCAATTTGTGCATGAAGAATTGGCAGCTTACTCAAGTATATTTGCACCTGCTCTATATCTGGAGTAAGTGATGATAAATATCTTAAAAGTGAAATACTGACTGATGGGAGGAGCTGAGGGTAAAGAACCAGGAGGCTCTCGATGACCTGCAGATGGACTGGGCTTACTGACAGACTAATTGGTAAAACTGGTAATTTAATTGCTGTGTACATGTTAGAAAATTTTCCAGTATACACAAGTAAACCCAATTAATTGGGTATAAATATGTGTAAATCATGCAGGTAAAATCTCCATGTGTATTTTAGTTAGACGTAAAAAAAATACACTAATGTAGCAGTAGGGCAGTACATATCTGGATGATTTCCGATTTTTCCAGTTAAATTCTGAAAGCAGCACTTATCCAGACAAGTTCAATTTATCTGGCTAAGTAGTCACTACTTCTCCAAATAAGTCTTAAAACTCTACTTATCCAGCTAAATCAAAGAGCCAGATAAGTAAGTAGCACTTTTTAGACTTATCTGGCTCTCTGACTTGGCTGGATCAGTAGCGCTTTTAAGAGTTATCCGGTTATCTGTCTTAGCCAGATAGCATTTTAAGACTTATCAGGCTAAGCAGCGACTCTGCCAAATAAATCAGAACTTATCCAGAAAAATGCTGCTACTTAGCTAGATAGCTCAGAAATTATCTGAATAAGTACAGTATGTATTTGTGTGGGTTTTTTTTTACATGTGCACACATGTTACAAGGAATAATTTTCACATGCCCATATACATGTGTACATAGGGGCACGTGCAGCTGTTTTAAAGTTATCCTTTCTACGTTTACACAAAGCAAAGTTTATTGATTTCTTTCTTTTTGTACTTTTTCATGTTCAACATGGGACTGGAATGATAATTCACCAGCATAGCAGTAACTGAAATAATTAGCTGAGTAAGCTGCCGCTTCTGAGATTAGAGATAGACAGCAGGGCTGTGTTCAACAGACATTGGAACATACCCTTTGAGACAGGAGAACAGCCACATGAAAAGGTTAGTGGCTGCCAAGTGGCAGATGGAGAGGGGCAGAGAAATTCTGAGATGAAAAAAAAGGAGACTTGTAAAAAGAAATTAAGCATTAGTGATAGCACTCCATGCTTCATACATTTTCTCTTAGAAAGTTCATAAATTTGCTAGCGACTTAGGAACTGGGGGCTAAAAATGTTAGAAACTATAGCAGAATGAAGAGCGGAGACGGTGCAATTTTAGAGACCCAAGGATAAGATCTGGGATGTTTGCATAATATGCATATACAGCTATCATGCTATATGTTGTTCTATTAAATGGCACTGCGAACCATTTAGTTGCTGCTGCATTGTAGTAGATATAAACATGCAAGACCACAAGTCTCTTCATATCTGTGTTAGGATGGCATTAATGGTGGGCAGCAAGTTATGGGTCATGATGGAGGTAAAGGAGGCTTATGATAGAGACTTAAGAAAAAGCCAAGTGGTTGACAGAAAAAAAGAGAGCCCAGTCAGCTTTCAAAGGCACTGGTTTAGGCACCTAAAACCTGTGAAAATTAACCCTATCCATCTAATATTTTCCTTGTGGTATAATATTATATAAATTCTAGAGATCACAGTAGGCAGAATATTCCCATGGAACCAGCATCAAGATTCAGCAATTTTTAGCTTACTTAATGTGGGCAGGCAATTTTTCTCCACCTTTACCGAGTGGCTGAGTTCTGCAGTATTCCCAGCCTGCACAAGGAACAGGGCTGTAAGGCTGCGTTTGCCATTGCTTCATTATGGAGTTAATTGCATAAAGCTGCCAAGAAAAATACACCTCAATTTAGTTCCACATTATTCAATTATGTTTGATAACAAAAGAATACCACTCACAGCCTCATCAGCCTCCTTCCAGATTGGCTCAGTCACCTGTTCTTTTAATAATGTTCTTAAACTCTTTATTAGATTGAAAGCATGCTTGGGAATGGGTGATATGTGAGTCAGAGCATGTTCCAAACTTTACGTGCAGACCATGATGCAAACGTAATTGTCATTAGGAACTTCAGTGCAGAGTTCTAGTAGCAAGATTAATCCTGGTAAAATCTGGATTGTCATTTATAGCAGGAGACATGGCCATTTTATGACAGAACTGTAATTCTATAACGGAGCTCTAGTAAGTTTGTTATGTGCTATGGTTAGGTTTTAGAGCACTGCTTCCTGACCCTGTCCTGGAGGGACACTTAACTATATATATATATAATGAATATGTATGAGATATATTTGCATATATCCAAATTTATCTTTTTCATTTTTGTTGTGGCTACCTAGAAAACCAGATTTAGGCCTAGATTTTTCATTCCACTATAAATATAACAGAATGAAGGGCAGGGGGGCGATAGTGTGCACCCGGCCGCATTGATGTGGTGCATTTTCACCCATCGTGATTGTGGCCACAGTGCACACTATCGCCCCCATAGTACCCAGCAAAAAATATAGCTATTTCTGGCACTATTGCTATCGATAATGTGTAAACATTACAGCCCGCAGCTGTACCGGACCCAAGATTTTGTTAACCCCACCCTAACCCCTCCCCTTTCCCTCATTTTAATTTTAACATCGCGAAGTGGTCATTATCGCGTGCGTTAGGGTCGTATCACACGTGATAACAGCCCATCTTGTTTTGAAAAATGACCCTGTTAGTTAGGTATGCTTCCAGAACTCGATTGAAAAACACTGTTTTAGAGAGCCAGCATTCATTTTATGTTTGAGTCATGCTTTAAAAATGTAATGTCACAGTTGTGGGAATGTTCATGGAATTATGAAGCCTGGTATGTTTGCCTGTACCAATCAGCTGAATAGCATTCAGTGATGTATACGTTACTGTACAGATCTTATTCCAAGCATCAATGCATTCCCAAACCATTGATGTTCCCGAGAGGCCGCACATTCACATCTCCTGAGAAAATTAATTAATTTGACTTCTTCTTAATTGAATTTTGGGGCTTGTCACAAAAAGAGTGATTGTTCAGTGCATTCTAAAAGAGACCATGGTCACCTTGCGAAGAATAGGAGCCATACATGTTAGGTTTTGATGGCCTCGTTTGATGTCAAATTCTAAACCGTGTATATAAATTTTTAAATTCTAAACCGTGTATATAAATTTTTAAGAGAATGTTTACAAATTTATCATGAGGTATTCTATCTGCACCTTCGCATACCCCAATGTATATCTTAATCTCTCGTCCCCCTCTTATTTTTCCTCCTCCAAGTTATACATCCTTGTTATAATGTAACTTTACTCTCCTTCAAATTGTATTTACTGTTTGGTTAGTTATAGTTCCTAATTGTTTGATGTAAACCGAGTTGATTTGATTTGTATCAAGAAATTCGGTATAGAAAAGCCTTTAATAAATAAATAAATAAATGTCCTTTTTCATAAGACACGCCGAGGTTACGCCTCAGAAACTGACTCGTTAGTATACAAGCCAAAAGGCAAGCACACTTGCACATCAAGCTGCTTTCTAGGATCAGCTCTGTATTGTGTAAAAAGGGAAAAAAAATGAATGTGCAGAGAGTAAACAACAAAAGGGGAGCTATGACTTCAAAAAAGAGAGAAACAAGCCTGGAAAAACCCAGGTTACAAAACAGAGGAAAGGAGCAGGCTGCTGAAGAGAATTACATAAACGGAGAGAAACAGGGATGCACTGAACGGAAGAGAGAAAAAGCAAGCATATAGAAGAAGGGACAATGAAAGGGCTGTTCCACAGCGAGCAGAAAAGAACATGTGAGGTTATTGGAGGACAAAGGGGTAAGACGGACTGAAAGAGAATGGGCAGTAATACGGGTTAATGCCTGCTCAAGTCTGGAAGGGAAATTGGGAAGCTCAGCACGGTGCTTGCAGGCTCACTTTTGTGCATGTGTCCCCTTTTACTTTGACCACTTCGAGGGTCATTTGCATAGCCTTTTATGCAGATAAAACACAGGCTGTTCTATGACTGCCCAGGGGTGGTGCTTGTAAAAGTCTGTGCATTGCCTTATTTTGCACGTACTTTTATATGCACAAAAAAATAGACACTGGGTGGAGTCGGCAGTATCCACACACTTTGGATTGATAAATGTATGCACATCAATTAACCTGCAGAAATGGGAGTAAAACTTTGTGAGGGTTAGTTTATGACCATTATATTTTCAAAGTGAACTTATGCACTTAAGTTTGCTTTGAAAATTGGTGTGACCTGTGAATGTTATGCAGTTGTTATAAAATTACCATCAACGCATGTAAAATTGTCCTACCAATAAAGTTATTGGAATACCCTTGACACTACACCTTTGGGGGGTTTGATGCTTCTGTTTTGTTTGCTGCTTGGATGCCAGCCTAGTTCTCCCACCCTACAAATTTCTTCTCCCACCCCACTTCCTTTCTGGTTGTCCACTTTACTGCTGTTGTGTTTGTGGCATTGTGGACCCTTGGTCACTGTGGAGATGACTCCACCCACGGGGAGGGGCCCCTTGAGGAACCACAGCGATAGGCTGAACTCAATATAGCAGACACAGGATGGATGGAAGGCTTTATTGTACTGCTGTAGATAGATGATGTAAGCAGGAAGGTAAGGCACTGATATCCACGAGGTGCCAATACGTTCAACAGGCTCGGATGTAGAATCTCACCCAGATGTTCACGATAGGTGGGAGCTTGCAGTGTGGATAACGTCACGGCTGGTGGGTGGAGTTGGAGCACTGGATCGTAGAGGTACTCACAGGAATGTAGGCTTCTTCCTGATGTAGAATGGTGGGACCGAAGGTCCGTGGTGCAGGATACAAGGCTGGTAGGCCCTCGAGGAGCGAGTACCTGATAGTCCAATATCCTGAAATGTAGAAGAGAGAGAAGATCCCTGAGGAGTAGTTGTCTAGTTAGTAGAGAACCCCGAAGTGTAGATGGAAATGAGACCCCTGAGGAGCGGGTGTCTAGAGCTTTTAGAGGAGTGAGGCCCTTGGAGTGAAAGCAGCGTCTAAGCATGCAGCTTAGAGCGGTCAGAGTATCTAAACCGAAGTCCTTGTTAACTCAAAGGTGGTAGCGAAATGGAGGCTTGATATACCCAAAGGTGGGGACACCTCCGAGGTTCCCGCCATGACGTGTATTTGAGCATAGGAGATGTGCGCGCACACACCCTAGGAGGCCATGGGAGTGAGCATGGCAGACTGGAATGCCCATGCTAAGATGGAGATGCCAAGGCCCTCGGCACTTGGCACCGGAGACAGCCATCTTTCCCAAGAAGAGAGAATAGGGAAGAAAAGAGGTAAGGCATAGCAGCCACAGCTGTCTGCGACCAACGGATGCAACAACTGCTTTGTTATACCCTCTAAAATCATGGCCTAGTTGTCCAACCCTGTTTCTTTCTTAATTTCATTGGGGTATTTTGTTATAAAATGTAAAAATAGAAAAAAAAATGTTTCTCCTCCCTCCCCACATCTTTTCTGGTTCTGTGTCTTGCTGTCTGCCTCTGGTACAGTTCAGCTTGCTTCTGGAACACTGGAGAACATCTGCCACTAGGGGTGCCTTTTTGTTGCTTTGCAGAACTTTGGGAATTCATGCTACTGCTGGTGCTACCTTTGCTGCACTTTTGGTGCCTTTGCTGCTTTGGGTTTTTCATACAATTATATTTTGTTCTTTTTGTCCCTCTCATGATGTCTTGGGGGTTTTGATACCTCTGTGCTGTCTGATACCCCAACTATACTCTACACCTTGTGGGTTCTGATGCCTCTGTGTATTTGTGATACTCTGCCAGCATTCCATGCCTTGGGGGTTCTGATGCCTCTCTGCAATTTCCTGCACTGAATACTTTGGAGGATATTGATGCTGCTCTTTCTTTGTCTCATTCTGTACAATCCTGTCTTCTAATCTACACCTACTATTAACTTCAGAAGCAGATATGACCTCCAGCCTGACCTTTGTCTGAATCTTCTTTGTCTCACAGTGTGTGTGTGTGTGTGTGTACACAAGGAATCAGCACACATACGTGTGTGAGAGATTTTTTGCACATATTGTGAAAGTTGCTAGATATAGTATTGTACTGTATAACTGTAATATGGTATATAGGCATAGACAGGCAGTAGACAGCATTTGCCACTGCCAAGCATTGTAACACAGCAGTGCCAAATAGTGCTACTCTTCCTACTGTGTTTCTCTGCACCTACCATTTGTTATTTTAGTTGCCAGCATGACAGTATACACACGTCTGTAGGCCAACATGCAAAGCATGCAGTCTATTGAGACTATGGATTTCAACATATGTTCTTATGTTGATTGTGTATACTTTACCCAACTATTTACAAAATATGCATGCATATATTTACACATGAAAGTAAACTAGGGCTTACTCATATATGTCGATTTACAGGCATAAGTCTGCCAATTTTAAAACATATGCATGTCATGGAAATTAACCAGTTTACCATTTAGTCCATCCGTTCGCCCATTCCTTCTCCAGGTCATCAAGACCTTCCTAGTTCTTCAGCCTGAAGTCCCTCTCCTTGGTCCATGCAAATCTTCCACCAAGTCAGTACTACAAAATAAACAGGTTTAATATTACTTATGCCAGATAATTAACCTGGCTTTTCCTCCAAGCTTACCCCCTTTCCTCATCAGCTCCACCAACTAACATGCTAGCCCAACCCTCATCTCTCTCCAACATCCCCCGTTCAGGTCCTACACCCAATACCCTCCCCTTCTAATGATTCATACAATTTTGTATATAACAAGTGTACATATTTCTCCCTCGAATCCCAATTCATATCTTATCCCCCTGTGTCTGTTTGCACCCTCCCCCTGCCCCCCCATTTGTCTCGACTACCCCCCTCCATCCCTCCCTTTAGTTATTTAGTTATTTATTAGTTATTTAGTTATTTATTCTGTTACTGCGTTTATGTTATATACCGTTCTCTGTAAAGGCTACGCCTATATATCTTTTGTTGTAAGTTACTTGTAAACCGGCACGATGTGCAAACGGTTGCCGGTATATAAAATAAAATAAAATAAATAAATAAATAAACACACGTAAAAATTAGAGGAATTTTGAAAATGTATGTACCTAAGCATATTTTAAGATATCAACTTGTGCGCTTAAGTGGAATGCCCCTAGATCACTCCTTTTTTACATGCGTATAGATATGAATGAAAGTGAAAATACATGTGGATTTTCAACATTTATAAAATACAAATTATACAAGTAGAGGCTATTTATCACGCTGAATGACAGTGAGCCCTTGGACAGCTGTTAAGTTGATGTAGCCTATCTTGTGAGAGCCCGCAGGTTCTGGCAGCAGCAAAACTGAGATCAAGAGATGCTGATGGTGAAGCAGAGTCATGGTCCAGTCTGACGTCAGGTAGGCAGTGAACAAAGAACAGTCGAGGTCCAATCTGTGGTCTAGGGAGGTTGGAAGTGAAGAACAGTCAAGGTCTGATCCAGAATAGAACAAAGACAACACAGCTGAGAGGGAGCGGACATCAGACCATACTAGGACTCACAGGTGAAGGGCAGGGAGCAAGCAGGGACAGGGGTCCAGACAAGAACACCAAGAGCACAGAAAAGCACAGGAACGCAGGAACACAGGAATGCTGAGCAACATATACTGCTGGAATGCAGGGGACCTGTTGCAAAAGCACCTGCCAGTGGATTTGTCAGGGTTTAAATGACCTGATGCAGTGATGTCATCTCCCGGCGCCACGGCCAAGTTCCCATTACGGTGCCGATAACACAGATTGAGGGGTATGCGCGCGTGCCTAAGGAGCTGCCTAGCCACGGGTCAGGTAGGTAAGGCCGGCTGTGGAGATGTCCCATGGTCTATCCATCGATACACTACTTATGCACATATATTCTAATTTTTATATGCATAACGTTTTGAAAATTCACCTTTAAGTTCAATAAATCATGCTCAGAAAAACTAATATTTAGAAGCAAAATGAATAAAGAAAATGAACTTGCATCATATCCATTAATGAGCACTTTCAGTGTCTCCACGCTGGAGATGCAAATTGCTTACATTAAATATTGAAAGAAAAGAAAAAATTTGCTGCTAATCCTGTTTCAGTACTTTGCAAGCCTCACTGCCAAGACAGTCAAACATGAGAGCTCTTTAAAGTGGCAAACGAACTGTGGCAATCACTTCAGAAGGGCTTGGAGTCTATTAACCAAAACTTAGCACAAACTAATTACTTCTGATGAAGAACTTTGAAACTTTGATATGCAGATATCCATATTTATTACAACTTAAACTATGATTGTGCAAGTAGAGCACAACCCATCACCTGGCAATAAGGAGCAAACTGGTTTCTAAGACTACTGCTGCCTGCCTTCTTTGCTAACAACTGAACTCTAACTGGTAGCAGCAGGTGGGGCATTCCTTTCAGTAGCAATGCCAGCTTAAGTCATGCAAATTAACAGCACAATTTCATTTTATTTCTTTCTCATGAGGCGCTTCTGCTGTACATTTCCCAGTCAGCATTCCCAGGTGACAGAGGGAAGCCATGCCATTGCCTACCCAAAGACTGGAGAAGCACCTACTCCCAGGTGCAACTTCAGTGCTTCTTGTTGGTTGACAAGGGCTGCCATAGTAGCAGCACTTATCTTCCCTCCCTAGTGAGGCCTGACTGCACCGTCATTATGGTGTGATTAGGTTTGACTGATCCCAACATAGGGAGATCTGAACCCTATCATTAAAATTGTCCATTGTTCCTGCAGTTTGGGGTTACATTGACCACCCTCCAGTCTTTAAAAAGGGCTCCAGGAATGAGCTGGGAAACTATAGACCGCGTGATCCTGACTTCAGTGTTAGAAAAAATCATGGAAACTATTCTACAGAACACAATCACAGAACATATAGAAAAATATGGTTTAATGGGACACAGCCAGCATGGATTTACATACAGGAAGTCTTGCCTCACCAATGTGCTACTTTTTTTTTTAAGAGGTTAATAAATGCGTGGATAATGGTGAGCAGGTTTAGTGAGTGCATTTGGATTTTCAGACGGCATTTGACAAAGTGCCTCAAGAAAGATTCCTGAGAAAATTAAAAAGTCGCAGAATAGGAGTCAATGACCTATTGTGAATTGCAAACTGGTTAAAAGATAAGAAACAGACAGTAGGACCTGGAATACTGTTTGCAGTTCGGGCTGCTGCATCTCCAAAAAGGTAGAGTTGCATTGGAAAAGGTACAGAGAAAGGCAACCAAAATAATGAAGGAGGATGGAACGGCTCTCCTATGAGGAAAACCTAAAGAAGTTAGGACTGAGAGGGGATATGATATAAGCCTATAAAATCATATGTGGAATAGAATGGACATGCAAATCGGTTATTTACTCTTTCAAAAAATATAAAGACTAGGAAAAGTTAGTAAGAAGCACATTCAAAACAAATTGGAGAAAATTATTTTTCATTCAGTGCACAGTTACGCTCTTGGAATTCATTGCTTAATACACAAACTTATCCATGACGAAAAAGCAGAATGGCTGAACACAGCACTTAGAATACACGTCCCACACAGAAATCTAAGATCAGCAATCAGAGCACTTTTAACCATTCCATCAGTGAAAACAGCAAGACTTACTCAAGTTAGGGAACGTGCTCTGTCTCTAGCCGGTCCCACATTATGGAACTCCATGCCCCTTGACCTAAGACTTCAGAGTAATCATAAACTTTTCAAAACACAACTCAAAACCTGGCTTTTCAAACAAGCCTTCAAGAAAGAGAATGACACAGGCAATTAAATAAGGATAAGCAGCATAGAGCACCCAGCGCTTAATTTCCAGATCCTACTGGAATTAGTTCACCCTATTTTTAACTGTAGTCAACCATCACAATAAATTGCTATGAAACATTCAATCCCCCAAGTGAATTTCTATAAATGTTTACTCCCTATCATGTACCATATTATTCATAATATTGTTTGTTACCGAATAGTAATGGCACCATCTATGTAAATTATGATCTATATTTTTCTTTGATATAGGTGCCCTATTGTAAACCGTTATGATGGTAAATAACTTAATGACGGTATATAAAAACTCTTAAATAAATAAATAAATTGCCGTAGATTTTGGTTAAGGCAGCTAACGTAGCTGGGTTTAAAAAAGGTTTGGACATTTTCCTGGAGGAGAAGTCCATAAGCTATTGTTAACCAAGTAGTCATGGAGGATAATTTTCAAACAAATGTGCATGGCAGCATATATAGGTGTATGTATCCTCTCACATATTTTCCATAGTATTTTATAATATTCACATATATGTGCACTTTTAATAAAATGTGCGTAATTCTACCAAGTAACATACGCACCTATGTATGCTTACATGCGAATATATGCAATGCATTGAATCCATGTATATCGATGGATTGAACACACGTAATTTACCTATCTATTTTAAATATATATGTGCATATATTTTAAGCAAGAAAGTTAACTAGGACGTAAGTCACAATTTACAAGTGTAAGTCATCTAATTTTAAAGCATGTGCGCATCAAGGAAATTAGCCAGTTTACCAATTAATCGACCAGGTCATCGAGACCTACCTGGTTCTTCATCCTGAACTCCCCCCAGTCCCCCCAGACCTCTTATCCTATCAATATTACACAATAAACTCATTTAATATCACTTACTTCAGATAACTAGCAGGTGTAAAAATATAGGAGTAAGTTGGAAAATGTATATGTGTAAGTTTCCTTAAAAATAGTTGAGTAACTGTTAGCCCATCCTAGAATACCTCTTTTTTATACATGTATATATGCTTACAAAAGAAACATATGTGCATATTTTCAACTTTTATAAAATAGAGAATATGAGAGTATAGGCTATTTATGTGCATATATGCTATAGTTTACGCATACAACATTTTGAAAATTCACCTTCAAGGGAATAGCCACTACTTATCACTGCACGATAGCAGCATGGGATCTATTTACTGTTTGGGAGGATCTTGCCAGTGACCTGGATTGGCCGCTGTTGGAAACAGGACACTGGGCTTGATGGACCCTCGGTCTGATCCACTATGGCAAATCTTATGTGCCATAGCACACAAGTACTATATAACCATGATCAGATAGTTTAATGTAGAAATACGCTACAACATTTGAGAAATCTGTGGCATTAATCCTTAAATTGGCTCTCAAGAGACACACTTCCCAATTCAGAGTGAAGCTCCATTGACACTAGCACTAACCAGCCAGGTAATAATTCTAGAAGTTTGATACTTTGCCACATGACCTTAGAAAGGATTTGCCTCACTGTGCTAAAATTTAGCCATATGTGGCTAAATTCTAGCTACATAAGTCGTCATGTGGCTAGAATTTAGCCGCGTGTGGCTTTAGACGGATAATATTTCAGTTATCCATCTAAATGGCTTTTGAATATCGACCTCTAGATGCCTCTCTTGTTTTGTATGTATATTACCTCTCCCCGCCCCTCATCATGTATTGCTCCTCTGGATTTGCACACCCAAAATGAATGACCGCACCTTAAAAAATCCTAGGTACATCTCCAGGTAAAGGTACAGTTTATGTACTGGAGGACAGTAAAGCTAACTAAGGGGGTTATTTTGTAAAACTTATCGCGTGCAATAAGCCGCTGTTGCATGCAAAAAGTTCCTTTTCGCGTGCAACAGCTGGCTAGGGGCGGAGTCTGGGTGGCAAGGGGTAGACTCCGTGACTTCTTCGCTGGTGGCGATAAGGTAAGCCACGTTATTGTCGCCAATAGCGTGCCCAATAGCACCACCTTTCACAGTGGCACTATTGGGTACGAAAGCCGGCAGCGATAACACAGAGGTGGTGCGATGGCTGCCGGCTTTCGCAGGCCTCCCCCCCGTTTTCGCTGGATTCACCATTCTGCGATAGAATGGTGAATCGAGGTCTAAGTGTGTTTTTTACCACATCTAGATTGCTTTGCAATTTATCCTCCTCATATAAAAATGTTCTATTTGAGCGTGTGTTAGTTTCTGGAATTCTCCTCTTTTCATGATGAGAATCCTGTTCTGCACATTGCAGCCAGTGCTCAGGCAATATCTGGTGTAAAATCAGTTAGCTATATGGAGTTGTTTTATTTTAATTGTGATGGAGTAGATACTAATCTATCTCATGAGAAGACAGATACTAATGGCATGGATATTATTTATCCTTTCTTTTTTTTTTTGCATATTATTATGCATCTTCTGAGCTTAGTCATTTTTATATGGCCATGGTTTGAGTTTCAAGTCTGTTGCCTACCTTTCATCATTTATGCAGTGCATTTAAAATTGCCCATAATTGTCAGAAATGACTGTTCTTTCTTTGGAAAACTGTCCTGTGGTAATCATCTTGGCCTTTTAGTGTGCAAGATTCCTGCATAATGTAAATGACTAAATATCTCCTCTTATTCAGCCTGTAACATTTTTTTCTTCCACAAAAAGTACACTTTGGTAGCTTATCCCATGAAGATTTACTTCTTTTCTATAGTAGGAAGGGCCACAATTTTCTCCCCTCTGCCTTGGGAGAGAGATGTTTTTTGACAGGGCGGTACAGAGGCAAAACGTTTGTTTCAGTTTGGTTTTTTTCATGTCAAGGGCAGAAATCATTTGTTTGGTTCATTTCAAATGACAAAACTTTTTTCATTTATTCCTTCATTCGTTTCCTATTGAAGTCAATGGGGAAAGCAATGCAGCCTATTTTGAGCTTCTAATTTGGGATTCTCTAATCGTTTCTTATGAAACTTGTGCTTAAACATCATCAGAAGGATGCAGGGCACTCCAACACATCTAGACTGTGTCAACATGGTACCACACATGGCATGAATAGCCTAAAGAACCGTAATGGGGCAAAGCAGTATCAGCAGTGGCAAGACTTCTCCAAGGAACATGAGAGGAATGAACTGAAAATAGCCTCCTATGAAAATATATGGGGATTTTCATATTTGTGGCATTTTTTTTAATGACTTACAGTGGCCCTGGCTGTCCTTTCCAGTGCCGAGGCCTAGCCATGGGCTATGATCTGGTACCAAGGCCTAGCCTGGAACTGGGCTGATTCAGGCACCAAGGCCTATGCCTGGCAGTGAGCCAGACTTGGCACCAAGGATTAGGTCTTGGCTAGGCCCAACACTGAGGTCCAGGCCTGGGCCCAAGCAACATTGAGGCCTAAGCCTGGGCTGGCCTGATGATGAGACTATAGCTGTAGCTGATTTGCTGAGACCAGGAATCTTCTACCCTGGCCTCCACTTCCCCTTGCTTGATCCACTGAAATTGGGCAGGATCAGGAACATTTCCTTCCAGGTCTGGTGCTTTAAAAGTGTTAATCCGACTTCAAATACCAAGTAATCCTCTAATTTCTTAGACAGTCAAAAGATGCTTACAACAATTATAGTCTCCTATTAAATGACCATCATACTCTGCTTCATTGTTTAGTAATCCAACTTTAAGATTCAGCCATCTTTATAATCATCAGTCAGTTCTTTGTGTTAATCCACATTTCACTTTCATATGCAATAATGTCTTTTATATCTCCAATGTGCTACCTTATTTTTTCTTAATTTTTTATGCACTTATCTGTATCGTTGAATATCCCTTATTTTTTCATCACATAGAAGCCATCATGTCAGCACTAGCCCGATACGGGACCGTGTTTCGAACTTATGTCCTTTCTCAAGGGTTCCAAACAGCATTTAATAATAAAAACGTTCAATGATACTTAATTTGACTATTTTAAATGTGAGCAAAACATTTCACAGGAACTTCAGTCCATTCAGAAATAACTTTAACGGGTACTATTACAAACTAACTAATGCTTACTTGTGAGATCAAATTTCAGCGTTCCTCATGGCAGCTTTGCTTTCCTTTTCCAGTTACTGTCCTGGACTTCCTGTTTATTTATAGTCCCCCCTGTCAATCATAGTTACGATGTCATAGAAACCACCACAAAAATTGATTAATTTCCATTAGGGAACCCCCTCGGGCATCAAGACAACTCTCTCCATTGAGTTCAGATGAGCGTATACCTTTCTATCGCTACATTTATTCCTCTTGGATGAACAGTTCTCAACTTATGAATCCATTGTTTTTCCTTGTAGTTTAAAATAGTCTTTGGATTTCCTCCTTGTGGGTTTTTTTAAAACTTGTTCAATCACCCTCCATTTCAACTTTTGAAATGTATGTTGTGCTTGTACACAATGGGGCAGATTTTTAAAAATATGCGCAACCGGCGCAAACAAAAGTACGCCGGATTTTAAAAGATACGTGCGTATCTTTTAAAATCCGGAGTTGGTGCACGCAAGGCTGCGCAAAATCGGCAGCCTGCACGAGCCGAGCCGCGCAGCCTGCCTCCGTTCTCTCCGAGGCCGCTCTGATTTCGGAGCGACCTCGGAGGGAACTTTTTTTGTCCCCCCACCTTTCCCTCCCATACCCTCCCCTACCTTATTTCGTTGCATTACGCCTGTCTCCGGCTCCCTGCCCCAGCACAGGCCGCTGTGCCGGATCACTCTGCCTCGCCCCTGGACCGCCGACACACTCTGGACATGCCCCGGACACGCCCCAAATGTTGCGCCACCCCCGACACACCTCCCAAGCAAAGCCCTGGGATTTACATGCATCCAGGGCTTTTGTGCGCGCCGGCACACAAGGCTTTTAAAATCTACCCCAGTGCGAAACAATAGGTGCTTGTAATTTACCAGTTGTCAAACAGCTCTGATGTTCTATCAATCGTGTTCAAATAGGTCTTTTAGTTCTACCCACATAAAATAATTTACATGGGCAGACTAAGATATAAATCACATTGCTAGAAAAACAATCTGTATATTGATGGGCAATATGTAATTTGTCTTGTGTGTCAGTCCAACTGGTACCTGTAAGTGCCTGATTACATAGATCACATTTTTGACAGGACCTCTTGTATCTACATTCTCCAAAACTGGTGTTAGAAATGAGTATACTACATAGTCTTTGATTTTCATCCCACGACTGTATGCCATGATCGGTCTCTCTTAAAGAGCCTAGGCCTCGGTGTCAGGCCCTAACACAGGGTTAGGCCTCGGCACTGGGAAGGCCCAGCTACAGCTTCAGGAGGCCCTTTTTTATTGGTTTGAGATTTTTTTTGTTTTGAGGATTTTCTTTGTTGTTTAATGGTTTTAGTTGTGGCAAACTATCTAAATGAAAAAAAAATAGTAAACAAATAAAATTAAAGTCACTCCTTCCCCTTAAAATGAAAAACAAACAAACAAACAAACAAACAAATTAAATAGAAAATTTTGTGGCTGCATGTTCCTACCCAGGAGAGAGACCAGGACATAAGGAACAGGCTAGGCTGCAAGAGTGATACAACAAAACAGCAAGGTTCTGAACCAGGAGATCTGGACGTGAGGAGTGAGCAAGACCAGGCAGCAGCTAAACCAAGACTCCAGGATCTCAGGACATCCAGGGAGGAGAAGATTTTTCTTTTCTTTTCTTTTCTCTTTTTTTTTTTGCTTATATTTTTATTTTGGGGCCAAAGCACCCCAGCATAACCAAGGGAGGGAACAGACAGGGCAGCAACAGTGGAACAAAGGCATAGCAAAGAGCTGAGCATTGAGAGAGGCAGGGTATGAGGATTAGGTCAGACATCAGTGGCAACTGGCAACACAACATGGCACTGAGGACAAAAACTGTGGGCATTGGTTCAGTATATCTCTCTATGCACTCATTTCTCCTGTCACTTGAATGAGAAAAAGATATTTAGAGTTTTGATTTTTCATCGTTTGGCTACCTAAATGAATACTCCCTAAATAGGTTATAATTTGGTCATCCAAAGTGGGAAACTAAAATATATTTTCCTTTGTATCAGTTTAGTTGAGTCTCTGGTTATCCTTGATGTTAGAAAATAGCAAGGAAATGAGTCGGGGATATATTTAATAAGAGGTTACCTCCCTTTCCATGCCTATGAAAAGTCTATCCTGAAAAGGATTTGAGTTTCTTTTTTTTTTTTTGGGTGGTGGTGGTTGGGGGGGGGGGGGGGCAGGGGGGTTTGTGTGTGAGAGGAGAGCACAAAAAACAATTGATGAACCTTGTTGGCATACGTTCTGACAATTCAACCACAACAACAAATTATTACCAGTATCTCTAGCTTTAGCAATGGTTCAGTGCTGCTGCTGGTATGATACTAGAATTGCGATCAGTTATTGAGATGAGGTTCTTGCATATTTTTCAGTTAATATTCCTCTACTTCTCTGTTAAAGATTTCTTCTACCACTGCCTTACAAAATGTTAACAATCATTGTGGTAATGGTGCATGACAACATTGTCCTAGCACATCAACATGTAAGAAACTAAGCTGTCACTTCCAGATATTTATGGTTGCTTTTCTGACACATTAAATTTACCTTCATTGTAAAATCAAGACAGGATCCATGTCTCACATAATAGGCTAATTTGCCCCTGGAAATATTTACTCTTTTTTTTCATTCAACTACTTTTCTTCTCTTTTTCTCTGGCTTTCTTCCCCCCTTTCAATTTGGCCCTCTCTCTCTCCCTTTCTTTGTAAGTTTACAGGCAATTAAAATATCCACAGTACCAGAATGTAATCTGCTTTGAAGTGCCAAGAAAGCAGAATATAAATAAATACCTGTGGATATTTTTCTAACCCCAGAGGGTTTACAGTCTAATCCCTAGCTTCATCAAGCCACAATGTATTTTCACAGAAGGGATCCCACTATCGCAGGGGGTTGCCACTGTGATAGTGGGGCCCCTCACCCAAAAACGCATCAAGGCTATATGGCGCGTTCTTTTGTGTCGCGGCCAAAGTCAGCGGCAAAAAAGAACGCAGTGACTGGCCTTTTAACGTGATGGTGCCGCCAACCTCATGCAACCACCATAGCCTTAAAGGGCTACTGGCCAATAAAATAAGCTCAGCCAGATAGGGAGGTTGAGCGGGAGTCAAAGTATGCTCAATGGCAGCAGCTCCTCCCCCAAAAAACCATTAATTTCATGGCTTGGCGCCCCTTCCCCTGAAGTGCTTACATCCCGCCCCCCACAGCCACAGAAGTCAATTCCCCCCACCCCCAGAATCCCCAGTCATTCTTACCACTTGCCCCTCCCCCAAGTCAATCCTCTCATTGCCCTGGCTCCCTGGAACCCCTGGAGTCATTCCTCCCCCACTCCTCCGGCCCCCCAGTGACAATACAGGCAAAACCCCCTCCCAGCGCCCCTTCCCATACCAACAACCCCGCTCAACCTCCCCATTCAGCTGTGAGTTTGTTTTTTATTTTTTTATTTTTTGCTACTTTAAATGTGCAATGGGAGCCTTGCATTAGGGACCTTCATGGCCAAAGTCTTAGAAACATCAGTGATTCACCAACTCTGCAACTTCATTGACATGAACAATATCTTCAACTAATACCAATTTGCATTTAGAAAGCACCACAGCACCAAATTGCTGTTCCTCTCCAGCTTTGACACAGTGAGACACGGTTTTGATCAAGGATCAGCGATCCTCCGCTGTCTCCTTGACATCTCTGCTGCTTTTGACACTGTCAACCTTGCCATCCTTCTCTCCAGACTCCACTCCATCAGGATTCCTGGCTCTGTGTTGGTCTGGTTCTCATCCTACCTGAACAACAGAACCCAACAAGTCACTATTGACTCCTTCACTTCTCCCCTGACACCCATGAGATCTGGGGTACCTCAAGGCTCTGCTCTATCTGCGGCCCAATTCAATCTTTACCATACCCCGTTATGTAATACCCTTACCAACCTTGGAGTCCACTATAAAATCTATGCCGATGATATCCAATTCTTTTTTTTTCTCAGGAAACCTGGACCCTCACCAAATCCTTCCTCATCCAATGCCTCATGACCATCCAAAGATGGCTACATAGCAATAAACTAGTCCTCAACATCTCCAAAACTGAAATCGTTATTCTATCATGTCACCTTATGGATAACACATCCAACCTCTTCTCCTTTGACACTCAATCCATTGCCATCTCACAAACTGCAAGAAACCTGGGAATTACAATTGACTCCGCTTTCGATGCACCAACATATAAGGACCATTACCAACTCCTTCTATAAACTACATTTACTCCATCACCTTAAAACCCTTCTTGATCCTGATGACTTTAGGACCATCCTTCAATCCCTTATATTCTCTGGCATAGACTACTGCAACTCACTTCTGACAGGTCTGCCTCTATATGCAACCTGTCCTCTACAGATCATTCAAAGTTCAGCTGCAAGACTCCTTACAAACACCCCAATGCACAATCACATCTCTCCAGCTCTCAAATCCTTACATTGGCTCCCTATCTCCTTCCGAGTACAAAACAAGCTCACCATGATTACACATTCCTTGATTCATAAACTACACTCCCCTTGGAGTTCCTCTATAAGAAAACTCCACACCCCCTCCTGGTATCTCAAATCGTCTAATCTTATTCTTTTAGATGCCCCATCCCCAAGGCTCACATACCTTGAGGAAACTAGAGAATGTGCCTTCTTCTCAGCAGGATCTCTCCTTTGGAACACCTTACCCAAAGAACTAAGATGCCTCCAAAACAGAACCTTCTTTTAAAAAGCACTCAAAACCTTCCTTTTCAAAAAAGCTTTCTCAAGCTTAAATGATTATCTATTCCCAACATGTCTCCACTCAGGAGAGGCCATCTAGGGATAGAATCAAAGGACAGAATTTCAGCCTTCTCAAATCTATGATCTTCCCCCAGATGCTCTAGTTCCCTCCCCCTTATGATATTGCAATATTGTATTGACCGATGTTATACGTGGATGATATATGTACTGACATGCTACCCTCTTATGTCTAATCTTGCTTGACCTTACTGTTCTCCACTCTGAATGTAGGAAGAGCGGGTAATAAATGTCTTTAAATAAAAACCCAACCAAAAAATGGAGCATTTTAATCTGTTCTTACTAAGCAGTGTGTTTATTATTCAGACTTATATCACTACCTTTCCCAATAAACTTAAGGCAGTGTATAAAACAAATATGAGAGAATTTTAAAAGTCCTACATGTGCTAAAGCTTAGAGATATGAATACAAGCTGGGTTAGTGCACGCAGTGCGGATTTTAATAGGCACCCATGTATACGCGTATCTCCCGGTACACGCACAAATGCAAAAGTTATAAAAGGGGTGGGGAATGGGCATGGTCTGGGTGGGACATGGGCGTTCTGGGATTTTAACATGAAATGTGTGCGTATTTATGCACACAAGCATGCACCAGGGTCCCCTGCCACATAACTTTACCTCTACTATGGATGGCGTGCAAGTCATAAAACAAAAATATCTAGGTTACTCAGTGAGGATTTATGGGGCTAATAGGGGGAAAGGGAGGCTAATAACCTAGGGAGGCTTGGAAGTCTTATCTCTTAACTGGGTGAACTGGGAATGAACTGGGAAAATTAGTAATGACGTTGGCACATGTCCCATATAATTCCCCCACTTGCATAGTTGAGGTGGCATTTGCAAGCACATGCATGCGTCCATATAAAATTGCGCGCACATGTACACTCAGTAAGCCTATTTAATACCATGTGCACAGAAACAAGCATATGTTATAAAATGGTCGCATCTCTGGATGCGAGCCGGCATACGCGTCTACGTGTGCACCTACGCAGCTGTTTAAAAGTTACTATCATAATGAATAAATATAAATTATAATAAAAACATACAGGCATAAACAAAATAAAATAGACTAATATAAAATTATAGACACAATCATAAAATACAAGGGCAAAAATAAAATTGCACTAATAAAAATCAACCCGATCAAAAAAAACCCAGCAAAAATGTGTAGCTATAAAAGTTGAGATAAAAGTAAAAGTCAATATGATAAAAAGCTAATTAAGGGGAGTAAACAGTGACTCCTTTAAAAGCCTACTCAAAAATTCATGTAGCTAGTCAACTCCTAAGGTCAAGTGGTTTACTTATATCATCAGAGCCCAATAAAAGAATGAAATCAAGCTTTTTGAAGTAACTTCTTTCACATATGTAGTTTAATTAACAAAACGAAAGGAAACCCCTTCCCAGCATGGAAGAAAAGACAGTTGATTCACACATTTCATGAGCTCATCTGCTACAATTGTTCAAATACTAACTTGATTTCTATACAGTTTGATCTTATGTTACTATCTCTCTTTCTTTCTCTCTCTCATTGAACCTCAGAAGAGGAAACAACTTCCAGAAGAGCAAAAATAAACTAAAAACAGTCACCTCATCTTCTCTGTATGAGCATCATGTAGTGTTGGAACCCAAGGTCAGCCTTTGACTCAGTGGTGCTCTGTGCAGGCAATTTAAAAATACTGGAGGGAGCATGGGCTGTGGGCAGAGGCATTCCATTTAGGCCTAGATTTGTCAATAGACACATTAGGCCTGTGCCTAGGGCAGCAAAGAACCAGTCCTCTGTTTTGTAATCCAGCTCCTCTCTTCTCAGGTAGCATGTAGGGTGATATAATCAAATTTAATAATCTAAACTAAGCCCACAGAGCAGAGCAAAAGAGTCACTCTGTTCCCTAATCCAGCCCCTCCTCCTGTTATTTAGGGATAAGACAGGGGTTGAGCCTGTATTAAACAGAGCATAGAGAGTTCATTTTGTGGCGATTAGGAGCGGCTGAGTGGGAGATCATTGGGGGATGAATAGAAAGGCTAGAGGATGAGAGATGATCAGCTGGGGGGGGGTGTGCATTTGTGTTTGTGAAAGGGGTACAGGGGAGGGAGAAAGTATTTGTGTGAGAAAGATGATATTGGTGCTGTGTATGCGTGATTGGTTGGGAATTTAGGTAGGGGATGGGAACAGGACTGCAGCATGGCTGGGTCATCTGCCTCCTCCCCCCCCCCCCCCGACCCCACTGTAATTTTGATTCTCTTAATCTTGGATTCTATCCCCTAGACCCTGGCACCTCCCTTTCTTTCCTACCTCTCACTTCTCCACAGATCCTGGAACCAATCCCTCAGCCCCTCCTACTAATGTTTTCCCTTTCTCAATCCCAGAACCTTCCTCCCTCTCCCCACATTCCAAGATTTCTGATCCTACCCCTACTTCCTCAATCTTTCCCATCTTTCACCCACTCCATCCAAGGTCTTCTGTCTCTCTCCACTTTCCAGATTCCTGATCTTCCCCCCTCCTTTCTTGATCTTCCCCATCATTCATCCTCCAGATCCACAGTCCTCTCTCACTTTCCTCTCTGCATCCCAAGTCCTCTTTCCTTCTTATACCCCTCCCCTATGTTTATTCTTCTCACCTCTATGATCTGGTGGATTGCTGGACCAGAGGCAGCCTAGATTCACCAGGGAAAGGTGAATGTCAGATAAATATGATTGATTTTTTTGATTGGATAACTAGATAATTGGATTTAGGAAGAACGCTCAATGTGATTTACTTGAATTTCAGCAAGCTTGTGATGCAGCCCCACATAGAAGGCTCATGAATTAAATGAGAAGCTTAGGAGTAGGTGCCAAGGTGGTGGAGTGGATTACATACTGATTGACTAATAGGAGACAACATGTAATGGTAAACGAAACCTATTCTAGAGAGAAACTGGTACCACAGGGACTATTTCTGAGACCAGTTCTGTTCAATACCTTTGTGATCAACATTGTGGAAGGGACAGAAAGTAAAGTTTGTCTATTTGTGGATGATATAAAATCTGCAAAAGAGTGGACATGCCTGAAGGAGTAGAGAGAATGAAAAGTGACTTAAGAAAGCTTAGTCGAAGACTTGGCAGCTGGGATTCAATGCCAAGAATTGCAGTGTCATGCATCTGAGGTGTGGTAATCCAAAAGAGCTGTATGTGATGGGAGGTGAACGGCTAATGTGCACAAACTGGGAGAGAGACCTTGGGGTAATAGTTTTCTGGTGATCTGAAGGTGGTGAAGCAATGCGACAAGGTGATAGCTAAAGCTAGAAGAATGCTGGGCTGCAAAGAGAAAGGAATAAACCAGTAAGAAAAAGGAGGTGATAATGCCCTTGAACAGGTCTTTGATGAGGCCTCACAGAGCACAGTGTTAAGTTCTGGAGCCCATATCTCAAAAACGATAGACAGGATAGAGGTAGTCCAGAGAAGGGCAACCAAAATGGTGTGGGGTCTGTATTGGAAGACTTATGAGGAGAGGCTGAAGGATCTGAATATGTATACGTATGTATACCCTGGAAGAGAGGAGGTGCAGGGGAGATAATAGACACACCTTCAGATACTTGAAACTTTTCCTTTGGAAAGGAAACTGTAAAACTATGAGTCATGAAATGAAACTCCAGGGCGGGATGACTCAGAACCAATCTCAAGAAATATTTCTTCACGGAGAGTGTGGTGGATGCCTGGAATGCCCTTCTGGAAAAGGTGGTGAGGATGAAAACAGTAAACAAATTCAAAAGGGCATGGGATAAACACTGTGGATCCCTAATGACTAGAGGTTGGAAATGAAGAAAAGGATGCATGGGAATAATGTGTACAGGGCGGCAGTTACTACCCTTAACAGAAGGCACAGGGATTACTAAACTTAACCAATTAGCCTTGATGCTTGTGACACAACTGCAACATTGTTCTCTGCTTCGATAGCAGGGGCGGGAAAGGGGAATTGAATTCAGAGGATAGCCCACACTGGGCCCCAACTTCTACATCCAGGATACTGATGTGCAGACATTAGGGACAAAGCAAAGGGCTGTTAAAAAGCCAAGTCAAAATGCAAAGCACATTCAAGCAGCATTGGCTGAATTATCATGAAGGCTACTCACCGTGTAAAAATGTTGCTAGCAATAATTTTGTAATGGGTTTTGACAGTTGTTTGGTTTGGATTGTAAATAATGCTACCCCTAACATAAGGTTTGGGGGGGTAACCTGCATGGAGCAAAAGTTGCTGCCCTCAGCAAAGACTTGCTGGGCAAACTGGATGGACCTTTTTCTTCTGTCATTACTATGTTCAACCTCTCACTACATTCCTGGTCCTCTCACTCTCTCTTTCTTCTCTCCCCATATCAGAGATTAAACCCCATACTGATACTTGAGATTTTTTTTCCTCAGGCATATAAGGTTGGAAATCTTTTATTTTTATAATTTAAAATAAAAGAAATAGATGTTTGATGATGTACTTCTGAATTCTAAAATTCTGCCATAGAGTCTACTCCTGAACCGCAGCAGAAAACTATGAGGCTGTGCCTTAGACTAGGGGTGTTCAAACTGGTCCTTGGGGGCCCCCATCCAGTTGGGTTTTCAGGATATCCCTAATGAATATGCATGAGAAACATTAGCATACTTAGGAGGTAGTGCATGCAAATAAATCTCATGCATATTTATTAGGTCTGTTATTTTATGTTTGGTGATAGTCTGTGTTCTGGGTACGTGATGAAGATAAAGCAATCTGCTAGCATTTAGGTTCTGTGTAGGGATCAATAGCATCCCGGCTTATTTTATTTTCTATGTGCTTCCCAACAGGAGGTGTATTGGTGTTGTAGGCTCCATCGCACACTCTCTTTCTCTGAGCAGTTACAATTGAAAGGACAAAGTCTTTTCTTTGTAGTTTTTACTGTTATGGCTTCCTCCATGTAACATATTCCTTTCCAGCCTTCCCTCCCTTTTTTTGTGCTTTTAACAAACAAATGAACATAAATGTTGGTGTGAGGAAAGACAGCAAGGCCCATTTAGTCTGCCTGTTTTCCCTACCTACTGCATAACTACAGAGTCAACTTTTCCTCCAGCTTTCTGTTTCTCATCACTGAGTTCATCTCTGTTACTTCCGATGCCATAACTCTAAAATTGCATAGTTTTCATGTACATGTAACTAGCATTTGGGATGATTTTATGCAACTAGAGGGCACTATCCAAGGCATCAGTTGTTCTGCAAAGAAATTCAAAAGCTAAAAAGATTATTTATGGCTAATTAATGAAGCTAGTATAATTGAAATTCTTTTAAGAAAGAAAAAGACATTTCCTGAAAGGATTTATTTTTTTCTTCTTCTTATGAAGTACTATTTTGAGCTGTCAGCTTAGACAATGAATAAAACAAAGAGAAGAAGTGAGAAAGCACAGTCAGTATTTTTTATGTGTCACTGAAAAAAATGCGTGCATAGTGGAGACAAACAGTGCCGAATAAAAATGTGAGGCAGCATCCTACCAGAAGGAACAGGACTCGCAATAGATAAAGGGCCAACCAACAAGGGGTAAAAAGGAATTGTGGCAGGATGGTAGAGAAAATAAAAGAAAGGGGAGGGGGAAGAAGTTAGGGAAACAAGAGGGGGAAAACCATTGGAAAGGCTTGAAGGGAATTAGATGAAATGGAGAAGTAATGAAAAGAAAGGAAACGGCTAAGGGGCAAGAGGAAGAGAAAACATCTGAAAAATAATTCTTGTGAAGGCAAAAGAATGCATCATAGGGAGATGGAAGGGAAGACGAGAAGAAAGTGTAAAATAGTAAAAATGAAATGGAATAAAGCTGGAAAAGACAAAGGGAAAGAAAAGAATTGGAAAGAGAGACGTGGAAGAAAGGATGACGTGTAGATAAAACAAAAGATGCAACGGAGAGAGGATACAGAAAAGTGCGATTGCTAATTAGAGAAAGATGGAGGCAGAAGAGCATATTTAGGATGTTAAGATGAGAAACTGAAGGACAAATAGAAAAGGAAACGATAGAGAAGATGCTTGAAAGAAACGGGAAAAGGAAATTAAGTAAGAGATGGACAGGGAATGCCATTTCTTCATACCCCAAACAGAATGCAAAACAAAATCATACAATATATGAAGAAATTGCACCTGCTACATTGGCTGTGGCGATAATTTCACTGTCTGTGGGCAACAGCCGTATCAATTAGTCTACACAAAATCGCGGGCCCCCCCCCCCCCCCCCCCCCCCCCCCAACAGTAGCATGTGCTTTGCGATTTTGAAGCATTATGGTAACGAAGGAAAGAAAAAAAAATATTTGTGCAAGTCATTATACAATTGTGGGGCTGCTGGCACCGACATATGCTTTCAGAAACAAACATTAATTCTGTTGGCACCATCAGAAAAAGGAAACCGATGGCTGTTTAATTGCTTGTTTGGTCATATCTGTGCTATACAAATTGAACAATAATGCTCAGGTATCATTTTGGTTTCCTAACACTGCTTATCACAGGCTTTTCTCAAAGGGACACGTTTCATCCCTGCTTCATTAAGTCCCAGTAGTCAAAGGAATTCAATCATCCCTTGAGGGGCTCAATATTTGTTTTCTCAGAGTCTAATGATATCCTTTAGGAAATCATTCACAATGGGCACTGCAGTGTATGAAGTTCAGTTTTTTTTTTGTATTCATTTACTCATTTGCTCTGGTGTAGGACAAGCTGGCATTTTCAGACTTTTCCTATGAACCATGAAAAGCAGAGACTAGAATTATGTTTCTTATTGAATATACAGTTTGAATGTACGGCATAGGGCACATCAAATGGGCACATTTTTAACAGCCCGCAAAGATTTTAAGGCGATTACCCAAACATTTTACACTAAATTTTAAAGCGAAAGTACAAGTGTACTTTTCCTTCGATGTAGCCACCAGGGTACCTAGCTTATTCCTTTGTAAACTCATCCCAAGGCCTACCTGCCCCCGCCTGTTGCAAATTAGCATGCAGGTCATCTTCTTGCCAATCCATTTTATGCTCTCTGTATTATCCCCCCGGCCTCCCCTAGCTCTTGATCCCTTCCCCCCCCCCCCTAATTAGTTCTCTTTTGCAATTGATCTTCTATTTAACTTGTTGTATTGTATTCCCGTATTGTACAGTTTATTGTAAAGCCTTGTTGCTGCATTCTGTTTTCTGTTAACCGATGAGATGTTCCCGATGACTGTCGGTATATAAAAAAAACTTAAATAAATAAATAAATAAAATCCCAACAAAGCTGCCCACATGCCCAGGCATTTATACCTGCTACTTTGTGCGCACAGGGGTTGATTTTCCACTGTGCATGCGCTTCCCAGCGCGCACACATGGACATGATTTTCTGACATGCACGCATAAATTGGGGGATTTTAAAAGGGACGTGCGCCAATGCCTTTTCCAGTTTTACAAGTTCATCCCCAATTTACCCAGTTAAAATAAGTCCTCCAGACCCTCCTAGTTTAATAGCCTTCACTCCCCACCCCAGTGATCACCGGCCCTTAAAACCCCACAGATCTGCCTATTTTTCTTTATTTTATAACTTACACGGCATCCATTGCAGAAGTAAAGCTGCATGGCGGGGACCTCGGCACGCTCCGGATTACATAAGTATTTACGTGCACATCTCAGCTTCACACCCCAAAATTGCACATGCCCCACTCAGACCACTCTCTCACCCCGCCCCTTTTTTGAAAACTTCAGAAATGTGTGTTGCGGCATTTACACCCCTATCCGAGCAGCTTTAAAAATCCGCTCTACGCGCGCGAGCCTGACATATTCTCGCATCCCCTAATAAATGCACGGAAAAGGCTTTTAAAATTCACCTTTAAGCAGAAAGATCTATGTGTATGTTCAGCAACATAGCCATGCTGGCGAATATACCTTGTAACTTTGCCAGGTAAGTTTTATCTGGCCAAATTACTTAAGCTGCCAGCTTTGAATATTGACCTCAGAACAGGAGAAAAGCCTTAGTAAATCAGGCCCTTAGATTGTAAGCCCTCTGGGGATAGCGAAAAACCTACTGCTCCTGAATATAACTTTTGTTAAGCAACAGTGAAAAAGCATGAGTTAAAAATAAAAGAATAGCTAAATAGAAATGTTCACATAGATCTATAACTTTTTTATCCTATTTGAGATGTAAATCTATTTTTACAGAAGGCATAGAGGTGTTTGTTCCAACATTTAGACTCACTGTGTATATATATATATATATATATATATATATATATATATATATACACATATACACACAGTATGTGTGTAGGCATATATATATATATAATTAGATGATGGACCTCCTCTATGAACAGAAAAATATTGAGTAGATCAGCATGTCATCAACTATTACAGTCTCGCTGACATTAAACAGTTAATTCTGTAAAGTTGTTTTTAATCCCTCTACACCATGAAATCACAGGAAATAGAAGAGAAAAGAGGAAGCCTGGCAGTTTACCAAAAAGCTGATGGAATCTTTTGTACAATCGAATGGAACAAAGACAATAAGGAATCGGCATTAGGCACCAGTTGCCATAGAAATGTGCTCAGCTCTGAAGTAAGACCTGCACTTAACAGGGAGAGCCTTATGCAGTAAGTCCTAAAAAAGACTGAGAAACTCTTCCTAAGACCATACAGAAGCTGAAGAAATAAAATCTCAGGCCCTCCTGTTTCAGACAAGAGAAGCCAAGCAAAACGTGTGATAGTCCGAAGTGTTGAGTATCATTACGATTGCAAAAGGCCTTCATTCAATGGGTATAGTTATATTATTAATTATTCATCTGTTAATTTGATCAAATTCATAAATCACTGCTAGCTGTCCTTTCAACAATTTGGATAAACAGTGGTTAGCATTGGCTCTGGAAAGCCAGAGATCAACTGGGGTCTATGATATGCAGCAGGCAGTAAATTAGGCAATAAGGATATGCATTTGTTTGAAATGAATGGGTAAAATGCAACAAAGAGTCACTTTTATTTAATTCTGGCCCTCCAGAACTAATGGAGAGGTCCCAAAAATGTAAAAGAAAATCTTCATTTCATTTATTTGTTACCCATTGAAGTCTATGACTGTGCTATGAGACCTGAGCACTGAGCAATCAAGTACCTGCAGGTAACTTAGCAACCAATTCTTACTTGTGTGACATCACAGTCTGCTGGGAGCCAAGGCAGGACAAGTTGGCAAGGAGATCAGATGGGAAACAAATCACTGTGAGGCATCTTTTAAAATAGCCTATAGCTGCCATCAAGTGATTCTGATGTCCTCTCACTGAAAGGTCTGAGCATGTGCAAGAAAATCTATCTCCTCTTTCGCATTTGGTAGAGAAAGATCTCTTGTGAGAATCTGTCTCGCAGTTCAAAAAAAAAACTTTAAAAAGTTTAACTTTGGCACAGGTAAAGGGGCTTTTTCTGATCTTCCCTGCTGCAGTGGTATCACTGTGACAGACAGAAAGATAGAGGCAGTGGAACATTTTTTGTGTGTTTACTGGTAGAGGGTAAGGGAGTGTCACTGGAGATTGAAATACAATGCTAGTGAATTTTTTGTCTCTGAGTGTCTGAAGCACAGTGAGATTAGCACTCTGACAGACTGAAGGGGAATCTCAGTCTTGTTAGGCTGCCAGCCTTTAAGTTCTTGGTTCTATTTAACTTTAATACTTTCTAACAGTTTTTTGTGTGTATGGAAAAGAGTCAGCCAGTTAGTAAACAGTGCAAGGCACACACATACATACATGAACAGTCATAAGTGTTATCACTATTAGATAACACTTATGACTGTTCATGTTTATTACTTGCTTAAAAAATAAAATATATATATATATATTCCTTTAAAGTTGGATGATCGAATAGTCTGGGTGATCTTAGCACTTTAATGATTGACATGCCATCAGGCTTGCTAACACCTTACTTTCATTCTGTCGCTAGCTCTGTTTGGTAGACCCAATTCTCTGAGTCTGGCAAATTTAGCCCCATTCTTTCTATTTGTATTTAAGGCAAAGGAGAGTAGTGTGCATTTCAACAGTGATATCTGGACCAGTGTGAATGCTTACCTTTCCCTGATACCTGGCTGAGGCAGAGGCAGGCAGGAACTCTAGTAGGGACCAAGCATCAGGGTGTAGGTGCACTGTATTGCACACCCAGGTGACGATATCTGCCATATCTCATGCAAGATTCTATCAGCATAAGAAAGATGCTGGAGGGTTGGCAGTTAAATTCTGCAGGAAGTTCAGCTGAGAATTTTCCTAAGTATGAAGAAAGTGCCAGTTATATTACACATACACACACACACACACACACTCACAAACACAGGGGAAGAACAGATAACTCATACATCAGAAGAAAGATGTGTACATGATGTATGTGTGATATTTCTTAGGGATCCTGTAATTCTGAAATCACAGCAGAGATCTGATTCTGAAGATAGACAACATACATATATACAATATAGCAAAAACTCTCAGAAGGAAGAAATGCAAGCACTACAGGAGAAACCATGTATATGTTCTAAATGTGGGAAACGTTTCAGTAGGAAGAGAGAACTAATGCAATGTAATGATTGTGAGCCCTTGTGCTATGGTGTGGTTGATGCAGCTTATTAGGCTGATGCCAACAACTGGGACACACACCCTAGTCTCATGGTGTTTTGTGTGTTGATGCCACTCCTTGTTCTGCTTTATACCTTTATTGGTGCTTTGGGATTTTTTCTGCCATCATTTCTGCTTCATTTCCCCTTCATTGTGGCCTCTTTTTCATTTTTCCTTTAGCTTTCTTTATAATATCTCCTATTAATTCTGCCCACTGCTATTCTACATATCCTTGAAGTACTCCTCCATTTGCTAGTTCTCTAATATATTGCAAAAGAAAATGATCAAGACTAACTTTTTCCAAAGTATTGCAGATAGTATTAATTGCTTCTGTTGAAGGATATTAGTATATAATGCCTCAAAATCCATCATTACCAGTATGATATTTCTTTGACATGCTGGGGAAATAAAGGTGGCCCATATTCAGCCACTATCCAGCTGAGCTAGTTAGCCAGCTAAACATATCCAGCTAACTTAAACGGAATATTCAGCGGTGCACCTGTGCGGCTAAATATATCCGGCTATTTAAAAGTTAAACAACTTTAGGACAGGTCTATAGCATGACCAGAGTTAATGGGATAAGTTACTCGGAGTAAATAGTTATTCATTCAAGTGGCAGCTACTGATCCCAGTCAGATATTTAGCCGCTGCCACCACTTAGCTGGATAGGTCTAGGTATTTAATAATCATATGTGTGGAATTTCTAACATTTCTAACATTTTCAAAACAAATGGTTGTATGAGGATATTCAAGAAAATGCAATTAGGCTTCAGTAATGATCCATGTGCAGGCAAAATAGGATGTCCCTATGGATTTTGCAAAGATTTATGGATTATTGGAGCAAGATATAAAACTGGGATGTTTGGATGTTCAGCAGTCAAAAAATTAAGATCTCAATTGATTAAATAGCATCTATCCCTTCCCTCATTTAAAATGCTGGTAATTTTGCTTAAAATTACCCCTGTGGGATTATTGGACAGCTTTTTTTTATTAAGATGTTTCATCTGATAACTATCTGAGAGGTTCACCTTTATAGTGTTCCCTTATCATAAGAACTATGGTACTGCCCTTATGCACAGGTTTTTTTTTATATGATCAAGATTCTGTGTGAGTTTTATTAATATCAGACATGAACCTGAAAAATAACTAGGGAGTCTACTTATGAAGAGGAGCCAAACTGAAACCCTGCTGCTTGGTTCATAGTTCTTCCTCAGTTGTTACATAAGCACAAATGGAAGCAACAAAACAATCACCCAAACAATATATAACAGAAGAAAGGCAGAGTGTAAATAATTTTCACAATATTTATTATACAATGTATCAAAAATTATTTGATTACATGAAATGAATACATTATATGGTACTACATACAAAAGATATAAAAACAGCCACTCAAAATTGCTCATACACACTCAAATCCATATGCACCAAATATACCCATCAACCATCCACATAACCCATTCACCCAATTTAAAAACATACAAAAGTATATACTCTGCCAAACCAAATCTATATGTTATACCAATCCAGATGTTAAAAGCTGTAGATAAAATTCAAGAAGAACAATTCCAAAGAGAGATCTCATTCAAAAATATAAACATTCAAATGAAGAAAAATTTTTTTCATAACTTTTTAAATTCATTAATAAAGCAAAGCATTCGTAATTGCTGAAAAATACCCCAAAAAACTTTTCATATGAGAATGTACACCCATTCAAGCAAGTAAACATGGGATCATGTTTTACCTTCCAACAAAGGCTGCCTCAGAGGCACCATAAAACTTCTGCACAGGAAGTAACCAGCCAATTTGAGCAAAATGAAATACCCTGCTCTAGGGGGTAGTCACATCTCCTCTAATGCTTGAAAGCAGAAAATTGTAATTAAACATATCACAAAATTATTTTCAGGCACAGAATATCCCACAATACATGTCACCTAACCAAAATCAAAACATCGGCATGGCCATATTTCCAAAGGCCCCACCAATCTCCCTTTCTTCTGTTCTCACATAAGCACACTATAAAATGGGTAGTTTTGATAGAAAGTAGTACTTATCCTAACTGGCTGTTTTCATTAATGATCATAATAGGATTCATTAAAACAGACCATGCTAAGATGCCAAACCCCATCCCTTTGCTCTTATCCCTCTCTCTACCGTTTGCCTGTTTGGGTAATTATTTTTTTATTGTATCAACAAAAATGTATAGCCTGCCTTATTACCAAATATTGTTCCAGGCAGATAACAATCTTAAAAAGTACAACACAACAACAGTAAAATCATCAAACATCAACATTCAAAATGGCTATCATCAACAGATAATGGCTGTCGTCATAGATTTTGTATTATAGTTGCAACATCATAATGGAAAAATATATATTTCAGAACCAGGGTCCTATGTACAGTTTAGGGCTCAATGTCAAGAATAAATATAGAAACATATATAGAAACATAGAAATGACGGCAGAAGAAGACCAAACGGTCCATCCAATCTGCCCAGCAAGCTTTCCCAATTATTTCTTTCATACTTAGCTGTTACTCTTGGTCCTTATAAGTAACTTTTTGGTTCTATTTCCCTTCCACCCCCACCATCAATATAGATTGCAGTGCTGGTGCTGCATCTAAGTGAAATATCTTGCTAATTGTTTAGGGGTAGTAACCGCCATAATAAGCAAGCTACTCCCACGCTTGTTTACCCAGCCTGTGCAATTCAGTCCTTTTTGGTTGTTGTCTGGATATAAATCCTTTTTTCTTTATTCCCCCCTGATGTTGAAGCAGTGAGCTGCACTGGATATGTATTCCAGTGGATTTAGAATTGCAGATTTTTAGGTCCACTCACATAAAAGTGAATTTTAAAAGCCTGACATGCACATTAATTAGGGGATGTGTGAATATGTCAGGCTTGCACGCGCTGAATGAATTTAAAAGCCATCGAGATACTTGTGTATCACATAGAGCGTGCACATTTCAAAAGTTTTCCAAAAGGAACGGGGTGTGGGTGTGATTTAAGCAAGGCATGGGTGTTTCAGAGCATGACCCAGAGATGTGCGTGTGAATAATACTTAAGTGATCCATCGTGCACCGAGGCCCCCTGCCATGTAACTATACTTCTGCTATAGATGATGTGTAAGTTAAAAAATAAAGAAAAATAGGCAGATCTGTGAGGTTATAAGGATTAGAGATAATGGGGACGTGAAGGCTATTAAACTAGAGGGGGGTTGGAGAACCTATCTCTTAACTGGGCAAACTGGGGATGAACTGGTAAAACTGGGAATAGCGTCAGTGTGTGCCCCTTTTAAAATCCCCCAACTTACACGGTAGAAGTGGGATTTGCATGCCCACTTAAAATTTGGTGCACACATGCACACAGCCACATGGATGCGGGCTAACACGCGCACGTGTGCCCACACGATGGATTGAAAGTTACCATCTACTGTTGCTCTCAGACATGGAATCGATGGAATCGACTCTCCTCCTAAGCAGATTGAAAGTCTTTGTTTTCCTTTAAAAGAAGACAGACCTTCAATATATATCTAGCTTATCTATCCTATAGATCTTATTCTTTACTATTGATCTCTGGATTTGATGCAACCCAAGGCAAATTAATGATTAGTTCTGATTGGATACATTCTGTTTTGACCACAACATAGAGTTAAAATGATTTTCTCATATTTCTCATATTTTGTAGTAAAGCGTCAGAGGTTTGCAATGAAATTATTTCTACCAACACAATTCTTTTGCATTGCCTTCAGAAATACTGTACTGTATCTCTCATATCCCTGACTGTCACATATTTAAGCAAAGAAGTGTAGATCCTAAATTTTGTTGGCATGGAGACTACCAAGAAAGCACATAATTTGCAAAGCTACCTTGCATATGATAGAATTGTTCACACTGTAAGTATTATTAGTCTACCATATTAATGTACATACTAAAATATAGAATATTTTTCTGAGATGGTAGTCAGATGACTTAGGACATTTTATTATAGGACACATCCTCAACTGTGTTAAGTACGTTATAAATTGTCGTCATCCATTTACGGCATAGCATTTGTAAGCACATTATTGAGAAACAGGGGAATTTAGTTTCCTTTTCTATAATGCTTCCTTTTGTAAACGTACAGGGTCTGGGAAGGGGAAGAATGGAGATATAAGGTCGGACATTCCTGAAAATAAGGGCTGAGGGAGCCAGGAAAAGAGGATGCTTTTCTCTGACCTGCTGACAGAGACATCTCAAGTAGCCTGTTAAATATATCGCTGCGTGGGTGTTGACCTGTCTCTCCAGCTACTCAGTTATTACGAAGAGTCCGTTTCTAATTTTGGGATGTGTCTGCCATTCTCTCTTTTGTCTCAGTACAAGTTACACAGACATTTCACTCTTATTCAAAGATTTTTAATGTTAGCAATATGGTCAGATTAGACTTCCTGCAGCATATTATGAAGAGATTCACCTTTGTGAGTTTTATTTGGAATTTTTCAAGTATATAATTTTTTAAAATATTTTCTACTGATAGCAACTAAAAATACATATTTACAATTTCTTCTTTTTCCCCTTCAGAGTTTTTCTTCCCTCATAAATGAGAATTTGCTTCCGACTAATCCTATGGCATGCACACTGGTCAAAACAGGTTGCTGCCATATTGATTCAACAGGTGAATTTGTTAGTAAAATCCACTATACATCTGAAAATGGAAAATAATGGTAATTGAACTATGAAGTCAAGTTGATATTGGATTAACCTTACATGTTAGGGATGAACGAGCATTTCAAAAACAAGAAAGAAAAACCAAACAAGATTGTATTCATTATGTCTAACGTTTCATAGCCAAGGACAAAATGGCCCTGGCCTGGTTGGTATTGTTTTGTACAGAATAAATAGTGCAAGTCCCAGTTTGCTGTCACCATTTCTAAGCATTCCACCAGCAGATCAGGAGTGACCAGGGATCACCCCTGCCCTGTGAAGAAAAACAGTAATATGCTAGAGGGCTCAGGGGAGTGAATAATCAGAGTGGAGTCCTAGGAAGGTTTATATTTTTCTTTGATGGGGCCAGACTTTTGTTTTGTTTTATTTTGGTTTTCATTTAGGTTTTTTTCTTCAGTTTTTAAAATTTTTATTTGTTCTTTGTTTTGACTTTTTCATTTTAAATAAATGAAATAAAAAAACAAAATGGAAAAAATGTTTATGCACAGATGTATAGATATAGATGTAATAGAGGCCGATGTTCAGCACTACTTAGCTGGATAAGTAGCAATTTAACCAACTAAAAGATGGAGTCTAAATATCCGATTGTGATCAGCGGTCACCACTTAGTCAAATAAGTCCTTATCCAGCTAAGTAGTTAGCCATGTAAGTGGTGGGCAAGATGTGAGCAGATTGAGGAGAAACTAATTATCTGGTTAATTTAGCTGGTTAAGTGCCAATATTCATCCTTATCCACCTATCTGGCTTAACCGGATAAGTAGCGCTCTGAAGACTTAGCTGGTTAAATAGTGGCTTAGCCAAAAAAGTCAGAACTTATTCATATAAGTGATGCGTAGCTACTATACCTGAATATTTTTACCTCTAACTTTAAAAATATTTGCATGGAGATTTTACCTTCATAATTTACATGCATTACCCCCCCCCCCCCCCAATAAATTGGGTTTTATGCGTGTAAGTTGGGAGATTTTCTAACATGAATGTGGCAATGAAATTACCAGTGTTACCAATTAGTTTACCAGTTTGCTTCCTCAATCTGCAGGACATCGAGACCCTCCTGGCTCTACAGCCTTAACTTCCCCAATTTCACTCAGACCCTCCAGCTTGTCAATATTTCACTTTTAAGACGTTTACGGTCACTTACTCCAGATAAAGAGCAGGTGTAAATGTATGTAAGGCACCAAATTTACATGTATAAATCTCTTATAAAATAGCAACTTACACACGTAAATGTTGGCTCCACCTGGGAACATCCCTTCTTTTCTCTCATATATGCTGATTTTTACATACCAACTTTTGAAAATTCAGCTTTATATATGTTAATTTACATTAACTAGATTATCCAAAATAATAAGCTTGTTAGCATTTGTGAAAGGATTAGCACATTTTAGTCTGTTTAGATTACCAGTAAAGATCTCTGTGTTCTTAAAGACCTTGCACAGCTGTGAAAATCTAAAAATTGCATGGCAGTCTAAGGAGGTTGCACAATTGATAGAGAACCTTTAATTTTTCTGAATTTTGGAACTACAGTGTTAGAACCATAAGAGGGGGAAAGTATGCATTGATCTGAGCCTTCTTGCATATACACATCTGGGAGGCGGCTTTTATTTGTTGTCTAAAGACTTCCTTTCATTCCATGGCCTTTACCATAAATAATTTCAATGACACTGTCGCTGTAGTGCAACACATTAGGATCAATTATGTAACAATAGGACAAGTTGGGCATGTTGATCAAGAACTGCCAAATCTCTCTGCTGAGCACTGGTAAAAAAAAAAAAAAAAAAGACAAAACCCTACATAAAACTGTTCTTGGATTCCTGTCCAGTTTTACAGCAAACCTTTCAGTATCTTTACTATCGTTAAAACTGTCAGCAAGTCATATATCTTATGATTCCTCTAAATAAATTATACATAGCATTTGAAGTCGAATTAAGTTTCTGTATCCCTTTGTCAGGATGGCAGGTCTTGTATTTGAGAGCAGCACAGCAATAATTTTAGGGGTTAATTTCAGTTTTAGAGCCTCTAATTTCCAACTTTTTTCTGCTGGCTAAAGGACCTGCAATCTGTGATTTCTCCATTTTAGAACCATGGTGCTTCAACAACTGAGTTATGTACTGTCGCAAAGCAAATGCTTGTCAACAGGTATTAAGTTGTCAGGACAAGGTCCTCTGCTGTCATGCAAACCAAGACAAGTTTCATAAAAAGCACGCGTGAGCTCAGAAATGATGCCCTGTTTGCAAGGTTTTGGGCTTGGCCACTTCTACCGTCTGGTGTTGCTGATGCTGCTTAAGGTAGAGAAATCAGACATCCGAAGAGCCATCCCTACCTTAAGAATGGCCATCTGGATCATTTTCACTGCTTGGACAAAAGTCGCAGGATTTTACATCTTCTTTCCCTTTCACTGTTACTGTGTTTACTGCATCATTTGCATATTAGAGAGTGAGAGGCACAGTTGGTTTAATTTAAAACAGCACGTCTTAGCATATGACTAGTCTATCATGACAGATAGTGCCCTGTCCATTTGAAAATGAACCACAATGACTACCTATGTGCAATTTGAATTGAAAACACGAGTACCTCCCCACTGTTGTTGAATGGGTGCAAAATAAGCATTCAATATCAAATTACTGACTTATGCTGATTCAATGTAATATATGATTTGTAATATGTAGGACCATCATAAATTCATGCTCAGGCTACTTAATGATTTTTCATCCTTAATGCGTATATGGGACCAGTTTTAATCATCTGTCCATTTCAATATGATGTAAAAATAATTTTTTAAACATTTTTTTGTCTTGCAAATAAAATCAGAATGCATGGGCATGTCAGTAACTTCCCTGCCTATCTTTTAAGGGGAAGATAGATTCCTTTCACCAAACGAGAGACATGCCCAACATGATATCACGTTTCATCTGTGCCATGCAGCCAGCGCCAACATCCAACGGCGCTACTATGCTCGCCCTCCTGTCCAAAGAAGATTCCAGTGGCTACACCCAGTGGCTCACCAGGTAGATGCACGAGATGCCCATTACTGGTGTCTCCCATGCATCTGCACTAGGGGGGGGGGAGGGGCTGTCTGCCCATAATAATTAGGGAGAACCTGGCCCCTTCGTTTCCTGTTATTGTTTCCCCCATTTTTTTAAATTCAAGTTTATTAATTTTCAAGTAAACAAAATGAACTGAAATAAAAATGAAATGAAGCAAAAACAAGATTGGCACAAAATTCTGTTGTACAGTCATACAACATGTGGACAAACAACAGAATAGCAGCGGATTCAGGACTGGCTGCCAGTATTTTAAACTTGGGACCCTGCAGGGCAGGAGCGACTAGGGTTCACTCCTGCCTCATTTTGACTTCTTGCTCCCCAACAGAGAGGGTAAGATGGGACTCAGGAGGGTGGGAGGAGGGGGATAATATTTTTATTTTGGTGGTGCTGGGGGGGGGGGGCAGGGTTAACAGCTGGAGCTAGGTCTGCATTCCAAAACAAAAAGAAAAACGCAATAAAAAGTTTTTTGGGGTTTTCTTTTTTGTTTCATTTTGAAATAACACGTAACGAAAGTGTTTCCTTGTGCTTTTCCATATCATTTCAAAGAGGATGCACACCCCTTCTCATTCCTACTTTTGCCCAAAATGTCTATCTGGCCTAATGCTGGATAATATCCATTTCAGTTTTCTTGTAATTAATTGATAAATTTATATGAAAACAATACCAAAAAATGAAGCCTCTTTCTTTTTCACTTTTTTTCTGAGGATACCTCAGTTAGAATCTGAATTGTTAGTGCCTAAACTTTCATGCTGATTTGCTGTTAAGTCTTTCAAAGCTGAAACATAAGCAGGCGGGCATAGTCTAGTACAAGTGGGCAGATCTTGCCAGCTCTTGAACATATGGATCCTCCATATGAATAGCTTTCTCATCTGGT